>NW_026294551.1:47235810-47845810 GCF_007827085.1 Peromyscus californicus insignis
TACTCTCTCTGCACATATCCACATACATACACATAGTTAAAAAGAAGATAAATCTACTTTAAAAAAAGACCAGGGATGCTAGGCAGAGGCATCATACAGATCAGAGTATAATCAGGGCCAGTTGAGAGGGGAACCCAGGGTCTCATCTCATGCCTGGGGAGGTCACAACACTGATGTGTGCCATGCTCTTCTACACATCTGAACTTTACATGATTCTGTATGCTATACAGCCTCAAAACGTTCGCTTCTGCCGGGGATGGAATCCGGGGTCTTTCATATGCTAAGCACACACTGCCCCTGAGCTAGACCCTCAGCTCCATCCGCAGTTACAGTTTTTTATGTTTAAAATAAAAATCTCTAAAAAAGATGAAAATACTGGTGTGGGTGGGTAGGTTTTCGGGTTTATTATGTTAGTCTATGTACTCTCAAATATCAAAATTCAAAATAAATCGAACAAAATAATCGCCTTCTGAGATGGGATGAAGGTTCCAGATGGAATCCGACACCTTTGGGAGATTTATGTGTTTTTAAATGTTTATTGTGAAGTAAATGTCTGCGTTGAAAAGGGAAGGTAATTGGCAAGGAGCCCTGGTTAGGCCCTCCTTCCTCCACCACTGTGGTCCTGGGGGCTACCCTGGCTCTCTCCAGTGCCCAGGGACAGCCCGCCCATCGGGCTCCCAGATGACGGGGAGTACCAGGCAGATGCTGCAGAAGGGCCTCAGACAGCCTTCCTGATTTCCCAGGCTCTCCACGTCTCGCCTGACGGATGACCCTCCACTCTGCCTCCTCCTTCCTCTGAATGCTGCTGTCTCCAAGGCCATCCGCTGGAGTGGGAGCGAGCTGGTGCAGGCAGAGAGGAGTAGGGCTAGCCCAAGGCTAGTGGGCCTCCGCAGGCCCCGCCTCCCAAATGCCCTGCCTGTAATCCTGTAGCCTGGATCAGCTGCCTCCTATCACTGTGAGTTGAGTGCCCATAAACTGGGTCCCTGTCCCTGAGGAGCCTGCAGACACTGAGCAATAAACAGGCGGGAACGTAGCAGCTTCCTATGGCTGTCTCTGTCATCTCGAGGAGCTGGCCTGGAGCTAAGACATACAAAAATGAGAATGGGCCACCTTGATGGGAGGATGTCCCAGGGGTGGGGAATTTGATGGTTCAAAGGCCCTGAGACAGGCCTGGGCTTCAGTTCATGGACTTAGCTAGGCATGAGATAGGGGTTAGAAAAAAAAAAAAATAAGCAGAATTGGATTCTTTCTAAGAACTAAGTGTTCTCTGGTTCTGTCAGAGGTGGCTACTAGAACCAGGGTGCCAAGGAAACAACCCCCAAAAGACCCCCCTGTGGCCTCACTGGGGTGGACTTCAAGCCCTGAGCCAGACAGAGCCAGAAGTAGCGCTGCTCTAGGGCCCAGTGGCCACTACTGTGGCAGTCAGAGAAGAGGCTGAAATGAGGGGTCATGAGACCTAGGTCTGCAGCTGCATGCTGGCCATCCAAAGCATCCAGGTGGTACACAGGGGGCCTTGGGGGGCATCAGTGGCAGCTGGGGTGCAGCATCAGAATGAAGCCTCCAAGGGAAGTGGGAGATAGCACTACTGAGGACAGAGGATGGTATAGGCTGGGCTGGATGACAGGGAAAAGGTGGTGGAGCCCGGTTCCTCCCGGATCTGTATACAGAGGAGCAGGACCTCAAGGGAGGGCAGGCCTGAGAGCAGCGTGGGATCCCACCCAGCCTTGCCATGAATAGCCCCTAGGAACCTAGGTGGAGAGCTGGAATCGCTACTCTGTGGGAGGATCCTGAGAAACACAGTATGAGGCATCCCACCTGTAGCCAGCATCCTGGTCCCTGACCTCCATCCTAGCTGCCAGCAGGACACCCTGTCTCAAAGACTGCAGATCAAGGGACTGCCATGTTAAAATATTTTTTTTTATTGTTTTTGGTGTGTGTGTGTGTGTGTGTGTGTGTGTGTGTGTGTGTGTGTGTGTGTGTGTGTGTTAAAACAGGTATAACATAATCTGGGTGTGGTAGCTCACAGCTGCAAACCCAGCACTCAGGAGACTAAAGTGAGGGAGGGGAATTTCAGATTTGAGGCCAGCCTAAGCTTCATACCAAGACCCGGCCATAGGTAAATAAATGGGATAACACAGAATGTACCCTTGTAACCACTTTTTAGCTTAAGGGCAATTTTATTTGTCTGTCTGTCTGTTGGTTTACGTGTATTATGTCTGCCCGAATGACCCTGTGTACCACAAGCACACAGGAGCCTAAAGGGCTAGAAGAAAGCATCAGAACCCCTGAAACTTGAGCTAAGAATTTGAAAGAAGCCGGGCGGTGGTGGTGCACGCCTTTAATCCCAGCACTCGGGAGGCAGAGGCAGGTGGATCTCTGTGAGTTTGAGGCCAGCCTGGTCTACAGAGCAAGGTCTAGGACAGGTTCCAAAACTGCACAGAGAAATCCTGTTTCGGAAAAAAAAAAACAACAAACAAACAAAAGAATTTGAAAGAAAGCAGGCAGGCAAGCCTTTTGAGCTAGGCATGGAGATGAGCGAGCCATCTGAGGCAGAAGTGAGGGTAGCTCCTAAGGAAGAGCGAGAAAGCCTGAAGGGCCAGAGAAAACATGCTTAGGCTTTGGCCAGTAACCAAAAGAGGTGAAGAAGAATAAGACTTTTCTGAAAATCAGGCCAACTCAAAAGAGCTGCATGGCTTATCGTAACCATTTTTACATAAGCAGATCAGTGTGCTCACAATGCTGTCCAATCATCAGCACTATCCACTTCCAGAACTTTCTAGAACCTTGTACTCATTAAACAACTCTTGGAAAACTATTTGTGGGTCTCTTTGGATTTGCTTATTTTTTTGTTAATAAGATAATGCATGCACAACTAAATTAAAATGTGGTTAGTTTTTGTTGTTGGTTTTGGTTTGTGTTTTGTTTTTTTGGTTGTTTTTTTTGTTTTGTTTTGTTTTGTTGTTTTTTTTTTTTTTTTTTTTTTTTTTGAGACAGGATTTCTTTGTGTAAGCCTTTGTCCTGGAACTAGCTCTGTAGACCAGGCTGGCCTCGAACTCACAGAGATCCACCTGCCTCTGCCTCCTGAGTGCTAAGATTAAAGGCATGCGCCACCACTGCCCAGCTAAAATTTTTAAAATAGTAAATTTTAAATTTTAAAAATTTTAAATCTGAGCAAGAAAAGGAACTTTAGTGCATCAAGATATCAATGCAGCTTCCACATCAGACCTACTGAACTCTTTTAAAAATGTCTTCTTCTGCGCCGGGCGGTGGTGGCGCACGCCTTTAATCCCAGCACTCGGGAGGCAGAGCCAGGCGGATCTCTGTGAGTTCGAGGCCAGCCTGGGCTACCAAGTGAGTTCCAGGAAAAGGCGCAAAGCTACACAGAGAAACCCTGTCTCGAAAAACCAAAAAAAAAAAAAAAAAAATGTCTTCTTCTATTTCTTTTTTTACTTACTTGTTGAAGGGGCCCACTTGAACTGCAGCATGTATGTGGCGTTCAGAGGCTAGCCTGTGTAAGTCAGTTCTCTCTTTCCACCACGTGGGGATAGAAGTCGGGTCATCAGCCCTGCTTACTCCTTTTAAAGGCTACATGATGTTCCATCCATACAGGAGAACTGTACTGTTTTAGTCCCATGCTGACTTTAACTTGCCACATTCATCTACTGATACCACACACCCACCATCAGCGGCAGCAGAAATGAACTAGCACTAGTTAGAAAGACAAATCAAGCATATGAGAGACCCTTCAACAGCTCTCAAACCAGCTAAGATTTAAATCTGATAATACAGGTGTATAGGAGGACCTGGAGAAAGTAGTAGGGAGTGAATTGCTGGTGGGATGGAAGTGATGGTAACCAATTTGGAGAGCAGTTTGGCACTATATCATCAAGCTAAAGATACACGAGCCTGAGCTGGCAAGATGGCTCAGTGGGTAGAGGTGTTTGTCAAGCAGGCTTGATGACCTGAGTTCAATTCCTGAAACCCTAACTCTGTGACAGGAAGAGAAGGGGACAGGTGTAAACACACTGTGTCCTCCTTGAAGATACCCAAAGGTAAGCCATTTCCAATCATGTTCTACTGGTTATGTGCTCATGGGGAAGAGCAGCTGGAAACTCAGCCAAAAACTTCAGCTAACTGCCTCAGTTTCCCAAGCTGGTTTCTGCTGGATGCCATGAGGACCAGATGTGATGATGTCATCTCTGTAGATTGAAACTGATATTTTACTTGGATACCTGCTGGGGACTTTGGGAGGAACTCCAGATGGCCTTAATGGGCCATCCTCAGTTGGTCTCTGCTGGATGTTTTGAGTACTCAATTAAATGTTTTCCTAGCTACATACTATTCATTATTTAGTCTTTTACCTTGGCTTGCTATATACTTAGTGAATCACTCATTCAAAAACAAAAACATGGCTATTGTAGATGACTCTACAAACTGTGCAATGTACCTGTAATGTCAGCACTCAGAGGCTGAGGCAGGAGGATCAGCAAGTTCTAGCAAGCATCCTGGTTGCTTTCTGCTCTGTGATAAACACCATGACCAAAAGCGACCTGAGGAGAAAAGGCTGCTTCTGGTTCAATGTCCCAATCACTGCCCATCACTGAGGGGAGCCAAGGCAACAACTTGCAGGCACTGAGGCAGAAACCATGGAGGAGTGCTGCTCACTGGCTTGCTCCTCATGGCTTGCTCAGTCTGCTTTCTCATATTACCCAGGAAGGATCACCTGTCTAGGAATGGCATCACCCACCGGGGCTGGGCCCTTCCACATCCAATCATCAATCATGAAAATGTCCCCACTGACTTGCCTATAAAGCAATCTGATGAAGACAGTTTCTCAGCTGAGATTCCCTCTTCCCAAATATGTCTAGGTTTATGTCAAGTTGACAAAAACAGCTAGCAGCGCCAGCCTGAGATATATAAAACTTTTCCTCAAAAAAAAAAAAAAAAAAAAAAAAAAAAAAAAAAAAAAAAAAAAAAAAGCTGGGAAGATAACTCAGTCAGCACAAAACAATTTGAATTTGATCCAGCATCCACATAAAAAACTGGGTGTAGTTAGGCAGTTATAATGCCAGTGATGGGGAGGTAGAGACAGGCAGGTCCCTGGGGCTCACTGGCCAACCAGCCTAGCCTACACTGGCAAGCCCTAGGTCCCAGGGAGAGACCCTGTCTCAAAGAAAACAAGGTGGATGACTCCTGCAGAACAGTACCTAAGGTTGATCTCTTGCCTTCACATGCACACACACATACATATATGCACACACCAAAATTGTTGAATGAGGACATGTACAGTATGATAGCACTTATATGAAGTTTTGAACCATACAAACAATACCAGATATTTATTTACATAACAAATATACAAAATAATTGTGTGGAGGGATAGAATCAAATTCGAAATAGTTCTTGCCTTGGAAGAAAGCAATGTGATGGAGGGAAACTAGCATACCCAGATTTCAAATACCTTTGTAATTTTTTTTTGAGACAGGTGCAACTGTCTTGAGGACCCAGGTTCAATTCCAAGCACCCACACAGCAGCTCACAGCTGTCTGTAACTTCAGTTCCAGGGTACCTGACATCCTCATACAGGAAAAACACCAATGCACATAAATTAAAAAAAAAAAAGCACTGGCCTGATGGCTTATAGTCATTTGTAACTCCCGTTCTAGGGGATCCAAGGCCCTCCACAGATACCAGGTGAATACACATACATGCCAGCAAAACACCTGTCTACATAAAATAAAAATCTTTTTTTGGCCTTTTTTTCTTTTTTTTGAGACAGGGTTTCTCTGTGTAGCCCTGGCTATCCTGGAACTCACTTTGTAGACCAGGCTGGCCTCAAACTCACAGAGATCCATCTGCCTCTGTCTCCCAAGTACTGGGATTAAGGGCATGCGCCACCACCACCCAGTCACATTTGTAATTTTTTTAAAGTATAAAAATATAGATAAGAATGTTGATCATTTCAGTCACTTCAGTGGGTTGCTGTGGGTCCAACCCCGGGCCTACTGAATGCTAGGCTCACCCTCTGGCCCTGGGCTTCCGGCCCCCACCACCCTCCACTTTAACCTATGTATGTATTTCAGTAGCATTACCCAAGTCAAAGGGTTATGCCACTGTCCTTGTTACTCCTGAAACTTTCCTTCATCACAGTCAAGCTCTGTACCGCTCAACAATAACTCCCCATTCTCTCTATTCTTAACTTTTTGTTGTTGGTTTTTTTTTTTTTTTAAGACAGGCTCTCATATAACCCAGGCTGGCCTCCAACTGGACATGTAGCCAAAGATGGCTTTGGACTTCTGGATCCTCCTGCCCCACATCCTTAGTGCTGGGATCACCAGCATGAGCCAACATACCGACGCAGTTGTAGTTGTTAAAGACAGGGTCTTTCCGCCAGGTGGTGGTGGCACACGCCTTTAATCCCAGCACTCAGGAGGCAGAGGCAAGCAGATCTCTGAGATGGAGGCCAGTCTGGTCTACAGAGTTAGTTCCAGGACAGCCAAGGCTACACAGAGAAACCTTATCTTAAGAAAAAAAAAAGAAAAAGAAAATGAAAAAAAAAAAAAAAGACAGGGTCTTTCCATGTTTCCCAGGCTGGCCTTGAACTCCTGGACTTAAGCAATTCTCCAGCCTCAACCTCCAGTACACCTAAGACAACAGAAATGTGCCATCACACGAGGCTCCTGTGTTTAGTTTTCAAGGGAACTGGAATGGTTTCTTTTAAAGGCGGCTGATGGGTGCAGACATTCTTTACTTTATATTCCAGGCATTTTTGTATGAGAAAACATCCTCTAAATTTAAGAAGTGAAGCAAACCATAATTGAAAGTTACCGCTTGCATTGTTAATACTTTTGAATGGCATCATTAATCCAAAGCCATTTGCCTGGGGTTTCAAAATTATTAGTTTGTGTTTCTTCTTCCCCGTCCCCCACCCGGTGCTGGAGAATCAAATCCAATGCCTTACACGGTCTAGGCAAGCACCCTATCAATGAGTCATGCCCTCAGGCCCGTGCGCCTGCCCTTCTAGCCCACTTACAACACTACAGTGTTCAAGCCCATGCTGAAGACTCCTTGAACCAAAGCTTTGAACTCTAGAAACCTCTCACCTGGAAGTGATGTGCTGTCCCAACCTAAGCCTTAGGCCACACCTTCCTTAGCCCCATAGGTTATTTCTGGGGGTTCCCAAGGACATAACACTGTGCCTTGTAAGACATCTGGTCTCCTGTAGAGATGGTCTGACTTTGGGCTGTCTCTCCTGGCAGGTAAACCTGCCTTTGTCCAGGCTGGCAGCCTAGATCCTGACCAGCACAGAGGGGCAGAGTCCAGCCCTGGCTGGGATAGAGGGAGGGGCCGAGTCCTTCCCCACCTCCAATGTGTGGGGGCCAGAGATCAGGAAACCTGGCTGTGAGTACTAGGTCTGCCTCATCGAACATGGAGCCAGGCCCTCCACCTCCCCAGGCCTCCAGTTCTGGGGAACAAGCGAGGTGAGGGACTCCAAGACCCATACTCTATGGTGTCGCAGGAGAAAGGGAAGACAAAAGCCCTCCTTGGGCCATTTTGCCCATTACCAAAGCTCCTGAGCGTTTGACATCTGCAAAACCTCATTAGGTAAGCGTTAACTTGTCCCCTCTGCTAGGCCTAGCACTCGGAAATGTACTGTGACGAGGGTGATGTGTTTATGAGAATGTACATGATAAATTATCAGAAAGCCACATTTTAACGTCGCTTAGCACATCATTCGCCCTGCAGCAGACACCAGCTAAGGGAAAACGCTGAAGCTGACTGGCTGGGGCTAGCACTCAGGCCACAGTGTGTATGCGGAGGTACAAAGGAGGCAGATGCCCCCGAGAGTGCCTGGCTCCCAGTCTCTGACTTACCCTCCCTCCTCCAGAATCTAAAGAAAAACGGGGCTTCACTTAGTAGCCAGCCCCTGCAATCTGCAGCACGAGGCTAGCGCAGAGGAGGCGCTAAGTAAACATTCGTTGAAACGTGGAGTCATGAATAAATGAACAGACAAGGCCCCTGGAAGGCACCTCTCCACCGACCAGCAACAGTGTTTGGAGTTGCTCTGCCTGTCTCTCCTTTGAGTTAAAAATCCCCATTAATACAATGAAGTCTATCAGCACGGGCTGGCAAGGGTTCCTTCAATCAGAAAGAGAAGGACAAGCTGGAGCAGTGAGGGGGCAGGGAGGGGAGGCCAGAACCAGCAATGTCCTTCCCTCCCCAGATACAAGTATACTCGCTAGGGACATCAACCAAGGACATCCAGCCAACTGCTGAGTAGAGGCCATATCCACAAAAATGCACGTCACCTGGCTGGACGGTGATGGCTCGTGTCTTTACTCCCAGCACCTGGGAGGCAGAGGCAGGAGGATCTCTGGGAGTTCAAGGCTAACCTGGTCTGCAGAGCAAGTTCCAGGGCAGCCAGGGCTACACAGTGAAACCCTGTCTCGAAAAACAAAAACAAAAGGCATGTCACCTGTAATCCCTGAGTTCTAAGTTATCCTAGACTACATGAGACCCTGTCTCAAAAAAAAAAGACAAAGAAATGTATGTCACCTACAAAAAGGAAAGGCATTCACTGTTCATTCTGGACCAAGGAGGTTCAAATAAAACTCCTCACTTTGACTTTGCCAAATTCTTCTAGAAATGCCCTTCCAGATGCCATATCCCATAACTCCTATCAAGCACTTACTTCCTCAGACGAGAACTGCTAAATACAGAGAGGTGCTGTGAATGGTATGTGTGACATGTGTGAACTGTGGGGGAGGGCCCCCTGCAGCTTGAGCATCACGGTATCAACCCATTAGCACCTCCTAACCCAGCAATTCACAGCCTTTGCTGTGCACAAAAATCATCTCCAGGTGCCTGCTTAGACACATCTGGCACTGCACACACCTATTCTGGGTCAGTGAGGGTGAGGTGGGGCCCTGGAATCTGCATTATTCATAGACATCCATCAAGGTGGGACAGACAGCCCAGACATCCTTCGTGGAGTCTATTTTAGTTGTAGAGGACCTTTGAGAGAGTCTGGGTGGGGGAGCAGACTGTACTCACTGAACCTTGCCGGGGGGCCAGTTCTGCTGTGGAGCTGCCCACCCCAGCAACATGATTGATTAGGCTTAGATCTATCCAGCTGCTTAGAGATCCCCACCCCCTGCCAGCTGGTACTCGGCACTGGCAAGAACAGTCATTTCTCAACAGGTTTCCTGTCTGTGTCCTCACCCGGTCCTGGCAACAGTCAGAGCAGCTAACTACATTCACCCGATAGAGAAACTGAGGCAGGCACATGGCGTAGGAGAAAGTCTGCACCGGGGAGATGCGTCAAGAGAGCCTACTACCAGCCAGATAGTGTGCTAGGCATCTTCTGTCCAGATTCCCTTTACTCCTGGGACTGCAGCAAATCACACAAAGTCAGACACAGGGCAGGGAGACCAGGACACAAGTCTGTCTCAGTCCTAAGCCCTGGTCTTTCCAGAAACTGGACCTCTCTCCAGAGGACACCACTTCAACACTCCCCGCTTCGTGGGTCCCATCCCATGTCAGCAGAGCTCACTGGTGCTAATTCAGACTCAGAACGGGCCTCCATTCTGCCTGCTGCCAGAGTCTGGCTGCCACACCACCTTTCTTCAGTGGTTATCTTAGGCTTCCCTGGCTTGATGCTTTGTAAGCTAGGACCCCTTTCTAGACTTTTCCCAAGAGCTAGCTAGCTTCTACTGGGTCAAGAACCAGGAGCTACTTACTCTTCTACTCTCCTAGAAAGCCACTTCCTCAAAAGATCAAGAAGCCAGGAGGAAGGGCAGGAGAGATGGCTCAGAGGTTAAGAGCACTGGCTGCTCTTCCAGAGGACCTGGGTTCAGTTCCCAGCACCCACATGGGGGCTCACAACCATCTATGATGAAATCCGGTGCCCTCTTCTGGTGTGCAGACTTACATGCAGGCAGAATTGTGTACATAATAATTAAATAAATCTTTAAAAAAGAGAGAGAAGAAGAAGCCAGGAGGAACTGATTAGCCCCTCCTCCATCCCAATCTCCCCACAAGCCCACAGGTCAGACTTTGACTTAAAAAGCACACAGGATATACCCAGGCTCCTGTGCCCAGTCCCACTTGCTAGCCCCTTGCCCACCTGAAGCCTCACTTTTCCTGCCTGCAAGATGATGCTCCCCTTTCTTATTCCTCACTGAAGGAACTGTGGAGACTGTTCTGTAGACTCTTGTCTCAGAATACATCATTTCATGATGCAGCCACCTCTTGCCACTTCTGGCATAGGGAAAGTCACAGTGTGCCCGTGTAAAGGACTAAGCCCCTTTGGTCATTCAAGAATGACAGCCCTGCTAAGACCAGGTGCCTCTGTCCCTCCTTAGACTTAGAATCTCAAGAAGGCTGAGTAGGCTCTCCCAGCACCCAGACTGCCAGGCCAGTTCACTGCCCTGTAATCCCTGAAGCTCGGTCCCCCCACACCCCCACACCCATCCCCACTCCATCTGGCTGTCTCCACCCCAAAAGCCTCATGAGGATCCTGGAGTGCAAGGCTTCACCTGTACAGCCAGCTCCACTCTGAGCCATTCCAACTCTGCAGGGGTGAGGAAGGAGAGGGAGGGGAAGGGAGAATGGAAACCAAACAAAACCAGGCTGTATTGTTAGAGAAGGGGTCTTGCTGTATTGCCCTGCCTGGTGTAGAACTCACTCTGTAGACCGGGCTGCCCTCAAACATGTCGCAATCCTCCTGCCTTTGTTTCCTGGGTGCTGAAATTAAAGGTCTTTGCCACCATACCCAGCCCTCAGTTTTGTTTCGTTTTTTAAGATTTATTTGTTTATTATATATACAGTATTCTGTCTGCATGAATGCCTGCAGGCCAGGAGAGGGCACCAGATCTCATTATAGATGGTTGTAGGCTACCATGTGGTTGCTGGGAATTGAACTCAGGGCCTCTGGAAGAGCAGCCAGTGCTTTTAACCCCTGAGGCATCTCTCCAGCCCCTCAGTTAGGTCTTAATTGCAGCTCTCAGCAACCAGCAGTCATCCCGGGCTGTTCTCTGTGCCTGAACCTCAATTTCCTTAGCTGTAAAATGGGAACAAGAACCTCTGGCTCCATGCTGGACAGCAAAAGAATCAGTGAGCTGGTGACTGGGGCACGTGGCAGAGTAGGACATGGTTTCTAAAGACAGGTGGTCCCTCACGCACAACAGCCAGGCCCAGAGGAGCCGGCTGTAATCCAGTACTCAAGAGGCTGCAGCAGAGGACCAGAAGTTGAAGGTAAAGCCTGGGCTAAGGTGAGTCCAAGACCAGCACAAGCATCTTAGTGAGACCTTGTCTCAAAATAAGAACTGTAAAGAGGACTAGGTACAAATTCAAGACCAGCCTCGGACAGAAAGGGGTTCAAGGCCCACTGGGCAACGTATGGAAACCGTTTCTCAAAATAAAAACCCCGAGGGCTGGTGGTGTAGTTCAGTGGTAGAGTGTGCCTAACGTGTGTGAGACCCTAGGTTCAATTCACAGGACCACAAAGAAAAACAGGAAAATGATGAAAGGGGGAAGAAAGCATGCAATTCTCCATCACTTCTTACCAGCGAGTCTGGTCTCTTAAAGGGAGAAAGAAAAGAAAGGCAGTCTCATGAAGTCCCTCCTACCAGCCATCCTCAGTGCTAATGTGGCGCTTCACCACACTGCTGTGAAACTGGAATTAGTCCCATTTCACAGATGAGGAAACTGAGATTTGGGGGCTCAAACGACCCCACCAGAATGATGCAACTGAGAGCAATAGAGGAGGCCCTTTCCTCTCCTATCTCGGGGCTCGTGGTTGACACCCTCATTCAGACTCAATAGCACAGTGGTCCTCAACCTTCGTAATGCTGTGACCCTTTAGTACAGCTCTTCACGTTGTGGTGACCCCCCCAACCATAAAATTACTTTCATTGCTACTTCATAACTGTAATTTTGCTCCTGTTATGAATTGTAATGTAAATATCTGCTAGCCGACGTGATGGGTCGCGACCCAGAGGTTGAGAACCACTGCAATAGAGCGATACAGCCAAAAATGATAAGCCTCTCCCACACGTCAGTGAAAACCAGAGTAAACAGGATTCCATCCACGCCAGGCCGGGGCTCACTGGAGACGCACCTGTGCAAGCAGCAGCCTGTTCCCAGCACAGCTGTTCCCAGAAAGGCGGCAGGGATTTGTTTAGTTGCCTGGCCAGGGGAGACACGAGTGTGGGGTTTGCACCCAGACTCAGTCTCTACCCTTACCTGCTTCCGTCTCCCAATGCTGACCATGCCCTGGTCCAAGTCCTCACCCAACCTGCTCTTGTGGGTCTTTCGAATCACTCAGAGGCTGAATGAGGAGCCCGGTCCAGGTCACAGAAGCTCTCTTTTGTGTGCGACCTGAGGGGAAGCAAGCAGACGGTGCCCGCAGTGACCTGGGACAGCCTAAGGTGCACATGTCATGCTAGGATGTAAACAGCCTGTTCCTGTTTTCCTGGGAGAGTAATCCTGTGGCCTGCCCACCTTCCTCTGCACCGGAGGGGGATTTTGAAGAGTTCATGTCCACATGCTCAAATGGCTTCTATGGCTGCGGGTTCTGTTAGTTGAGCACAGCACGGAAGACTGTGTCCCGGGCATCCTTGAGAACATGTGTTTCTTGGGTGTATGTGCCTGCTGGGGAGGTGCACTGTGCCACGGCATCTGCCACCACTGCATGTGTCTGTAGCCCCCAACGGGTGACCGTTTCCACTGAGTGTCTCTACGCGCGTTTGTGTGTGTTTGCAGTGCCCCACACACCTGCGCCATGTCCTGCAAGAGTGAATGCAGCCCCTCATGGGCTGGCACACAGGAGAATGAGTGGCAGGCGGGTCCCGGCTTGCGATGTGCAAGTGAGGGAAGGCTCCGAGTGGCCCTGCGCGTCTCCCGCGTGTGTGTGTGTGTGTGTGTGTGTGTGTGTGTGTGTGTGTGTGTGTGTGTGCGTGTGTGCGCGCGCCGTGTGAGCGCGAGTGAGTGGTTGCTCTCCTGGCTCGCTCGCTCCCTCGCTCTCCCCGCGCCCGCCAGCCAGCCCGCCCGCCCGCGCGCGCAGCCCGCACACTCACCGCTTGGTTGCTGCCGGGTGACGCGGGCTGGGCCCGCCCCCTGCTGCCGGCCCCACACTCACTCGCACCAGCCGCCGCCAAGCAGGCAGCAACCGCGTCAGGACCGTCCGGGGGGCCACGCCGGCGATGCCCGCAGCCCCCGCCGCGCCCCGTGGGACCCGCTGAGTTGTCCCCGGGCCGGGGTCACACCGGGCCGGGCCGGGCCGCGCGCGGCGGCGTTGCCTGCATGACCCTCCGGCGGCGCGGGGAGAAGGCGACCATCAGCATCCAGGAGCATATGGCCATCGACGTGTGCCCCGGGCCCATCCGGCCCATCAAACAGATCTCCGACTACTTCCCCCGCTTCCCGCGGGGCCTGCCCCCCACCGCCGCGCCCCGCGCCCCCGCGCCCCCGGACGCCCCCGCGCGCTCGCCTGCAGCCAGCGCCGGCCCCCGCAGCCCCTCCGACGGCGGCCGCGGCGACGACGACGAGGATGTGGACCAGCTCTTCGGAGCCTACGGTGCCAGCCCGAGCCCCGGCCCCGGCCCCAGCCCCGCGAGGCCGCCCGCCAAGCCCCCCGAGGAGGAGCCGGACGCCGACGGCTATGAGTCGGACGACTGCAGTAAGTTTCCCAGTCGCCCGCCGCTCGCCCCCTTCCCCGCGCCCGGGGCCCCGTAGGGCATGCGCCGCTGCCGCCCGGCACACCCGCACGCGAGAGCTGGGAAGTTTGGGGGCGTCCTCTGCGAGCACCCCGTTTCCGGGCCTCCGCTCCCCTGAGCGCGCCCCGCACCCCTGCTCGGCCCGCGCGCCGGGAGCTCCAGAGCGGGCGGCGGCTTTTGTTCCCGGGAAGGGCGGAGCTGCGTCCCGGGAAGACACCAGTTGCTGCGGGCCGCGCGGTGGCTCCCGGCCCCAGAGCCCTCTGCGGGCCGCCCGGAGAGGCTACCGGGCGAGCTGGGGACCCTGTGGCGGCTAGGGCGGGCCCAGCGGCCCGCACCGCGCCGCGGCTTTGCTGGTGCGCGCGGGCCGAGGAGCAGGACCGCGGGCTGCTTGTCCTTTGGAAAAACCTTGGCGGTTCCTCCTCCCGCGTCCCCGGACCCCACCGCCGCGCTGGCCCTGGCCGCAGCCCTTCGCCCACCTGTTACGCCGGCTTCCCCGGGGCAGGAGGGTCCCCAGCCGCGCCCCTTCCTCCAGGACTCAACCCCAGAGAGACAGCGGACAGCAGGGTCTCCCGAGCCAGGCCAGGAGCACTCCTGGCGTGTTGTGTGGTCCCTGAGGGTACCTGGCCCGGCCCACCAGGGACCATCCCGGAAGCCATGGAGGGAAGAGGTTGCAGCAGGAGTCCAATGGGTTTACTGGGGGGTGGGGGTGAGGGTCGCTTCACTGAAGGGCCCCAGCCCAGCAGTGACTCTAAGCTGGCTCACTTAGACCCGAAGAGCCAGCCTCAAAACCTAGTCATGGGCGCTATGGGATGTGGGGAGTGCGGGTCCCACACCAGCTTCCCAAGGCAAAAGCAGCCCCTCCTCTGTACAACATTGGAGGTTTGTGCCTGGCCTGGGTGTTTCCCGGGGCCTCCGGGCTAAGGCCTGGCTTTCCCCCAGCATAACATGTGCCTCTCAAAGCTGAGGATAGGAGTTCACAGTGCCACCCTGGGAGCAGATTCATTTCACTTCAGAGCCCATCAACAGAGGTGGATCTAGCCCCAGATGGGAACAATGCCTTTTGTGTGTATTCTAGGCCTGGACCCTCTCACTGAGGCCCTACTCCCAAGCATAGTGGCTGGGGAGCAGGCCTCACCCTCTGATGTCCTGGAGACTGCGGGAAAACTGGGTGGGCAGAATTTATTAAAGTCTGCAGAGCTATGCCCTGGATTTACTTACTCCTTTGCCCAGTTCCTGGCACTCTGTGCCAGGATCCAGGCTGACTGGCCTCTGGGGAGGTTCTAACTAGGACCGCAGTCAGCACCCTGAGGGATCCAGAGACATCCTGGGAAGGAAGGATAGGACACGGTTCCCATTTCCAGCCTTCTGCCTGCAGCCAGGGGAGTGAGCAGGTGGATGAAGCTTGTGCCTGAGCTGCCAGCCACACTCCAGGTGCCATAGAGGCCCAGGGGATGACATATGGCCAAGAGGAGAGAAACCTGGTCATTTTGGTTATCCTGAAACCCACCAGAAAAGAATAAAACAGACCAGAAGCCCCATCTCCTGTCAGTCAGCTCCACAGTGTTTTCCCAATTCTGTTTCAGTAGCAGGGAGTGGTACAAAGGGAAACATGCTGAGTCTCTGGGCTCAGCCACAGGTGTCCTAGCTGGGGACAGGCTCACGTGAGCTGGGTCCCAGATACAGCTTTCTCAGCTGAAACCGGGGGCTGGCCACACCCAGATCGCTGTGACACTGTGACGCCCTAACAAAGTGTGGAGAAGAGGTCTGGAGGTTACAGGGCTGGGGAAGTGGGTCTGAGGCTGAGCCAGGAGGTTGGCAGCGCATCCGGCTGAGAGCGTGAGAGCCGTGGCCCTCACGGGTGAGGAAACACTGAGCAAGACCACTCTGTACCTGGTATCCAAGGCTGTGCAGGCTCTGAGCTCTGACAACCAGATCCCTTGGAATAAGCCTAAGTGATTCAAGCCAGATGGTTCATTATGGCTTTAGCCAGGGTTATGCTATTTGCTGCTCTAATTATTGGATTATCTGTTCGGACAAGAAGAAATGAGGACGGTTGCTCTGTTGTCCAAGCAAAGGATAAAAACAGCCTGTTTGCTTCTCCGTGTTCTCCGCTTTAAAAAGCCCTCCTTTGCCGGTCACCTCAAAGTGTGTGAGCATGGGCACATGAATACACACGCACACACACACACACACACACACACACACACACACACACACCCCACACCTTTCATTCCTTGCTGAAGGAGTCGCAGCATCACCCTAGGCCTCTGCTCCCGAATGTCCCAAGCTGCTTGCTCCCTGTCTGCAGAGGGAACCCGGACCCCAAAGCTGCAGTGACTAAGAGGCTTTGGGTTGCAAGTACCGTGAAATCAATTCAGAGTAGCCCAGCCCAGCAGGGCAGCAAAGGTCCTGCTGCAGATGCCAGGGTACACTGGAGCAGCCCTCCAGCGTCCCTGGTGACGAGGCTTCTGTCCGTCCTGCCACTCAGCCAGTTCTTTCCCTCTTGAGCTGAAAATCGGGACAGATTTCCTCTCCTCAAGGGCATATGGGTGAGGAACATCAGATGTAAAACACGGTCACAGTGATGCTCTCACTCTCCATCAGCTGAGCAGGACCCTCATGATCCAAGGTGGCTGCTGTGGGTCCAGGCATCGCATATAACAATAAGGTCCTAGATTTGATTTAAAAAAAAAAATATTTTTTTTCTACTCTCATGTCTAGGATCCAGGAAAATCTCTCCAAGAAGTTCCCAGGAGACCTGTCCTTTTGTCTCATTGGCTAGAATTGTATCACGTGTCTGTATTCCCAAATGACTCACTCAGCTAGGTCAGGTGCCCACAGAGGTTTGGAGCAAGGGTGAAGTGGGGAACCATTGTTGGGTCTGCCTGGAAGGTTCTCCTGGGCATGGGCAGATTCCAGTTACTGATCTATGTGGCTTCTTCCTTCACCCAGAACTTCTGTGGGCCTCAGTCACGTTCTGCCCAGACCTCCATCGTATTCTTTCCCATTCAACAGTGCAATGCCAACTGTGTGTCAGGCACCGTTACGGGGGCCCCGGAGAGCCAAGCATGGGCTGGACCACATACATGGTCTTTAGGCCGCTCACAGAAATCCAGCAAGAGGACCATCAGGGAGGGAGGATGGGGAGGCAGACATCTGCAGAGGCCTCGGCTCTGAAGCTGGGCGGAAGGGGAAAGAAGACTAGCAGAGTGAAAGGGGGTGTCTATGTGTGGGGGGAACAAAGGAACCAATGTGTCAGAAACACAGACAAGGAAGAGTGATGAGGTCAAAGTGAGCGCATAGGAAGGCTTGAATGCCAAACCAGGGAGGTCAGATCGTGTCTTGGATGCGATGAATTGTTGAACTGCTTGAAGTGAGGGGATAAAGGAGGTGGCTGAAGTCTGGGCTCTGTCTGCGGGCTCTGTGAGTGACCCTGTATCTGTCACTCCTCCGCACCCTCCCCCACAGTGACCGCCTAGTGCAGCGCCTCAGCTTCCTCACCTGTGACCTGCTTTCAAATCAGGCTGGATGACTCTCTATGAGTTCCTGCTGATTAAAACAAGCATATTTATTGTATTTTTAATAGATGTGTTTGTGTGATGTGAAGGGGTGCACGTGTGTACAGCACACAGGTAGAGGTCAGAGGACAACTTTGTGGAGCCGGTTTCCCACATGGACGTGGATCCCGGGGATTGAACTCGGATCGTCGGGCTTGCAAAGCCAGGACTTTTACCCACTGAGCCATCTCGTCACCTGTTTTAGAGGCTGACACTTTTCTTCCAAATACAAGACAAAAAGGACCGATTTCTGATTCCCAGGGGTGAATGGGCCAAGTGAGTTCAAGTGCAGACCAAGGTCATGCACGGCCAGCTGCCTGTCTGCACAGGCCCTTCTGGGGACCACTCAGCCTTGGAGGAAGCAACAGGGGCCTGAGCTTGATTCTCTCTGAATTAGCCCCATTAAAGCGCTATAATTATCAGCAAGCCGGTGACAACTCTCAGAGGCCCATTAGTGACCAACCTTCATTATTTTTCCAAAGATGTAAACTTTCATCAAGGCACGTGATCTGAGTGGCTCTGAGGGCAGGCCCTCAGGATCCTGGGACTCACAGAAAGGCACTCTCTCTTGTCCTTCGAGCCCTACTATGGCCTCTGCTGCCACTCCGCTCAGGCCCTTCAGATTAGCAGTGAGTCCCTATCCCTGCCCCTGCCCCTGCCCCATTGCTGAGGCAAGAACCCAGGGCCCTGTTCATGTGAGATAAGGGCTCTACCGTTGAGCCATTTTTTCCCCCTAGCTGCATCTTCGGGACTTCAGTTACACAAAATGGTGAAGAAAAGCTTTCAGGAAGCCGCTAGGCTTTTAAGACAGAATCAATCGCCAGCTTTGCTGGGCCACCCTCATTGGGCCACCTCCCCTCTCTGAGCCTCATTTCTACAAGTGAAAAGGGCGAATTTTGGGCCATGTGTTCCCTAAGACAGCTCCTCCACACATGCAGTTTCTCAAATGGTGACCGAGCTTCCAATGACAAGGTAGAATTTCTTCACGGATTTCAGTGGCACTAGCTATTCATCAGTCCTTTCCTGACCGCACACTAGGCACACTGCTCTTTTTTTTTGGTGGTGGTAACAGGTGTTAGTGTCCCAAGAGACCCGTTCCCTGACTTGTCTTCTGGGGTTGGGACACAGGCAGACATCATGGAGTGTGTGCTGTAACATGTGGCATCACACTAAATCCTTCCTGCTGGGAAGTGACTGGACAGCAAAGCCATTTGAGTAGCTCCACCATGAGCACTGACCATCTGCTGCTTGCCAGCCCCCTAGGCGCCTGAGGCAGCGTCCTCGGGGTGAGGTCATCAGGGAGCAGGTAGCCTGAACTGGACAGCATGCCAACTGACTGTCATGGGAAGCCACCAGCTCTGCAGAATGATATTGCAGAAGCCCAGCTGGGTGGCTGCAGTAAAGGCAGTGGTGCTTTGTAGCATCCTTACCCTCAGGATACTCACCTGCAGCATCCTCACCCTCAGCATCTTCTCCTGCAACATCTTCATCCATAGGATTCTCTCCTACAACATCCTCACCCTCAGGATACTCACCAGCAACTTCCTCGCCCTCAACATCTTCACCCTCAGGGTCTTCACTCACAACATCTTGTCCACGGCATCCTTACCCTCAGCATCCTCAGTTACGGTATCCTTATCTGTAGCATTCTCACCTACAACATCTTCACATGCTCACCTGTTGGAAGGGAGAGGGGATGCTGCAGTGTGGTCTTCACTAATGCATGCATGCATGCATTTTCCACTAGGGAAAGATACTTGCAGCTCACTCCCAACCTAGAAACTCTTAGTCTGAATTCTAACTATTATTATGAAAGAAAGAGCTGTTTGTGTTACCAGAGGCAGGAGTAAAGGGAGGAGGCAGGAAAGTGAGGTACCACCTAGGAGCCCCAGTGGAGCAATCACCTCACACCCCTCTATGTAGCTGTGACTGTGACCTACAGCAGAATCATTGTAGTCATAGCAATGACTCCACTTATGCAGAGGAGCGTTAAGTGATTGCTTCTATATCATGTTCCCAAAGAAAGGGAGAAGGTGATCCAGTTTAGGGCAGACCCTTCCAGAAAGTCCTTAGAGGGGCAAACTCAGAGCTCTAGAAGCATCATCAGAGTATGACTGCTGTTCCTGTAACCAGCCCCATGCACCACGGGGTAGTTATAGTTGTCTCCAGGTTGCGGATGAGGAAACTGTCTGCAGTCACACAGCAAGGATATGCAGAGCGAGGATTTGAACCTGTAGAGGGCAACAGCAGGTGTCATCCTCCACACTCACAACTGCACTGTAGAAAGCGACAAGAACATCACCTTGTTGGGTTATAAGGAACCCGACACACTTCCACATGTCTCTCAGAACAAAGGGAAGAGCCCCTGATGTACCCCATGTCCCTCCAGACACAAAGGCTATCATGATGTGGCCTGCCTTTGTTACTAAAGGCAGACACAGTCCAGATGCGTGTTCACTTAGAATCCATCTAAGATCCAGTGCAGATCTTAGAACCTTGATGAGGGCAGAGGCCCAGCCCAGCCCGCCCTTCATCCCAGCATCACTTCAGCCACCAACCCCCATCTGCCAGATGCCTGTGGTTATGATGTCCCCTCCAAGTCCCTCCTACTATTATCTGTTGGTTCCTACTATCTCGGGTAAGGCATCGCTTCCTCCAAGAAGCCTCCCCTGTTCACACTGGGGCCCAGAGTCCCCTTTGAAGCTCCCCCAGCTCTTGGCCCACCAGACAATATTGTGACCTGTCCAGCAGTTGGGAGCAAATCGGGCATTTGGAGATATCTAAGCATGTGTATCTTGCTGTCTGGGGACTTCAAAGGTTTCCCTCACTCAGACTCTTGCCCTCTTGCTGGGAACCCTCGGGACATGGCAGGCCACAGCTGTAACAAGTGACTGTTCCTAAGGTGGCAGCTGAACCCAATTATTGCTGCATCCTCTGCCTGGCCCTTGGGACTCACCGATGCCCTTGAGAGACTTGGGGGCAACCGCATGAGGACCCAGCTGCCTTGTCGCTGCCTACTGAGGATCTCCCCGGGCCAGGAAGACCAGGGAGCTGTAGTGTCACTTGTCACCTGGGGCTCAGTCAACAGCCAGCCACTCAGGCCGGTCAGGCCCTGCAGCCTCTCGGAGCTGTCCTCTGGCTTCTCATACCACTGTGTATCGTTGCTTGTGTGGGGGGACCCAAGCTGTCTGGTTCACCATAGTACCACCAGGGGACAGGACAGACCGCACAAAGTGGGGGTTCGAGAGCCCCTTTCTAAGCCACCTGCCTGATTGTGATCAGGTTACCATTCGTGAGCCTTAGGTGATCCACCCAGAATCCCTGAGCCTCCTCATCTGACAGTGGCAGGATGGAGTCCCTCCGAGGGTGGAGTGTTTCGTGGGGAGAGCTAGATAAAGAGGTTGGCATATTGTAGCTGCTCCATTGTCCCAGCACCCGGCCATTGAGCTGGATACAATAACATTCCTTATTGGTTAACTTTTCTTGCTGGGAATTGAACCCAGGACCTCTACTACTACTACTACTACTACTACTACTACTACTAAGCCCAAAAGTTAGTGAATGGCACACCCTTAGACCTTCACCTGTTACCTGGAAGGAACAGTTATGCTGTTAACACATGCAGACGACGTCTACTGTCTCTGGTAGAACTTGAAGTGTTTGTTTCACTTGCAGTGCTGTGGATGAGCTGAAGGCCCAGCACAGGCTAGGCCAGTGATCTGCCCCAGAGCCACACTCCTGCCTGCCTGCCTGCGTCTTTGCTTTATTCCTGAGGTTTGTGGGTTGGCCTAGTGATGGTCAATTTTGAACCTGTGCCTCCACCCTAAGTCCACCGCCAGCAGTCCTCAGCACTGTGGATCTGTCCACTTCCTTAATCTCCATACGGAAGTCATCTGTGTAATTTAAAATGGCTTTAGTGCCATCCCCGTGTGGTTCCGCTAAGCCATGCTGTAACCGGATTTTGCTTGCTTTAACTAATTCCAGCCATTTAGAAGCAAAAATGATTTTGCCTTTTAGTTTGTGCAGCAGCCTGAAGACAGAAGCTGGAGACAGCTGGTGTCCGTGGGGGCAGAGACTGTCACCTGTGCACCATGTGAGCATGCCAGGAAGCCAGCTCCTCCAGAGTCATGTTCACATCGTCTTTTTTTTTTTTTTTTTTTTTTTTTTTTTGGTTTTTTCGAGACAGGGTTTCCCTGTGTAGCTTTGCGCCTTTCCTGGAACTCACTTGGTAGCCCAGGCTGGCCTCGAACTCACAGAGATCCACCTGGCTCTGCCTCCCGAGTGCTGGGATTAAAGGCGTGTGCCACCACCGCCCGGCTCGTCTTTTTTTTTAATTAGTTATTTGCTTATATTTCTTTTATTTGTGTGGCTATTGTGTCTGCATGCATGTCTGTGCATCACTGTAATGCCTGGTGCCCACAGAAGCCGGAAAAGAGAGTCAGATCCCTTGGAACTGGAATTACAGATGGTTGTGAGCCACCATGTGGGTGCTGGGAATAGAACCTAGGACCTCTGGAAGTGCAGCCAGTGCTCTTAACCATTGAGCCATCTCTCTAGCCCCCAACATGCACATTTTCTGAGGACTATGATGGACATATTTGCCTTATGGTTCTTCTTCCAAATAAACTTTATTTATTCATTTATTTATATGCTTATTTTTGAGATAGGATCTCACTTTGTAGCTCTGGCTAACCTGGAACTCACTTTGTAGACCAAGTTGGCCTCCAACTCAAAGGGATCTACCTTCCTTTGCCTCCCAAGTGCTGGGACTAAAAGCAGACACCACCAAATAAATCTTTTAATCTTGAAAACAATGTGACTGTCGGGCCAGCGAGATGATTCAGCTGCCAGCTCTGGTGACCCGAGTTAAAGCTTCATCCCCCACATGGTGGAAGAAGAAAACTGACTCCTGCAAGTTATCCTCTGGCCTCCACGTGCATATCCTGGTGCACGTATGTGTACACACATGTGCCCATACAAATAAACACACGGAAAGTAATCATAATGCGGCTATTGAAGCCACCCAGGGGAGGGTGTTGCTCCTCCCATCCAGCTGGTGTGTGACCCGCATCTCCTTCTCCCGCAGCCGCCCTGGGAACGCTGGACTTCAGTCTGCTCTATGACCAGGAGAACAACGCCCTGCACTGTACCATCAGCAAGGCCAAGGTAGGCCCTGCGCCAGCCGCGGCTTGGCCTCAGGACGGGGGCGGGGTCCTGCCTGTCCCTTCTGTCCAGGCTTCCTGGTGTCCCTGCTCTGTGGGGTGCAGCTGCCCACTTCCCAGACTGGCCCTGCCCAGTAAAGCATTTGGGGAAAGGAGTTTCAGAAGGAGACAAAAGGGGGGAGTGTGGAAGGCCAGGCAGCTTTTAGAGCCTGGGAGGGGTCACTGAAGAAGGAGGAAGGTGGGGGGCCTGTCTTGCAGAGTGTGTGTGTGTGGGAGGGGAGAGTTGATTGGATGCTACTGTCTCTGGATCTCCCCACTCCCAAGTTCCATACCCTAGGCTCCCCGAGCCCCTAAGCAGCTCCTGTGCTGAAAGCCGTAGGTGCCATGGAAGAAAGCTAGGCCCCAGGCAGGGTGGTAGCCACTGGGCCTGAGCGTCAGAGGCCCTGTGAGCCTTGCTGAGGGGAGTCGTGGACATCTGCAGACCCAGTGTGGCCTTGTCAGGTCTTACCCCTGTGGTCCTCTGCGGATCTGTCCTTGAACCCGTGTCTGTTCCATGTTCTCAACCACATTCTTCCCTTCACACTGCTCCCTCTGGGAGGAAGGTGCCAAAATTGATGTTTTCCCGAAAGGTAAGGCCCAGGTGGCCAGTAGAGACCCTAGTAGAGCTGTGGAAAGGCCTGAGGCAGCCCAGCACACATGGAGTAGCTTTCAAATGCTGCCAGGACTAGACCTCACCCAGCATCCCTGCCCTGTAGCATCTCTCTGTGTTTCTTCCTGGCCCACCCTACCACTGAGGGGCTGCCCTTGGCTCTGTGCCTGCCTAGAAGGACAACCCACACCATACCACTATCCAGCCTGGGTCACTCCTGTGGAAGGCCATGGGCAAGTGTGAGAACTGTCTCCATGGGGCTTGGGGCCCAGGTTGGGTATTTGAAGGCCCAGTCACTGCCCTCTGTGTCTCTGCCCACTCCGCTGGCACCTTTAGGCTGTGATAGCCTAGGAAACAGAGCTGAGCTCCTGGTGAGCCCAGCCTGGAAAGGTGGAGGCAGGCTGCAGGGCCAGGCAGAGCCCCTCCTCCCCCCCCTCCTGACTTAACAGAGCTTGTCCATGCTTGGGGACCAGCTGTCAGACCACTCTAGTGGAGCCCAGCTTTCCCTCCCCATCTCAGAATCCGGGTTCCTGCTGCCTTCTCCCTGCTCCAGGGGTGTGTGTGTGTGTGTGTGTGTGTGTGCACGTGTGCGTGCGTGCATGTCTGTGTCTGTATGTATCTCTGTGCCTGTGTGCGCAGATTACATGGGTGCTGGTGTGCACAGAGGTGAGGACCAGAGGCCTCTGAACCATGGTGGCCCTGTTCTTCTCTGTAAATGTCTACAAAAAAGGGGACAGGCCTAGGAAATACTGGGACCCCAAAGGGGATCCATAGAGTGCCAGCTGAAGCAGGGCCCACACTCAGTCTTTCGGGGAGTCCGAGGAACAAGGATTCCCAGGCTGCAATCACTCTCACTAGGTGTCTTAGTTTTCTGTTGCTGGGATAAAACACTAACCAAAAGCAGCCTGGGAAGGGTTTATTCCATCTTCCTGCTTTTAGTTTATCATCCAGCAAAGTTGGGGCAGGTACCTGGAGGTAGGAGCTGATGCAAAGGCCATGGAGGAGTGCTGCTTACTGGCTTGCTCAGCCTGCCTTCTTTTTTTTGTTGTTGTTTGTTTGTTTGTTTGTTTGTTTGTTTCCAGACAAGGTTTCTCGGTGTTGTTTTGGTGCCTGTTCTGGATCTTGCTCTGTAGACCAGGCTGGCCTCGAACTCAGAGATCCACCTGGCTCTGCCTCCCGAGTGCTGGGATTAAAGGTGTGTGCCACCACCACCTGGTCTCAGCCTGCTTTCTTATACATGCCCAGGACCACCAACCCAGGGGTGGCACCACCCATAGTGAGCTGGGCCCTCCCCCATCAATCATCAACCAAGAAAATGCACCACAGTCTTCCCACAGACCCATCTAGTGGGGACACTTTCTCAATGATGACTCTAGCTTGCCTCAGGTTGACATACAACTCACCGGGGCACTTGGTCACCCTCACCCCCAGGTGAGAATGTGTCTCAGTTGGTTATCCGTAAACAGGACTCACCATGCACCCTGTGTGGCTACTGAACCATGTAGAAGTATAGCACTGGAAACCTGGCGTTTTGTCTAATCCCGTCTTGCAGGGTAGTGCCCAGTGGATGTATCTATCCACAGGACCTTGGGCACTCACCTCCGAGCAGTGCCCAGCAAAACCCCAAAGAGCCACAGTGCTGGAAGACCAGTGTTACTCCCCCATACCCTGGTTTTTCCAAGGCAGGGTTTCTCTGTGTAGCTTTGGCTGCCGTGGAACTCACAGAGATCCACCTGCCTCTGCCTCCCGAGTGCTGGGATTCAAAGCGTGCGCCACCACCGCTCCGGCACAGTGTTACTTAATTGTGATAAAATATCACACATGTGAAACTTAGCGGTGGAATGCCGAGATGGCTGTGTTGCATCACCACTGTCCCTCCCAGAGCCTTCTCAGCTTGCCGAACTGAAATTCCTTGCCCACAAAACAGCTGCCTGTCACCCCTTGCCTCTCCTTGTGTGGCCCAAGCTGCCCTCCCCACGGTCTCCAGGGTACAGTCATGTAGGTACAGTCATGCAGCTTCTGTCCCTGTGTACCAGGCCAACTCACCAACCGGTGTTTGTCCTCCTCCTTCAGGCTGAGCACTGAGAGCCCCAGCTTTGACTGTCCAGAAGGTTCCAGTCCCGAACGCTTAGCAAACAGCAAGCTCTGGGCAGTGCAGGGATGACAGGAACTTGGTTTGAGGAGAGTCTACCTTCCTTCCTGTCCCCTCAGGGCTGGTAGTACTGTCTCACACAGCACCTCCCCTGTCCCTCTCTGAGACAGTGACATCTGCTTTGGTCTCATGGAAACACAATAAGCTGATGGGATCTGCTGGAGACAATCGCTTTCCGACCTCTGGCTGAACTCGGCCTCCTACCCCCTCTCCTGGATTCAGTCAGCACCGGGGGCTGTCCCTACAGGCCTAGGGGAGACCTTGCCATGCTGCAGGGCAGCCCCCAGACTCAGGGCCAGCGAGGCTGCCTGAGCTAGGGAGTCACTGTAGGGACAGCCACCCAGCCTCTGGCTGAGCCCACCAGCCCTTGCTTCCAGCCCAGTGTGTGGCCCCTCTGCTGTGTCCAGGGACCTGCCAGGTAGAAGGGTGTGGCAGTAACAAGGGACCACATCACAGGCTGGGCATCCGAAGGACAGAGCAGGCATCATTGACATCCTAGCATGGCAGCTGCCCCCTGCCCTAGCCAGTCCTTATGGGTGCCCAGGCCTCAGAAGTGGGACCTGCAGTATCTCTGGTTAATCTCCTGGCTCAAAGATCTACAAAAGAAAAGAGGAAGATTGAAAACATTGTAAACATGACAAACGGGTGTGCAGGAATTAGAGAAATAAAACAGGAGCCGTCAGCTACCCCCACCAGATCCCCCAGGACACCTGCTCATTACTCCCTGGGGGTGAGGAGCTGCCAGGGGAAAGCTAGCTGGTGTGAACGTGAACGGTCACCCTTAGCAAGGCACACACACTGCCTCCAGGTCAGGCCCCAGTAGCTATGGGCCTGGCTAAAACCCCCACCCTTCCCCCAGCTGCTTCTCTGATATCTTCTGAGGGGGTGAGCAGGGGAGGGAAGTCCCACCCCTTAGCCCTGCATCTGCACCCCTCCTTGCTCTGTTCCCCTCAGACTGTGGGAATGAGTAACTCTTCACCTGTGATAAAGCTGAGACTGCCCTGTGCCTGGCCCACTAACTTGGAAGTGCACGGACTGTGCTCTGGCTCCCGAACCTGGGCCTGGGGCCACAGCGGAAGAGAAGCGATGGGTGGGTGCCCTGCCTGGAAGCTCCTCCAGGCCCAATGAGCTAGACCTGGGAGAAAGGTCTGGGGCACCTGGCCCAGGAGCCGAGTCATCCCTCCTTCACCCATCTGGAATGTGGGCCATGCACACCTCTGCTGCCTCCCGCGCCCCTGTGGGCCTTCACTGAAAGGAGAAAACACCATCCCCAGAAGGTTAGCTGAGGCCCTTGTGGTCCCTCCCCTGAGCTGTACATTCCTGGGCTGGCGGCTGAAATCAGAGTTAGCAAGGGGTGCCATCTTGTGGAAGGACCCTCCATGGCAGGCAGCCTGTGACTTCCAGGGATACCAACCAGCAAAGGCAGAGGGAAATGGCCGGCAGTCTCGACTGGCCTCCCAGACTTGGAACAAACTGCCTTCCCAGCTGCCACAAGGAACGTGAGGATGAGTACAGAGCCAAATCATGGAGACTCGGGGTCAGAGAAGGAGGTCTCAACAAGGAGTAGTGTCCGGAAAGTGTGCAGAGAGACCGGCCTTCCCAAGTTTAGCGTGAGCTGTGTCTTCTGGGTTCAGTTGTCAAGAAGGTAGAGAGTGAAATGAGTCGGGGCCAAAGTATGGGGGAGGGAAGCTTACCCCACACTGTTTGGCCCTTGAGAACCTCCCATCCTCAGGGAGATTGGAGATGTCAGGGAGGAGGCCCTTTGTGTCCTTGTTATCAACTCTCATCCTCTCTGGTCTCTGCTCAGGGCCTGAAGCCGATGGACCACAATGGACTGGCTGATCCCTACGTCAAACTGCACCTGCTGCCTGGAGCCAGCAAGGTGAGGGCTTCTGCCCCAGACATGGCACTGGCTTGGCGCTCATGGCCTCCCTGAGACCTCATGAGTCCGTTACCTATCTGCTCTTTGGGCCCCGAGAATGTCCAGGTTACATTTCATATGAAGCCATTTTAGCCTGAGGTTCATATTATATAGAAAAAAAAAAAAAGGACTCAATGGGGTCAGGTGTGACGGCACACGCCTTTAATTGCAGCACTCAGGAGGCAGAGGCAGTCAGATCCCTGTGAGTTCAAGGTCGGACTGCTCTACATACATAGTGAAATCCAGGCCAGCCAGGGATGCATAGCACCTGCCTTAAAAGGAAATACTGTTAAACAGGTTTCTTGGTGGCAGGACCTGTCAGAGCCTTCAGTGTGTTGATTCTGTGGCTTCATAAAGGGGACTGAGTGGGTAGCATTAGCCTGGTTTATTTGACCACAGAACCCCTGTTCCTGCCCCCCTGCTGGGTGGCCCAGCAGGCGGATGAAAACACAGAGGCTGTAGTCCCCCCACAAGGCTTTCACCAGGAAAGCATGGATCCCAGGCAGAATGAACAGCCTGCGTAAAGGGAGGGATGGGGACATCAGGTCGTCCAGGAACGTGGTCCAGTTGTTGTTGGGAGTGGTCCAGTTGTTGTTGGGGACATGGCCAGTCTTGATAGGGAACTCTTTTGTAATGGTGGGGTGGGGGAGCATCTTTGGTTAAGCTAATGCCTATTAAGCTGGACACTTCAACTTCCTAATGGGAATGAGGCAACATGGCAACTTCCTACCCCATGCAGAACCACCCCGTAGTCATCACCTCTACCCTGTTGTTGTCACCGGGGTCTAGGGGTGGGATGCTCCTCACGTTAGCTTTCTGTGGCTACCTCAACCAATTCCCACGGCTTAGCCGTTTAAACACACCATCGCCTTCCTGTTCCACGGGTCACCAGCCAGACAGGCTGCACTGACTAGACCAGAAGTCAAGATGCCAACATGGCTGGTCCATGCTGGGGACAGTCATTCCCTTTTCTTTCCAACGTCCCCAGCGGCAGCCCCTGCCCCGGGTCTGAAGCCAGCGGAGTTCCCGCTGTGCTGGTCCCGTCTCTCTTGGCTATCTTTTTGCTGCCAAAGACCTCTGTGACCACAGGGGCCACTGGCATGCCTCCAATAAGCTTGCTGTTTTTAAGTTAGCAAATTAACAGTGTCAGTTTCACCTCCTGCCTCAGGTCTCCTCCACTGGGTCCGATAACGGCTCCTCCGTGGGTGGAGGGAGCAGGCTGGCCAGCTTTTTGGCCACACTCATTCAGGACCAAGAAGATCACACTCTCTCTCTTTTTCCAGGCAAATAAGCTCAGAACAAAAACTCTGAGGAACACTCTGAACCCCACATGGAACGAGACCCTCACTTATTACGGGATCACGGATGAGGACATGATCCGAAAGACCCTGAGGTGGGTGAGGGCCCCCGTGCCTGCACCCCACCCGGGGGACACCCTACCACTTACGAATTCCCACTGACTGTGGAAGCCACTCGCCCCCAGGATCTCCGTGTGTGACGAGGACAAATTCCGCCACAATGAGTTCATCGGCGAGACCCGAGTGCCCCTGAAGAAGCTGAAACCCAACCACACCAAGACGTTCAGCATCTGCCTGGAGAAACAGCTGCCGGTGAGTGGAGGAAGGCTCCGGCACCCCAGCCAGACGGGAGTTTACTGAGCGCCTGCCGCGTGCCGATGCTGTCTATGTTCTAGGCACCGTTGCAGGGACAGAGAAGGGACTCACCTGCCTGTTGATGGGACAGGAGCAAGGCTAACTGGTGGCGCGGAGTGCACAGTGGACGGAGCAAGCCTAGGAGGGGAGGGGACGCCACAGAAGTGGCAGGATCAGTTCACTTTCCATAGAGGTTGCTAAGCTAAGGTACAAGCGGAGGGTTAAATCTAAGACCTTATGTGTGTGTAAGCAAGCACTCTTCTACTGAGCTACATCCTCAGCCCCTTTGAAATTTTACTTTTGCAGATTTTAAATTTTTCATGTGGTGTGTGTGTGTGTGTGTGTGTGTGTGTGTGTGTGTGTGTGTGTGCAGGGAATACATGTGTGAATGTGTAAGCCTGTCGTCAACACGGAGTATCTTCCTCAATTGCTCCCCACCTCATTTTTTGAGGCAGGGTCTCCCACTAACTGGTCTGGCTAGCCAGTGAGCTAGGATTCTGTCTCCACCCAATAATAGGGTTGCAGATTTGGGCCACTCTGCCCAGCTTTCCAGTGATGCCGGGGATCCAGATTTACACAGCTGGCACTTGACTGGCTGAACTCTCTCCCCACTCCCTTGTAACTGTCCTATAAAACAGAGTCTTGCTAAGTTCCCCAGACTGGCCTTGAACTTGCTCGGTCACCCAGATTGGCAGTGACCTCTTGATTCTCCTGTCTCAACTTTCTCGGTAGCTAAGAGTACAGGTCTCTGTCACAAGGCAGGGCATGGCGATACCTTAACAGGTTCCCTGCCTGCTGGGCTCGGGCTGACCAGAGCAAAGGGAGGAGGGAGGGGCGGGCTGGAGCCAAGTACCAGATAGAATGAGTAGGGGTACGCTGGGGACAAAGGCGGTTCCAGGTCTGGGGCCTGGGTGCACAGCGGGAGGAGGGAGCCATTCACTAGGGGCAATGCAGTTGGAACATGTTCGGCCGGGAGTGCCGTGAGATGCCCAGAGGAGACAGCACATAATTCTTTCTTAGACATTGTAATTGTTCGGTGTGATGCAGGGCAAATCTGACCCCGGTTGCCTTCAGCAGCTGAGCCCTCTCACAGTCTTGGTGTCTGTTCCTCTCTCTTGCCTACCTTCTCTCCTCACCACTCCCTCATCTTGCTTATAGAGGCTGAGGAGCAGAGAGTCTAGGGGAGCCCCAGTGCTCAGGGCCAAGACAAGCTAAGCCCTCCACTGCCCAATGCTCAGGACATGACTGTCTCCCCAAACCCTGAGGCAAGGGAACAGCAGGTAGGAGGAAGTCCAGCATTTAACCCCTGTACATCAGGCTTGGCAGGGTCTGGAGCCTGGGACATGGCCACTCAGCAAGCTAGGCCCAAGCCCAGCCCTAGGAATCCACCCCATAGCTGAGACACTGCCTATGTGCATAACCTTCTCAGATTGTATTCTCATATCGCATTCTCTCCACTCAAGTGCAGATGGGTAGAACCTTTGCTGGTGTGGTATGAGTCACTTGCCAGGGGTGGCCCAAATTTTCCAAATGGCCTGCACCCCTCAAGAAGGCACTACCAGCCGGGCGGTGGTGGCGCACGCCTTTAATCCCAGCACTCGGGAGGCAGAGGCAGGCGGATCTCTGTGAGTTCGAGGCCAGCCTGGTCTTCAGTGCGAGATCCAGGAAAGGCACAAAGCTACACAGAGAAACCCTGTCTCGAAAAACCAAAAAAAAAAAAAAAAAAAAAAAAAGAAGGCACTACCAGCTCCTATGATGCTTTGTTGTCCATGAGTTCTGACCTCGGATTTCACAAGACTCCATGGGCCGTGGTGGTACAGGCCTTTAGTCCCAGCACTTGAGAGGCAGAGGCAAATGGATCTGAGTTCGAGACCAGCCTGGTCTACTGAATGAGTTCCAGGACAGCCAGGGCTACACAGAGAAACCTTGTCTTGAAAAAACAAACAAAAAAAACCCCAAAAAACCCAAGACTCTGTGCACATGAATGCATGAGTAAATAGGAAGTGTATGTATACATGTGCACACTATGTGTAAGTGTGTACATGTGTGTGGATCTGGATGCATGTGTGTTGTGAGTGTTCCTGAGGCATACTCTGGCCATTGCTAAGCCTCCCTTGAATTTGCCATGTTGCTCATTGGCCAGCTTGGAGATACACAGTGGCCACAGGGGTGACATTTGGGGTAACCACTCTGGTTGTAAGGACATATTTTGGTGGTTTTAGGTTTTATACTCTATATTACTTGTTCTAAGTAAATACCTGGTTCGGTGGTGGTCAAATGAAACAGTCTAAAGTATGGTAGTGTCATCTGCCTTTGGAAACATCTCTGCTTGTATAGACTACACACAGAGCCCAGAATCACACCCCTGTACTGTTGGTCATGACTGAGCATTGGGTTGAGAAGGATGCCGAGGCTGTATTTGAATTCAGGGCGAGTGCTGGGATCAATTAGCCATGTCTGCTCTGGGCATGAAAGTTGGAGAAAGGCCTGTGGGTCACAGGCCTCCATTCCTTCCTCATCTCACAGGACTCTCATCTCCAGGAAGGTTTGGACCTGGCCACTTGGGACTCAGGTCAGTCCCAAGCAGAGCACAGCAGCAGGCAAAGGCTGAGCCTGTAAAAAAAGAGCCTGGCAGGTCCTGAGGAGGGACCCTCAGGGGACATGGGCTTCCACTTGTGCATGTCTGGATGACTTAGGGGAGCATGGGAAATGGAGAAGACTCCCGCCGTCAGGACATGGAGGAATGGGATGTGGAGGCCTTGAGCTAAAGTCTCAGCCTGAAGTGGGTCCTGGTCCTGGGCGTCTTCCCACCGGACTTCCAGCTGCCTTGGGGCTCAGAAAGTAGCAAAGCTCTGTCGTTTAGGCTGTTGGGGGGCACCTTGCCGAATTTCTGGGAGTAGTTGAAGCAGAGCAAAGACGTGGAGGAGAGCTTCACTAGCTCAGAGCTGATGTCCACAGAGAGGCTTGGGTGTGAAAAAGGCCAAGCAGGCAGGCCGGGGCAGGCTTCCTACCCGGGTCGTAAATGCGTCAGGCCCTGCAGATAGGCCGCCTCTGTCCCTGCCACTCACTTCTCCTGCTGTAGGCAAAAACAGCTTCCAGAGAGATGGAAGTGGAGGGGCCAGGCTGTGCTCCAGAAAAATTTTACTTAAGGACACAGAAGTTGCTTGCCTGTCTCCCCTTCCTCTCCCCCTTCCTTCCTTTCCAAGCTGGGGATGGACCCAAGGACCTCACTTGTGCTAGGCAAGTGCTGCACCACTGAGCTGCACCCCCAGCCCCCGGGTTCCATAGATCTTTGTATGTCCCAGCCTGGCTGAGCATCGGTGAGTAGACATCCAGGGAGTGAGGTTATGGACAGCCTTACTGCTCAGCCAAGAAGGTAGAAGCAGACCAGGACAACAGAATGACCACCCTCTCCTACAGGTGGACAAGGCAGAGGACAAGTCCCTGGAGGAGCGAGGCCGCATTCTCATCTCACTCAAGTACAGCTCCCAGAAGCAGGGCCTGCTGGTGGGCATCGTGCGCTGTGCACATCTGGCTGCCATGGATGCTAACGGCTACTCAGACCCCTACGTGAAAACGTGAGTGTGCGCCCAGGCTCCCCTGCTCTCCTGCGTGGCTGGAGCTGGAGCCCAGCATAACAAGCACTAAGAGGGTTGCCTCAGAGCAGTGGGGCTTTGTTCGCCAGGGTGTTTTCTTCTGGGTTCCTTTTGTGACTCTGGAGTTAAGTACCAGCCATCCCATTTCACAGATGGAGAAACTGAAGCCTGCAGAAGGGGCACCCACCAGGAGAGAGAACAGTCCTCTCTTTTCGGTGATGGGAGGACACGGTCACATGTATTCCAGGCTGCCCCTGAGTGTACTGTGTAGCCAAGGATGACCTTGAACTGGATGGAGATCATGCTGCCCCTACCCCCTGACCACTGCAATTGAAGGTGTGAACCACCACACAGGAACTTGCAGTGCTGGAGATCAAACCTGGGGCTTAGGGATGCAAGGCCACTAGTGAGCCAGGCTCACAAGCAAGTTGGGGGAGGAGGCAGGGCCAGTGCCAGGAGCCAGGAGACTAGGGGGGCCGGCAAGAGACCTTTGCCAAGTCTTCCTGTGTGTGCCCAGCCCTGTGTCTACACTCCCTACCACTGACAGTAGCACTAAGGACAGACACTGGCTAGAGTTTGTACAGTGGCCTGGGTCCCACAAGAGTAGACCTGGCTGGGTCAGGCTGCACTCAGAGATCCAGGGGCAGGTAGAAGCAGGTGACCTTTTGGAGACAAGGTGACAGATGCCACCGAACCCACCCTCGGTGCATGGAGCTCTTCACAAATGATGTGAGTTGTCACTGAGTTCACAGCGACACTCTCCGGAGAGGAGCCTTGGGGAAGAATTCAGCTCGACTCACAACGCCCTGTAACGTAGTTCCAGGGGCTCTGACGCCACCTTCTGGTCTCAGAGGGCACCAGATATATACATGGTGTGCATACATACATGCAGGTGCCCACAGATATACATAAAATAAAAACCCAATTTTAAAAATCTAAAAAAAAAAAAAAAAGCCTTCTTCTGAGCATGTGCAGACTTTTTCCATGTCATTATCCCCTAAGCAACAGAGCCATGGACATGTATGCAGCATTTCCGTGGCTTAGGTTATCAATACGTGACCTAGAGACCACTTAGAAGTCTACGGCGGGCTGTGGCAGGTTCTCTGCAGGTGCCAGCTCATTTAACGTAAGAACTTGGGCATGTACAGATGTGCCCTGGAGTGCATCTTCCACAGACACTGAGGGCCACTGCACTTCTTGAACCTTGCAGGGCAGTCCTGAGTGGAGACAGGGAGGCATGGAGCAGCAGGACTGGGAGGTCAGCGGGGTGTGTCACCCCCCCACACACACACACACCTGTCACACTACATTTCTCTTGAGACAGAAATGAGATGCGGAGCCAATATGGCATGAACATTTTAAACTGTGTTCGGTGCCAATCTGCTGGGTGGACTCCAACTCCAGGTCATGTAGAGGGTGACGCAGAACCTAGGGTCTTCCTTGGTACTGACTTGCACAGACAAACTGACTGAAGCCCTAACAGGATGCTTTCACAGCTCGAGGCTCCTCCCTGCCACTGAGACCATGTCAACACTTGTTACCTGTCTCTGAGTAATGATGAGGAAAGGCTGGAGAGGTTAGTACAGGTGAAGTTTCTTCCTTTTTCTTTCTGTGAGGGATGGAGAGTAGGGATTAAGGCAGGGTCTCACTATGTACCCCAGGCAGGCCATGAACTTGTAATCTTCTTGCCTCAGTCTTCCAAAAACTGGAATTCCAAGGGTGCATCACCAAATCCAACCCTCAGATGGTTGAATCTGAGGGTCTAGGGCCAGCAGATATAGAAAGTCAGCTGTTTTGCTCTTACCCCAGGAGTTCCTTAGCTCCTGGCATCCTCTGGCCTGTTGTCTATCCGAGTAGCGTCTCTTGTTGTTTGTTTGTGCTCTTTTGGGGTACTGGCCACCCAGCTCCCAAATAAATCACACAGGGAGGCTTGTTCCTAATTATAAATGCCCGGCCTTAGCTTGGCTTGTTTCTTGACAACTTTTCTTAACTTAAATTATCCCATCTACCTTTATGTCTCTGAACTTTTTCCATTCTCTTACTTCTGTAAATCTTACTCTCACCCCGAGCAGCTGGGTGGCTGGACCCTGGAGTCCTCCTCCTGCTCTCACTACCTCCTCCTTTTTCTCACTTCTCCATCTCTCTTCTTGCTCCTCCCAGATTTCTCCCTCTATTTATTCTCTCTGCCTGCCAACCCCACCTGTTTCTCTCTTCTGCCTCGTTATTGGCCATTCAATTCTTTATCAGACCATCAGGTGTTTTAAGACAGGCAAAGCAACACAGCTTCACAGAGTTAAACAAATGCAGCATAAACAAAAGTGACACATCTTAAGATAATATTCCACAACAGTCACCTTCCCCAGATTTCACAGCAAACATCAGATGGATGCTGCCTTGGGCCAGGCTTCATCTGCAATGAATGATTTGTCCAAGGTTCACCCACACAGTACATGTACTGGAGACTCCATCTTTGATATGGCTGCATAGCTCTCAGCATGTATGTAAAACATGAGCTCATTGTTAATCAGTTTGCCAGTTGAAGGACATGTAGGTTGTTTAAATTTCGCATGATTGTGTGTAAAGCAGCCATTGACATATAATTCAGGCAAGGCTGTGCACACATGAAATCTCAGCACTTGGGAGGCGGAGGCAGAGGGTAGGGAGTTTAAGGCCAGCCTGAGCTACATACTGAGTTCCAGGGAAGCCAAGCTGTATAGCAAACTATGTCACAAATACAAAACAAATCCCGAAGTGTTTGTGTCGACATACATTTTCATTTCTCTTCCTTACCACTAATCTTTGTTAACATGTACTTTCTTCTTTTTCTTTTTTTTTTTTTTTTTTTTTTTTTTTTGGCTTTTTCGAGACAGAGTTTCTCTGTGTAGTTTTGGTGCCTGTCCTGGATCTCGCTCTATAGACCAGGCTGGCCTCGAACTCACAGAGATCCTGGTTCTGCCTCCCAAGTGCTGGGATTAAAGGCGTGCACCACCACTGCCCAACTAACATGTACTTTCTAATATGTGTTTCAACAAGCCAGTATTGTATATGTAACAGAACCTCAACTTGAAGCTGGGTGTGGTGGTCACATCTGTGATACTAGCACTTAGGAAGTGGAGGCAGGAGGATCAGGAATTCAGGGTCATCCCAACCATCCTGAGAGACTAAAAAAAAAAAAAGTTCATGGATATGGAAGTCAGAGGATAACTTGTAGGAGTCCTTTCTCTCATTCTACTATATGTGCTCCAGGCAGAGGGATCGGGGAGTATCCACACTCACATGGGTGGGCTTGGGCAGCAAGTGCAAAGCTCCCAACTGTAGGCAGACTTTTCTGTCCCACCAGCCAGCTCTCAAATAACCACACAGAGGCTTATCATTAATTATAAATGCTAGGCCGATAGCTTAGGCTTGTTTCTAGCCAGCTCTTATAACCTAAATTAACTCATTTGTATTAATTTACTTGTTGCCATGTGGCTCATGGCTTGTTACCTCATCTTGTACATGTCCTACTTTCTCTGCATCTGACTGGTGACTCTGCCCTTCTTCATCCCAGAGAGCTCTCTCCCTGTCTGCAAGTCCCACCTAACCTCTTCCTGCCTAGTTATTGACCATTTAGTTCTTTATTAAACCAATGAGAGCAACACATCTTCACCATGTACAAAAAGATGGTTCCACAACACCCAGCAGCCTGCTAGGCCGCCAGTAAGGATTTTTAAACAACAGCACTCAGCTTTTCCAAGGCCAAAGTTTGGCAAAAACCAGGCAAGAAGCTTGACTCTTGTTGGCAGGCCTATGGACATGTTAAACCTCCAGGAAACTAGTCATTCACTGTGTTGAGGTTTCCCAGTAGACTGAGTAGAACACACTTAGCGGAAACAAGGCATTTGTCACACCATTGTCTGTGCAGGGACAGGGTGGGAGAGTCTACGAAGGAGAGTTCAGAGGCCTCCTGCATTCCCAGCCTGTGAATGACCTCCCTGTCATGGAGAAAGGAGATTGAGCCTGGCTTCCAAGCACCACTCTTGCCAGCCATGTGACCTTGGGCAAGTCACTCCACCTCTCTGGGCCTAGGGTGGATTAAAGTCTATGGAGGGGCCAGGCAGTGATGGTGCATGCCTTTGATCCCAGCACTTGGGAGGTAGAGGCAGGTGGATCTCTGAGTTCAAGGCCAGCCTGGTCTACAGAGTGAGTTCCAGGATAGCCACAGGTACACCAAGAAACCCTGTTTTGGAAAAAAAAATCTAAGGAGGGAAGGGCAGGAGTTTCACCATCCCTCTGGAGGAATCATCCCCGATAACGGCCAAAAGAGAACCTTCCTAAAGGCTCCAACAAAGGAATGATGCTTACCCAGCTCCGAGGGTATACTGAAAAATGGAATTTTACAGTTAAAAAGAATGGAGTTTATGGTGTGTGAATTCTTAATAAATCTGGTGTTGGTGGGGGTGTTTAAGCTCTTAGCTCTTGGGGCTGGAGCTAAGAATAGCTTGTAGAGCATTGCCTTATGTGCAGGAGAGCTTGGGTTCAGTGTCAAGCATTGCAGTGTCCCCCACCTCACCCCCTACTTAAAAAATAAAAACGACAATTCCTGAACAAGGGATAAACCCTACTTTACAAAACTGGCTTTCCTGTGGGGGGTGCGAGCTTTGTAAAGATCAGATTTCCAGAGAAAAGAAAGATACATCCTCTTCTGGGGACGCAGGTGTGCTTGGGTAACCATGTAGCCACCTCAGTGTTGCCCACAGGTGGGCAGGCTGGGGACTCAAGCGTTAGGACAAAGGTAGTCAGGGATGCATGTCCAGGGCAGAGCCCCATAGCACTCTGCTAGCACCATCCGCAGTCCACAGCGCTCCCCAGCCTCTGACTGTCCCCAGTTATCTTTCCAGATACCTGAAGCCAGATGTAGACAAGAAATCCAAGCATAAGACCGCAGTGAAAAAGAAAACACTAAACCCGGAGTTCAATGAGGTATGGCCAGGCTGGGGGGTGGGGGCTGGGCTTCACGAGGGGCTGTGGGGCTCCCCTGGGCTGGGTGGGAGTCTGGAGGGACCTGGTTTTCAAAGGGGCACTGTGGGAACTGGAAAGTGATGAGAGGGTGGGGAGCAGCTGCCAGAAGCGCCCTCAGTCATGGTGGGTAAGGCTCCACCGGATTGCTTGGCAATGGGGACGCACATGGGACTAAGGAACCTTCTAGAAGGTCTTGTTGATGGAGGTAGGGTTGAAAAAAGAAGGAATGTTGAGCAGCTCCTGGGTTCCCGGTTCCCTTCTAGATGACAGGGTTGGGAAGGGAGGTATGAAGACAATGGGGAGACACTCTAGGTGGGATGTGGGGATTCAAGACACCCCAGCAGACATGGCCAGACAGCTGTGAATACAGTCAACACAAAACCACAAACTTACTAACATACTGTGGAACTTTTTTGCAGTTTCTGTTTGGAACTCAATTGCACAGTTCTCAAACTTGAACTTGGTAGATGAGAAGGTCATGGCACAATGCCTAAAGGCCGGACAGGACAAGTGGGTGCCCAGGCCCTCAGAACAGAGGGTGGCACACAGGCCTGGGGCTCTTCACTGAGCAAGTTGGGAGAAACCCCAGAGCACCTCAGGCCTGACTGAGCCCAGGATTCACAGGCAGAAGCAAGGCCAGCCCTGGAGGACAAGGGGAAGGATGACAGAGACTCTTCACTGGACAATTAATTGCAGCCAGGGGGTCTCGCAGCATCTGGGGGCAGCTTCTGGGACAGAAGGGCAGGGGGTGGAGGGTGGGGCCTGCTTAGTCTCTCATCAGGCAGAAGCCGGCCAACTGGCTAGAGGCATCACACACTGACCACTTCCATCCCTCAGCACATCACAGACCCCTCTCAGCCACGTGGCCTTGGCTCTAACACCCTCTTCTGGCCAGCAGGAGTTCTGTTATGAGATCAAGCATGGAGACCTGGCCAAGAAGACCCTGGAGGTCACTGTCTGGGATTATGACATTGGCAAATCCAATGATTTCATCGGTAAGGAGTACAAGGGAAATGCTGTTTAGCCGTGTGCCTGTCCTGGGCAGATATGGGTCCAAGAACCACTTACCCCTAGTGAATGGGACCTCGGATACTCCCTGGACTGTACTCATGACAAGAGATGGGCCCAGAGAGGGAAGGGGCCCTGGGAAGGGCTCACAGCAGTTTGTGGGGGACCTAGAGTGATGACGGTCAGCACCTGAGGCTGGACTCAGAGCCCGAGTTTCTGGTGGGTGTTTCTGGTGCACACTAGGCCACTGTAGCCCTTCCTTCCCTTTTCCGTCCCTAATGTGTCCTGGCACCCTGCCCCACACTGCTCTGGTCCCTGACAGAGGAAGAATATGACATCAAGCACCAGGTCAGGTGGGCAGGGTGTGGCTGGAAGCCAGATGCTGTCCACCCACAGCTGGGCCAGAGGGAGGACCCAGACACTGAGTCACTGCATCCCCGGCTGCCCCTCTGGCCTCTTCCACAGGTGGCGTGGTTCTGGGCATCAATGCCAAGGGCGAGCGCCTGAAGCACTGGTTCGACTGCCTGAAGAACAAGGACAAGAGGATCGAGCGCTGGCACACGCTCACCAACGAGCTCCCAGGAGCTGTGCTCAGCGACTGACTGTCCCATCTGCTGCCACCCACCATGCCACCCGGCCCACACAGGCCCTGCCCGGGGCTTTCTCAACTGCCATCAAGGGCTGTGGCCCTCACAAGGGGCAAGATCCAGGTTGTCTACTCGGGCACAGCCACTGCAGCCCCTGCTTGGAGGCCACAGAGCATCCAGCCCTGCCCCGTTGGAGGGACAAGAAGACACAACATTGGACCCGTTTCAACCCCCTGGGGCCCAGGAGGGCTGGAGTTGGGAGAAATTCTGGGCCTCAGCTCCGCCCAAAGGAAGGGCTATCTAGGGTGAGGACCTGTTGGAGGTGAGGGGTGGAACACATGCTGCAAGCTCAGAAGTTGGGGTACCCTGGCTGCCTGGGGACCACAGAGGAAGGACTATGGGCCGGTGGAGCCCAGGACTCGAGGACAGACAGACAATGTAGCCAACTGGAGCTTCCAACTCACTCATGCCTGGTATTGATGGACAGAGCCTGTGAGCCCCGGCGGCGGGGAGTTCCTGACTAGCAGAGGATCTGGTCTACACATAGCCACAAAGGAGTGAGGCACACAGGACCAGCCAGTTGTCTGCAGGGGCTGTGGGTACTGCTGACCGCTAGAGGGTGGAGGGCAGGGAAGGCGTCTTGGCGGGAGTCAGGGTTCAGCACAGCCTTGAAAAGCCAGCTGTGGCTCTGAAGCTAAGAGAAAGCCAAATACAGAGATTAGGAGGCCTGAGGTAGATGCCAGGGGACACAGACAGAGAGCCGTGGGGGCATTGCAGCATTAGGCTTTGAGGCAGGAGCTGGGCTTGGGAATGTGTACAAGCACTACAGGGAAACTGAGGTTGACTGTTCAAACCCAAGCTCTCCCATTTGATCTTGCTCCCAAGGGGCCTCAGTACTCACTGCTCCTGTTCTCAGCAGAAGCCTCTTTCCCGCAGCGTAGAGAAAAGGGAAAGGGACCCTACTAGCATGAAAAGGGGCAAGAGTTCCTCCTGCCTGCCCATCTCTCCCTTCCTCATCCCCTCAGCTCAGGCTGGTGTTGGGTCCCGCAGGACTCCATGACATCCTAGACCTATCAGGACAGTGGGTTGATCTAGGAATAGCGGTGGAAAACAGCGCCTTGTTTGGGGGAAGGTGTAGGGGTGGGGCTTCTGCCCTCAGGAGCTGAGAGCCCGGGCCTCACTTTCTGGGATAGGGTGCAACACGTACCAATCCTGAAGCTCCCAAATGTCTCCTGCCAACTGGGGCTCCAGGAAGACAGGAGAAACAGAGAACCAAGGAGTTCCACCATCATCTCAGAGCCATTTGTTCAACCCATCACTGGGTGACAGGCACGGGGGTCCCGAGAGGGGAGATACCCGAAGCCCAGCACCTCCTACAGCTAAAATAAGGCCCCAGGGTCACAGGTCATGATCCAATCCCAAGTGTTCACCAGCCTTCCCCACTTGGCAGGGAAGAGGTCTCTGTCCCCCACAGCACCCAGCCACCTGTTGCTAATAGAGACTGGGTTTCCCTCTTGGAAAGGCTGTGCCTATGTTAGTGAATTGGCAGGCACTTTCTCACTGACTCTTCACCATCTTGTCGGGGGGTGGGGGGGTGGGGGGGCCTTTGTCAACCCATTTTACAAATGGTCTCAGAGAAGTTGGTAAACTTCTAGGGCCACCAAGCTGGGAGGGGCTGAACCAAGTTTTAACCGCAAGCCCTTTAACTGTTTGAGGCTGAGGACTCCTTTCCCTCCTGAGCCGCTGGGGCTTGGTGAGGTCTGTGTTACAGACACATCTTGTTAGTGCCGGGCACGTCACACTCTAGCTGGCTTTGAAATCATCTGTGCCATTTAGAGTTTACCAAAAGACCACAGCCAAGCCCTGGAACTCGGCTGCCCTGCGCCTAGCCTGTGGTCAAGGGACTTTTAGTGTCAAGGCTGGTGTTTTCCCCACATAGCTAGAAATGGGAGCCTCTTGGGGCCCAAGGAGGGTGTTTCAGCACACCTGGTTGAGCTGAGTAATTGAGTGTTTGCCCTTCGGGGTGCCCTGTTCTGAGAGGAGCCTGGCAGCCTCCTGAAGATACAGAAGTGTTTGTTAGACATTAGGTGACTGCTGAGGCCCAGCAAGAGAGCACGCGCAGGTGGGACAAGAACCTGGATCCCTCTGTTGTCCCAGGCAGTAAGTGGGCGTGGCCTCAGAGATGGTCCTTGTGAAGCCTGGGTGGGAGACAGGGCTTCTAGCCAGCTGGCTTGTGTGTGAGTGCCCAGGCAAGAGCCCACTAAAGGGATGGAACTTTCCCGGGGCCCTGGCTTGTCTAAAGCCCCAGTACATTCCATCTCTGTTAAAGGAAAAGCCCTCTGAGAAGTTGCAGAATCAGTTCATCTTTTCACTCCAAACGGGTATCTTGCTTCTGGTCCAACAGCGCTACAGAGAGGAAATCTGATACCAAAAACAAAGGTCATTCCAAAGTCCTGTCATCCACCTAGCGTCCTGGTCTCCGCCGTGCCCGCAGCCACCATTAGCCAATCCCCGAACGGGCCGTCTTCCAACCCTGAGGCGGTGACCTCCTGACCTCTAGTGGCGAGAACGAGGAGCTACACCTCCGCGGCCGGCCCGCCTGCCGAGCCCGGACCAAGCATGTCCAACCCTTTGTCCTCCAGCCAAGCGACCTTCCCGATGCATGGATGCTGGCGGGCTGTCGTCGACGCGGCCTCGTGCACTGCTTACAGTTTTACTACCACGTGACGGCTGCAGAGTACGTCCTCAAACTGCAGCGCCACGACACAATTTTTGTACTTTTCGTCTGACCTTCCCGAAGGTGTCCTTTTTAAGTCTTATTTGTTAATATTTATAACGATATATAACTCAAAAGTAAATGGAAACGTTGTACTGCGATCGCACTGGTCCGGGAGACTCCTTGGAAGATCTGGAGGGCACAAACGAGAGGGAACTAGGATTTACATGTCACGTGTACTCTTTGTTTTTTGAAATGGTCCCACTTATAAACCAGGCTAGTATCCAATTTATGGTGATCCTCCTGCCCCACATTTACCCTTCACTAAGATCCCATTTGAAACAGGCTCCCAAGTTACAGATGGGGAAATCGAGGCTCATAAGTTCAAATATATATATATATGGGGCTGATCAGATGCACTTGCCACACAAGCTTTAGGACCTGAGTGTGATTCCTGGAACCCAAATTAAAAAGGCAAGATGAAGCCGGGCAGTGGTGTCCTACACTTTTAATCCCAGCATTCCAGAGGCAGAGGCAGGTGGATCTCTGAGTTCAAGGCCTTCACAGTCTAGAGAGGAAGTTCCAAGGCTACACAGAGAAACCCTGTCTCAAAAAACAAAGCAAACAAAAAAGGGCAAGATACTGTCTGTTGTGGCGCACACCTTTAATCCCGGCACTCAGAAGGCAGAGGCAGACTCAGATCTCTGAGTTTGAGGCCAGCCTGGTCTACACATCCAGTTCCAGGACAGCCAGGGCTACATAGTTAAAAGACTCTGTCTCCAACAAAAAACAGGATGTAATGTGACAAATTAATAATCCCAGCAACTCCTGGTGCCAGATGGGAAGTGGAGATGGGAAACTGTCCAGAGCCTTCCCGCCAACCAACCTGGAATAAACACCTGAGAAACAAGGTGGAGGATGAGAACAGAAAGTTATCCTCTGACCCACACACACCAGGTAAGCCAGCTTGTGCACTCTCTCTCAACCTCCCTCCTTCCCTTCCCCACCCTTTCCTCTCCCTCACTTATACACACAATAATTTTTTTTTAAATAATAAGTTAAAATGTTTGTACAAACCACACAGGGTTCAAGTCCAGATCTCCGGGGATGTGCGGCCAGGATCGGTGTTACTGGCCAGCAGGTCTTCAACAGGGCCGGGGAACAGTGTTAATGCTGGGTACCTAGGAAGATCATGTGACCTCCACAGATGGATCTGATGGACTTGAGGGGCCCAGAGAGGGCACTGGGGGTGGAATACCTGTTCCAGGTGGAGGGAACAGAGGCAAGCTTGGTATGGGAGGAAACTTCAAGGAGCCCAATGTGACCAAGTGGAATGGGCAAGGAATGAGGGCAGAGTACCACAGTTAGGCTGTGTAAGACTTGACAAAAACTGGCCAGGGACAGCTAGGCACTGGTGGCACACGCCAACACTGGGGAGGCAGAGGCAAATGGATCTCTGTGAGTTTGAGGCAATCTTGGTCTGTGAGTTCCAGGTCATAGAAGGCTACATGTAGAAACACTGTCTTCAAAAACCAAAAACTGGACAGGCATGGAAGTTCATGTCTATTCTTGAATTTGGCTGAAGATTTGCCAATCAGATCTTATCTCAAAGAACTTTGTTTCACTGATTCTCCCTACTGTTTCTCCTACTTCCACTTAGGTCCCTTAGACTGTGACCCGCATCACTTCTGGGGATTTGCCCGTTGAATCACGTGAGACCTAACTACCCATGAACGACCCTGTGCAATGCTTTCATTGTGCCCCATAGGTTTTGGCATGCTGGTTTTTGTTTTGGTTTTCGCTCAATTTTAGTTAACCTTTACATTTCCAATGACTCAATATTCCAACGTGTTGTTCACTCTCCAGTTTGTGTGGTATATTCCACAGTTTTTGATTTCTAGCTTTCTTCCACCATGGCTGGATGTAACGAGAAACAATCCATACACAGTAGACAGATTTCTCAGTTGGTGAAGAGCTAGCTCTGCAAACACAAGAACTTGTTTGGCCACCAGAATCTGTTTTTTGAAGCGCGTGTGCGCGTGCACGCACGCGCGCGCGCGCGCGCGCGCGCACACACACACACACACACACACACAATCTCTTTTTTAAAAGAGGAGAGGCTGGAGATGGTTCCGAGGTTGAGAGCACCAGCTGCTTTTCCATATGATCTGGGTTTGAATCCCACCCGACAGCTCACAAATGTCTGTAGCTCCAGTTCCAATGGCGATGTCCTCTTCAGGGACTGTATGCATGTGATGCACAGCTATACATACGTGCAGTCAAAACACACTTTTTTTTTTTTTTTAAAGCAGGACTGCTGGGCACAGAGGAATATACCTTTAATCTCAATACTCAGATTAAGGCAGGAATTAAAGGCCAGCCTGGTCTACGCCGGCAGTGGTGCACGCCTTTGATCCCAGCACTCAGGAGGCAGAGCCAGGCAGATCTCTGCAAGTCTGGCCTAAAGAGATCCACGACAGGCACCAAAACTACACAGGGAAACTGTCTCAAAAAAAAAAGGCCTACCAGCTAAAGCTACATGACAAGACCCTGTCTCAAAACAAACTGACAAAACTGGGTCTCAAGAGAAAGCTCAGGGGTTAAGAGCACTGGCTGCTCTTCCAGATGATCGAGATTCCCAACATCCACATGGTGGCTCACAACAGTCTGTGACCCCAGTTCCAGGAATCCAACAGTCTTCTGGCCTCTGTGGGCACTGCACACGGTACAGACACACAAAACATCACTATACATAAAAACGCAGATGTAACTACGTTTCTGACTCAACTCAATGTTCAGAGGGCACTACAAAACCAAGAGCTCAAACTCTGGGCGACACCCTTTGCAACCCAAACCTGGGCAGTGGGAGTGACTATCCCTGCAGGGCTCAGGACCTTCACAGCCTCCTTGCTTGTTCATCTTTTAGCATTTGCTAGAGATCTAAAAACCGACCCCATCTCTCCTTCTGACTTCATAATTACTTTAGTAGATTTCTCTGTGGCCTCATGTAGTAAAGGCTGGCCTGTCCATTCACTATGTAGCTGAAGCTAGCCTTTGACCTGGGATCCTCCCCTTCAACTTCCTCAAGTACTAGGCAGGTGGGTTTTCTCCTTATCAAATTTGCTTGGAAATGCTCACGAAGGGCTGGAGATGTAGAAGCCGTTTAGGGAACTTGTTCTTGCAGAGGATTTCTAGCAACATGGAAGCTCACCACTGCCTCTAACTCCAGTTCCAAGGCCTCGATCGGACTCCTTCAGGCTTCTGTGAGGAACAGGGACATACACAGAGGAGAAACACTCATACACATAAAACTTAAAAACAAACTTGGCCGGGCAGTAGTGGCACATGCCATTAATCCCAGTCTTTGGGAGGCAGAGGCAGGAGGATTTCCTAGTTTAAGGCCAGCATGGGTTACAGATCCAGTTCCATCCATAACATCTAGGAATAGAGAGAGAAACTCTTGGGAAAAAAAAACAAAAAATGTTAATGCTCATGCATCTTAAGTTTGCTCACTAGCTACAGGGAGTCTACACACTATGGACAATGGCCAGGTCTGGGGTAAAGCCTGATTGGTTCATGCTGTCCACTGTGCAAACTCCAGGTTTTACCCTCAGCACTACCTACACCAGTGTGGTGGCACACACGGGTACTCCCAGCACCTGGAGGAAGCAAGTTCAGTCATCCTTAGCTGAATTCCCAGGCCAGCCCGAGTAACATGAGACCCCAACCTCACAACAAAACTAACAAAATTTAAAACAAAAAAAAACTTAAGACATTATTTCATCCTAACAGACTGTGTGGGGACTACCCCCAAAGAAGTATCAGGCTCTCGGGGCTACGGGTGAATGTCCTCAGGGTTGTTGTTTCTGTTTTTCAGAGTTTTTTCTGTGCAGCCCTGGCTGTCCTAGAACTCACTCTGTAGAAGACCATGCTGGCCTCGAACTCAAGAGATCCGCCTGCCTCTGCCTCCCAAGTGCTGTGAGATTAAAGGTGTATGCTACCACCACCTGGCCTCAGTTTTGATTTTTAAAGATACACTATTTTTAAAAAAAAAATCTTGAGTATATACACCACATACTTGCTAGTGTGTGGAGGGCAGGTGTCAGATCTGCTGGAACTGGAGCTACAGGCAATAGTGGGTGACCAGTTCTGGGAACGGACTTGGGTTCCAGAATGTATTCTTAATCACTGGGCCATTTTTCCAGCCCTGTCTCCACTGTTTAACTAGATCAAGTCCAGGAGTCACACAGGCATTAGTGTTCAGTGCAGTAATTCTCTGAATGCCCACATTACCTAAGTGCCTTAAAAAACTGTCTCAAGGCTTTATGACTTTCTTGATTTGGGCCTTAAGTATCTGGAAATTGAATGCTGGCTTATAAAGTGATCAATCATCTGAAAACCCCCTTATGGAAAAGGAATTCACAAAGTCATTATTTCAACTGCTGGCATGTCCTAGAGATAAAACTAAAATCTAGCCGGGCGGTGGTGGCGCACGCCTTTAATCCCAGCACTTGGGAGGCAGAGCGAGGCAGATCTCTGAGTTCGAGGCCAGCCTGGGCTACCAACTGAGTTCCAGGAAAGGCCAAAGCTACACAGAGAAACCCTGTCTCGAAAAACCAAAAAAAAAAAAAAACCCAAAAAACAGAAAAAACAAAACAAAACAAAAAAACTAAAATCTAGCCCGTGAATGCTTTTAATCCTAACAATTTGGGAAGGTGAGGCAGAATGGCACCTTTGAGTTAGCTAGTCTATGTGACTGTGACCTTTCATAATAACCATGGTCCTCCTCTTTGAAAATCAAAAAGTTAGGCCCCATCATCCACTAAGTAGTTCAGTAGACACATCCACAGTAGATAGTGAACCGTGAGTAGTGTTTTCCAATTGCAAACATTCTTTCAATCCCAGCACTGCAAGAGAGATGTTTTCTGACACGGGGTATTTACAAACGCGCCGTGCTGCCCATGCAAACACTCACGATTGCTTACTGCAGCACCTATGTAACAGGAGAACTGGATACACCTTGGGAGGTGTTCTGAGGACCTCAAACATTCAGCAATGGTAAGTAAGGGAGACCCAAGTACACACTACCATACACACTGCCTCTGCACAAATTATGCACATGTTGCAGATGTTTCTTGAAGGAGGATACTAACAAGTGAAGCAACTGCTCTCTTCTTACCACTAGCTTTTGCAGTGAGGACGTGTACTTTTTCCTTTAGACCAAGGAGGATTATCCTGACACGCTGAACCTTATCTAGTTGTACACCCCAACATTACACAATAGAAAATGATCCATAGCTACACCTGTGTTAAATATGATTGTTGTACTTTAATGATAAACATAAATATTGTGTTGCTAACTCGTTTGAAAGACAGGACATGTAATCTACTGACTTGGTTGTTCAACACCACATTACAAGCAGTTTCCCCACATCCCAAATACATATCATTGGGAAACAAATGTTTTATGGAAGATAAAATGGGGATTATTTTCACATTCAGACAAACAATACTGTCAAATATGTTTGGACTAGAGATTTTATTTTAGAAGTATAAAGGATGGAGGCGTAATATATTTGGCATTTTTAATTTAGGTTTGTTTTATTTAAGTTTAATGTTAATTCCATGCTGTGTTTCAGTAAGAACAATACAGATTCTGTATCTGTGGCTCCAGTCAGATATCCAGTAGTACAAATTAGCTTCAAGTTACACATACTGAACAAAAGAGGTTGAGCGAGCGAAGGAGGAGGAGGGAAGGAGGCTGAGGAGCGAGGGGAGGAACAGAGTTGAACACGCATGCAGGCTTCCATACCACCTTCAATGCTGACCTGCTTCCGAGGGGGAGGAGTCGGCAAGAATGAGCAGCCACGGATTGTTGAACTGTTACCAGCACCGTGCTTTTCAGCAACACTTCAGCAGAGTTCCAAACACATTTTACAGCAAAACCATTACAACAAACTCCCCCAAACACCTCAAGCTAACACCCAATTAAGTTTAAACATTGGTATAAAATTCAATTTAAACAATTAAAAAAGGAAAAATGACAGCACATATGCCTCTATCGTGTGATTAATCTTTCTTAGATGCATCACCTAGAAGTCTAACGGCTTTCAAACGTCATTTCCATTTCTAATGATGATCTTGCCGCATGTGGCTGGAGACAATACAGTAATGCTGAAACAGCCTCTATGCAGTCCTGTTAGTGTCGTAAAGAACCTAAAAGCTGGGACCAGTAAAATCCACAGAAATTCACTCTTGCCTTTAAGAACTTCTGAAAACTGTTTGTTGTTTTAAAAAAGGGGGAGGGGAGAAAAAAAAAGAAAAAGAAAGAAAAACAACAGGGCAGGAACCTAAATTCTGAGACCAAATGTGAAAGTCAAATTTGGTGGTTCTCAGTGACAATGGGGAACTTCCGAGGGAAGGGGAGGGGGGGGTGGTCAGAGATGTGTTCTCTTGTTGGCTTTATTGTGTCTCACTGATTTTCATCTTCCACATCCTGCAGCGCTTCTTTATTCTGCTCTTCACCTGTAAGGAGGAACAAGGCACAATGACTTCACACTGTCACATGCTCTAATGCTCACAAAGACACCAGTCCAATCCAAGAGTTCCTAGTTTTACTACAACTGTTAGCAAACTCAGCAGGCAGAGCTTCTAACCTCACATCTGAGGTGCTTAAACCAAGAGCTGCCAACAACCACAGTCCTGAAACAGTCAAGTGTTAGAGGATGATAAAATTAAGACTTTGAAAGACTCAGAAATCAAATGTCTCTGTTAAACAAGCAGAAAGATCACTCTTACAGTGACCTTCAAGGCTTCGTGTGTTTCTTGGGCCAAAGAGTATTTTTGCTTTTTACTTTTTGGGGTGGCAAGGGAGGGGCAATCTACTCACAAGCTCAACACCAGCTATCCTTCTAGGGAATAAAAGCTCTATAGGAGTTCTATGGTGTTTGAGGAGGATGTGCTACTGTACAGGAATATTTCTGTGTGTGGTGGCCAGACAGGCCCAACAGTGGATTCTTTCCTTCAGAGTGAAATACTCGGTCACTGAGGTTATCCTAAAAGGGCATTTGGGCCAGCTCTCATGCTCTTTCTCTTTACTCTTTGAACTAGCCTGCCAAGTTTCACATTTCAACTGCACTATGACATGCAAGAGAAAGCCAAGTCTACTCACTGGAGGGTCATCTACCTACTTATAAGCACTAATCAAGTCAGCCATAGTAAGAAAACATGCGAAGCTTTTGCTAAAAAAAAAAAATGATCCAACAGGTAAAAATTACATTCTTTTGTACATTATTATATGGAGAATTACTAGTTTGAATTAAAAAGCCCACTCAGTTTACCAAAGGATAGGGTGTATAGCATATACTTAGCATCATGCATAATGCTCTATGTTCAACCCCTAGCAACTCAAAAATAAGAGCACACATAATCACACACTCAGTTAACTGCTACTAAACCAATTTTTAAAATGCTACTAAACCACTAAAAAAAGAGAGCAATCTAACAATAGAAACAGCTTAGATGATAAGCTTTCCATTTATAATGTGTAAACATGGAGCATTTATACTAAGGCCAGCTTTTAAACAGTGACGCATCACCACAGCAGTAAGCATCAAGTTAAGAGCTCTAAAATTTCTTGTAGTAAGAAGTTTGACATTGATGTGTGATTAACAAGTCAGGTCTTCATCACAGCACAAAGGTTCAAGGCCAGCCTGAACTACATACTGAGACCCTGTCTCAAAAATAAAGCACAGGGAGGGTTTAACTTGTAAGACAGAAAAGACATGCAAAGACAAACAGAACTGTCTCCTAGGAAAGAACGGAGGGAGGCCAGCCCTCCAGAGCAACGCATCCAAGCTCACAGGCTTGGATGTTCAGTCTCACTTGTAACAGGAACACACTGGCAAGTGTGCCAACAGAGCACACACAAGCTACTGGCAGACACGGCAAGAGTCTTAGCCACTCAGACACAAGTCATGAAAGTCACTGCATACATAAGGCACACCCAATAGACGAGGCAGGGCGCAGGCCATGGCTGCCTCCAGACTTAGCCCCTGAGAAGGTAAACAGGTGAGTCTGTGAGGACAGACAGGTGTAACAGGCGGCAAGCATGATTAGTGAGAAGAAAACAAAGCAGAGCTCCCTGGACCACAGCAACGACTTACAAAGTAGTTCTAAGGGAAAGAAGAGGTGGGCTTTCCTTTAGGAATCTACAGTCAAGAAGAGAGGGAGGGAGAACAATCAGATGAGCACATTACAGGAAAATCAACCACAACAGGACAAAGGACACACCCACGAGTCCCTGGAGTCAGCCCTGGTCTTTCCACCTGAAGAAACCTCAAGAACTGACCTGTCCAATTCTCCCCTTTACTCCTAAGAAACCTTTTGGAGGTTTATAAATGGGGAGGGGCCCACAGATACATGGTTTTGCCCACTCCAGGAGAAAAAGGAGCAGGCAGAGCATACACCTTTCTTCTCTATGAAACAGTCCTTTTAACAGTGTGACCCCATTAAAGAATCTCTGTGCTTCACACATGTGCTGCAGCATGCACATGGGCGTGCACAAGCACACACACACACACACAGGCACAGATTTTTTATTTAAAGGATTGTCTTCCTGGGCTCGTGAGATAGCCCAGCAGTTAAGAACACTGGCTGTTCTTGAAGAGGACATGGGTTCAGCTCTCAGCACCCATGTGGTAGCTCACAGCCATCTGTAATTCAAGTTCCAAGTGATCTGACACCCTCTTCTTGCCTCTGCAGGTACCGGGCAGGCAGGTAGGCATGTAGTACACAGGCAAAACACTCATAAAATGAAACAAAATGTTCTAATAAATTAGACCAGTCATTAGCATCCTCTACGGGAAAAAGACATACAAGTAGGTAGGTAAAAGAACACATCATTAGACATTCTCAATTCGAACATTTAATAACACTATTTTTCATGACCAGCAGTAAAATAAATGGGCTAACTTTAGCCAGGCAGTGGTGGCACACGCCTTTAATACTAGCACTTGGGAGGCAGAGGCAGGTAGATCTCTGAGTTCCAGGCCAACTTGGTCTACAGAGCTAGTTCCAGGACAGCCAGGACTACAGAGAAACTATCTTGAAAAAAAAAAAAATCAACAAAAAAGTGCTCTAACTTAAGCTGAATGATGGAAAACTGCTAATCACACGACAGAAATGTTTCCACATGTACACCCTCACATGGAAGAACTCAGCTGTAAAATGCTTGCTATACAAGCATAAGACCACATAAGAAAAGGCAGGTATGTGGTACACGCTTTGAATCTCAGTGCTGAGATGGAGAGAGAGATCTCTGCAGAATTGGGGAGCCACCCTAGACAATCAGTATGACCCAGAGCAATGATAGACTCTGTCTGAAGCATGCGCATGCACGCGTGCACACAAAGTGGATGGTACCTCTGGCCTCCATAAATACCAAAATGCCCCCCCAACCCACAGAATTTTTAATAATTTATAGGGCCCAGTAAGATGGCCCATATAAGATGACACTGTCATGCAAGCCAGACAATATAAATTCAATCCTCAGAACCCAAGTAAAGGTGCAAGGAACATGAGCTAGGTGTGGTGGCACACCAGAGGCAGGTGGAACTGAGATGGAGGCCAGCTCGGTATAGGCAGAGAAACCAGGAGCACACCTCACCCTAAGCCGTTATCTTCAGACTTCCACGTGCACATATTCCACGCACACCAAAACAAAATGACGTTTAAGTAAATTGAGTTTAAATATGTACAAATTATATTTCATTTATTTAATGGGGGAGGGGACAGGGTTTCACTATGTAGTCCGGGCTGTCCTGGAATTTACTGGTATACCAAGATGGCCTCCAGCTCAAAGATCTGCCTGCCTCTTAAGTGCTGAGATTAAAGGCAAATGGTTATGTTACTTTTATTGATGCTACTTTATCACTGATGATAGTTTACAGCAGAATTATAAAATTCGAACTTTGCAAACTTCATAACTTAGCAACATTATATCGATGGAGCTCAAGTAGGCCTCAAATTTATTATACTCAGGAAAAGTACTCTACCAATTGAAAATCTTAAAAGGCATTTTAGGCCGGGCGGTGGTGGCGCACGCCTTTAATCCCAGCACTCGGGGAGGCAGAGGCAGGCGGATCTCTCTGAGTTCAAGGTGAGCCTGGTCTACAGAGAGAGAGAGAGATCCAGGACAGGCACCAAAACTGCTCAGAGAAACCCTGTCTCAAAAAAACAAACAAACAAACAAACAAAAAGCATTTAGAGACTGGCAAGATGGCTCAGTGAGTAAGAGTTCTTGTAAAAACAAGATGACCCCATTCCAAATATCTAACACCTACATAAAAGCTGGGCATGACTGCAAATGTTGACAGCCCACATGCCACATCATTCTGTGCCTCCACATGTGCCTAAGTACCAACACTGACGAAGGTACATATATGCCCACACACACATACTACTAAAATAAATAAAATGGCCTCTTTTTTGTTGTTGTTATTGTATTTTGTTATTGAGACCAAGTTTCTCTGTGTAGCCCTGGCTGTCCTAGAACTTGCTCTGTAGACCAGGCTGGCCTTGAACTCAGAGATCCACCTGCCCTCCACGCTGGGATTAAAGTTGTGCACTCACTATAGTGGCTTTATCAAGATGGTAGAAAAGTTTGTAGGCAGTTCGTATCATGTATCTCATCACAACACCTGTCTTGTAATACATTAATACTTGATGACTTAGTCAGCTTTTAGAAGCTGAACCAAACAAGTTCTTATATTAGTAACACAAGCTAAAGTCAAAAATCAAACTCAATTTTGCCAGAGAAAGGAAATGGATAGCATTCATAACCCAAGGACACTTCCAAGGTCAATACAAAGCATGTCAATCTAAGCAGAAACTGTAGTTAGAAGTAAGCTATTAAATAAAAGCTTCCGCCTGAGTAGCACGCTTAACATGACTACAATTAAAACAGAGAAACTAGCTTGGTGGTGGCGCACACCTTTAATCCCAGCACTTGGGAGGCAGAGGCAGGTAGATCTCTGTGAGTTTGAGGCCAGCCTGGTCTACAGAGTGAGATCCAACAGCCAGGACTGTTATACAGAGAAACCCTGTCTTGAAAAAACAAACAACAAACCAAACCAAAACAAAACAAAACAAAAGCACAGATAAAATTTTGGGGTGGGAGATGATTCAGTGGTTGGGGAGTGCTTGCTGCTCTTGCAGAAGGCATAAATTCTATTCCCATTGTCCATGTGGTGCTTAATTAATGGCCACCTGTGATCTGAGTTCCAAGGGATCTGATGCCCTCTTCCGGCTTCCCTGGGCACTGGACATGCATGAGATGTTTATGCATGCATACTAGCAAAACACTCCTCATTTAAAAAAAAAATCAAGAAATCTTGGGGCTGGAGAAATGGCTCAGAAGAACACGGATCGCTCTTCCAGAGGACCCAAGTTTAATTCCCAGCACCTACATGATGGCTCACACCTTTAACTCCAGTTCCAGGGGATCTGACCACCTCTTCTGGCCTCTGAAGGCTGCAGGTACCCATGTGGTACACAGACATATATACAGGCAAAATACCTCTACACATAAAGTAATTGTTTACTAAATAAATCTTACTTAAAAAAAAAAAAAAAAAATTCCAGGAAAGGCGCAAAGCTACACAGAGAAACCCTGTCTCGAAAAACAAAAAAAAAAACAAACAAACAACAAAAAAAACCACTAATACAACCCTGTATCGAAAAATAACAACAAAACCCCCAAAATGAAGAATAGTGAGCTAAGTGTTAGAACATGTGCTTAACATGCACAGGGATCTGGATTCTACCTACACACATATATACACACACACCTTAAAAACCAACAAATACAACCAACTTCAACTTTTATATTTGAAGTTAAAATTACACGTGCATGCCTCAAACACCAATTACCTCCCCCAAAATAGTAACTTTGCAAATGAAAATCCAAACATGGACCTAAGGACAGATCATTTTATTTCTCATAGAACCCTAGAGGAAAATAGTTGCTTTTTAGAGAAAAAGATTTCTACATAGGGACCAGGGTACAGCCAGAGGTAAATCATGTACCTGGCACACACAGGAGACCCCCATGCAGAGATGTTTCATTAATACCTTAATACCTAATAATGCCATATAGTTTTATAAACAACCTCTGCTAATTCCCTCCCAACTGAACTTCGGGAAGATAAAAGGAAATGATGGGGGCTGGAGAGATGTCTCAGTGGTTAAGATCACTGCCTGCTCTTCCACAGGACCGAGGTTCAATTCCCAGCACCCACATGAAAGCTTACAAACATCTGTAACTCCTGTTCTAGGGGATTCATCAGTGCCTTCCTTCTGGCCTCTGAGGACATTCATGCAGTACAGACATGTAGACAAAACACTCAAACCCATAACACAATTTAAGTTTAAAAAAATACAATAAAAAGGAAATGGTTTCCTGTCATTTTGTTCCTACAATGATTAAAGCAGTATGAGAACTAACAAATTATTATTAAAGGCAAAACTTTTACAGCTTTAAATACTGGCATAATATTTCTACACATGTCTGAAATTGTCAAACAGGCCTTTTACTTTCTATCAAAGGCCAAAATGGCACTTGGGCACCATTCCCTATAGAAGGAATAAACTTTAATTACTGCAGACAGGCTGTGAGTGTGAATTATACACAAAGATTAAGAAACACCAAAAAGAGTTCTTAGAAGAGGCAACCACCGAAAGAGAAACATCTTGGCTTGCTTACCATCGCCCTGCATGTCTGAGGTCCAGAGCGTCAGGTTATCACGTAGCAGCTGCATGATAAGCGTAGAGTCCTTATAGCTTTCTTCACTCAGCGTGTCCAGTTCTGCAATTGCGTCATCAAAAGCTGCTTTTGCCAACCTGAAATGAATGCATCGTCAGTACTCAATTGATAACAAAGATAGCAACAATGGGCTATTTCTCAGGTACTCTGGCAGCCCCACTGATTCAAAGGCGACAGACAGACAAATACAGAAAGATAACTTTAAAAAGAAGTATGTAAGACTCAGTATTTTTGTTCAGGTTGCATTTAATTTAAATAAAAAAATTTTTAAAAATGTATTTTTAGAATTCTGTACGGATGCACCTGAAGGTCAGGTCACAAACTGTCCCAGCTGCCTCTCTCTCACATAGATCCCAAGGACCAAACTCAGGCTAATCCGGCTTGATAACAAGCATCCCTACCAACTCGGGCATCTCAAAGAGATGCTCATGTGGCTTTTTAAACATCTTCCTATACAAAGCAAGACGGGCCTTGGAACTTCAACCCTAGCCCAGAGTATTAACTAACTATATGGAGGCAAGATCTAAGTTCCATACCAGCTAGGGTGTCTAAGTGAGACTGTATCTCAAAGAAATTATATAAATTGTCTCAGCCTTTCATTTCAGGTGGTATGATTACCTGAGGCCTGCACCACCTCACCCAGCTAAGGAACTAACTCTTCTCTTTAAAAAAAAAAAAAAAAAGTTTTTGCTTGTTTGTTTTTTGAGATAGGGTTTCTCTGTGTACCCCTAGCTGTCCTGGATGGAACTCACTCTGTAGACCAAGCTGCCCTCAAACTCTCAAGAGATCCGCTTGCCTCTGCCTCCTGAGTGCTGGAATTAAAGGCACGCATCATCACCCCATCCAAGATTTATTATCATGATTATATGCATTTGTATTTATGTGTTCAAGAGTACAGGTGTCAGATGAGGCCGGAGCATCATATCCCCTGGAGCTCGGGTCATGGGCACTTGTGAGCTGCTTCATATGGGTGCTAGAAATAAACTCAGGCACCCTAAAGTACATACTCTTTAAACTGAGCCATCTCTCTAGCCCCAAGGCACTAATTCTTAATACAATGTATATGAACTATGGCAAATAGGCTAGACTGTGAAAACACTCTACATAGACTACCACCCCAAACCTCCACCAAAATACATGTGTGATAAAGGTATTTTTCTGTCAGGCAGTGGGGTAGTGCACATCTTTAATCCCAGCACTCAAGAGGCAAAGGCAGCAGGATCTCTGTGAGTTCGAGGCCAACCTGGTCTGTACAGAGAGAGTTCCAAAGACAGCCAGAGCAACAAAGAGAAACCCTGCCTCGAAAATCCAAAAAGTTCGAAAATCTTTGGATAAGACAAATGTGGCATATACCTACAATGGATAAAATTCAGAACCCACCTCCACCCGAAAGAAAAGGAGGGGGAAAAAAGATTTGTTTTGTTCAGTGTCTCATGTAGCCCTCTCTGGCTCTGAATGCCTAGTTGTCCTGCCTCCATCTCCAGAGTGCTGGAATCACAGGGCTGCACCTCCACACCCAGCTTTTAGAAGAGGAGGATTGAGACAGGATTTCACACTGTAACTCAGGCTGGCTTCAATTTGCACCCATCCTCCTGCTTCAGTCTCTTAAAGACTAGGATTACAGGCATATGCCACTGCCCCTGGATAGGATAGAAGATCTATAGATATTGTTACCAAGAAAGTAATACAGCAGACAGAAAAGGATAGATACAATTCTACTTATCTAAGATGCCAATAACAAGTAAATTCAGGTCAGAAGAGTTTGGGTGAAGTGATGAAAACGATTTGAAATGGCTAGTACTGATGGTTATAAAAAATTGTGAACATATTAAATTCCACTCAATTACACACATGAAAATTGTTACAATAAATTCTCTGTAGTATACATGTTTATCAGTACAACATTCTTTTATTTGCATTCATGATTTAAAAACTAGAAACAAGTTGATATAAAAATGGAAGAAAGGCCGGACAGTGATGGTGCACACCTTTAATCTCAGCACTCGGGCGGCAGAGGCAGGCTGAGGCAGGCTGTCTCTGTGAGTTCGAGGCCAGCCTGGTCTACAAAGCAAGTTCCAGGACAGGCTCCAAAGCTACACAAAGAAATTCTGTCTGGGGTGGGGAGAAAAGGGGGCTGGAGAGATGATTCAGTAGTTAAGAGTACTGACTGCTCTTCCAGAGGACCCGGGTTCAATTCCCAGCACCCACATGGCAGCTCACAACTGTAATTCCACTTGCAGGGGACCGGACATCCATGGCAAAACACCAACACACATAAAATAAAGGTAAGTAATTTTTTTTTAAAAAAAATGGGAGAAAAGGAGGTTGGAGAGATTGCTCAGTGGTTAAGTGCATTCATTTACTACCCTTCCAGAGGATCCAAGTTCAATTTCCAGCACCCACAATTTGCTCACAACTATGTGATGCCCTGATTTGTTTCCTAGGGCCCATCATAGTAGAAAGACAATCAATTCCTGCACATACACGTACATACACACAAAGTGCACAATTTTTAGTGTGGCAACCGTTTCATAAACACCAGTGATAATATAATTATATTAGAAAATATTTAAAAAATATGCTCATGATGGGAGGTGGTGGCACACGCCTTTAATCCCAGCACTTGGGAGGCAGAGGCAGGTGAATTTCTTTGAGTTCCAGGACAGCCAAGACTACATAGAGAAACTGTCTCAAAAAACAACAACCAGCCGGGCGGTGGTGGCGCACGCCTTTAATCCCAGCACTCGGGAGGCAGAGCCAGGCGGATCTCTGTGAGTTCAAGGCCAGCCTGGACTACCAAGTGAGTTCCAGGAAAGGCGCAAAGCTACACAGAGAAACCCTGTCTCGAAAAACCAAAAAAAAAAAAAAAACAACCAAAAAAGTTCACCAAGAGTATTGTAAGCATTGCCAGGGAAGTGAGGTGGTCAATGTCTACAATTCCTAACAACCGAAGAATGAGACATGAGAACTCAATATTCAAAGGTAGGCTAGGCAAGATCTCAAGACCCTGTCCTAAGCAACTCAAAAGCTGAAGGAACACTAGTACATAAAAATGAAGTCATCAGAAGGAAGCTCTCTGGAAGCTCTGCATGCCATACTGCTCCTCCACCAACTTACCTGCAGGCACGGTCGGGGGAATTAAGAATTTCATAGTAGAATACGGAAAAGTTGAGAGCAAGACCTAAACGAATGGGGTGCGTTGGAGGGAGTTCTGTCATGGCGATGTCACTAGCAGCTTTGTAAGCCACGAGGCTGTTTTCTGCAGCCTCCTTCCTGTCATTTCCTGTGGCAAACTCGGCCAGATACCTGTGGTAGTCCCCTTTCCTACGACACAACATCAAATAAAACCACAATTAAAAATACTTCTTGGGGCCTGACAATTTTCTCTAATACATGACAAAATACAGTTAACAATTAAGATATATACTTTTTAGAAACTTTAAAAATGACTTCAGAATCCATCAGCTTGGCTCATCTCTTCTTTCCTTAAGGATTTCCTATTAAAAATTATTGGGAAATTCCCACAGAATATAATTGAAGCAAAAATCACCTGAGTAGTATAAAAGTGTCTCCCAAGAGTGGCACACATTCATTTGTCACAATACACATTCGCTGCTAACACTGAGGTGCCAAGACACCTGGAGCTCTGAGCACGATGAACCCCAACTATTCCTGAGCTATACCCAGCCTGGTAATTTCTCCAGAAAATTAAGATTATACTGTGAACTTTGCAGCTTTAGCTAAGAGGAAAGAAGCCACAAAAGCAAAAGACCCAGGCAGGGTGTGGTGACATATAACCCCAGCATTTAGGAAGATAATAGAGGACTACTCCAAAGCTGAGGGCAACCAGGGCTACACGGATAGACCTTGTCTCAGAATAAGCTGGGAATGGTGGCACACACCTTAATCCCAGGACACAGAGATCTATCTGAATACAAGGATAGCATGGTCTGCCATAGTGAGTTCCAGGCCAGTCAAGGATATAAACAGTGGGGGTGGGGGTGGGGGTGGGAATGGCAACAACGACCAAAAGCTAGGTATTTTGTACAATAGTCTGACAATTTCAACAATAATAATTCTTCATTAGTACTGTATTTGCTAATTAAAATTAAAACTTTTAAGTTTTGGTAACTAACCCTCCAATATTCAACTATTTTAAGTCAAAGTTGAAAACCTACATTTAAAAAGTTATGGTTCTAAGGCTAACTTTAAATCTCACATTTTCCCTTCTAGTATAGAACCTACATTTTATAATAGAAAACCTTGGACTCGCCAGTGTTAGCTGCTGGAATGAGGTGTTTGTCCAGTACATCCAGAATGTCACAACAGATTAACTTGAGCTCAGTTTCAACCTAGGGAAGGAAAACATCAGATTAAGTTTGGCCATTCAAAAGTCTTGTTATACTCTACCTAAGCTTGATCTGAAGAGCCTAGTCTTAAACAGAACATCTTACCTGTTTTCAAACTCTTTCCCCAAACCTTAAGTTGACAGAAAACTATTCAGAGTAAAGAGTCTCTTCCTCTTTAAACCATGCACACACCCACAGTTCACCTAAAGAATCATCAGTGAGCCAAGCAAGCTGTGGTGGCGCACGCCTTTAATCCCAGCACTCAGGAGGCAGAGCCAGGCGGATCTCTGTGAGTTTGAGGCCAGCCCAGTCTACAGAGTGAGTTCCAGGACAGGCACCAAAACTACAGAGAAACCCTGTCTCGAAAAACCAAAAGGAAAAAAAAAAAAAAAAGAAGCACCAGTGAGTAATATGCAATGTTCTTCCTAAGTGCTAGGTACTTACATGAATTAATTTCCATTATAAGGTACCAACTGTAACAGCTACACTTTCTACATGAACTACACTTGGAAGTCACTAAATCCCAAGCAGCAGGGCACACCTGGAAGGGATTGTTCTTGGTACGATAATTTGAAGTGGGAGACTCACCCTAAATTGGGATCATGATGTCAGAAGATCCACCTAAACCTGGACCACACCTTCTGGGGGCAGCTCCCATAAAAAAGACAAGGAAGAAGGAAGCTGGTGCTTTCTCAGCCCTCACTCTCACTGGCAAGTTCATCTATCCGGAGTCATTTCTTCCCTAGTGCTAGAACTTACACTACGGGATTCCACTGGGGACTGAAACCTGGCAGTTCTCAGACCTCCCAGAGACTCCAGCACAGACTGGGAATGCTGAGACATCCAGTCTTGTGGACTCAACTACTTCTGAATCCTTGGCCATTCTGTAAGGAGACAGCTCATGTTGGACTACTCGGGCCACAGCCTGTAAGGGGCTCTAATAAATCAGAAATGTGTGAATACTCATTTAAAACAACAGGAGAGTGAACCAGGGAATGTTAGGGTGCTGCCTAGAACAGACCAACTCCCAGCACCACACGTATGTAAGGAGAGGTGGGTGACAGGATCTGAACTAAAGCATTTAAGACAAAGTCAAAACTCAAACCCAGACAGTTTGTCTTCAGTACTAATATATTCCAACAATACTCACTTCATTGTACAGATCAGAACCAGCTACAACAGCAAGAGTCCAAATTAAATGTCGACATGGATCTCTATTGGTTTGTAATGACTAAAGCACATACCATCTCTGAACACATTAGGGTTTGACATAGGTTATGTGAGGATATAATGAATGTGTGACACAGTCATGGGAATATCTGATGTTGGTATTTCTAAAGAAGGGAATCTGAAATGCCAACAAAAATGACTAGAACACAGGAGTGCTTATGACCTTCCTCAATTTTTATAGAAGCTAGGGTAAATGATGTTCCCATACCTCAGACTTTTTCTGAAAACAAGTGACATTGATTGTGCTTTATATGAACTTTATATAACATGCTGGCCTGTGGAGCAGGCTTCTTTGTCAAAGCAACTGTAATAAAAAACTGAGCCTTGTGCAAATTGCCCCAGGGCGTCAGGCCACCTGTGCCTGGAGTCCCTAGTTTCCAGCTTACAGCTCTTCCACCACTGGTAAGGAGAGGCAATTGGCCAACCTCTCACCATCATGTTCATCTTCTTCTCCATTTCCTACAATTCAGACACTTTAGGGCATCCTCCCATTTTTCTTCTAGAATCTTGCCCTTAGTTCATTAAGACTGTCTGTGCCTCTCTTGTGGCTTTGTAAGTTGAAATCGAGTCGCTATTACGTTCTCCTAGAGTCTTACTCCAAAGCTCTCCTTGAAACCTCATACTCAGCTTTGACATCACTGCGCACCTCCATGTCCCTCTCCCTCATTCACAAAGTAACTACAGTCCACCTTCTTTCCAGTGACCTGATCCATCACCTTGGTATAAACACACCACTGATCTAATTTCCTAACCTCCGCCCTGCAGGACAGTCCATCCCTGGCCTCCTCCTTTTCTTTCTAGTTCCTCAGTCCTACTAAGAGATTCATCAAGACTACTTCAGACTTTTGGCTTCATCTCCCAATTGACCAGTTTTTCCCTTGTCTCCTCATCACATCCTACAGTCTTAACCATAATTTTTCTCCATTTCTTCATGCCTAAGTAACACCAAATTGTCTGTCAATCCATATTCTTTGTTCCAAGGTATCTGAGGACAATGATAATCCCAACTCACCTCCGTAAGATCTCTGGTATGTTCCTTAAGCCAGTTGTATCTTCAGTTTTATTACCTATAAATTGGGTTAATAGCTACCTTTCCAGGGTCACTTATTTTCTTACTTCATCATGTTGCTAAGGATTAAGCCCAGAGCCTTACGCATGCTGGCAACAGCTCAGCATGAACTAGGAGGCTCCCATTTTTGTATATAAGTACACTTACAAACTATCTGAAATAACTTCATAAAGTCTTTTAAGAGAGTTGAAAGCCCCAAGAGTTTCTACTATTTAAAAAAAAAATAATAACAACCAGCTCACGCCTTTAATCCCAGAACTCGGGAGGGAGAGGCAGGTGGATCTCAGTGAATTCGAGGCCAACCTAGTCTACACTAGGTTGTTCCAGGATAGCCAGGGCTGTTACACAAAGAAATCCTGTCTCAAAAAAACAAACAAACCAGAATGAGTCTCCATAAAGACAGTAATTCTGTTTCATCAGTATTTATACCCAATTATTTAGTACACAGAGGCATACAAGTATTTATCCAATTGGCCTATATGGGGTTTGCAAGATGGTCCAGTTGGTGGGTGTTTACCACCAAGGCAGATGGCCTGAGTTCGAGCTCTGGGACGTGCAATTCACGAAGTTACCCTCCTCTCTACACATGCACCATGGCACTCCCCACGTACATGTACAAATAAATGCAAACACTGAAGTTGTCCTATGTGCTCACTAGTAGTCAATGAAGTGCTCTGTAATAGCCACAGAAAGAACAACAACAGTTCCATCTGCTCTTCCCTTGTGTGTGTGTGTTGTTTAAAACTTAATACCTGTGCTGGACACACCGCTCAATGGTAGAGTGTGCACTCCAAGCCTAATCCCTAAACCCCTCCCTCTCAGGATACTTCCCCCTCTGCAGCTTTAAAACAAACAGTTTTTGGCTTTATTATCAAATACTCTCTAGTCTGTAATTTCTAACCAAGGTTAAGTGAAAAGTTAAAAACACAAACTACACTTACTTTTGTACTTATGCAGTGTATATTAGGTGGTGACCTAAAATACCCATATGTCTAACACAAATCACTTGAAGCTATAGGCCTGAAACTTAGCCAGATACTCAAAACACACACACACACACACACACACACACACACACACACACACACACAGTCTCCTTTCTCTACCAGATAGCAAATATAAACATAAGAAGCAATAATTTAGGACATTCAGATATCAACAACTCTTATTACTTCTGCCACAAATGTTACTATTTGTGACAAATGAACACTATCCTGACTTGGATAAATGTCTTCTATGCTTTCTGACGAAGGGTGTAAGCAGTTTTGCTATCAGACATGGCCCCTGCACTGTCGTCCAGAATGCCCAATCAGAGACTTGGGGTCCATTTCAATCAAGGACAGAATCCTCTGAAACTGAGTAAAAATAAACTTTTTCTCTATGTATACTAATCAGTTCTAACAGATATACAGAAATTAATGGTACCGAAACTGTAAAATAGCCCAGTGTCAGTCACCTATATTTGAGAAACTATCATCTTCTTTTAAAAAACACTGTATTCAAGCGGATGCCTTTAATTCTAACACTAGAGGCTGAAGCCAGACTAGTCAACATATTGAGTTCCAGGCCAGCCAGGGCTACAAAGATAGACTCTGTTAAGAGCCACTGGCTGCTCTTGCAGAGAACCCAGGTTCAATTGCCAGCATCCACACTGCAGCTCACAACCACCTCTAACTCCAGTACCAGAGGAGCTGACACCCTCTTCAGGCCTTCAAGGGCACCAAGCACATCCATGGTAGAGAGAGGGGCAAGGCAAAGTGCTTACCGTGGACATTCAAAATAAAACAAGAAGACAGTGTCAAGTCAAATCAAATGGTATCGTCTCACCATTTGCCGGTACTCCCGAATCATCTTTAGTTTGTCCTCTCCTCCCTTGTTTTCTTCCTTCTGTTCAATGCTGCTGATTATTCTCCAGGATGCTCTTCTGGCTCCAATCACATTTTTATATGCAACAGATAAAAGGTTTCGTTCTTCAACTGTCAGCTCCACGTCCATCCCCGCTACTTTCTTCATTGATTCCACCATTTCTATGCAGGAAATGGTAAAAGGAGACTATAGATTTAACAAGTTTTGTTGACCCATCCCTTTCACAGTTATCTTTTTTCCCCCTGCAAAGCTAATAAAAAACGAGATAATTAGGGGAGCTGGAAATCCAGATGGGGGAATGCATGCCTACAAACATAGCAGGAAGACTGCCTTAAGTTCAAAATCCACTTTGAGCTACAAAAGCATAGGACCAGTCGGAGGTGGTGATACATGCCTTTAATCCCAGCACTTGGGGAACAGAGGCAAGCAGATCTCTGTGAGTTCAAGGCCAGCCTGGTCTACAAAGCGAGTTCCAGGAAAGAAACAAAGCACACAGAGAAAGCCTGTCTGGGGGCGGGGAGGGGTATAGGACCAGCCAAAGCTATATAGGAGGGTCCTGTCTGAAAACACATTAATCAAAGGAAAGGTGCTAACTTAGCTAGAACACAAAAGCCCTGTTTAATCTGGAACACATATCCTTCCCAATAAAAAGTAGTTTACCATGCTCGCTTCGGCTGCACATAGACTAAAACTGGAACGATACAGAGAAGATTAGCATGGCCCCTGTGCAAGGATGACACGCAAATTCGTGAAGCGTTCCATATTTCTGACTCTGTCCAAGGAGGAAGAGACCAAGAAATAGAGCTTCCCTCATGTCTGTATGTAGTGAGCTGCCTATGGCCTCAGGTGGATCAGTCATTAAAATAAAACAAGCCTTTAAAAAGAAAGGGTAGTTTAACAAAAAATAACTTTATAATCACCAAAATAAATGAGTCAAATCAAGCTTTGGAGTCAATCTCAGAAGGCCAAGCCATCAACAAGTTAAGATGTCAGGGAGACCTTGTCTAAAATAAAACAAACTGTGCAACAATGGCTCATGCCTGTAATCCTAGAACCAGGAAGCTGAGACAAAGGATTTCTGAGTTTGAAGACAGTCTGTTTCCAAAAAAAAGAAGTGGGAAGGGGACACACTATGAATTCTTCTGCTGGTCTAACTTTTGGTAATTACTGTTACCACTAGATGGCAAGCAAAGAAAAGGGGCCAGATAATCTGAGATATTCCAAGTACAGCAAGAAATAAAATACTGACACTTTAAGAATAAAGGAAAAACTGAAAACATACAAATACTGAGTATTATAAAGAAAGGGGGGAAGGGTGGTTTACAAAGGTCTTAATGACACTATTGCCAAATAGACCTTTAGATTTACTGATTCAGGATCCCTAGTGATAAGAGCCAAGAATCTATACTTTAATAAGCATCCTAGGCATACAGTAATACCCTGAGAGTAAAACATTAGCCAACAGTTATCACAATGAATGAAGCTACATTAAGCCAAATGCAGTAATAGTTCATGCTGTAACTGTAACCCTTGCAACTAGGTTAGAACCTGTCTCACAAAAACAAAACAAAAATTAGAGTGAGTCTTCCAAATTAGCAATTTGAGTTTCATATTCCAAAATCCACCCCTTTACAGTTCCTGAAATGACTGAACCTAGCCAGTCATGCCTTTTACACACTAGATAAGCACTCAACCATTAAGCTACACCTCCAGCTTCCCACTGTGGTTTTGGACTACTAATGATGTTAAGACTTCTGCCCCATGTTCTTTCTAGTTGCTATTTTGACTGCTCTCTTTGGAGGATGAACTGTGTTCAGATACTTGGGTGGGCCGCCTAATTTTTCATAAATTGTTAAGTGGCCAATTATGAGTTATTTTTAAGAACCCAACAAATTCACCAGCAAGAATGAGTCCAGGGTCTAACCTCCTCTGTCTATTGAGTGCTTTATGAAACCTTCCATGTCAGTTATCCTTATTCTTTTAATATCACCCTACCTAATCTTAGTCTTCTTCAAAGCTATGCACAAAAGCTGCCTGATCTCCAACTCTGGACCAACCTGGCCATTCAAGGATTCCTACTAACTCATTGACATAAAATTCCTCACTCAACATATCTAGCATTTCATGAAATCTCTGCAGCAAGGACTTCATCAATTCTAAGTAAACATTTCTGTAGCAGGGTAAGGCTGTCATGTATCTGCAGCTGACGTGATCAAAATTTTTGAACCAGAGAACTGAAACTCATGACTGGATCACTACTTGGGGGTAAATAGGCCTCCTCTTCCCACCATGATTCTAGGGATCAAACTCAGATTTTGTGAGACTTCATGGCAAGAACCTTTACCTGATGAGCCATTTTGCAGACCATGAACACATTTTCTTAAACTATTTTTTTTGAGGGGCAGGGGAGTATAAAGCAGGGTCTTGCTAGGTAGCCCAGGCTGGCACCAAACTTGCACAAATCATCTAACATTTGTCTGAGTGCTGAGATTAAAGGAATGCCCCACTCCATTTCACTTTTTTTTTTTTTTTAAATGCAAGTGTTTTGCCTGCAAGTATGTCTATGAACTACATGCATGCTTGGTACCAAAGGCTAGAAGGCAGCATCAGATCCCTTCAAATTGGAGTTGCAGATGGCTGTGAGCTGCCATAAGAGTGCTGGGAAGGCAGGGCGGTGGTGGCGCACACCTTTGATCCCAGCACTCGGGAGGCAGACCCAGGCAGATCTCTGTAAGTTTGAGGCCAGCCTGGGCTACAAAGCAAGATCCAGGAAAGGAACCAAAACTACACGAAGAAACCCTGTCTTGGGGGAAAAATAAAAAGTGCTGAGAAAAGCAGCCAGTGCTCTTAACCACTGAACCATCCATCCAGGCCCTCTATGAGACTTTTGACAGCTTGAAGACAAGGAGTGCTGGCTAAAAAATCACTAATGCATAAAAATTCTGAAACATAATCTCCAGACATCAATAGGCATGTTAATCAAACACACTAGACCTGTTGTGTTCTGAGTCATTTTTCATTCACTGTGTGGTAACAGTCTAATAATTAGATAGCCACTACACTGAACAACTATCTGAGACAATTTTATGGTTTTAAGGTTGCTGCTAAGATTATCAAATGTCATTTGCCTTCATTTAATTTACCCAATCCCATACACACATACCTTTTGTTGCTATGCTGGGGACAGAAGCTACAGCCAAGTGATCTACCACTGAGCTACCAACATCCCCAGAGCTCTCACTCTGAATCTTGGGGTTCTTTGGTCTCTCTCTCTCTCTCATTCATTCATTCATTCATCTAACTCATCCACTTAAAGCACCTTAATGGAGGCACTATTTCAAACACTCTCCTCTCCATGTATTACTATGATCAGTCTTCTTAAAAGATCTTCCAACACCCAAGCTGTGATGGAGTGAGTTCCAGGATAACCAGGAGTACACAGAGAAACTCTGTCTCAAACCCCACCCACCCAAAAAAAGTTGGGCGGTGATGGCACACACTTTTAATCCCAGCACTCTGGAAGTAGAAGCAGATGGATCTCTCTGAGTTCTAAGGCCAGTCTGGTCTACAGAGCAAATTCCAGGACAGGCAGGGCTACACACAGAGAAAGAAACCCTGTCTTGAAAACCAAATGAACAAAAGGAAAAAAAAAATCTTCTGACACCCAGCAGGTTGGGTCTCTACACATCCCTGGCTGTCCTCAGATATGCCTCTCTCTGCCTCTGTTGGGATTAAAAGTATGCACTGCCACCACCCAGCTCAAGATGATAAATCTTAACTTCTCCCAAATGGAAAAAACGTTCACCAACTATTTCATAATTTTAAAGACAGAAAACTGAAGCCAAATGTAATCTGCTTAAACCCCCAGCAATAAAACCGAACAACATAAGTCCTGAGTACAAGGCCAGCTGAGGTTACAGGAGAGGGGGAGAGAGAGAGAGAGAGAGAGAGAGAGAGAGAGAGAGAGAGAGAGAGAGAGAGAGTGTGTGTTTAAGAGACAGAAAGATGCCGGGCAGTGGTGGTGCACGCCTTTAATCCCAGCACTCAGGAGGGAGGCAGAGGCAGGCGGATCTCTGTGAGTTCGAGGCCAGCCTGGGCTACAGAGCGAGTTCCAGGAAAGGCACCAAAACTACACAGAGAAACCCTGTCTCGGAAAAAAAAAAAAAGGAAAAAAATAAAGAGACAGATAGGGGAGACAGAGAATATGAGAATCATCACAGACCGTGGTTTTTTGAGACAGAGTGTCTTAAGAGTTTTCTACTGTTGTGAAAAGACACCATGACCACAGCAACTCTCATACAGAAAATATTTAATTGAGGGGGCTCCCTTACAGTTTCAGAGGCTCAGTCCATTATCATCATGGTGGGGAGCATGATAGCATGCAGGCAGATGTGGTGCTGGAGGAACAGCTGAGAGGTCTACATCTCGGAGCCAACAGGAAGTCAACTGACTCACTGAGCAGTATCCTGACCATAGGAAACCTCCCCTATAGCAACACACTTCCTCTAACAAGGCCATACCCACGCCAACAAAGCTATACCTCCTAATAGTGCCACTCCCTGAGATTATGGAGGCCAATTATAGTCAAACTACCATACAGGGTTTCTCTGTGTAACAATTCTGGCTGTCCAGGAAATAGCTTTGCAGACTAGGCTCACCTTGAACTCAAAGACATCTGCCTGCCTCTGCCTCCCAAGTACTGGATTAAAGGCATGCACCACCACCGCCCAGCAAAAATAAATATTTAAAAAAATAAAAATCTGGCCGGGCGGTGGTGGCGCACGCCTTTAATCCCAGCACTCGGGAGGCAGAGCCAGGTGGATCTCTGTGAGTTCGAGGCCAGCCTGGGCTACCAAGCGAGTCCCAGGAAAGGCGCAAAGCTACACAGAGAAACCCTGTCTCGAAAAACGAAAAAAAAAAAAATAAATAAATAAAATAAAAATAAAAATCACAATAATTGGGCTGGAGATATGGCTCAAAGATTAAAAGCATTTGCTGCTCTTACAGAGGACCTGGGTTTGGTTCCCAAGCACCTACACTGTACATATATATATATACATTCATGCAAACAAAACACACATATATAAAGTAAAAATATATGGCCAGTGCTCTTAACCTCTGAGCCATCTCTACAGCTTTCGTGTGTGTTTTAAGAGAGCCAATTAAGGAATGGAGAGATGGCTCAGAGGTTAAGAGCACCGACTGCTCTTCCAGAGGTCCCGAGTTCAATTCCCAGCACCCACATGGTGGCTCACAACCACTGTATATATAATAAATAAATAAATCACATTTTAAAAGGCTGTCAAAACCAGGAGGTGGTAGTTAATCCTGGCACTCGGGAGGCAGTCAGGCAGATCTCTAAGTTCAAGGCCAGCCTGGTCTACAAAAAGAGTTCCAGGACAGTCAGGGTTACACAGAGAAGCCCTATCTTGAACCACCCCACCCCCACACTCCCTCAAAAAAAAAAAAAAACATCTGTCAAATCAAGTATCATTAAAAAGAGCAAAGAAAAACTAGGCACCAGGCATGGTGATACATGTCTTTAATCCCAACACTTAGGTGGATCTGAGTTCAAGGCCCTCCTGGTCTATAGATCCGAGTCCTAGGACAGCCAGGGCTATGCAGAGTATCCCTGTCTCCAAAAAAAAAAAAAAAACAAGCAGAGATAAACTATTACTTCTGAATTTAAGTCAAATTGACTGGTTTATGTTTTTTAATTTCTATGATTAATGGTAAACAATAACAAACCTATTTGAAACAGGCAATTATAGATGCTTTTGGCAAAAAGCATTAGTAGTCACTTAAACCTATTAAGTAATAACTACAATGAGGATGAGGGCTGGCAAGATGGCTCATCTGGTATAGACACTTGCAACAGATACCAGGTGACCTGAGTCTGATCCTTGGACGCCAAGGTAAAGGTGGCTAGCAGAGGTAGAGAACTAACTCTACAAAGTTGTCTTCTGGTATCTCCACATGCACACACCCCGTTCATACTCACAGTAAGACCAGAATGAAAGCCTGACATTTGGTCATCATTTTGTATCTGTCTTCTTTACTTGGAAGAAGGCAAGGGATAAGTAACTGCCTTTAACAGTCACCTTGGATACCAGGGAGAACAAAACCTCAGCACACGACCTCAGACCTCCAAAGTGGAGAGCACCCTGGAACCTTGTATGAACCAGACTGGCCCCCTTGACAAAGCTCAACCAAACCACACCCTCATTTGCTGTGCTTGCCACTACCATAATTCTTCTTTTATTTAAAGGCCTAAAGGACAGGCGGTGGTGGTACACACCTTTAACCTCAACATTCGGGAGGCAGAGCCAGCCAGTTCTCTGCCAGCCTGGTCTACAGAGCAAGTTCCAGACAGCCAGGGCTACAGAAAACCCTGTCATGGGGAAAAAAAAGGGGGGGGGAGGGTAAGAAAAGAAAAAGGCAACAGTGAGAAAAAACATGGAACCATGTGAACAATGCAGTTATCAGTCAACAGGAAAGGAGCAAGATTCCATAACCTCTGTTCATCTGTTCACATCTCAAAACTATATGCCTAAGACATCTACTGAAAGGAAGAAGGGCTGGAGAGAGAACTCAGCAATTAAGAGCAGTTGTTCTAGCAGAAGACCTAGGTTCAGTTCCTAGGATCCACAGGGCAGCTCACAGCTATTCCCCAACACCAGTTCAAGGGGTCCTGATACCCAGTCTTCTGATCTCCAGGCACACAAGTGGTGCACATACATACATATGGGCAAACACACATATATAATTTTTTGTTTGTTTTTTTCGACACAGGGTTTCTCTGTGTAGTTTTGGTGCCTGTCCTGGATCTCACTCTGTAGACCAGGCTGGCCTTGAACTCACAGAAATTCACCTGGCTCTGCCTCCCCGAGTGCTGGGATTAAAGGCGTGCGCCACCACCGCCCAGCTACATATATAATTTTTTAAAAAAAATAGACGACCATATAGCTATAAGAATCAATTAAGTTCCTAAAGTTTTCCATCTAGCTATGTATTTGTCTGAGATGGAATCTTACCTAACTCAGGCTAGCCTTGAATTCTGCTATGTAGTAGGATGCCTCCGCCTACGAAATGTTGGGATTATAGGCATGCATACATGACAGCTTTTTTTTGTTTATTTAGGATTATTTTATGTATATGAGTGTTATGCTTGCATGTATGTCTGTTTACCACATGCATGCCTGGTGCCTGAGGAGTTCCAAAGAGGACACAGGATCCCCTGGAACTGAAGTTATAGATGGTTGTGAGCCTCTATGTAAGCGCTGGAAATCAACCCTGGGTCTTCCATGAGAGCAGCAAGTGCTCTTAAATGCTAAGCCATCTCTCCAGCCCATCTGTTTATTTTTAGAGTCAAGGTAGTCTGGAATTCTCTATGCAGCCAAGGATGACACTGACTCCTGACCTTCCGCCTCTACCTCCTGAATAAAGTCATTAGTCTTTTATAAAGCTTTTAGTTCAGCTAACTCTGATGCATGCCTACAATCAGCACAAGTCAGGCAGAGGTATCAGGAGTACCAGTTCAAAGTCAATCTGGGCCACATGGTAAGACCTGTGCCCTCAACCCCATAGATAAATTTAGGTATATACACAAAGCAAAACTTAGTCCAGGCACATCGTAGAGCACATGGGCACCCCTGAAGTTCCAGCTACTGGAAAGGCTAAGGAAGACAACTTGAGCTCCCTCAGAAACATATATCCCCTCCAAATAAATAAAAATAAAATAAAATAAATCAAGCCTAAGCAACATAGTGAGATCTCATTTCATTCAAAACATAGAAGGGGCCCAGTGAGATAGCTTGGTGACCCGAGTTCGATTTCCACAGCTTGAGAGGAGGAAGGAAAGAACTTTCGCCAAGTTATCCTGACTTCCACATGTACACCATCATTATTGCTCATACATGTGTATGCATCATATACATACTCACACAAGTGTAAGAAAAAGCTTTATTTTTTAAATTACTTTTATGTGCATGGGTGTTTTGCCTGCATGTATGTCTACATCACACACATGCAGTACCCTTAGAGGCCAGAGGTGTCAGATTCTCTGGGACTGGAGTTACAAACAGTTGTGAGCTACCATGTTGGTGCTGGGAATGGAATCCGAGTCCTCTGAAAGAGCCAAAAGAGCTCCTAACCACACACCAAGTGGACTCTCCAGCCCCAGGGGAAAAAAACGTTAGAACAACAGTAAGAGGCAAGAAAGTCTGAGGAAAGCATTTGTCTAGCGATCTTTTTAGAAGTCCTCTAGGTTCAATGCCCAGTACAGTAAAATTTGCTAATTCCAGATTGGAAAGGCTGAGTCAGGACCACTTGAGGCCAAGAATCCAGCCTGGGCAACAATGAGATTTCACTCAAAACTGAGCTTTTGCTCAGTGGTAGATTACTTGTGTAACTAGTGTGTGCAAGGTCCTATGTGCAATTCCCAGCACAACAAATGGTTTGCAATCCCAGCAGCTAAGAAATGGGAGAGACAAGAGGAGGATTCCTGGAGCTTGCCGGCCACCCGCCATAACTTACTTTATAAAGTTATAGGCTATTAAAAATAGACTATCTCAAAGAGTGGGAAGGCACCTGAGGAATGACATCTGAGGTTGTCCTCTAATGTACACATCAAAAATAATGTTTCAGTCTATAAACTCACTGGACAAAATTGCTTTCAGAAAAGCAATTCCTCAGCGCTCAAGAAATGAAGCAAAGGCAAAAGGATCTCCAGTTTGAGGCCAGCCTATGCGACAGGAAGAAGCAGGGGTGGGGTGGAGTAGGGAGGTGGAGAGGAAGACAGAGGGGGAGGGGAAAGCAAGCAGGCAGAGGCAACTCTTCAGTCCCTATGTAAGAAAAACAGGTCCTGAGACTAAGGAATGGCTGCCTTGCTCCCATTTCATGATGGCTGAGGTTCAGCTGCCCCACATTCCACTATCTCCTGTTGTCTCACCACTGGAAAATATACTCAACGAGCACACTCATCTTCGTATAAAAGCAGCAAGACTCAATGAAATTAAGCCAAAAGGCTGTTCCAAGTAACTTTATGTACTTATTGTGTGTGTATTCACTTATGTGCAATTTTACAAGTACATGTGGAGAACCTCAGCCACCCTCAGATGTCATTCCTCAGCAACCATCCATCTATCTTGGTTTTTCTTTCTTTCTTTCTTTCTTTTTTGGGGGGAAAGGGGAGCAGGGCAGGGGGTAGGGCTAGGGGTTCAAGACATAGTTTCTGGGTAGCCATGGATGTCCTGGAACTCACTCTGTACTCCAGATTAGCTGAATTCAGAGATCCACCACCAGGCTCCCCCTTGGTTTTTAAAAACAACTTCTCTCATAATCCTAGAGCTCAGCAATCAGGGTAGGGTGACCGGTCAGGAAACCCCAAGGGATTCACCAGTCTCTGCCTCCCCAGAGACGGGATGACAAGCATACTGGAATGACAAGACAAGCAACAGACCTTTTGACAGGGTGCTGGGGCGTAAACTCAGTGTCTGTGATTGCATGTCAAGCACTTGACAGACTGAGCTATCTCCCCAGGCCCCCAAAGCAATTTCCACATTATAAAATTAAAAACTAAGAATAGTGCTTCAATGAGAGGATCAGCAGTTCAGGGCCGTGTAGGCAAAGAAGAAGCAAGTTCAAGGTTAGCCTGAGTGAGCTATGTGAGACTCTGTTGAAACAGAGGAGGGAGGAAAAGGAGAAACAGCCTAGGTTTTGACTGATGTTTATAATACTGCACAAATTATCAAGTGTGAAGTGGAAGGAATACCATCTTTAGAGTAAAACACACTTGACTAAATAACAGTAATATTACCCATTTGTCCTCATTTTAAAACAAATTTTTTGGAGGGTGGCAGCTTGAGACAGGGTTTCTCTGTGTAACCCTGACTGTCCTGGAACTTGCTTTGTAGACCAAGCTGGCCTAGAACTCAGAGATCCTCCTACCCCTGCCTCCTGAATGCTGGGATTAAAGGGGTGTAACACCATTGCCTAGCTAAATCTTTATTTTTTTTTTTAGATTTTAAGTGCATGTGTTTTAAAAACACTTACTTTTATGTGTTTGTGTTCCTGGGTGTGTGTATGTGCACTCGGTGCATGTGTGACTGTGAAGACCAAAACAAGATGTCAGATTCCCTAAACCGGAATTATGGCAACTGTCAGCCACTACGTGGGTGCTGGGAACCAGGCCTGAACCCTCTGCAAGACATGGCAACAACTGAGCCATGTCTCCAGCCCCCTCACTTGAATATTTATCTGAAGAACGAGTGGCACCTGCTTTACACTGCTGTTTCTTTTTCTTGAGGCAGGATCCACTATGCAGCCTCAGCAGGCCTAAAACTTGCTACTTAGACAAGGCTGCCCTCCAACTCCAAGATCTCCAGGCTCTGCTCCAAAATGTTTTGATTAAAGGCTTGTTTTATCCTGGTTATTCAAAAATGTCATGATCATTTGGGAGGCAAGGGCAGGAGATCGCTTCAAGTTTGAAACCAGCCTGGTCTTCTACATATACAGTTCCATGTCAGCCAGGGTGACATAGTGAACCTCTTTCTATTGCTAAGGTCTCACATAACCCAGGCTGGCCTCAGTACCATCAGAGCCCAGCTGGACTATTTTGAGCCATGACAGAACAGCATTTAAGAGTAGTAGTGCCAGGAGTGCCAGGAGGTGGTGGCACAAACCTTTAATCCTAGCACTAATCTGCCTCCTCAGGAGGCAGGGGCAAGAGGATCTCTGAGTTCAAAGTCAGCCTGGACAGCCAGGGTTACAGAGAGAAAGCCTGTCTTGGGGGAGAGGGGAAACTAGCTTGTCTTACTTAGGGTTTCTATTGCTGTGAAGACACACCATAACTCGTATGTTTTACATAAAGGAAAACATTGACTGGGGCTGACTTACAGTTTCAGAGGTTTAGTCCATTATCATCATAGTTATCATCATGGTGGGACGAGGCAGCATGCAGGCAGGCACAGTGCTAGAGAAGGAGCTGTGGGTTTTACATCTTTATCTGCAGGCAGCACAAGGAGTCTATGTCCCACACTGGGTATAGCTTGAACATATGAGACCTCAAAGCCCGTCCCCACAATGACACACTTCTTCCAATAAGGCCACACTTCCTAACAGTGCCACCGAGTCTATGAGGGCCATACCTATTCAAATCGCCACACAGCTCATGTAAGACAAAATAAAACCAGCATATTTGCTTCTTAACACCGTCAAGTTGATTAGCTGGTAGGCCAGCTAGCTCTACTGTCAGCAAGTACAATTTCCTTGACTTTTCCCAGTGCCACTTTGGAAAGGGTTCCATTTTTCTTTTGATCTATTTTGTTTCCTACCAAATGCAAAATTTGAAGAAGCCAAAATTCTCAGGACTCAGATCTACAATATCTGTGGTAGAAGAACAAAGCTTAGTAAGTTTTATGGGTTTTTTTTTTTGTCTTGATGATTCCTTTTGTCTTATGTGCACTGGTGTTTTGCTTACATGTATGTGTGTCGGATCCTCTGAAACTGGATAAAGTTGTGAGCTGCCATATGGGTGCTGGGAACTGAACCAGCCAGTGCTCTTAACTTCTGAGCCATCTCTCTAGTCCTGGGAAATTTTCATTTAAGTGTGAAAACTAGCCTGGGTATAGTGGCATGACTGGAAACAAGACCCGGGTCTCAAAATAAAAATTAAGCCAGGCATGGTGGCACACAGCAGAGGTAGGTGGATCTCTGTGAACTGAAGGCCAGCCTGGGTCTACATGGCAAGTACCAGGCTAGCTGGGTATGGTGGAACACACATGTGATATTCCACTGCTTCAGCAGAGGTGACAGAGTGACTGTCACAAGTTTGAAGCCAGCCAGGCCCACAAAGCAAGCAGCAGACCAGCCAAGAAGAGAGACCCTGTCATCGCCAAGAATAAAAATAGGGACTGGGAAGACAGCTCAGTCCATCAAGTGCCCGCAACACAAGCGTGAGGACTTGAATTCTAGCTTCAAAACTTACACTAAAAAAGAAGAAAAAAGAAACCCAGTAATGTCAAATGGCAAGTTCATACCAACTGTTCCAGCACAATCATGAATTAGTATTTCTTTTTTCCTAATACATCCGGGATTCATGATAAATTTTGAAGACCCCTTTGTCATCACTTGCTTCTAGTGAGCTGAAACAAGCCCCTGGAAGTACTCTTGCAGGCCTGGTTGAGCATCAGCATTTAGTTACAGAATGAGCTCAATCCATAAAGTTATGTGGGCAACTCCATCTTACCAACTTGGATGTAACAGTACTTAACTGTAGCAAACAAGCCACAGAAGAAATAACTACATTGTAGTGCTGCAACTCGATACCTTCTGGTACTCAAAAACAACTTTTAACACATGAATTTATTGAACCAAAATTTCAGTTGAGTGTACCAGACAGAAATATTTAAACACTTCCTAGACCTGGGAAGTAGCTCAGAAGTAGAGCACCTGCCTATGGTGCACATGGCCCTGGGCTCCCCAGGACCCGAGAATAGTAAATAACCGATTCTCTTGACCAAGCTAGCAGAACAGTTCTCAAAGGCCCATTTTCATGTGCTTTTGCTTTTATTCCCCCAGGCAGCGCATTAACCCAGCGCACTGCCCGTGTTTAGCAGGCACTCAATCACTGAGTCAACATACTCAAGCCCTGCTTCTACTTTAAGACCAAGTCTGGCTTAATTGCTAAAATTTACATCCTCCTGCCTCAGCCTCCTACTGGGGTTAGTCATGAGCTCCAGTGCCCTGCTTCAGAACTTTTTTAAGGAAAGGTGAGAAGAGGATGGAAGAGCTGGCTCACAGCACACACACGGTGGCTCACAACCACTTTAAGTCCAGTTCCAGGAGATCTAATGTCCTCTTCTGACTTCTGCAGGAAGCGGGCATGCATGTGGTACAAGGAAGGCGAAACATTCACACAGAAAATAAAAGCAGTTCTTTAGGTAAAAAGAGGGCCTGTGAGACAGTTCAGGTAAAGACACCCACCGTCAGCCTGACCATCTGAGTTCAATCTCCAGCACCTACATGGTGGAAAGAACAGTTTTCCATTAATTGTCCTTTGACCTCCACACACACCACAGCACATGCCGACCCACACGTAACACACATAGACGGCTGGGCATAGTTTCTAAAGCCTTTAATCCCAGCACTCAGGAGACGGAGGCAGTTGGATCTCTGTGAGTTCAAGGCCAGCCTGACCTACACACTGAGTTCCAAGACAATCAGAGCCACATAGTGAGACCTTGTCTGGAAAAAAACAAACAAAACAAACAAAAACCAGACATACAAATTTTTATTTAATAAAACTTAATAAAAATTAAAATAAACAGAATGCTTAGAGAACATCCACTGCAGTTTAAAAAAAAATCACTTCAAATACACAGCGATTCAAAAACAAAGAATATGCACAGTACTGTACAAAAAAATTAAAGTGTAGCTGTGGGGTGGTGGCGAACACCTTTAATCCCAGCACTCAGGAGGCAGAGGCAGGCAGATCTCCGTGAGTTCAAGACCTGCCTGGTCTGCAGGGCAGAGTTCCAGGACAGCCAGGACTACATAGAGAACCCTGTCTCAAAATAAACAAACAAACAAACAAAAAAAAAACACCTGAAATGTACAAAAAGAGCATCCCTTTATTTTTAGAGAGAGGGAGCTGAGACAGTGTCATGTAACCACAAATTCACTACATGTAGCTGAAGCACTTGGGAGGTACAAATGAGGACCTCTGTGAATTCCAGGCCAACATAAGACCCTACCTCTAAATAAATGAGTAGATAAATGAGTGTGTGTTCTCCATCCTTCCCTAACTAGCACAGTATGTTCTTAGAAATGCGGCTTTGATGTTTTAAACTGCTCTCAAGTCAATGACTCAGAACAGATGCATTTCTGGTGTTTCAGTATTTAGAGTGACCCAAGTGACTAGGGGTAGGGTAGGGGGCACACAAGCCACACCCCACAGGGCCAATTCTTTTTTTTTTCTTTTTTAAAAGACAAGAGTCTGATCTAACTCTGGCTGGCCTGATGCTGCCTGCACCTGCCTCCTGAGTGCTGGGACTGACATGCCACTCCACCTGGTTATCTGTCTTTTTCAGACAGGACTGCATAGCTCAGGCTAGCCTGAACTCCAAGAGCCTCTTCCCTTGTCTTCTAAGTGTAGTTTAAAGGGATGTGCCACCATACTAAGCCCCAGTGAGCCAATCCAAGCAGGATGAAGATTATTAGGGAAGGACAAAAAACAAAACTACCACACAAGCCAAATATTAGCTATGTTGACCACTCTGATCCCAGAAAATAGAAAAAATACTCCTTTTTTGGACAGGTCAAACTCTGCTGTTTGGGAGGCTGAGGTAGGAGGGCAATGACAAGTTCAAGGACACCCTAGGCAACTTAGTGAGACTCTGTCTCATAGAGCTGGGTAGATATAGTTCCATGGTAGATCACTTGCCTAGCATGCACAAGGCCCCCAATTCAATCCCAGCAACGCACCCCTTAATTTTTCTATACTAATATTTTAATTATGTGTGAAAATTATGATTTGGTTGACTATGACGATAACTTGATTAATATGGCTACAAGTATACAAAAATATCTCTTAGACTACTGACTTGTTAAAGAGATTACTAAATTAGGCTGGGTGTTGTAGAGCATTTCCCAGCACTCATGAGGCAGAGGCAGAAGGATCTCCATGAGTTCGAGGCCAGCCTGATCTATATAATGAATTCTAGGACAGTCAGGACTCTTTTAGAAAGACCCTGTCTCAAAACACCAAGAGAGAGAGTGAGAAAAACATTAAACTTATTGAAGTGAACAGTCCTAGTCTCAAGCTTTGATATTTCCTATATAAACCCCCAAATGATTCTGTTCTTGGAACATAGCTTCTCACCTCCTCTTCCAAGACCATTAAATAATCTATATAGATTGATTTCAATTCCCTATGGAGAGAGTAAAAGATACTTTAGGCACCAGATTCTACATAGCATGCAAAATACAAGATAAACCTAGGACAGGAGCAAGGAAGGTCAGCTAAAAAGCCAATATTTACATGCAAGTACCCCAAACTCAGGATTCCAATGCATTCTTGCTACCCCTCATAGTTTACTTAGTGGTCACTCTATAGAACCACTTCTGTTACACAAACACACTGAATCAATGCAGTCGGTAAAGGAGCGATGACGTTTCCTGACTTCCTTCCCTCCTCTCCCTTCCTACTGGATCCCTTCCTCATGCCAAATCACAGAGGTGCTTCCTATTTCCTTCCCTCTTTTAGAGTCTGGAAGAGGACAGAATAACAAGTCAAAACCAAGTGGCTTGCACTCCTATGTTCAATAATCAACAAGGCCAGGCTTGGGTCAAAAACAGTCAGCACTCATATCGCAACTATGATTTGAAATTAACTTGGAAGCTACAATCATATAAGCTTCCAAATCCTTTCTAAAATGACTTTTAGAAACAAACCAAAAATGTTCCCCTATACCGGGGTGTATGTGGGGGGGAGGGTGTTATCACATTCACACAAAGCCTTAAATCCCCAGTCTTCCATGTAATTTCATGTTTCTTCCCAAGGACACTAGATTAAGGGGAGGTGAGAGAGAGAAAACCTCCAATGCTAGCAAACTCTCCTGGTTATAAACACACTAAAATGTAGGGCCAGGTAGTGGTGGCGGCAGCAGTGCACACCTTTAATCCAAGCACTCGGGAGACAGAGACAGGCGGATCTCCATGACTTTGAGGCCAGTCTGGGCTACACAGTGAGTTCCAGGACAGTCAGGACTTTGAGAAACCCTGTCTCAGAAAACCAAAAAAATAAAAACTCACACTAAAACGAAAGCTGACCTTGAGCTGCATTTATTTGTACTTTCCCCATCCCACCTCCTCCCACTCCCAACAGGAGCCCAGAACAGTGTAAACTGCAACTTCAGTCTTTAAGACAAAATTTAGTTCAGTATCTTTCCTAAATTGGAGGTTCTGAAGCCTGCTGTTCTACTTTCCAAATACTGAACAGTAATTTCCAACAAGACTCTAGGAGGACTAGTTCAAAAGCTGCCACAGGACCCAAGTGGCATTCAAGGAAAGGGGTCTGACCTAACTTTTGGAAAACAAGTGGCTTAAGTAATCTGGAAAAAACCTGAGGGGCAACAGCACTTAATCTCAAACATGTCTCATCCCATCCTAGCCACCAAACATTAAAATCTCATGGGCCTGTCTGCCTTAGTGCACATGCCTTTAATCCAAGCACTCAGGAGAAATACAGGTGGACCTCTATGAGATCGGGGCCAGCCTGGACTACAAACTGAGGTTTCAAGAGCAACCTAGTGAGACCCTATCTCAATCAATAAACAAACCAACCATAGGAAGCACATATGTGATTTTTCACTTTAAAATACTAGTTTGATGGATACTGCCTAACTCAAGTATCTAGGTACAAAATTAGGGGAAAGGAAGACATAAAAAATGCATATAAATTGCCTAAAACTGACTAAACACAATGGATATTTCAATGAAATACTGAAGAAAGACTAAATTCAAATTAGCACGATCCAAGGATATAACTAGTGACAGAAAGCACTGACCTAGCATGGACAAGGGCTTGGGTCCATCACTCAGGGTGAGTCGGGTGTCAATGAACAAAGAGTAACAAGTAAAATGTGTACATAAAACCATTCGCTTAAAATGGATAAAACAGAACTAGAATGTATCTAAGTATTTGAGCACTTGTGTTGCATGCATGCAACCCTGGATTCCAACTCCAGCCATGCAACAATGAAGTCATAAAACAGAAAAAAAAAAAAGAACACGATGTCATAATTCAAAATCCCCAAGCCTCAACTGAGTGTTCAAAATAAGCCAAGATCCCCAAGCCAAGCAACACACATTTTCCAAACTTGGGTTGTCAACCAAAGGAGTGTTACTAAACATTTTTCGAATTAACTATTTTTCAACAGGTCTTTCCATGTGTCATAATGCTGAGTGTGAATAGTAAAGTCATTTTCACAAACGAGTAGACTGAGGCACGGGCACTGTAAAGGGCAATCAGTACTCAAGAGTCCTGGCAAGCTTGGTCTCCTGTAGTCTATTCTATCCATCAGAACACGGTGCTTCTGAAGGTTGAAAAAAAAACAACAAACAAACAAAAAACCCCGCAGGAACTCTGGGATGTCCTGGGTAAGAACAAACGGAGAAGAGTGAGGGTCTGCACCTCCCCGGATGGAGGCGAGGCGGAAAAGCCCCCACACCCCTCAACTCCCGAGGTGCGCCGGCCTACGGGAAGAAATCCAATCGCAGCATCTCAGCTTGCCTCCTCCACCCAAGGCTGACCTGCAGTGATTTCCACACACTCCACCCTCCCCGAAGACGACTCCCCACCACCGGCCCAGGGCAGCCGTCCGCTCCCGAGGCTTCTCCTTTGTGAGGCTCCACAGCCGCCGCCCCACACTGGGCCTCCGGGGAAAAGCCACCGCCCCCACCCGCCATATTTCCCTGAAAGGCGCCCGCGCTACGGCTCCCTGGATTCCGCCCTCTCCCGAGCCGCCGGTGCCGCTCCTCACCCCACCCCACCCAAGGGCCCTCCACCGCCCGCCACGGTCCCCCAAAGCTCCCGTGGGGCCTGCGCGCCGGGAGACGGCACCCGCCATCGCCTCCCTCCCCCTCCCCCGCCCGGGGACTCGCCCTCCCCCTTCAGCCGCCATTTTACAACCAACTCCTCCACCCTACGCCCCGGCCTGCTGGCTGGCGAGCGCCTGCAAGCTAAGGACACCGGAGGGGTCAAATTCCCGGGCCCGGGAGACTCCCACCGCCTCGGGAGCCCGCAGGCCATTTCCTGCTTCCCGACCCACGTCCCGAGCCAGGCTCGGAGACGATGCCGCCATTTTGTCTCCGGTTCCCGGCCTCTGTGGGCGGCGGCGGAGGGTCCGAGACTTCCAGCCCCCCGACACCTCCCCAACTCACCGTCGTATCGCTCGGCCTGCTCTGCCAGCTTCGCCTGGTACACCAGATCCTCCCGATCATCCATAGCGGCAGCGGCTCCGGCAGGGTCTGCGCGACGGATGGAAGCGGATAGCGTCTCCGACTCTCAGCTTCTCGCTCCGCGTCCGAGCAGTAAAAATGGCGGCGCCTCAATCCGGGACTTCCGCCTGCGCACGCGGACAACTGCTCAGCTCTATGGCAACCGCTCCCTGGCAACTGGAGCGGGGGGGCGGGTCCGGGAGTTCGGCGCCAGAAAAGGCTGGAACCAGCCCGACGGACGCCCCTCCTCCGTCGGCTCCGCGGGCGGCCCCGCAGCAAGGCGGGAACTGCAACTGCGAAGAAGAATGGCCCCGGAGAGCCTGAGAGGCTGGAGGCGAGGTCGGCCTAGGCTGGGCGAGGGGAAAGAGCCAGGAGCCTGTTCTGTGGCCGCGGGTCGAGGACTGGCCTGCGGAGGAAAGACAGAGCGAGAGGCTTGATGGGTTCCTGCAACCGCAGGCCTTTCTCATTGAAATCCACGCACTGTGCACTCTTGCACGGTTTTTCTCATCCATACGCCTTTTTCAGGTCCTTTTAACCTCTATGTAAAGAATTGAAAGGTGGGGGACTGGAGAGATGGCTCAATGGTTAAGAGCACTGGCAGCTCTTCCAGAGTACCTGGGTTCAATTCCCAGCACCCAAATTGGCAGCTCACGACTGTAACTCCAGTTCCAGGGGATCCAACACCTTCACACCAATGCACGTAAAATAAAATAAATTATAAAGAATCTTATTTATTTTTGAATTATTTTAAATTACTATAAAATTATTTATAAATTTTATTTATTTTTAAAATAAAATAAATTATAAAGAAAAAAAAGAGGGGGGTGCGCTGGGGGGAAGGTGGGGGGGGAGAGCAAGGGAATCCGTGGCTGATATGTAGAACTGAATTGTATTGCAAAATAAAAATAAAAATAATTAAAAATAAAAAAAATATTGGAAAAGAAAAAAAAGAATTGACATTTGAGCAAGGGAGGGCTCCAGTCTTCATTCATCAGCTTTTCTTTTGCTCACACACTGTAAGCATTTTCTTCTCCCCTTCAGCCGAATCTTATCACTTTGACCCATCATAGACAGGATTTTTGTTAAAAGCCCCTGGTTTTAGCTGGGCGGTGGTGGCACACTCCTTTAATTACAGCACCCCAGAGGCATTGGCAGGCAGATCTCTACAAGTTCTCGAGGCCAGCCTAGTCTACGCAGTTCCAGGACAGCCAAAGCTACACAGAGAAACCCTGTCTCTGAAAAACAAAACAAAACAAAAAGTCCCAGGTTTTGCCTTGGATGGTGTCGCATGCCTTAATCTCAGCATTAAGGAGGCAGGAGGATCTCTGAGTTGGGGACCAACCTGCTCTATAAAGTGAATTTCAGGTCAGCCAGGGACTATACTGTGAGACCCCCATCTCAAGAAAAAAAGCAAGGAAGGGTGTCTGTGTGTGTCTCGTGTGTGTGTGTGTGTGTGTGTGTGTGTGTGTGTGTGTGTGTGTGTGTCTGTCTGTCTGTCTGTCTGTCTAGTTTTCCTGGGCATGTGTAGTAATATCACCCCTCCCCACCAGTACTATAGTGGCTGAGGCTGAAGCAGGCTGGATTAAGGATCAGGCACTCAAAGCCAATCCAGTCTTCATAGGGACACAAGGGGAAAAGGGGGAAAGAGAGTGACATGCCTAGTTTGGAGTGCAAGGTGCACCAGAGGTGGAGTAAGGGCAAAAAGACATTAATTAGCTAGAGATAAATAACCCTCAATGGGCATTGCTTCTCTTGCAAAGGCCGTCATACTCTGCTTCCCAATGGATTTTCAACATCTTATTCTTTTTTTTTTTAAAGATTTATTTATTATGTATACAGAAGAGGGTGTCAGATCTCATTACAGATGGTTGTGAGCCACCACGTGGGTGCTGGGAATTGAACTCAGGACCTCAGGAAGAGCAGTCGGTGCTCTTAACCTCTGAGCCATCTCTCCAGCCCTCAACATCTTATTCTTAATATCTGTTGCTGAGACGTGGAGGAAAAGGGCCTCAAAATAAGTGTGAAATAAAAAGGTTGGAATCATCTGGGCAGTGGTGACGCACACCTTTATTCCCAGCACTCTGGAGGCAGAGGCAGGAGGATCTCTGAATTCGAGACCAGCCTGGTCTACAAAGTGAGTTCTGAGACAAGACAAGCTGTCACACAGAGAAATTTTGTCTCGAAGGGAAAAAAAAAAATGTTGGAATCAAATTATGATAGGCCTGAGGTCACAAACCAAGAGGCATGTGTCTTAGTCTGTGAATGGAAGAGAATTATTTTGTTGTTGCTCAAGTGCTGGGGACTGACCCGGGGCCTCCAGCATGTGCTTTAACATTGAGTTATAGTCCTATCCAGGAGAGCTCTATTTTGATGGTTCTGAGTAGAAGGTGACAGCATCATAATTACACTTAAGAAAAGTATTGAGGGTTGGGGATTTAGCTCAGTGGTAGAGCGCTTGCCTAGCAAGCTCGAGGCCCTGGGTTCGATCCTCAGCTCAAAAAAAAAAAAAAAAAGAAAAGAAAAGTATTGCACATTTACAGAAGTGATTCATGCCTATAATTCTAGCACTGTGGAAAAGGAGACAGAAGAACTGCAACAAGTTCTAGGTCAGCCTGGACTAAAATAATACCCTACCTCAAAACACACACAGAAAAAGAAAAAGAAAACATTTCAGTAAAACAAAGCAGTAATTGAATAAGAATGGTAAATTATCATATTACAAAATATAAGCAAAAGGTAATCGATAATAGCCTCTAGATAGAGAGGAAAGGATGGACAGGAATAGCATCACAGAGAAGCCACAAGACTTTGTAGGTGACCAGCTGTGGGAAATAATGCAAAATTTGATTTCCCATCTCCCCCTCCTCCCGCCCCCATCATAGGAATGAGGAACAGTACAAATAACAAAAAAGTAGAAATACAGAGCTGAATATGGTAACTCACACTTACAATGCCTGCACTGAGAGGCTGAGGCAGAAGGATTGCCATGACCTTGAAGTCAGCCTTGATTACACAGTTCCAGTACCAGAAAGTAAGGCTTTGTCTAAAAAGCAAACAGGAAAGCCAAGGGTGGTGGTGCAGGCCTTTAATCCCAGCACTCCGGAGGCAGAGGCTGGCGGATCTCTGGCCAGCCCGGTCTACAGAGCAAGTTCCAGGACAGCCAGGTTTACATAATGAGACCCTGTCTCAAAAATTACAAAGAATAAAGCCAGGCGGTGGTGGCACACACCTTTAGTCCCAGCACTCTGGAGGCAGAGGCTGGTGGATCTCTGTGAGTTCAAGGCCAGCCTGGTCTACAGAGTGAGTTCCAGGACAGCCAGGACTGTTTCACAGAGAAACCCTGTCTTGAAAAAATAAATAATAATAATAATAACAACAATAATTGAATAAAGAACAGGACCCTAGGAAGAGTTGCTGGCTGATAGGATACAGAGGAAAACATTAGTTCTCTTTAGCACATGATGTTTCTGAGGCTGCCCAAAAGTTATGCAGGTAGAATAACAAGCATGGAATTGAAAAGGAGCATTGACAAACCTGGCATGGTGGTATATACCTGTAATCCCAGCACTGAAGACACCACGGCAGGAAGATTAGGAGTTCAAGGCCACCCTCAGCTACACATCAAGTGTAAACCCTTCCTGGGTTTTGCAGGATGCATTTTCCTAGCAATCAAGATATGTAAGTATATTATATCACTTAGGTTATTGTATCAGGTTGGTTTTGTTAAGATTTATTTATTGTAATTATGCATATAGGGTTTTACCTGTACAGAGGTGTGCATTGTGTGTGTCTGGTGCCCTTGGAGACCAGAAGAGGACTTCCTTGGATCCCCTGGTAACAGATGATGGTAAGGCAGCATGTGTGTGCTATGACTTGAACCCGGGTTCTCGGCAAGAGCTCTCAACTGCTGAACATCTCTCCATCCCCTGTAAATAGTTTTTAAAAATCAGGTTGGAAAGAGGAACTGAAGGGCTACAAAATAGAAAATGTAACTGTAAACTATTCCAATAAATCTGGAGGAAGACAGGGAGTTTGAACAAAACCAAACAAATAAACACTCCCTGAGTTACATGAAACTGTCTCAAAATAGAAAGGGAAAGAACGAGGGGAGTGACAGACAGACGGACGGCAACCCAAGAGGCTATCCAGGTGAATGAGCACGTGTCCACAGTCCAGGCCCTTCAGAAGATGGAGATCACTTGAGTTCAGAAGTTCCAGGCCAGCCTACAAAACACAGACCCTTCTTCGAAAAGGTGAGCAGCAAGGCTTTAAGGAAGGAGCCACAGGATGGCGCAGGGGGTGAAGAACTTGGTGCCAAGAGGACCAGAGTTCAACACTCAGATGCCACAGCATAGAAGAGAACTGACTTCCTCATCCATGCCACGGCACATAGGTGTGCATACACACATATGCACACTAAATAAAATACAATAAATAAATACAAAATACGTAGAGGTAAAAGAGAACCAAACATAAAAAGTCAGGAAATCAGTACTTGATTAAGTTAAAAAATGATTTTTTTTATTTTTATTATCAGCTTGATACAGTACAAATTCTTCTCCTAATAGTGAAATGTTTCACTGAGGCTTGCCCAGTGATTGAGTAAAACCAAAACTTATTATAAGCCACAGTAATCCTAGGGTACCCCCTGCTATGTAGCCTCCCTGGTTCTGTGGGTTGCAGTCTGATTGTTCTTTGCTTTATATCTAGAATCCACTTATGAGTGAGTACATACAATGTTTGTCCTTCTGGGTTTGGGGTACCTCACTCAGGATGATATTTTCTAATTCCAGAATTTTAAGATTTCTGTTTTCATCTTCATGTATGTGCACCACGTGTGTGTGCCTGGTGTCCTCACCAGACCCCCTAGAATTGGAATTATAGACACAAATGGCTGTGAGCCATCGTGTGGTGCTGGGAACTGAACCCAAGTTCTCTGCAAGAGCAAATGCTCTTAACCACTGAGCCATCTCTCCAACCCCTTGAGCTACATTCTCTCTCTCTCTCTCTCTCCTGTGTGTGTGTGAATGTACAAAGGGTATTTACACATGTGTACAGATGCACAAGTGTAGAGGTCAAAGGTCAACCTCAGATGCTCTTTAGAAGCCATCAACCTTGAGATTTTAGGCCAGGCTCTCCCACTGGGCTGAAACTCCTGGACTAGGATAGACTGGCTGGCAAACCCCAGGAAACCACCTGTCTCTGTGTCTCCAACTCACAAGCAGGCACCATCATGCTCAGCTTTTAGGTGATGCTGGGGATTGAACTCAGGTCCTCATGACTGTGTGGCAATCACTTTATTGACTGAGCCATCACCCCAGCCCCATTTTTGGTTTTGCTTTGTGTATGTGTTTATGGTGTGCATGTGTGTGTGTGCATGTATACACACACACATGGGTGTACATGCCTGTAGAGATCTGAGGTGAACACTGGGTATCTTTTTTTTTTCTGGTCTCCACATGTGTGCTCCAATGTGCACACATTCATGCAGGCACTCGTTTTTTTGGTGTGTGTGTGTGTGTGGTTTTTTTTTTTTTTTTTTGCCTGTCTGTGTTCTTTTTTTTTTTAATTGGCCATTCAGTTCTTTATTAGACCATCAGGTGTTTTAGACAGACACGTATCACAGCTTCACAGAGTTAAACAAATGCAATATAAACAAAAGTAACATACTTTAAAATAATATTCTACAGTAGAGAAAGAACAAAAGAAAAAAATCCTGCATTGTTACTGTGAGCCAAAACAACCCCTTCCTTACATTGCTGTGAGAAGGATATTTTATCACAGGAACGTGGAAGGGAACTAAAGGCATGGAGCATATCTAACACCCAGGCTTGACCCCCAGCACCACAGAAATGAGATGTCACCACAAGACTGTAATACCCATATCTGGGAGGCAGAGGCAGGTGGATCTCTGTGAGGATCTCGATGACAGCCTGGTCTACAGAGCAAGTTCCAGGACAACCAGGGCTATAGAGAAAAAACGCTGTCTCAAAAAAACAAAAAAATTTAAAAAAAAATTTAAAGACTGTAATACCAGCATTTGGGAAGTAGAGGAAGAAGGAGCAAGAATTCAAGACCGACCTTGCCTACATAGAAGTTTGAAGCCAGCCTGCGTACCATGAAACAATGGCCCAAGAAAGAAAACAAGGGCTTGTGAGATAAGTCAGCAGGTGAAGGCCCTTGCTGTCAAGTCTGATCATCTAAGTTTGAGCCCTGGGACCCCCCCTGGTGGAAGGAGAGAACAGACTCCTGAAAGTTCTCTGAATTCTGTGCCAACTGTCATACATGCGCCTCCATACATGTAAATAAATGTAGTGTGATGGCACACAGCTTTAATCCAAGCACTCAGGAGGTAGAGACAGGTGAATCTGTGTGAGTTCTCAGCCAGCCTCATCTATATAGAGAGTTCCAGGGTAACAGGTCTACCTAGTGAGACCATGTCTCAAAAATAAATTTTATTTAAAAAATCATACAGGGCCGGGCGGTGGTGGCGCACGCCTTTAATCCCAGCACTCGGGAGGCAGAGCCAGGCGGATCGCTGTGAGTTCGAGGCCAGCCTGGACTACCAAGTGAGTTCCAGGAAAGGCGCAAAGCTACATGGAGAAACCCTGTCTCGAAAAACCAAAAAAAAAAAAAATAAAAAAAAAAAAAAATAAAAAATCATACAGAGGCTCAGGAGATAACTCAGTGGTTAAAAGCACTGACTACTTTTGTAGCTCACAAGCATCCACAACTCCAGTTCCAGGGGATCCAAGGAAGCACTCTTCTGGTCTCCTAGGGCACAGGTAGTATGAAGACACATACAGGCAAGACACTCTTATACATAAAATAACAAAATAAAAAAATAAAAATCATAGGTGCATGTAAGATATCTTATTAGACAAGCCTGGAGACCTCACGGTAGAAGAGGAAAAAAGACTCCTACAACTGTCGGCTGACCTACACACACACACACACACACACACATTATTCTCGTGCCCACACTCATACAGACTCACACAGACAAATGAATGTAATTTTAAAACAATCTCGTTAGAAGTATAGCACACTCCTGTGATCCCAGCATTAAGGATGATGAAGAGGAGATTTGAACCAATGACTAGAGCAGTGGTCCTCAGCCGCCCTAGAGGGCCCTTTAATAGAGTTGTAGTGATCCGCACCCATAAAATTATTTTTGTTACCACTTCATAACTGTACTTTTTGCTGTTATGAATCATGGTGTAAATATCTGTGTTTTCTGGTGGCCTTAGGCGACCATAGGGGTCTTGACCCACAGGTTGAGAACCATTATTTATTTATTCAATAGATAAATAACAAATAGTTTATTCACCACTACATTAATAAATAAGTCGATGAATAAAACCCCAAAAAAGAGAGTTGGAAGCCAGCCTGGTCTACATAGGTAAAATGTTTCTGCTGTGACAGGGGTCTTACTGTGTAGCTCTGACTGTTGTCAAGTTCACAGTGTAGACCAGGCTGATCCCAAACTCACAGAGATTGCCTCTGCCTTTGCTGCCCGAGTGCTGGGACTGGTGAAAGGTGTGTGCTACCATGCCTAGCTGTGAAAACAAATCTTTTTTATTTTAAAGGTCTATTTTATTAATTTCCTTTGAGACAGGGTCTCACTATATAGTGCTGGCTAGTCTGAACTCAATTTGTTGACCAGATTGACCTTGAACTCAGAGATCTGACTGTTCCTGCCTCCTGATTATAGATGTGTGTCACCACACCTGACAAACTTTATTTAAACAACTAAGCCAAGTATGGTGCCACAAGTGTGTACTCCCAGCATTCAGGAGGCTAAGGTAAAAGGATCTATAGTTTGAGGCTAGTTTGAATTAATCCTGACAAGGCACACATATAAATTCTTTTTAAAAATAGAGCTTGGTAAACCGGGCGGTGGTGGCGCACGCCTTTAATCCCAGCACTCGGGAGGCAGAGCCAGGCGGATCTCTGTGAGTTCGAGGCCAGCCTGGGCTACCAAGTGAGTTCCAGAAAAGGCACAAAGCTACACGGAGAAACCCTGTCTCCAAAACAAAAAACAAACAAACAAAAAAAATAGAGTTTGGAGCCAGGCTATGGTGGAGCACGCCTTTAATCACAGCACTGGGGAGGTAGAGGCAGGTGGATCTCCATGAGTTCAAGGCCAGCCTGGTCTACAGAGCAAATTCCAGGTCAGGGATATACAGAGAAACCCTATCTCGAAACAAAAATAAATAGATGATAGATAGACAGACAGATAAAATAAGGCTTGGGGTACAATTTAATAAAAGACTAGCATGTGCAAGGTCCTGTGTTCAATGTTCAGGAAAGCAGAATTTTTGGTTTTTTTATTAAGAGTATTTTCAGCTGGGTATGGTGGCTCATGTCTTTAATCTCAGCACTCAGGAGACAGAGGCAAGAGGATCTCTTGTGAGTTTGAGGCCAGAGTAGTCTACATGGTGAGTTCCAGAACAGCCAGAGCTATGTGGAGAGATCCTGACTCATAAACAAATAAATAAACAAACAAATAAACACTATCTTTAATCCTAGTACTGGAGAAGTGGAGGCAGGGAACTGTTCCAAATACAAGTCTAGGACAGGCACCATATAGCCAGGCTGTATCTACAGGTAAACAAGCAAGCAAACAAAAGTCTTCAGTACAGCCACATAACCGTGTAAGATACATTTTAAACTTCCTAAATTCTCTTTGAAAGAGAAGGTAACACTGACACTTGGTAAACACTCTTTGGAAAATGAGATACTGAGATGTAGCAATGACTGTGACTCAGTAACCCTACTCCTGGGAATCTGTGCTAAAAATAACTCAGTTGAAGCCAAAGACTCATGGAGATAACTTTGTAAGATTTTCCAATTGCTGCTGTAACTACCACCAACTTTGAGGCTCAAAACAACCCATGTTTATCACCAAGTTCTGGGAGAAGACTAATAAAACCTCACTGCCAAAGGCGGGGTTCATGCTGGAGGCTCTCAGAAAGAGCCCTTCCCTTCCCTCTTTAAACTTGGCCTTCCTCTATCTTCAGAGCATCTTATGGCACATCTACTACCATTAGTTTTTGTGTTGGTGGTTATTTTTTTTTTTCCGGAGCTGAGGACTGAACCCAGGGCCTTGTGCTTGCTAGACAAGCGCTCTACCACTGAGCTAAATCCCCAACCCCAAAGGAAATAGCATTTCTTTTTTTAAATTTTTTTTTTTTTTTTTTGGTTTTTCGAGACAGGGTTTCTCTGTGTAGCTTTGCGCCTTTCCTGGAACTCGCTTTGGAGACCAGGCTGGCCTCGAACTCACAGAGATCCGCCTGGCTCTGCCTCCCGAGTGCTGGGATTAAAGGCATGCGCCACCACTGCCCGGCCTCTTTTTTAAAATTTTTCGAGACAGGGTTTCTCTGTGTAGCTTGGCACCTTTCCTGGAACTCACTTGGTAGCCCAGGCTGGCCTCGAACTCACAAAGATCCGTTTGCCTCTGTCTCCCAAGTGCTGGGATTAAAGGTGTGGTCCATTATGCTTGGCTTCATTAGTTTATCTATTTATTTACACATTCATTTATACATTCATTATTTGTTTGTTTTTCAAGACAGGGTTTCTCTGTGTAGCCCTGGCTGTCCTAGAACTTGCTCTGCAGACCAGATCCGCCTGTCTCTGCCTCCCAATTGCTGGGACTAAAGGCCTGCGCCACCACTGCTTGGCCTTACATTTTTTTTGTTTTTGTTTTTTGAGTCAGGGTGGTTCTATGTAGTCTTGGCTGGCCTGCCTGGAACTCACTATGTAGAGCAGGATGGCCTCAAGCTCAACGATCCTGGGACTCACTTGGTAGCCCAGGCTGGCCTCGAACTCACAGAGATCCGCCTGGCTCTGCCTCCCGAGTGCTGGGATTAAAGGCGTGTGCCACCACCGCCCAGCAAGTTTTGACATTTTATTAGCGTGTATGTTTGTGTGTATGGGCACATAGACTTGCAGTATTGAACGTGGTGGTCCAAGAATACCTTGCTGGAGTTGTTTCTCTTTTTATACACAGTGTGTTCCCAGAAATAGAACTCACATCACAGCCAGATACAGTAGTACACACCTTTAATTCCAGGACTCCAGAGGCAGAGACAGGTGGTCTCTGTGAGTTTGAGGCCAGCCAGGGACATGGTGAGAGCCTGTCTCAAATGGGGAGAGGGCTGGAGAAGGCTCTCGGTAGTTAAGAGGACTATCTGTTCTTGGAGAGGACCAAGGTTCAGTTCCCAGCACTCACATGGTGGCTTGCAACCATCAGTAACTCCAGTTCTAGGGAATCCAAAGCCCTCCTGTTTCCAAGGGCATTGCATGCATATGCATTGCATACACATACATACACACAGGCAAACCATTCATACATATGAACTTTTTAAAAAAAATTAACCAAACAACTCAGGTCATCTGTCTTGGCAGCAAGTGCTTTTACCTGGTGAGTCATCTTGTAGGCCCCTAGTGACTTACCAATAGAACATCAGTAGCTCCCCAACTAGAGATTTCTGCAGCCACAGTTAAAAAGTGGCTGGTTACTGCCGTAACAGTGATGCCACTATTTCAAGCGTGGCATATACTATCTGTCAGGTTAGTAGTGTGGTACATAGAGTGTGGTGGTTTGAATAGGAATGATTACCATAGACTCCTGTATGAATGCATGGCCCATAGGGAATGGTACTATTGGGAGGTGTGGCCTTGTTGGAGGAAGTATCTCACTGTGGACACAGGCTTTGAAGTCTCATAAGCTGGCCAGTGTGACAGTCCTTTGTTGTTTGAGACAGGGTTTCTCACTTTGTAGAACAGGCTAGCCTCAAACTCACAGAGATCCATCTGCCTTTGCCTCCAGAGTGCTGGGATTAAAGGGGTGGACCACCACCACCCGGTGTGACAGTTTTTCCTTCTGCTGCTTGTGGATCAGGATGTAGGATTCTCAGCTCCTCTCCAGCACCATGTCTGCCTGCATGCAGCCATGTCCCACCATTATGATAATGGACAAAATCTCTGAAACTGTAAGTCAGCCCAAATTAAATATTTCCCTTTATAAGAGTTGCCATAGTCATGGTGTCTCTTCACAGCAATAAAACCCTAATTAAGACAGGGTTCAAAGCTGAGAAAGACTGTTGATGCCAATTGTCACCAGCAGAGGCAGGTTATCTTTCAGCACTATAAAAACCAACAGAAAAGCTTTCTTTTGATCCAGCTTCCTTTTACTGTGGACCAACTTCAAAGCTTGTCAACACCTTTTCTAACTTAGTACATTTTGTTATTACTTATTTGTATGAGTGCATGCCACAGCATGCATGTGGGAGTTAGAGGGAAACTCATGGGAGTTGCTTCTCTCCTTTCATACGTTGTGAGATATGGTTACCTGCTAAGCCATCTTCCCGGCTTTCTTGCATTGTGAATAGAAAGATGGTGTGATTGAACCCGGCAGTCAAGGATAACCCAGAAGGATCTTCCTTGTGTCAACATTCAGATCACAAAAGCCACATCCTTTCCATCAGTAAGATAACAAACATCCTTACAGCTCCCAGGGGTTGGAATATAGGCATCTTTGGGGGAACATTATTCTGTCTACCCCAGGGTCACTAATAGATTTTGTTAGAGTGGCTGACAATATCATCATCACACTCATGAGTAACATAAACTTCATTTTATCATCTAATATCAATCCCATGCTCAATATCCTATGAATTTCTCAGGTGTTGTTTTTGTTTTTTATATAGTACATGTATCTTTATCTTTAGTGTTTTGCCTGCATGCATGTATGTGCATTATGTGTATGTCTGGTGCCTGCAGAAGTCAGTAAAGTCAGTAAAGGGCATAGGAGTCCCTGGAACTGGAGTAACAGATGGTTGTGAGCTGCCATGTGGGTGCTGGGAATTAAACTCATTTCCTCTGCAAGAGCAACAAGTGCTCTTAACCCCTGAGCCATCTCTCCAGCCTGGATATTTGTTGTTTGGTTTTTTTTTTTTGTTGAGACAGGGTCTTACGGTGTGGCCCTGTCTGGCCTAGACATTTTGTAAACCAGACTGGATTTGAACTCAGAGATTCCCCCATGCCTCTGTCACCCCAGTGCTAGGATTAAAGACAGGTGGCATCATGCTGGGCTCAACTTTGAACTTCTGATTCTCCTGTGTGTACATACCAAATGGTGGGATTAATAAGGCATGCTGGTAAAAAGCTTTAATCCCAGCATTTGAGAGGCAGATCTCTTTTGAGTTTGAGGCTAGCCTGCTAGTATATATAGGACTATACAGTGTCTCACTACAACAAAAAGAAACAAAAACACCACCCACCCAAACCCAACAATAAACTAATCAAACCAGCCAATCAAACAAGAAACCCAAATGCTGGGATTACAAACTCACATCATCATACCCAGCTTCTGAGTGATAAGGATCTCATCCAAGACCTCTATGTGCTGGGCAAGCACTCTACCATCTCAAGTATATCCACTGCCCAACCAACAGTATTTTACGATAGGCTCACAGGTTTCTTATTTTGCAGTACTGGGGACTGAACCCAGGGCCTCGCACATGCTATGCACACTCAGTATCACAAAGCTGGATCGCTGAGGTGATGCTTACCTCAGTGATGTTTACATCACACCACTCACTTTACATACAATTCAAAGGTATTTTAGTATACAAACTGGTATAACCACAGTTACAAGCTAACTTTAGGTCATTTCTAATATTTCAGAGGCCTTTGTTTCCTAGACATGGTGGTCATGCACATGATCTTAGTATGCAGGTGGTTGAGGCAGGAAGGTTACGACGACGACTTGAAAAGGCAAACTTAGGCTACGTAAGTATGTGAGCCTCCAATAAAACTCCTAAACCTACAACTACTGAGACGTCCAGATGGCTAATCGGGTGCCTGCTGCCAAGCCTGACAACCTGAATTTGAGCCCCAGGACACACATGGCAGGAGAGAACTCGACTCCTAAAGCTGTCCTTTGACTCCCATATACATGTCATGGCATGCATGAACACATATGCACACACATACACACAAAATGAAACAAAAGTTTAAAGACTACATCTGGTCAGGCATGGTGGTGCACGCCTTTGATCCCAGATCTTAGGAGGCAGAGTCAAGCAGATCTCTGAGCTTGAGGTCAGTCTGGTCTATATAGTAAATTCCAGGACACCTAGGGCTATGCAGTGAACCCATGGCTTAAAAGGGGGGTGGGGTGGATCTGTGAGCACTGTGAAGTAGATGTGATTGGGGTGCATTAAGTGAAACTCCAAATAATACTGCTTGTAAAAAATTAAAAATCTAGCCGGGCGGTGGTGGCGCACGCCTTTAATCCCAGCACTTAGGAGGCAGAGCCAGGCGGATCTTTGTGAGTTCGAGGCCAGCCTGGGCTACCAAGTGAGTTCTAGGAAAGGTGCAAAGCTACACAGAGAAACCCTGTCTCGAAAAAAAAAAATTAAAAATCTAAAAACTGACAACTACCCTACTCAGTCTTTGCCATATGCCCTAAGAATTCTGAATCTTAGCATAGATACGTGCATGTCTGCCTAATGCCACTCTTGATTTTTTTTCATTTGGTTTTGAGACAGCATTTCTCTGTGTAACCCTGGCTACGCTGGAACTCTGTAGATCAGGCTGACTTCAAACTCAGAGATCTGACTGACTCTGCTTCCTGAGTGTTGGGATTAAAGGTATGTATGTGCTACCACCGCCAGGCTGGCCTTCTTGAAGCAACCTAGGAATCAACGTAGGTGTCCATGAATAGATAAATGGATATGAAAATGTGGTACAAATACACAACGGAATTTGGGCTGGAGCAATGGCTCAGTGGCTAAGAAAATGTGCTGCTCTTGCAGAGGACCTGAGTTCAGTTCCTAGCATCTATGTCAGGCAGATCACAACTACCTGTAACTAGTTCCAAGGGATTCAACACCCTCCTGTGGACTCTGTAGGCACCTACACACACATGGCACTCACTCACACAGACACACAGGCACATTTTAAAATAGAAAGTTTACAGGAACATGCATAAACCTGGGAATTACTGAGGTGAGCAAACTGAGGAAGACAAGCAGCCCATGTTCTTCTCACGCAGATCCCAGGGGGCTACTTTTTTGTGTGGGGGGGGGCAGGGTTCAAGACAGGGTTTCTCTGTGTAGACCAGGCTGTCCTGGAACTCCGAGATCAGTCTGCCTCTGCCTCCAGAGTAAGCACGCCACAGCAGCTACCACCACCACCACCACCACCCAGCTTTTACTTTGCAAGTATATGCATTTATGTGGGAGCAAGTGTAGGGAGAGATTAGAAAACTAGAAAGGGGTCCGAGGAGGGAAAAGAGGCTCTGAGAAAGGAAATCGTGGTGGTGTCAGTGAAAAATGTCCCCCATAGGCTCTGGTATTTGAATACTTGAGTCCCACTGCTTGGAGAGATTTAGCTGAGGGAATATGTTAACAAACAAAAGAGAACATATAATAGTCAAGCTTTCTTAAAAATTATTTTTAAAAAGCAGTACCCGAGGCCAGGCAATGGTGGTGCACGCCTTTAATCTCAGCACCTGGGAGACGGATCTCTGTAAGGCTACAGGAAAACCCTGTTGAGGAGTGCGGGGTGGGGGAAGCACCTGCTTTCTGCTGTCATGTGGCTTCTGAATTCCTTAGAATTTCAACCTGGACTAGAGTGAGACTGTGTTCAAAGGGGAAAAGGTAGTGGAGGGTATACTTTAATTCTAGTGGAAGAAAAGATATGCACAAGTAATTTAAGTCACTTCCTCATTATATTCTTTTTGTTTTAGCACATGACTCTTGAAAATATTTGGGCCCCTGGCTCAGGTCAATTCTACCAACTCACCTTGGCATTAGGATATGGTCATGCCCATGGCTATCACACATAGATGGGATTCACTAGGGTCCTACCCTGTTATTTTCTTTAGGATCTATAATACCAACAAATACCAAAAGACCTAAATGATAATAGAAGAGATATCTCATGTATGTCTGCATGTGCATCACAGGTGTGTCTGTTGCATGAGGAACCCAGAACCGAACCTAAGTCCCCTGCAAGAGCTGCAAGTGAAGTTAACGACGGTGGCACCTCTCCAGCCCTGAATAGTTTGAATCTATTAAGCAATTTCCATATAGTATTAGAGAACGGAGCATGTTGAACATAACCTTGATGCTCTGACAAATGGGAGTCGGCCTTTTTGAGTGTGGCTAATGCTACAAATTCAAAGATGCAAACCAGTGGGGCTGGAGAGATGGTTCACAGCCTGAGTTCAATTCCCAGCAACCACATGGCAGCCTACAACCATCCGTAATGAGATCTGGGGCCCTCTTCTGGCTTGCAGGCATATGCAGACAGAACACTATACATAATAATAATAATTTAAAAAAAACTTTAAAAAATATATAAACCAGTAATGAATCATTATGTGTTTAATAGTTAGCAAGTGACAGGATTACCTTCCCTTCTGTGGAAACACACACACACACACACACACACACACACACAAAGGCTGGGAAGTACCCACCCTTTTAAGAACAAACCACAGAGAACATTTTGTATTTCTGCAAAGGATCATTAAGTAGATGTGACTGAAGCTAGTTTTTGAACTTCTGTAAGACCAGGGATGCTAGGGAAGCAGCTGAGGTGACCTTCTGTCCAGCACACCCCACTGAAGAAAACATTCAACACTTGTATGGTTTTGTGGTGCTGGGGGCTGAAGCCAAAGCCTCATTCATGTTGGGCATCCACTCTTCCCCTGAGGCCCAATGTCAGGCCTCAGCAACAGTTGACTCCTGGGAGGGAGCCAAGCTTTGGGCGAGGCTGAAACCTGAAGAAACAGAGACATTAATTACTCTTGCCTTGCTGGAGTTATAGTTGAGCTAAACAATCACAATAGTATGTAACTATTGCCTGGATGGCGGTGGCACAAGTCCTTAATGCCAGGAGGCAGAGGCAGAAGCAGGAGGATCTCTGTGAGTTCAAGGCCAGTCTGGTCTACAAAGTGAGTGCCCAGACAGCCAAAGATATACAAAGAAACTCTGCCTCAAAAACCATAAGGTGTCATTTGAAAGGAGCACCATGAAGGTAAACATAACATCTCTAAGGATGCTACATTTAAGCTAGAACCAAAAGTAAAGGTGTGTGAGTGTGTGTGGTGGTGGTGGTGAGGGAGGGGGGGTCTGGTCCATGGGGAAAGTTGAAGAAGACTAGAGGAAGCTCACTGTCTTTACAGCCAAGTGGGGACAGAGCTCCTTTAGCTCCTGCTCCTACATCTGGGCCTCTTCCCACATTTTTACTCAGGCAACCCCTCTCCACATTTATGAGAAAACTTCATCTGAAGTTTCTTGAGTTACTAAACATGGGCCGTATGAACACTCTAAGAGACTATGTAAAGGAACCCAATGTTCAACACAGTAAACCAAAAGTTGGACAGTTTATTTTGTCCCAAGTTGAAATACACTTTATCTAACTGTGCTGTTAAACTTGCATATGCCAAAGTTGGATCCCCCCAGAGGAACCTGCTTTAGCTCTACACTGACATACTCCTAAGTCCACAGCAGCAACTATGAGGTTGTGTTTCGAGTCTAAGGCAGAGTGTCATATAGGCAATAGGTAAAATTTGTCCCTTGGGTATTTAGTAGACAGGGGTCTTGCTAGGTCATCCAGGCTGACCTCCAACTCCTGGATTTAAATAATTCCACAGCCTGGGAAGTGCTGGAATGATGGGGACATGGCACGGCACCATGAATCTATAGTTCCCAATACTAGAGAGAATGATGTCAATTTGGGGTGTATACATACTTTGGGGAAGGGTGGCATGTAATCTACTTTTGCCATTGTTGTTACCGTCAGAACCTTCCCTGTGCATTTGCTACTTACATTAATGGAGCACCTACACTAACATTCTGAAGCCTTCAAGCTCCCCATCACATCGTCGTCGTCGTCGTTGTCTTACACTCACAAATACCCTTTTCCAGACGAGTCTGGTGCTCTGTTCACAACCTGCTTCCTTTAGATTTCATAGACGATTTTCTTCATGTTCCCCTCACAGCCATATCATCCTTTCTAGAGATCCCACACAGCATACCCAAGGATTAACCCCATCTTTAAGCATCCACCATGTATTTAAGTTTATATGACTATTGACGGGCAGTTGAGACACACATTTTCTATTCCTTAAAACATAAAGGTTTCACTCTTTTGTGACAAATATTCCAAGATTATTTTCTCCAAAAGATCACCAAGCCAAACATTTGGCCATACTTTTATTTACTACATATACTATAAACATATACAATACATGCTACAAAAAAAAAACCATTTTTTAAAATTTAACTGTCAAGAAAGTGTATAGTGTTATAATACAATGGCACATGTTCATATTTTATTTCAAATTGGTTTGCTTATCACCCATTTCAAACCATTAATAGTGAAATGTTACTTGTGGAAAATTAAAATTATCTATTTGCATTATTAATAAACAATTCCAACAAATTAATAAGAATTAACCATGTCAAATATTAGTATCCAAAAATGGGCTCTTGCAGAAGTGATTATATAAAACATAGCAGCCAATTTCAGTTTATTTTGCTCTGTGACAATGTACATATGCACTTGACTAGGATTCTAGCACTTGCTATTTTTGGAAGATATTTGTAAGAAGTCCTTTGATCTCTTGAGGTCCAATAACTGCTACACCCAGCCAAATTCAACCAACAGTTCGTGTAATGGCTCTGAACAACTAGTCACTGAGGAGTTCTTCTGATCCCATCAACACCACACACAATGAAGACAGTACAAGCCAGCATCAAAGGCAAAGGCAAAGAAAATACAAACATTCAAATCAACTGTGACAAGGATTTTCTACAAGGAATTAAGATGCCATAATTTCAGGGACAGATTTTTTTTTTTTTTATTTAATTTATTTGGTTTTTGAGACAAGGTCTCACTTTGGAACTCTGACTGTCCTAGAAGTAGCTCTGTAGACCAGGCTGGCTTCTAACTCAAAGACCCATCTGCCTTTGAGTGCTAGGACTAAAGGCGTGTGCCACTATGCCTGGCTTAGGAAAACAAGATTTAATGTGCACTGGGATTTACAGTATCTATACTAACTGAAAACTGAACCAAGTAGTCAGGTGGAATATACCACATACTGCAAATCTGTCCACTCAACATCATCGAGCACCTACTATGTACTTAGCACTGTGCCAACATCTCCAAAGTTGAGTTTTAATGTCTTTATCAAGTTTTTACTTTAGAGTGAGGTAAAAATGTATTAAATTAGCGTCATTAGTTTGCCTGTGGTAATGTATGCAATCCTATGCCAACTGGTGTCCCTGGTCATGTAACAAGCTTCTGCACTCTGCTCACTCTTTCATACAAAATTTCTACACACATGTGCTAAGCAATGTGCTAGTCACTGAAATACCATGATTTGGTGTATGTTCAAAGAATGCAAGTTCATCATATTAATCTATACAGGACAACTAAGAAGGTACATTATTTTTCTAAAATGAGGTTCAAAGCAAAGTATAAGGTGTTTCTATTGGTCATACCACACCAGAGACCAGCAAGTGTCTTTATCACCCAAAAGTCTCATGTTACAGTCTAAAGAAACCCTAAATCATTTGTGGCCTCACAGGCCTATTCTCTGGAGCATCTGACCCCACATAAATCATTCTATACTTTAAAGGGCTTATAAACTAAATCTGGACAAGAGGAAAACCCAAATGAAGGCAATTTATAATATAATGTACTTCAAGAACTATTTTGACCATGTAAAATGATACATAAGGAATTTATGACTGGCACAGTTTTCAAAGTACTAATCCTACCCCAATGCATAGAATTCTAATCTGCCTTTTATACAACTTGCACATGATGCAGAGGGCAGAGTTTGGCCCCTGATACCTTCTACAGGATACAATATGGGATTGGTCCTTCCACTCCAAGTAGAATCTGAGAACTCTTAAGTATCCCATTAGGATACTAGTAATCAGGAGAAATGGCCCTGCCGGATCCGTTCCATCAGCAAGGAGTCTCTTAGCTGTGGTAGCAGTGTGAACCTATGATGCCCCCTTGGGGGAAGGCAGAAAGCTGGGAGTTTCTCCACTGAGTGAATCCAATACTGGCTTAAAGCTATGCACTGAATAAAGTGCTCTGCACATCCTGCTTCTCATCTGGAATGAAGATATTCACTATCCTAAGAATCAGGCCACTTACAGGTACAGGGGAAGAGAGTAACAAGGAAAGAATCCAAGAAAAAGTATGAAGCATTGACTGGGAAGGAAGACAAATGCCTCTAGTAGTGTTCTCAGAATCCTCAGGATTTGAAATGTCAGAATGAGTCATACAATGGTCATGGTCCATAAATGCAAATGCAATCCCACTGGGTAATATTCACACAGTGCATGATTACTTCATGGGAGTGGGAGGGAACAGTCTGCTGCCTTTTGATAGTATGGTTTCAGAATGAAAACAGAACCACTGAAGAAATCAGGGTAAGCAGTGTGTAACATTCTTTTCCTGACCATCAGTTTTCCACAGGTTGATCTATACTGCCAAAGAGAAAGGAGGCAAGGTATTTACCTCTTCTCATACAGGCATGGCCACTATCACCAAAAATTGCCAATTCAGAAGTTAACCACACAAGCCCTCCAGTTTCGTACCCTGAATATGGTAAATACGAGTAAGAATGGAGTAATTCAGTCTTAAAAAAGATCACAGGTAACAGAATGCTTATATAAACTAGACTGCTTTTGACACCTGTAAGAAAATTGTATAGATGGCAATTGGGGGAAAAACCAGATTGTTCCCATCTGTCAGCCAACTGTTGAGCTATACTCAGCTGAAGTCCTCATCAGGATTCTGTTGATCCAGCAGACGGACATGTGTGAATGGGAAGTGACCTCGTTTGCCATTACACTCCCCTTCCCACTGACCACTCACATTAATCTTCGTAACCTTTACCAGCTCACCGACCTGCAGGACGAGAATAAGGAGAGCACTTTATTTCCAGTCAAGAATGCAAGCTGAAAATCTCCATTCTCTGTTAGGCATACCCTGCCCATGTGATTGCTCTAGGGCTGATATTATAGAAATGGCTACTCACTACCTCCCCAGCCCCAGCCACCAGACTGGTTACTCGTGGTTAATGCAGGCAAAAGGAAAGAGTGTTGTTAGCAGTGGAGAAAGACACTGAGAATACACAAAGTAAAATGATCCTAGAAAATGACACTTCCTGTGAACTCAGCATGTCTAGTGAGCGAGCTAATCTTCCTTTTCTCTGGTCTACTATTCTCAACAACTCCCCACCCCACCCGACAAGCTCTGGCTTAGGGACTAACACCCAGTTCTTCTTGGGGGTAGCATGCACAGATGGTAGCATGGCCCAACCCCTACCTTAGCACAACTCTCTCATACACACTGTGGCGGCCACTGCTTACACAGCAGAAGGCAACCACAGCAAGCACACTGCATTTGGACCCAGAAAATGAAGTGTTCTTACTGTTTTCGAGCCCAGGCCAAGTGTAGAGAAGGTACAGGCCAAAATGCCAAATCCTCTCAGTTCCCAGCAAATGTCAACTCTCAAACCTACTGGCTGACTTGCTGCTCCTTAAAACAGCATGCATTCATTACCCAATCGGGGACAAAGGAAACAAAATCCACTACCGACTGTAGCTATAACCAGCTAACTATCACCCCTTCTAGTTCTAAAATCAAATATAAAGTTTTAACAAGATATATCTCCACTTTGCCATGAACTTAAGACAAGGTCAGTTTGATAAATAAATTCACTGAGGCAAAACACTAAACAAACAGCATGGTGGTGCATGCTGTAATCCCAGCACTTGGGACACAGGAGGAGGAAGACGATGAGTTTAAAGCTATCCTCAGCTACATGGGAAATGTGAGGCACGTGTGCCGGACTACACACGTCCTGTCTCAAAAGAGAAAATGTAGCAACAAAAAATAAATAAATAAATAAATAAAACACAACAGAAAGACCCCGACTAAGAAGCCAGATGGGGACCACTGTTTGCGAGTCCCTTGAGCTTCCCACTGTTCCTGTCTTTGGAGTCTATTTTATGGTACAATAGGGTATTTTAGAGACATTAATTTCTAATTCTCATAATAAACCTCCAGGATAAGAACATTTTTTATTTTACAGACAAAATGGAGGATTAGAACAATCATGATATTCACACAGCCAATGATTTGAACTCAGAGTTACGTGACGCTGAAGCTCACTGTGCTATTAGATCAGGAACCTTGAAGCTCTGCTGTATGAGGGAGGCTTCATGGTAAGAACATCTCTTGGAGTTCCTGTGCAAAGCCAACTCATGTGAAGGCCCAGGGACTCCTAGAGAACCAGTCTGATCATACTAACAGGGAACACTCTTGCTTACTGGTTGGTCTGTAATTTCCCACGAAAAAATATGAAAACCACAAAGGCCTTATGTGTTTGTTTGAACAACAGAAAAACAGAACAGGCCGGAGGGGAGTAACAGAAATTAAGGATAAGATACAAAGGGTGAAAAAAGAGAGCAGCTCCAACGGCAAGCAACCATCTGGCTCCAAGTCAGACATCCAAGGTGGCTGACGGACGACCACAGGTTTTCATATGGTCTTCAAGGACCCAAGACACTCAAGTAAAGTTTCACTTGTTAGTAAAAGTAATCTTCGGCTAGGGTGCACCTCCATGATATGGCATGCACACAGCATACACAAGGCCCTAGACAACTGATACAAGAGAGCATTCTAAAGTGCTGGAAATGTGTGAACCGTTGACTTGCATCATACAAGTGTCCATATCTGTAAATTCACTGAACTGCATATTTAAGTTCTGTATGTTACCAAATGATTTTATACCTCAGTAAAAAGTGGGAGGGTATCTGGCAATATTTTACTTAGCTTTTCCTAGGTGTTAGATCATCCATCTGTCATCAGGCCTTTTCTCTTTTAAGGAGAAATGGGGAGTTCCTATAGGGCCAGGCATCACTGGAGGACAGAACTGTGTGTACACCATGCATCAAAACAGAGCCAACATCTTTTCTCTTTCTTTCCTTCCTCCTATGGGGTTTTTTGTTCTGAGACAGGATCTCCTCACTCTGGAGACCTGGCTGGCCTCAAATTCACAGAGAGCTGCCTGCCTCTCCCACCCAAATGCTGAGATGAAAGGTGTGTGCTACGATGTCTGGCTTTAGAGCCCTCCCCCCCCCCCCCCCCCCCTCTTCGAGACAGGGTTTCTTCGTGTAGTTTTTGGTGCCTGTCCTGGATCTCACTATGTACACTAGGCTAGCCTTGAACTCACAGAGATCCTCCTGGCTCAGCCTCCCAAGTGCTGGGATTAAGGACATGTGCCACCACTGCCTGGCATCAGAGCCCTCTTTAAGATACAGATTCCTGAGGTGGTGGAGCTCGGCTTTAATTCCAGCATTCAGGAGGCCAGTGGCAGGCAGATTTGAGTTTGAGGTCAGCCTGGTCTCCAGAGTGAGTTCAGGACAGCCAGAGCTACACCGAAAAGCCTTGTCTCTAAAAACAAAACAACAAAAACAAAAACTATATATATATTTTCATTCTCCTGATTTCACTCTACAAAGGAGACTCAAGAAAAACTACCTTACTCTTTTTTTTTAAATTATCTAGTTTTACTTTATGGACATTGGTGTTTGTCATGGCTGTTAAGTCTCCTGGAATTGGAGTTGCATACAGTTACAGGCTTCCATGTGGGTGCTCGGAATTGAACCTGGGTCCTCTGGAAGAGCAGCCAGTGCTCTCAACCATTGAGCCATCTCTCCAGCCCCCTGTATCTTACTTTTTTTTTTTTTTTTTAAAGATTTATTTATTTAGTATGTATACAGTGTTCTGTTTGTATGTATGTCTGCACACCAGAAGAGGGCACCAGATCTTATTGTAGATGGCTGTGAGCCAGCATGTGGTTGCTGGGAATTGAACTCAGGGCCTCTGGAAGAGCAGTCAGTGCTCTTAACCTCTGAGCCATCTCTCCAGCCCTGTATCTTACTCTTAAACACAAACTTCATCAATCAGGAGTGAAAGGCAACCATCAACGAAATGATTGTAAGTTTTTTGTTTGTTTTGTTCTTCTATGTAACAGCTTTGGTGGTCTCAGAACTCACCAGGCTGGCCTCATACTCACAGAGATCTGCCCGACTCTGCCTCCCAAGTGCTGGGATTAAAGGTGTGCACCACCACTGCCCAGCAATAATTGTCTTTTTTTTTGGTTTTTCAAGACAGGATTTCTCTGTGTCATTTTGGTGCCTGTCCTGGATCTCGCTCTGTAGCCCAGGCTGGCCTCGAACTCACAGAGATCTGCCTGGCTCTGCCTCCCAAGTGCTGAGGTTAAAGGCATGCACCACCGCTGTCTGGCCGACTGTCATTTTTAAATAGACCTAAGAGGTACATATAAATAGTCAGCTGGGCTAATAAAACTCCCTAAAGTGGCCATCAACTACAAATACTTCAAAAAGACAATTATTAAGATAACCCTTTGTCGCCGGGCGGTGGTGGCGCACGCCTTTAATCCCAGCACTCGGGAGGCAGAGTCAGGCGGATCTCTGTGAGTTCGAGGCCAGCCTGGTCTCCAAAGCGAGTTCCAGGAAAGGCGCAAAGCTACACAGAGAAACCCTGTCTCAAAAAACCAAAAAAAAAAAAAAGATAACCCTTTGTACCCCATGGGGTCGTCCTCCTGAAATGCTTTGGGGCTCTTGAGGGCAAGGACAAGAGCCAAAGAGAACATGACTAAACTTAAGAGATAAGGGCTTTCAGTGAAGCCCCACGAGATGGGTTTCCCAACAGTTTGGGGGAAAGAGCAGCTGTCAGTTCTGGGGCATCGAGAGCAATTCTTGCTCTGTGTCAGAAAGCCAGACTAAAGAGGGAGGTTTATTTGGGTTTCCTGAGCTAGTCAGGTAGCTCAGGCTGACCTGACACTCACACAGCCGAGGATGAACTAACTGCTGCTCTTCCTGATCCTCCTGCCCAGACCTCCTCACCTCCCAAATGCCGGTATTATACGTATGCAGCACCATGTCTGGCTTTTGTGCTCTTTTATTTATTTTATTTTTGTCTGTTTGAGGCAGGGTCTTACAGTGTAGCCCTGGCTGGCTTGATCTCATATAGACAAGGCTGGCCTCCAACTCTCAGAAATCCTCCTGCCTCTGCTCCTCCCAAGTGTTGGGTAAGTACCACAAAGCCAGTAGAATAAAAGTATCTGCCCCAGAAATGCTCTATGTTTTTGTTTTTCTTTTTTGAGACAAAGTCTCACTATGGACTCTTGGCTGGCCTGATACTTCCTATGTTGACCAGGATAAATTTGTGAATATTCTCCTCTATCTGCCTGCTGGGTACTGGAATCGTGGGTATATGCTACAACCCACAGTAAAATGTTACAATCTTTTCTTGTTTTGTTTTTCAAGACAGGGTTCCTCTGTGTAGCCCTGGCTGCCCTGGAACTTACTCTGTAGACCAGGCTGGTCTTGAATTCAAGAGATCCGCCTCCTGAGTGCTGGGATTAAAGGCACACTCCATCACCACCCAACCATTTCAATTTTTTTTGTTTTTGTTTTTGGTTTTTTGAGACAGGTTTTCTCTGTATAGTTTTGGTGCCTGTCCTGGATTTCACTCTGTAGACCAGGCTGGCCTCGAACTCACAGAGATCCACCTGGCTCTGCCTCCCAAGTGCTGGGATTAAAGGCATGCACCACCACCGCCCAGCTCTCATATAATTTTTAAAATTTATTTTTATTTGATGTGCATTGATGTTTTGCCTGCATGTATGTCTGTTTGAGGGTGTTGGGATCCCCTGGAGCCAGAGTTACAGATAATTGCGATCTGTCATGTGGGTGCTTCGATTGAACCCCAGCCGTCTGGAACAGCCTTAACGGTGCTGAGCCATCTCTCTGCCCATTATTTCAAATTTGAAATGAGACAAATAAACAGAAAACAAAAAGTCAGTTAGGGTACATGGTACAATACATATAATCTTAGAATGCTGGAGGCTGAGCCAGGAGATTCATTGCTAGCCTGGGTTACAGCAAGATTCTAGTCTCAACATTAACCACGAAGACAAACAAGAAATAAAAAGACCTTCACACGGATTATCAAGACTCTCAAGAACTCTTAATTAAAGATGACCTTTAACTTCTGATCTTCCTGTTTCTACCTCCCAAGTACGAGGATAACAGGTGTGTACAACCAGAGGTTCTGATGACTTTTTCTCCTGATACAGCATCTTCCTATACAGTCCTAGTTGGCCTGGTATTACTAACTATGTATTACTCTAAACTGGCCTTGAACTCAGTAATCCTTAGCTTCACAAGTGCTGACTTTATAGGTCAGCTTAGTTTTTTTTCTTTTTCCTTTTCTCTTGGGGAGAGAGGGTCAAGGAGGAAGGAGCGTGCGACAGGGTATTAACCCTGATGCTGCCCCAGTATCCCGAGCTCCAAGGACTCTTAGACCACTGTTTCTTGCTCCATCGGGTCCTCACCCTCCCGACTGACTCTCTGACATCCTCCAGAGCAAGCCTGAGGATGAAGCAGACAGTGATCTATAAAGGGGACTAAACCAGGCTATTGGCTCCCAAGAAACTGAATGAACTGGTTTGCTTCCTGGCTCTGTACAGCCACCAAAGTCAGCTGTGACCCTAGTGAAGACATAATTAAACCTAGAATAGTCTGGGAACAAAAGAACACCCAGCTATCCTCACCAGGAAGTCTTAGTAACAAGGAAAAAGAAACTGGAGTCCAAACGGCATGAAACTCTGAAATTCACTAACTAGGAGGCTATCAGGGAATTATGTGAGCTCCTTTGTGGGTACACCTCCAGGTGAATCTTTTCTAGGTTTTGTCCCTCTTACCTAAGGGACAGACAGCAACAACCGCCAGCTTTCCTCCAATCCAGACCTGCAGGACTCCTGTGAGCCCCGCCCGAGCAGGATGTGCAGGCCAGCACAGGGACAGAAAGCCAGGGAGCCCAGAGGTTCACAGCAGGTGTTTTCTCTCATTCTTCCTGGTGTGTACTTTCAATGAGCTCTTTACACTTGCATACACATGGAGGTGAGAGACAACTTGGAGAGTCCCATCTTTCTTCCCACCATGGGTTTTCAGGATGGAACCCAGATCTTAGACTTTGATGGCAAGCGTCTTTACCTGCAGCATCATTTCACCCATAATATATTTTGAGACAGTGTTTTTCACTGAACCCGAGCTCACCAATTTGGCATGGCCTAGCTGTGCAGTGCAACTCCAGGGATCCTGTGTCTGCCTCATCCAGCTGCTAGAATTAAAGGCACATGCTGTTGCTCCTTGCTCTCTATGTAGGTTCCAGGAATCCAAATTCAGATACTAAGTCCTATGTGGCAAGGGAAGTAACCCATCTCCCCAGTTCTTCTTCAGGTTGAGGCAGGGGAATGCTATAGCATTATCTTTTTTTTTTTTTTTAAAGATGTATTTATTCATTATGTATACAGTGTTCTGCCTGCATGTATGCTTGCACTCCAGAAGAGGGCACCAGATCTCATTACAGATGGTTGTGAGCCACCATGTGGTTGCTGGGAATTGAACTCATGACCTCTGGAAGAACAGTCAGTGCTCTTAACCGCTGAGCCATCTCTCCAGCCCTGTCCTAACATTTTTTAATATAACTAAGACAAAAGAATACTTTAAGATTTGTCTGGGGAGAAAGTTAAGGAAATCTAAGGAAGGAGTCAGCAAATCATGGCTTCTAAATCAAATCCAGCTTGCTGTTTTGTAAACAGTTTGTCATTCTGTGTATTTGTGCCTGCTTCAGAAGTTAGAGGACAACTCTGTGGAGTCGGTTCTCTCCTTCCCCTAGTGCAGGGGCTGGATGGCTCCATGGTCTCTATTCATAAGGACTCCACTCTGCCACTGTAACCAGAAGGTAGTTATAAACAAGACAACAAGTAGAGCCCGGTGTGTTCCAATAAAGCTACCAGTGAGCTAGCAAGACGGTAAGAGAGCTTATTTCAAAACCTTAAGACTTGAGTTCAACTCCCGTAAGTCAAGGAAACGTGCAAGGAGAAACTAAGTTTGGTGGTGTACACGTTTAATCCCAGTACTCAGGAAGTAGGTAAATCTGAGTTCCTGAGGCCAACCTCAGGACTGTGAGTTCCATGCCTAGAGTACACAGATATCTAAATAAATATAATCAAAAAAGGCTGAGAACCAGGCATAGTGTCTCACATCTGTAATCCCAGCCCTTGAGAGGCTGAGGCAGAAAGGTTGCCTTGAGTTTAAGATGAGCCAGGGCTATAGGTGTGAAAACCTGCCTCAAAAAGAAAAGGCTAGGGATATATATATATATATTTCCTAGCATGCAAAGCCTTGATTTAATCTCCAGTACCATTGAAAACAGCAAAGCTGGGAGCTGGGCATGGTGGTGCTTACCTTTAATCCCAGAACTTGGGAGGCAGGCAGACAGATCTATACCAGTTTAAAACCAGACTCATCTACATATTGAGTTCCAGGCCAGGACTATATAGTGAGACCTCATCTCAAAAACAAACAAACAAATAAATCCCTGTGTCCACAAAGGAAAGCTAAACAGAAGTAATTTTCTGGTCAGGGGGTCTATCACTGTGATAGAGCACTGGCCTAGCATCCATGAGAGGCCTGGGTTCAAATCCCCATACTATAAAATTGTTTTTCCTAAAAATTAGTATTATAAATGAGACCTAAAGTCCCCAAACTTTGCAGTGTCAGAGGCATGGCACAAACCATGCCAAAGTATTTTAAGCTGTTGAGGGAAACACAGGAACACTCGACCTACACTGAGTTACTAGGCGGAGCTGGAGAGATGGCTCTTCCAAAGGATGTGAGTTCAATTCCCAGCACCCACATGGCAGTTTACAACTGTCTGTGACTCCAGTTCCAGGGGATCTGACACCCTCAAACAGACATACATGCAGGCAAAACTCTAATGCACACTAAATAAATAAATAAATCTCTTTTTTTGTTTTTTTTGAGATAGGGTTTCTCTGTGGAGCTTTGAGCCTTTCCTGGAACTCGCTTTTGGAGACCAGGCTGGCCTCGAACTCACAGAGATCCGCCTGCCTCTGCCTCCCAAGTGCTGGGATTAAAGGCGTGCGCCACCACTGCCCAGCCTTCTTTCTTTCTTTCCTTCTTTCTTTCTTTCTTTTTCTTTCTTTCTTTCTTTCTTTTAAAATAAATAAATCTTTAAAAAAATAAAAATAAAAAGTTACTAGGCTAGAGGAAGTTCACAGTTCTGACAAAAGGTCTTACTAGAGGTACTTGAAGATATCATGTTTATGAAGTTGGGTTGTGGAAGTTGCAATGTAATTATAAAAAAAAATAAAAATAACCATCAGAACTGGAGGGGGGCGGGGCTCACCAGAGGCAGTCGGATCTCTGTGAGTTCGAGGCCAGTCTGGTCTACAGAGCGAGTTCTAGGACAGCCAGGGCTACGCAGAGAAACCCTGTCTCAAAAAACCAAAAGCAAACAAACAAACAAAAAAAAAACATCCACCATCCAGGCAGGCATGGTGTCAGCACTGGAGACAGGCAGGAAGATCAGGATAAAGGCCATTTTCAACTACACAGGGAAATGGAGAACAGAGTGTGCTACATAAGGCTCAGCCTCAAAAATACCAAGGTATGGACAATGGTCACCAAGCCAATGAGTTTAGTCCCTGAGTGTAGTGGATACATGGTGGAAGAGAACTGACTCCCAAGTTGTCCTCTAGTCCCCACATGTATAAAGTTATTACATGTATGTATTCCCAAAAAGAAATATATAAATGTATTCTTTTAAATTAAACAAACCAGGGGCTGGAGAGATGGCTCAGAGGTTAAGAGCACTGGCTGCTCTTCCAGAGAACCCAGGTTCAATTCCCAGTACCCATATGGCAGCTCACAACTGTCCATAGCTCTGGTTCCAGGGGATCTGACACCTTCACACAGACATACAATACATGAAGGCAAAACACCAATGCACATAAAATAAAAATAAATTATAAAACAAACAAGGAAGCAAAGGTGAGTAGGATGTGACTATGAGTACGGTACAAAAATGTCATAAAGAAACCCACTATTTTGATTGATTACTCAAAAAAGTGTATGTAACTTACAGATATAAATATAAAGTGAGAAATGAGAGTGGAAATGTTCAACATGGTCGCAAGGTATGATAAACTAGGAGGTGTCCAACTGATGTACACATCTCACTAGGTAAAGTATTAGTTATTCAATGCTAAACTAAAAATATCTTCTTTTAATTACATTTGTTTTTGAAAACAGCCATTATGTAATAAATGTACTTAAGACTGAACCCAAGCAGAGTGAAAGGGGTCTGTAATCGTAGCTTTGGGGGCTAGGGATACACCTCAGTGGTAAATCCTTGTCCAGACCCTAAGTTACTAATGAAACAACAAAAAGCACCAGTTATAATATAAAGAACAAAAAAGTATTTAAGAGGCTAAAGCAGGATGATAATGTTCAAGGCCAGCCTAGACTTTACCTGACTTTAAGATCAGGCTATGCTACATTAAAAACTCATACAAAGTTTTTGGGTTCTCAAAAAAAGTTATTATGAAGATACCAAAGACATTTTTAATATTTGAAAGATGAGTTTGTTATTTCCAAAGTCCTCTGTGTGTGTGTTGCTAGGGATTAAAACCAAGGCCTTGTGCACACTACAGGAGTGCTCTAGTATTGAACCGCAAACCCCACCAAGGCCATTCATTCATTCTAGGACTCAAATAGAGTCTGGCTTACATACCAAGACTCTGTCTTAAAAAGCAGGGATGGGAGCCGGGTGGGTGGGGTGGGGGTGGGGGTACAAACTTTAATCCCAGCCTTCAGAAGGCAGAGGCAGGCGACCCTGTCTCAAAAAAAAACAACAGCAAAACAAAACAGCAACAACAACAAAAGTCGAAGGGAGGGCTGGGTGTGGTGGCACACAACCTTAATCCTGGATTTTGGGAGGCAGAGCCAGGAGGATCTCTGGGCATTTTCGACCAACCTGGGCTGCATGAGACTCAGCCTCCAAAAAAAAACTAAAAAGGGGAAAAAAATCATCTTTAAAAAAATGTTGTCATTTCTGTGTTTGCAAGAGCTTAAGATCCCCTTGGAAGTAGACTTCGAGCGGTGAGCTGCCTGATGTGGAGAACCCAGGTCCTCTGTAAGAAATAAAAATGATCTTAACCCATGAGCCACGTCTCTAGCCCCCACCACCACTAATGAACTTATTTGAAAGCAAACAAATAGACCTCATCTATCTGTGTCAAGGAGGACTGCAACGCTGTTAGGAAGACAAAAAGAGACTGTATCTCTGGATTCAACATCTCTAATGCCTCCAACAGTCTGAATGTCACTCAACCCTACCTCCTTTTCTGGAATCAGGGACAGCGTCTGATTATGTAGCCCAGGCTGGCCTTAAACTTGAGATCCTCTTACCTTCACCTCCATCATGCTGGGGTTTACCATCACACTGGATTCAACCTGTTTGCCTAGGAGTTTGTTCCCTACAGCAAAGGAGAGTTAAGATTCCTTCCCACTGAAGAATTCTCATATGCCTACTGTTTTTGTTTTTAAGACAGAAATTTTGTAGCTCTGACTGTCCTGGAACTCACTATATAGACCAGACTAGCCTTGAACTCACTGAGATCCAAATTCAGGGATTAAAAGCATGTACCACCATGTACAGCCTAAGCTATTTCTTCAAACATGTAAGAAAGGTGTTTTAAAGCCATTTTAGGGTATCTGTTTTATATTGAAAGAGGTCCTTTTTAGTAATAAACATAAATAACTCAACACCAACTAAAAAGAAATTTTATAAAATCACACCAGTTTTCAATTCAAATCTTTATCCCCCAAGATTTTTGTAGTATTTCATAGCAGAGAAAGCAGTTCCACCATTTTTTAAGCATTGATGCTATTAATTAAGTGACATCCTTAGAAATAATCTTTCACTGGCCTGGAGAAATGGCTCAACAGCTAAGAGCATGTGCTGTTCTTGCAGAGGATCAACATTCAGTTCTCGGTACCCATATGATGGCTCACAACTATCTGTAACTCCAGTTCGAACCTCATACACACATGCAGGCAAAATACTCACACAGGTAGAATAAAATCAACAAATCTTTTTTTAAAATTGGCAAAGAAGTGGAAAACGGAAGTGAAACTGACACAGTCACTATCCTCTTCTGGGTATGCAGTGACCTGGTCCAGGAATGCTGTTTTCCCACTCCAGTCTGTTAATAAGATCCATAATCAATGATACATGCCCACACAAGCTAGATGTGAGCATCATCCCTCAACTTCATGAGCTGAAAAACTTGCTTTCTTTATCTTCCAAGCAGTGTGACCTAGATAACATATACTCCATTTCTCAAAGCCAAGACATGAACTTTAAGACATAATTTCAAAAAAATACAAACTTCAGCAGGAGTATGATGATTCATGCCTATAATCCTAACACTTGGGGGCTTCTGCAGGAGTATCATAAATGGGAAGACAGTGAGCTCCAGGCTAGACTGGGCTAGAATGAGTCCCCATCTCAACAAAACAGAACATTTTTAAAAAGCTGGAGGTGGTGGCACATGCCTTTACTCCTAGCATCCTCTCTGTATGTTCAAGACCAGCCTAGTGAGTTCAGGACAGCCAGAGTTACATAGTGAGACCCTGCCTCAAAAAAACAAAAATTATAAATAAACAAATAATACAGTTTTCAGTCAAACCTAGGAAACACAATTAACTTAATTTACACACCCACTAGATCAGAAATGAAAATTTCGGGGCTGGTGAGATGGCTCAGTGGTTAAGAGCACTGTGCACTACCTGCTCTTCCAAAGGACCAGAGTTCCAGTGCCAGCACCCACAAGACAGTTTGCAACTTCCAATACCAAGGCATTCAATGCACTCTTCTGGCCACTGTGGGCATATGATATATAGACAGATGGAAGGAGAATATCCATACACATATAATAATTTTTTGGGGGGGTGGTTTGAGACAGGGGTTCGGTCTGTGTAGCCTTAACTTTCCTGGAACTCGCCGGGCGGTGGTGGCGCACACCTTTAATCCCAGCACTCGGGAGGCAGAGCCAGGCGGATCTCTGTGAGTTCAAGGCCAGCCTGGGCTACCAAGTGAGTTCCAGGAAAAGGCGCAAAGCTACACAGAGAAACCCTGTCTCAAAAAACAAAACAAACAAACAAAAAAACTTTCCTGGAACTCACAGAGACCCGCCTGCCTCTGCCTCCCAAGTGCTGGGATTAAAGGTGTGCGCCACCACACCTGGCAAATAAGAAGAGTAAATTTAAAGAAAAAAAAAATCAATCAAATGCATTAACGTCAGAGTCTGGTTCAAATCAATTTTTGCTCATTCTGTGGACTAAGAGTCTCACAGACAGTTCCTACCCCAACTGTAAGAACACAACCCAAAGGAAAGAGAAGAGCCAAATCACCAGAGTACTTTACCCCTTCCCTGCTGCTGTGTTCACATAACCCCAGGCCATGCTTATGGGAGCTGGCTACCTATTTACTCAGTCAATCCATGGTAGGCTCTGAAAGATGGGCCAGCGCGCCATCTCTGCATTCAAGCAGGTGAGAGACAGTGCTGAAGAGGAACAAAGGAATAAATGCAATGAATGGCAGGTCATAAGAAAGGCTACGATGGAAGAAAAAAAAAAGCCAGGCAGTGGTGGCGCACGCCTTTAATCCCAGCACTCGGGAGGCAGAGGCAGGTGGATCTCTGTGAGTTCGAGGCCAGCCTGGGCTACAGAGTGAGTTCCAGGAAAGGGGCAAAGCTACACAGAGAAACCCTGTCTCAAAAAAAAAAAAAAAAAAAGTCACTCAACTGACTTCTCCATTCCAACACACTAAGCAAAAAAGACAAGTAAATCTGTTTTCTGTAACTCACTCTCTTAGTTTTATGGCTCAATTCACATCTGCACACCACTATTTCCTCCCTATTCTGTGTGTGTGTGTGTGTGTGTGTGTGTGTGTGTGTGTGTGTGTGTGTGTGTGACACACTAAACCCAGGGCCTGCTCAAGGCTAGCATTCAGCCTTTCCTGATTCATGTCAAAAATAATTAATAGTACAGCTATCCATTACAATAAAAGCAGCTTTTGACTGAACACGGTGGCACACACCTCTAACCCCAGCATTCGGAAAGCAGAAGCAAGTAGTTATCTGTGAGTTTCAAACCAGCCTATCTACAAAGTGAGTTCCAGGATAGCCAGGGCTACATAGACACCCAGTCTCCACAATAGAAAGAAAAAAATTATGAAAAAATCCCACTTAAGTATATTGCTACATATCACTTATTACATTCTAATCTGTGTGAACCCATCTTGTTGTAGACAGTGACAAACAGAAAGCAGGAAAGAAGTTAGGATATAGGTGAGAAAAGTTACTTCATGTTAATTCCTATGAATTCAGGTGGTTATTAGTCAAAATAGGTTTAGTAGATCAATCAGAACATTCAGTTACACAGTTTTAAGTTTACTCATTGCAAAATAGGTTTTCTCTAAAAGAGAGAAAACCCACATAAAATGTCAAAATCAGTATTTAGTGGTTTGACATCTACAACATCACAAAGCTGGTACCGCATCAGCATTCCTACAAAGCTGTAAGAGGTCTGAAAGGGAGACCCTGTAGCAGATCTCGTCTTTCTACATTTTGCACATTATGTACCTCCAAAGCCAAGGCTGTCTTGTCGTAGGCATTAGGGACTCGCTTCTGGATAACCCTGGCATAAATGGGCCCATTCTGGAGGTTAGGGAGCGGAGTGTTGACGCTGGGTTGGGCATAGGGCCCAGGCTCCGGCCCACCCAGTGGCTGTGGGTGGGAACCCTCCTGGTTACCTCCAATCAGAGCCGATACTGAGGCGGAGGCAGGTCTATACTTCTCCACGTAAGGGACTGGAATCATCCCCCTCTTTCCTTCGCTGTCCTCTGCATTCCACCACTGCTCTTCAGGCTTATCCCGGATTCTCAGGATGTCTCCTTTCTTAAAGGGAAGATCTTCTTCATCATTCCCATTAAAGTCAAAAAGGGCTCGAACATACTCTGCCTCCTCCTGCCTGAGAATCACTCCACTACCCTGCCTGGATCTGGAAACTGGTTCTATCAATGTTGTAGTGTCCAAATAGTGTATTTTGTAGAATTCCAGTAAAGCAGGCAATGAATCAAATTCTTGATCTCCTATTCGGAGCCGGGAGGGACTCACTCCTGGAAAAAACAGAGCAAAGTGTCATTTGAAGGTATACTACACTGCATATGAAACAGATTTTTATGTATTTCTCATACATATCTAGTTAATATTGGATACAAAACCCTTTCTTCACAGTGCAAACAGGTATCACCCTTTAACACTGAACATCCTCTTCCAGAGGACCCAGGTTCCATTCCCAGCACCCAAATGGTAGCCTCACAACTCTAACTCCAGTCTCAGGGGTCTAATGCCCATTTTCTTGACTCCTTGGGCACTTGGCACCCACATGATGCACAGATATCCATGCAGACTAACACCTATACATATAAAATAAATAAAATAAGCATCCTCTGGAAAGGAAGATGCCCCTCACCATGGGGAGTAGAAGGAAAAAAGACAGCAATGACAGGCCAGGCCACTGGGTTCGCCAAGATAGTACAACACACGCACTTGTTGGTCATTCTCCCAGTGTTCTGCTGCTATCCCATAAATAAAGTAACCAAATATACTCTACAACCTCAGGAAATAACAGCAAGCTCTCTTTTTTGTGGGGATGGGGGATTTGAGACAGGGTTTTTCCGTGTAACAAATCCGCCTGCCTCTGCCTGCGAAGTGCTTGGATTAAAGGCATGCACCACCATGGCTTATTTTTGTTGTTGTTATTTTGAAACATGGTCTGTGTAGCCTTGGCTGATGTGGAACTCACTTTGTAGACCAGGCTCCCAGAGAGCCATCTGTCTTTGTCTATCAACTGCTGGGATTAAAGGCACGTGCCCTGGCCTCAAGCTGTCCTTTTTAATAGGTCCATCCATGCAACTGCTTCCCATGAGATGAGAAAAACTCGGAACCTACTCTAAGCTCATACATCACCATCACTACAATGTACAATTCCAAAGATGGCATCAGGTTCCCTGGATTTGAATTACAGATGGCTTTGTGTGATGACATGTGGGTGTAAGGAACTGAACCCAGATCCTCTGCAAGAGCAGCAAATGCTCCTATTCAGAGTCTCCTCAGACCCAAAGATTTAAGTATGAATGTGTGTCTGTGTGGAGGTATGTGCACGCAGGTACCTATAGAGTTCAGAAGAGGGATTTGGATATTGGATACCCTGTAACTGGAGTTAGAGGTAGTTGTGAACTCCTGGTGTGAATGCTGGAAACTCAACTAGGGTCCTCTTTAAGAGCAATATATCTTCATCTCAAGACCATACTTTAAAAACAAAAAGTAGCCAGGCAGTAGTGGTGCATGCACACCTTTAATCCCAGTGCTGGGGGTGGGGGTGGGGCGAGGCAGAGGCAGGTGGATCTCTGTGACTTTAAGGCCAGCCTGGTCTACAGAGCGAGATCTAGGACAGCCAAAGTTACAAAGAGAAACCCTGTCTCACAATCTTCCCCTCCCCGAGTTCCTCAATCTATTCTTTGGAGAAAGGAAGATCAGGAGTTCCAAGGTCAATTTAAGATGCATATGAGTTTAAGGGCAGCCTAGTACATGAGATCCTATCACAAAAACATGAAAACTGGAACTAAGGAGATGGCTTTATTGGGAGAGTGTTAATCTAGAACTGCATTAAGCCCTGAGTTTGATACCCAGTACCACATAAACTGGTATGGTGGTACACGACCATAATTCTAACACTCTGGAAAGTACAGGCACAAAGATCAGATGTTCAATGTTATCCTCAGCTATATGGGAAGGTGGGGAACAGCCTGGAATACATAACTGCACCTCTAACCCTCCATCAATTTCTGCTCAATCAATGATCTGAGAGATATGCCACAGTTGGGTGGTGGTAGTGTACACCTTTAATCCCAGTACTTGGGAGGCAGAGGCAGGCAGATCTCTGTGAGTTCAAGGCCAGCCAAGTCTACAAAGCGAGTTCCTGGACTGCCAGGGCTACACAGAGAAACCCTGCCTCCAAAAACAAACAAACAAACAAAATAAATAAATGAAAAAAAATTCATGACAACTATGTGTATGTCATAATACAGAGCACATTTTTACTGAGTCTACAATTCAAGAATAGTAAGTGAAGACACATCAGCTCAAAAGAAACAGAGTCTAGGGATGCAGTTTAGAGGGCTTACATAGTCTACCTACGTAAACACTCTTCAGGAAAACTGCAACATTAACTCAACGGTTCTAAGGATGGGCCTACAGAGATGATTTTTGGAAGCTTAATTAATTCTTACTTATTTAAAAAAAAAAAAGAAAAAATTGGCCAGGCGGTGGTGGCGCACGCCTTTAATCCCAGCACTCGGGAGGCAGAGCCAGGCAAATCTCTGTGAGTTCGAGGCCAGCCTGGTCTCCAGGGAGTTCCAGGAAAGGCTCAAAGCTACACAAAGAAACCCTGTCTCGAAAAACCGGAAAAATAAATAAATAAAATAAATAAATAAATTGCAGGCAATGGTGGTTAATGCCTTTAATCCCAGCACTTGGGAGGCAGAGCCAGGCAGATCTCTGTGAGTTCGAGGACAGCCTGGTCTACAGAGTGAGATCCAGGACAGGCAACAACAACAACAACAACAACAAAAAACCTACACGGAGAAACCCTGTCTGGGAAAAAAAGAAAGAAAGGGAAAGGAAAGAAACTGGAGCCACCACTGCTGGCTGGTTTTTTAAAAAAAGAGTATTGTGTATGTGCATGATGCATGATTGTAATCAGGGGACAAAGGCAGAGTCAGTTCTTGCCTTCCAGCTTTATGTGGGCTCCAGGGGCCAAACTCAGGTGCTAGGCTGTCCACTGAGCCATCCCACCCCCCAGTGACTGTTTTTTGAAACAGGGTATGTGATACAGCTCAGAGTAGGCTTGAGCCTATGCTTTCCTGCCTCGGCCTTCCAAGTGCTGGGATTTTAAATGTGTATCACAGTATTGGCACGAGACTATTTTGGTTATGACTGTACAGCAATGCTACCTTACAGCTTCTCTTCACAAAGAACTGCTCCTATTCTGGTCTGTCCTCACTGATCTAATTCAAGATGATTTTCGGTGAAGACAGCAATTGTGAAATTGTTCAGAAATCTGCTCAGTACTTCCTGTTGAGAAAGCTCCAAGGACCATTTACATAGCAGAACCGCTGACACAGAAAAGAATCTGTTGCTAAGAAGATCGGCCTAGATCACAGAGGGCAGAAAACTCCACTGCTAATGTTTAGCCAACCAAAGACCAAGGTGCACCTGCCAAAACGGCTTTTACTTGTTACCCCATTGAAACCATGGTTGACAAGAAGTGTTCAGAAAGTGTCACTTACTCTTTAGAATCTTCTGCCTTAGTTTCCTGAGTACTGAGATTAGAAGCATGAGCCAACATGCCTGACTTTACATATATTTTTAAAATATTTTTTTTAAGATTTATTTATTATGTATACAGTGTTCTGCCTACATGACAGATCTCATTACAGATGGTTGTGAGCCACCAAGTGGTTGCTGGGAATTGAACTCAGGACTGCTGGAAGAGCAACCAGTGCTCTTAACTGCTGAGCCATCTCTCCAGTCCCAATTTTTTTAAATATTTGTTTTGAGACAGGGTCTTCACTATGTAGTCCTAGCTGGCCAGAAACTCACTATGTAGACCAGGTTGGCCTCAAAATCATATAGATCCAGTTGGTCCTGCCACCCAAGTACTGGCATTGAAGGCATGTGCCAAGCCTAATCTATTTATTTGTATTATTACTGTATATGTGTGCAGAGGTCAGAGGACAACTCATAGAAGTTGGTTTTCTCTTTCCACCCTACCGGGCCAAGGTCTCTCTTATTTTTGCTGTGCCTTGTAGTCCAGTCACTTAGGAGTACTAGGATTACAGGTGTGAACTACTGGATCCAGCTTTGTCACATGAGTTTCAGGGAGCTAACTCGGGTCACCAGTCCTCTCTTGGCAAGTGCTGTTACCCACTGAGCCACCTCACATACTATTAAAATTTTTCTGAAATTATATATCCTGTGTGTGGGTTAATGTTTCTGTCTGTGTTTGTTAGTAAGAGGACAATTCTATGGGGTAGATCCTCTCACTACACCATGTAGGTCCCAGGGATTGAACTCAGACCACCAGGCTTGGTGGCAAGAGCTTTTATTTACCTGCTGAGTCATCCCATCAGCCCCATACATTATTCCTTTTTTAAGATTATTTTGCCAGGTGGTGGTGTCTCAGCACTAGGGAGGCAGAGGCAGTCAGATCTCTGAGTTCAAGGCCAGCCTGGTCTACAAAGCGAGTTTTAGGACAGCCAGGGCTGCACAAACAAAAAACAAACAAAGATTTGTTTGTATTTATATGCATGTGCCTGTGTGCCATACCAGCTATAATAGGTGCTCCTTGAGGCCAGAACAGGTCAGATCACCTAGAGCTGGAGTTACAGGTGGTTTTAAGCACTCTGATAAGCTGCTGGGAGCAGAACTCTGGTCCTCTGGAAGAGCAGGAACCAATCTTAACTGCTGAGCCATGTCTCTGGCCCGTGTGAATTATTCTTAATCAACATACATGCTTAACTCTGAAATTAGGGAAAGGGGTAAAATGAAATTCTACTTCCAGCTTTAAGAAACTTACAAAGAGACAAAAGTGTGAACAGTGTGATGAGTAAGAAACAAAGGAGGGTGTCTTAGAAAGCCATCTTGGCTGTTATTGCAATGGGAGATGTGTTCCTATAAAACCCAGCAGCAGCCGGGCGGTGGTGGTGCACGCCTTTAATCCCAGCACTCAGGAGGCAGAGGCAGGCGGATCTCTGTGAGTTCGAGGCCTGCCTGGGCTACAGAGTGAGTTCCAGGAAAGGCGCAAAGCTACACAGAGAAACCCTGTCTCAAATCACAAGGACAGGGCAGTTCTGTGAGTCAGGAACATTTCCAAAGCACCTGTAATCTAAGAAGGAAGGCAAACACTCCCTGTCACCCACTGCTTGCCCCCCCCCCCCCCATTATAGTACTAAGGGCAAGGGGAATGTGCTTGTGTGAAGCTGGGAGCTGCTGGAAGAACCAAGAGCACCACTAAGTTAAACCCCTTTGAAAGGTGGGTGCAATGAAATTTTAAAAGGATAAGCTTCAGAAGCTGCTCCAGCACACAAGTGAGATGTGGGCTCAAACAGCGGCTCAGCAGTTAAGCATGTATGCTGCTCTTGCAGAGGATCAGGTTCCCAGAAACTGCAACTCTAGTTTCAGGAGATCCAACACTCTTTTCTGGCCCCCAAGGGCACCAAGCACAAAAGTGGTGCACACACACACACACACACAGGCAAAACACATAAACCACTTTAAAAAAAAAAAATCAAAGATAAGTTTAATTCTTTTCTTGTTCTAATGCTGCATGGTATAAACTGGCCTTTTTCTTTTGGCTTGGCAATCCCAAACTAACAAAATACAAGCAAAGCAGTAAACAAAACCTTTGACACACTTTACCTGCACATTTCTACGGTGTTAGCACTACAATAATGGAGGGATGCCTAATTTGACTACTTGGCAATCAGATATATGGGGCAGGCAAATTTCACTGATTGCAACCCCAGAAGGGAAGAAAAGGGAAAAGAATGCACATAAGTCACAGATAAGCCCAGACCTCACCACAGCTATGAATTCGGGTTCCTTTTCCATCCTTCTAACCACAAACAGCCAAAGGCAGGAAACAGAAGGGAGGGAAAGGAAGGAGATACAGTCGGTCAGTCTAGAGGACAGAACCATCTACAGAGCCTACAGCTTCAGAGCTACCCGGGACTCGGAAAACTTCACCCACTCCATATCAAACCTGATGAGATTCTGAATGTGCAGTTCAGACATTGAGATCAAACCTAGGTCCTCACACATGCTAGGCAAGTTTCATTTTGAGAAAAGTTCTTACTAAATTGCCCAGATTAGCCTTGAACTTACCATGTAGCCTAGACAAGGCCTCAACTTGTAATCCTCCTGCCCCAGCCTATCAAGGAGCTTGAATTATATAGGTTTACATCACTAGGCCCTGGCTTGAGTGTGCAGTTATGAATTAACATATCAAAAAAATAAGCATTAACAGGTGTGGTGGTAAGCGCCTGTAATCACAGAATTTAAGAGGCTGAGACAGAAAGACTGTCCAAATTTCCTGGGCACCCTGGTCTCCGAATTGAGTTCCAGGCCAGCCAAAGATATGTAGTGGGACAAGTAACAAAATAAACAAACAAAAATAAGCAAACAATTGGATTCTTTTTTTTTTTCTTTTTGTTAAGTACTTCTCTGCTATCTGTAAAACCAATTACTTTTAAGCTTTTCAAGCCTCAGGTCACATCAGTTTTTACAATGTCATTCCCCAAAGAATTCGTAACACCTGAGGGCACTGTGCTAAAACTGGCTAGGTAACTTCTGGCAAGATCACCAAGAGCTGCTCCACCATCAACCCTTCCAAAAATCACACAGCACTTCCTCTTTCCTTCATTACTGTTCCTTTCTTCCTCCTCCTCTGCCTATAGCATTTACAGAAGTTGCTTAAATAAATAAATACCCAATACTGGTCTAATAAAGGCTGCTGCCTTCCATCTAACAAGGAATTCTGAAGACTAAGGAAGCCTGGCATGATAACATGTGCCTATAACCCCAATATCTGGGAGGTGGAAACAGAAGTATCAGGAGTTCAAGATCATTTTTGGCTACACAGGGGAGGTTCCAGGCCAGCCTGAGCTACATGAGACCATTTCAGAAAACGTAACAAATATTAACAATAAACAAGGGAATAAAGACTATGCAAACAAGCCCAGCAGTGGTGGCGCACGCCTTTAATCCCAGCACTTGGGAGGCAGAGCCAGGCGGATCTCTGAGATCTCTGAGTTCAGAGGCCAGCCTGGGCTACAGAGTGAGACCCAAGACAGGCACCAAAACTACACAGAGAAACCCTGTCTCAAAAAACCAAAAAAAAAAAAAAAAAAAAAAAAGACTATGAAAACAAAAATCTCAGTGGAAATTGGGAAATTGGCATGGTACTTTATAGATTCATGTTTGATGCAATCAGATTCTCATTTACTGGGTGTTACAACTGCTATCTAATTCCTTCTCTGTGCCTCAGTTTCTTTGTAAAACAGGCCAAATACCTATCTAATAACTTCTAAAGTGGCCAGTGTCATGCACAGAGGGGGACACAAGATGGAGAGACCAGCCTAATCTAAAGTGAAACCCGTCTCCCAAAAGCTAACATAACAACAACTCTGCCTTTAAAAAAATTAGCGGCGGCCAGACAGCAGTGGCGCACGCCTTTGATCCCAGCATTCGGGAGGCAGAGACAGGCTGATTTCTGATTTTAAGGCCAGCCTGGTCTCCAGCTAGTTCCAGGACCACTAGGGCTACACTGGCAACGTAAGTTTGATCCCTGAAACCCATATACCCATTGAATGAGAGAACCAGTTCTCACTCATCTCCATACATATACCTCAGAACATGCAACCCACCACATGTATCATGCACACACACGTAACAATAAAAATTTACAATAAATAAATTTTATTAAAAGGCTGGGAGTCAGCAAGATGGCTCAGTAGGTAAAAGCATTTGCCCCATGCCTGACAACCTTAGTTTGATCCCTAAACTCACATGGTAGAACAGACTCCCACAAGTTTTTCTCTGATCTCCATATGGGCCCTGTAGCACTCATATGCCCACATATACACACAAAATTTTAAAAAATGTACAAAAAAGTATACCATGGATTCTAAATGAGACGAAATTTCAGCTTCATCCTTCTGTAAATCCTCTCAATTCCTTAAGAAATTTCAGGCTGGGGTGATGATTCAGTGGGTAAAACTTGATGCACAGACACAAGGATCTGAATGTGGACCTCCAGCATCCACAATGAAAAACCAAGCTTTATTTCTGTAAACCCAACACTGGGAGGCTAATGCTGAAGAATCCCAGGGGCTCATGAGCCTACCAGTCTAGTCATTTGGTGACATTCAGGAATAGTAAGAAATCCTTCTCAAAAAATAAAGTGACAGCCAGGCAGTGGTGGCTCACACCTTTAATCCCAGCACTTGGGAGGCAGAGGCAAGCAGATCTCAGTGAGTTCAAGGCCAGCCTGGTCTACATAGTGAGTTCCGGGACAGCCAGGGCTACACAGAGAAACTCTGCCTTGAAAAACAAAGTGACAATCAGTAGAGGAAGATGCCCAGCACCACCTCTAGCCTTCATACCCAGGCACACATAAACACATACACATTACAGACCCAACTCCAAGAAAATTTCAATTCACCCAAAAAATTCTTTGAATTACACTTCTGCCAGAGAAGATTCCACACTATCTTGATAACTCTCAAGAGCAGAACAGTCGGATAGGTCCAACAAACTCAGAATTCTCTCCTGGAAATCTGCAATTCACAGGAGCACAGTAAAGCTGGTGGCAACTCTTACAGTGAATAAACCTGTTCTATCTGACCATGGGACTTTTTTTTTTTTTTTTTTTTTTTTTTTTTGCATGAAGTCTCTCGTAACTACTAAAGAACTCTGGAGAGCAGCAGGAGAGATGCTCAGCAGTTAAGAGCACACGCTGCTTTGCAGAGGACCTGGGTTCAGTTCCCAGCGTTCACATGGTAGTACACAACCATGTGTAACTCCAGTTCCAGAGGATCTAATAACACCTTCTTCTGGTCTCAGCAGGCACTGCATGTACGTGGTATATTTATATACTTGCAGGCAAAACAATCATATATGTAAAATAAAAATAAAGAAAATTTTTAAAAAAGAAAGACAAGAAAGAACTTCTCTGGAACCATTAGATTAGAGGGATACCCTGACCACCCATCTCCAAAGTGAGGTAAGATGATCACAGCCTTGTATTAAGATGATCACAGTGTGTATTAAGCAAACACTGTATCAGTAAGCTACATCCCCAGCCCAAGGAAAGCTCTGAGGCTCCCTCACCCTCTAGACAACAGGTGGAAAGCTTCAATTGTACAGGTAACAGCAATTACAATGCTGTTTCCATGGACTAGACCCAAGGCCTTTTCACACCTCAAGCACTCTACTCCTTTCTACTCAGCATTACTCCCTAAGTGGTCCTGTGTTTACCAACCACACTGTGCATGCCAAAAAGCCTTTCAGAACTACCTTCTAACATCATTATATTTTTTCTTTTTTCTTTTTTGGTTTTCGAGACAAAGTTTCTCGATGTAGCCTTGGCTGTCCTAGAACTCACCCTGCAGATAAGACTAGCCTCAAACTCAGAGATCCACCTGCCTCTGCCTCCCTGAGTGCTTAGATTAAAGGCATGAGCCACCACGCCCTGCACATCATTATATTCTTAATAATTATAACCTGGGTATTTACTTAATATGCCTGCCACATTCAAGTATTTTATATATTTGAATCCATTTACTCATTGTAACAGCCCACCCTATGAGGTGTTGCTATTTTTTAAACTTTCACAGAAGAAACCAAAGCAAAGCAAAGTTTAGAAAAAAAAAAAATCACCCAAAGTGAGTATGAAGTGGCAGGTGGGACTGGAGAGATGGCTCAGTGGTTAGGAGCACTGGCTGCTCTTGCAGAGGACCCAGGTTCAATTTCCAGCACCCATGTGACTACTCACAACTGTCTGTAACTCCAGTTCCAGGGAATCCAACATCTTCACAAACATACATGCAGGCAAAACACCACACATGAAACAAAAATAAATGTAACCACATAGAAGAAGTGGCAGATAACTAATTGGAACCCAGTCTTACTTGTCACTAGAATATGTATGTCCAGTGTGGTGGCCCACACCTTTAATCCCAGGCAGAGGCAAGTGGCCCTCTCTGAGTTGGAGGCCAGACAGACTTACATAATGAGACCCTGTCTTTAGATTACACACACACACTCTATTCAAGTTTGGTTTTTGGCCTCCAATTCACTACATAGGCAGAGATGATTTGTACTGTGAACTTTCTACCTCCACTTCACAAGTGCTGAGATTACAGGTCTGTGCCACTAAGCCTGGTCTGTGCGATGCAGGGGACTGAAATTGGAGCCTTCAGTCTTACTAGAATAAAGAATTCTATCAACTGAGGTACACTCCCACCTTCTCATTCAGTTTAGAACTCTATCAGTCAAAAATCTAGTCTTTACTGTTTCAAACAGAAGAAATTAGTGGATCAATTGTTCCAAGTCTTCCCAAGAGGCTCCTCTTGAAGCCCAACCTTACAGAATATGAGCAGTAAACTTGAACAAACTTTCCCCTATGACTCTGGGGCAGAGTCAAGATGCTCCCAGGCTATAGCAGTATAGGAGATCATCTGTGGGAGCTAAAGATCTATGCTAAGTTCAAATAGGGTCACTGAGCTGGGCCTAATGTCTCAGGCCTATAATCCCAACATCAAGGCAGAGGCAGGATCTTTGTAAGTTAGACATTAGCATTATCTACATAGTGAGTCCCATGTTAGAGCTACAAAATTATTCCATCTTAAACAAACAGTTATTGGGATAAGGTGACAATCCCTGGCCTATCTTACCCACATGCCTCTTACTGTGTGTGTGTGTGTGTGTGTGTGTGTGCGTGCACACGTGCGCACAAGTGCATGATGTATGCATGAATGATGTAGGTGTGGGGAGGTCAGAGGACAACCCTTACGAGTTGATTTTCTTACTCTACCTTGGGATCCAAGAATCAAACTCAGATCCTCGGGCTTTCAAGACACGTGCTTTTACCTAGTGAGCCATCCTGCTGGCTCTTTTATTTATTTATTTGTTTGTTTGTTTGTTTATTCAAAATTATGAGCTGGGTAGAGGCAGGAGGATTTTTCAAAGTCAGCCTGGTTTATATAGACAGTTGCAGGCCAGTTAGGGCTGCACAGTGAGCCTCTGTCTCACAACAAAAGAATGGAGTTTCCTGTGTACACTTCAGGGATCCCAAACAAATAAACAAAGAATAACAAAACTATATAATGAAGGGTTGGGTCAGTTCTCAGGTCACACTGTCTAGCTCAAATTCTGGTTTAGTTATAGACTGCATGTATGACCTTACAAGTTATTGGATTTCTAGTTCCTCATCCGAAAACTGTGAGTATTTTAGTAAATGGAAACTGCAGTATTTCACTCACTATACTGTTACTGGCAGCCACGTATATAAGACACACAAAGCACTCAGCAAAGCATCTGGCATACGATAACCAGTCAATAACTGTTAACTATTAATATTATATATGCCTCTCTAAAACTCAGGTAATTCCTGTGTGGCTTTAAAAAAAAGAGCTTAATGGGGAGAACAAAGATTAAGTAACCATCATAAAGTAAAGACAGTAAGTGAACTGACTGCCCATAGAGAAAATGGGGTACAATTGCCACAATGCCAATAAACTTTCCACACCTCACCCACAAACTGGCAAGCTCCTCGCTTAGGCCAACCATCTATTTTGAAAAGGTGGAGCTGCTAAGATATAAAACCACAATGACCAGGTATAGAGAAAAATCAAACTAACAAACCTGCCTGCTGCTATTCCCAAATTTTGTAACAAAACACACACAGAGAAAGCTGAGGACTGAAATTTTCTACCCCACTATTGGGAATAAAACCTAGGCTGCCCAAATGCTAGGCAAATAAACTACCACTGAACTATATCCCTAGTCCCATCCACTAACCTTACTTTTTATTTTGAGGCAGAGTATTACTAAGTTCTCCAGGATAGCCTGGAACTTGTAAAGTCATCTTGCTTCAGCCTCCTAGGTGCTAGGATCAGAAGCATGAACTACGAAAGGGGCTGAGAACTGAATCTCAATGATAACACACCATCCTAGTATGGCTCTTAACACAGAACAATGGGTTATCTTGCAGATAGCACAAAAAATAGAATTTATCTTATTTAGGGCAAATATGCTATATTAATATTCCTATCTTATATTATTAAACCTACAAGACTTAGAAAGATCTAAATGTGTAAACTAAAAAGATCTCAATACTCAGTTTTTCCCTTAACTTGTGTGCTAACAAGAAGGACTGTCTAGCCTACCTCCTCATTTCTGGCCAAACTGAGTTAACTTAAGTCAGGACTATCCTAAAAGGGCAGGTCTGCTAAGGTTAGCCACGGAGTCTTCATTCACGAGACTGGCTCAGATCTAGAGAGGAAAAGGCTTGCACTTCAAACATCCAGAAAGCAAGAAGCTTGGTGGTATTACATACATACACAGACAAAGGTGACTTTGCAACTCAGAAACCTCAAGTACTAAGTGCATGGATTTCCTTATCATTGCCAAGAAAACTCTAATAACACGGGCAAGACAGTTAGAATTCAATGATCCTTGACAAGGAAGACCCAGTGGTATAACCAAAATTCTTCGTGTTATCTTCCAGCCAGGTCTGTTCTTGTATCCTGGAAGACTTTGACCACAGCACCAACTCACTGAGCAAGAAAAGATCCAGAAGTACATGACAAGACACTGTTTAAACCCAGGGAGAATGACGCTCCATTCACTTCCAGGATTGTTCTCATTGGCTTATACCTGGTTTATTTTCTGAAGGAAAAAAAAAATCTTTCTTCCACTAATCACTTTGAAACTAGAAACTCTAGTTGCAGCAGGCAATCCTTTGGACACTTAAAACCTCTTGAACACAGTTTGCCAGCTAGGCTTCAATTACGCTAGGCTGGTCACAGAAGGCTTTTTTCTATTACCAACTCACTTAGTTCACCACCTTCGTATTCCACAAGGGAAGAGCACGGTAAAAAGATTTTGGAAAAATGCCCAAGAAAGGAAAAAACCGACCGGCTTCCTGAGGGTGTCTCCATCCCTCCCAGCCAGCCAGTACGTGGTGACTTCCTACCGAAGGCCACCAGGGGAGGATGGCCAAACCCGGCGCTAACACTGCAGGAAACGTCTCAAGCCTGAAAGCCACTTGTAGAATTAGCAGATCCATTCTGGGCACCTCTGCCAAATTATGTCCCCGCAACATCCCCATTAACTCTTTGTCCCCAAGTTGCCCAAGTTGCCCGGCCCTGCCCTGCCCTTGGGCCTGACCCTGGCGCTCAGCCCCACCCCGGGGCCGCAGCAGTTCCCCTTCCCCGGCTCCCAAGGCACACCCAGAGGCCTCGGTAAGCAGCTCCTCCTCCCCCACAACCCCGCTTGTCGGTGGGAACCAGCTGGAGCTGAAGGCAGCTCCCCCGCCAGGGTCACTGCTGCCCTCTCTGCCCACGTCTCTCCTCCTGAAGCAGAACAGAGTTCCACGGCCCTCATCCCCGCCCGGAGCCTCCCGCCCGTCTGTCCCTCACCCGGCGGAGGCTGAGCGGGCGACGGAGGCACTGGAGGGCGCGGGCCGCTGCTGTTGATGATGTAGTGGGAGACACGCGAGTTCTCGGAGACGCTGAGCACATAGTCCCCGGGGCTGGTGCTCGAGTCCCGCACCAGGAACACCCCGTGCCGCTGGCCCTGCAATAGCGCCACCGCCTCCTGCCGGCTCAAGCGGCCCCAGTACCAGCTACTCCGTTCCTCCGAGTCGAAGTTGCCCGCCATGGCCGCCTCCGCGCCTTCACGCTGGGCCGCCGCCGCCACGCGCGCCCCTCCAGCCCTGGCGCCCGCCGCCCAGCGGACCGGCTCCGGTGTCAGGCTCCCAGCAGCGCCCGAAATGGCGGCGGCGGCCGCGGGCCTTCCCCACCGGAAATGACGCGCTCTCTACCCGAGGGAGGCTGCCGGGAAGGGGACCGCCGCCCGCCATTGGGAGAAGGGAAACGGAGTCCTTGGGGCCCGCAGTGCGCATGCGGCTTCATGGGCGTCGCCTCCTGGTCCAAACTCTGACCGCCGAGGATGGGGAGGCGGAGTCTAGGGCTAAGGGGCGGAGCCTCAGTGTCTAGGCTGACTGATCTGTGTTTGACAAGATTGGTGGTGGAGGTCTTTCGCCCAGGACCTACAGGTAGCAACTCCAATACAAAGACTGGAGTAGAAAAGACGGTGGGGTTCCAAGATGTTAGCCTCTGTCAAAGCTCCCTGACAAGCTGGTCTTTTTTTTTTCTGTTGTCTTCAGTTTCCCCCGAGGCCAGCTGAAGTTCGTGTTATTCAGTAACAGTCATAGACATTGCATTTGCCTTGCAGGTGCAGTGGTGACCCAGACTGGGCCGTAAGTCACCGAATTCACAGACCAGTGGGAGGAACCAGGAAACAATTAATGACAAAGGAACGCCAAAGGCTGTGATGGGGAACAGGGATACAAAGAAATCCACTAAGTAGTCTGTAGAGGGATCCAAAGGACGGGGTAAAGTGACTCAAGACTGTAATCCCAACACCTGGGAAACTGAGACAGGAGGATTACTGCGAGTCTGAGGCCCTACCTTACAAAACCTAAACAAATAACAACAAACAGGGGTCCACAGATGAGGTGGCACAGGTTGAATGGTGGGGTGTTGAATGGCAAGTGAGGAAGGGTACTCAATGCAAAGAAAGCAAAATGTTCAGACAGGCAAAAGAATGGAGTTCTCCCTATTGAGGTTCCCATGTCCCCCAGCCAGAGCCGTCTCAGTTTTCAGCTGTAGCGATGGGTATCTCCGCACTCACTCTCTTTGTGATCATGATCATCTCTCTTCAATTTTTTTGTTTTGTTTTGTTTTTTCAGTTTTTCGAGGCAGGGTTTCTCTGTGTATTTTTGCGCCTTTCCTGGAACTCACTTGGTAGCCCAGGCTGGCCTCGAACTCACAGAGATCCGCCTGGCTCTGCCTCCCAAGTGCTGGGATTAAAGGCATGCGCCACCACTGCCCGGCCCTCTTCAATTTTTTTAAATGATTTTTTTTTTTTGAAAGTGTTTCTCTGTGTAGCCCTGGCTGCCCTGGAACTCACTCTGTAGACCAGGCTGGCCTCAAACTTAGATATCTGCCTGCTTCTACCTCCCAAGCCACCAATGATGCCCTGCTTGAAATGAAATCTTACTCTGTAGCCCAGGCTGACTCAAGATCCTTCCACTCCAGCCTCCCCAGTACTGGGGTTACCAGAGTACAGCACCATGCCTGGCCACGATCGCCATGATTCCTGTGCACAGCCTGCCCGCGGCTGCTCCCGGGGCTAGTTTGCCAGATGGCACTGCAACATCAATGGAAGTTTTCTAAATACCAATCTGCTGTTACTCTGCATAAAACTTTGGAAAGCTTTAAAACTTCCAGTTTAGGGGCTGGAGAGATGGCTCAGCGGTTAAGAGCACTGGCTGTTCTTCTAGAGGACCCAGGTTTAATTCCCAGCACCCACATGGCAGCTCACAACTGTCTGTAACTCCAAGATCTGACAGCCTCACACAGACATACATGCAGGCAAAACACCAACTGACATAAAAAAATAAATAAATAAAATTTAAAAAACCTTCTAGTTTAGCGCCCAGCATACAATGGAGCTAGCCTCATCCTAACAGCTCCTACCTGAACCCCACATTCTTTCACTGTCCGAGGGCCTCAGCCTCAGTGTAGTTTTTTTTTTTTTTCCTTGGTGACTGGAGAGACAGCCGTGGGTGCTGGGAACCGAACTCTTATATTTTTGGTTGTGAGCCTAGCCTTTAATGGCTGAGTCATCTCTCCAGCCCCTCAGTGTAGTTTTTTGGGTTTTTTTTGTTTTTTGGGTTTTTTTTTTTTTTTTGTGATCACCCTATCACTCCCTTAGCACTGCATCCACATTATTTCCATTATAGCTTTTACCCCTTGTCCTGAAAGTTTTCACTTACAGGCCTATCTGTGGCTCATGCTAGAATTCTTCAAAGGCCAGGCATCTAGCTAGGTAAATCCCACTACTGGAGAGACTGAAGGAGGAGCCAGAGGCCAACCTGGGCAACATACTGAAACTGTACCTCAAAAAACCCAAATCTAGGCTAGAAAACCTAATATTTTTTAATAACATCTACAGGGCTGGAGATTTGGCTCAGTGAGTAAAGGCACTGGCCACCAAGCCTGATGACCTGAGTTGGATCCCTGGGAACTACATGGTGGAAGCAGAGAACTGACGCTTGTGGGTTGTCCTCTGACCTCTGCATGCTCCGCCACAGCACATGCATGTATACCCACAAACATCTACACCAATAAATAAACTGTAAAATAAATTGGGGGGTGGGTGTTTCGAGTCAGGATTTCTCTGTGTAGCCCTGGCTGTTCTGGAACTCGCTTTGTAGATCAGGCTGGCCTCAAACTCATAGAGATCCACTTGCTGGGATTAAAAGTGTGTACCACCACTGCTGGCTTCTAAAATAAATTTTAAAATATTAAAAAAAATAATACCAGCTCTCATTTAGTCAGGAACCACTACCAGGCATGGTGCTGGATGCTTTTCTACAGACCATCTCATTTTACACTCACCTCAACCTGAGGGGCTAATATCTTTAAATTGCCTAATTTTACAGATAAGGAAAGTGAAGCTCAGAATTTAAGTTAATTGTTCTTTTGAAGCATGAGTACATACATATACCACAGCACTCATATAGAGGTCAAAGGACAGCTTTGTGGAGTTGGACCCACTGTGAGGGTCCTGAAGATTTATCTCAGGTCATCAGGCTTGGTGGGCAAATGACTTGACCCACTGGCCCACCTCAACAGCCTGAATTTTCATTGTTTGTTCAGGTTTGTTAGGTTGTTGTTGTTGTTGTTGTTTTAGGGGGGATCTTGTGCATGCATATGTGTGTGTGTGTGTGTGTGTGTGTGTGTGTGTGTGTCTGTGTCTGTGTATGTGTGTGTGTGTGTGTGTCTGTGTGTCTGTGTGTTGTTGTTGTTGTTATTTTTGTAAGACAGGGTCTTTCTGTACTCCTGGCTGATCTAGAATTCACTATGTAAACCAGGCTGGCATCTGCTTGGAGGATATCGCAGAACAGAGCACTCTCCTTCCAGATCTGAATTCTAGCTCCTCACTTAGCAGTCACAAATGTCAAGACAAGTTCAACTTGAGGGATAAACTCACTGGGATAGCGCTTGCCTAACTTCACTCTCTAGGACCCATCTCAACATGCTAGTACACACCTATAATTTCAGCACTTGAGAGTTAAAGGCAGGAAGATCAAGGCCAACCTTGGCTACTTCATGTGTTTGAGCTTAGCCTGAGCCGCATGAAACCTTGTCTGAAAAACAAACAAGGCGCTATGTGGTGGAGGCAGATGCAGGCAGAGCTCTGTGAGTTCCAAGTCAGCCTGGTCTACATAGGGAATTCCCGGCCAGTGTGGGCTATGTAGTGAGTCCCTGTCTCAAAACAGACAAACAAAAAGCCCTAAGCAAAAGTCATCCTTGGCCTAGTGGGGAGTTCAACTCTTCCGTGGCGTGGCCAGGGCCAGCCCTGTAAAAGACCGCAGGGAAAAGAGCCCTTCTGTGTTATCAGTGACTCATCTTGACTTAGCTTAGTCACCAGGAACCAGCCGCAGAAGTCACTCAGTGTGAATGCTGGCCCTTGGGGAAAAAGGACTATCTGCTGTCCCTTTTCAGGACTGCAGGGCTTCAGGCAGGGCCTTACCCAGAGACTGTCTGAGAAACTCCAAACCTGCTTCCTACGATAAACAAAAAGGAGAGATCTGTTTTTGTTGTGTTTATTTGTTTAGTCAAGGTTACACTATGTAGCCCTGGCTGTCCTGGAACTTGCTGTGTACATCAGGCTAGCCTCAAACTCACAGAGATCGATCTGTCTGCCTTTGCCTCCCACAGGAAGGAGTATTTATTACATAGCCTCATGGCTTTCAGACTGGCCTACAGTTCACTACATAACTATGGATAACCTTGAACTTCTTTTTTGTTGCTGTTGTTTGGTTTTTGAAACAGGGTTTCTCTGTATAACAGTCTGGCTGTTCTGGAACTTGCTTTGTAGGTCAGGCTGGTCTCAAACTCACAGAGATCTGCTTGCCTCTGTCTCCTGAGTGCTGGGATTACAGGCATGAGCCACCACTGCCCAGCATTTTTTTTTTTTCTGAGACAGGGTTTCTCTGTGTAGTTTTGATGCTTTGGTGCCTAACCTGGATCCCGCTCTGTAGACCAGGCTGGCCTCGAACTCACAGAGATCCATCTGTCTCTGCCTCCCGAGTGCTGGGATTAAAGGCGTGTGCCACCACCTCCCAGCCGGAAATAAATACTAAAAAATAAAAAACTCTCCCCTAAACCAAGTGTGGTGGCACATATCTGTATCCCTAGCATTCATAAAGCAGAAGCAGGAGGATCACTGCAAGTTTGAGGCCAATTTGGTCAGCGTAGCAAGTTCCAAGTTAGCTAGGGCTAAGTGGTAAGACTTTCTCTAAAACAAACAACATAGGAAAAATCGTTTCAAATAACCCTGGACTTCTTAATTCTAACCTATTTTTATGTTCAAGCTATCTGTGTATTATTTCTCCTGCAGTTGTACATAGAATGTTTTTACATTCAAGAAAAGAAAAATCGTAGTAAGTGGGCAGGAGAGAAGGCTCAGCAATTAAGAGCACTTGCTTTTGCAGAAGATCTGAGTTTTGGCTTGCCAGCACCCACATGGTGGTCCACATCCATCTGAAACTCCAGTTCCAGGACATCCAATGTTCTCTTCTGATCTCCACAGGCATCAAGCATACATGTGGTGCACATACATCCTTGATGGCAAAACACTTAAACACACAAAATAAAATAAATTATAACTGAGCTGTGTGGGAGTCTGACAGAGTCCAGCTCCGACCTGTGGAAGGGTTCTTGGGGAGAGGAGAGAGGAATGAGGAAGTATTAAATAGAAAGACAGAGACACAGGATAGCTTCGGGAGGGACCTGGGTCAATACCCAGTCACCACGAAGTTTATTCAAAGGGCTTTTTTTTTTTTTGGTTTTTCGAGACAGGGTTTCTCCACGTAGTTTTGGTACCTGTCCTGTATCTCGCCCTGTAGACCAGGCTGGCTTCGAATTCACAGTAGGGAAATGCCATCAATAGAGAAGACTTAGCTGCTCAAGTGTGACCTTCCTTGACACGAATAACCTATAGCACAAAGCCAGGAGTCGCCCCACAAGGAGAACTTAGCTTGGTCCCCTGCCCCTTCCCCACAAGGAGAACTTAGCTCGGTTCCCTGCCCCTTCCTCCCCACAAGGAGAACTTAGCTTGGTCCCCTGCCCCTTCCCCACAAGGAGAACTTAGCTCGGTCCCCTGCCCCTTCCTCCCCCTCCTCCTCCTCCTTTGTACCTAAGGAGCCCAAGAACTGCAGTCACCGTGGCTGTGGTGCCTTTTGCTCCTTGATGAGCCTGAGACCTTCCCTACAGAGGAAATGGCCTCCTTAGGAAGGGCTCCTGATGTGGATGTGTTGGGGCAGGAAGGAAGGGAGGAGGAAACACAGAGGCAGAGGTGAAGGGAGGAGAGAAATGGAAGACGGTGTAGTACAAAGGGCACCAAAGCCTTTGAGTCTCTACTATCTAGTAAAAAAACCCAAACCAGTCCTTATTCTAGTGGCAGAGAAGCAGGAGGTGGACCAGACAGCCTACACAGTCTGTCCCGTGTCCCCAAAGTCACCAGGGCTGCCTCATACGGCTGTGTACCACACGGCTTGGAGTGTTCTGCAGCTGAAGTACTAATGAAAGCGGTTTTGGTGATAACAAAGAGGAACACAGTCTGGACAACAGATACATAGCGCTAAAAATAAAATATTAGCTCTCAAGGTCATAGAAAAAATGTGTAGACTTTTAAATTAAAGTTCTCCCTGGGCAGTGGTGGAGCACACCTTTGATCCCTGCATTTGGGGGACAGAGCCAGGCGGATCTCTGAGTTATCCAAAGCAAGCTGTGCATAGTGACTTTAATCCCAGCACTCCAGAGGCAGAGGCAGGCGTATCTCTGTGAATTTGAGGCTAGTCTGGTCTATACATTGCTTTTTAGAACATCCAGGGCTGTGTAGAACTTCTGAACCAAAAAAGAAAAGAGGAATGCCCCACCCACCAAGTTCAGTCTTCATGTTTTTGTTTTTGTTTTAATTTGGTTGGTTGGTTTGGTTTTTGTAACAAGGTTTCTCTGTGAAACAGCCCTGGCTATCTTGGAACTCACTGTGTAGACCAGGCTGGCCTCGAACTCACAGAGATCCGCCTGGCTCTGCCTCCCGAGTGCTGGGATTAAAGGCATGCGCCACCACCGCCCAGCCTTCCTTTCCTTTTTTGCCACCAGTGCTGAGGGTCAAACCCAGGACTTTGTGTTGCTAGCTAGTCTTTTACATTCACATTACATCTCAAGACCACCCTTCTGCTTTTTTAGACAAAGTCTCACTACGTAGCCTGGTTTGGCTTTAAAGTGGAGATCCTCCTGCTCAGCTTCCTGAGTGCTGGGATTACAGGTATGCGCCACCACGATCCTTACTCCCCTTAAAAGGAAAAAAGTAAATGTGGTTTTGCTATGTTATTCCAGCTATTGCTGAACTCTTGGGCTCAAGGAAGCTGGGACGAGCTAAGGACCACTTTGTTTTTTTTTTAAGGATTTATTATTAGCCAGGTGATGATGACACATGCCTTTAATCCCAGCACTTGGGAAGCAGAGCCAGGCGGATCTCTGTGAGTTTGAAGCCAGCCTGGTCTACAAAGTGAGTTCCAGGATAGCCAGGGCTACACAGAGAAATGCTGTCACAAAAAAAAAAAAAAAAAAGATTTTTATTTTATGTAGACAAGTGTTTTGCCGGCATGTATGTGTATTCACCTGGTATCTGTGGAGGGCCTTGGATCCCCTAGAACGGGAGTTACAAATGACTATAAGCCATCAGGCCAGTGCTCTTTTTTTTTTTTTTTTTTTTAATTTATGTGCATTGGTGTTTTTCCTGCATGAGGATGTCAGGTACCCTGGAACTGGAGTTATAGACAGCTGTGGGCTGCTGTGTGGGTGCTTGGAATTGAACCTGGGTCCCCTGGAAGAGCAGCCAGTGCTCTTAACCACTGCACCATCTCTCCAGCCCCCCAGGTCAGTGCTCTTAAACACTGAACTATCCTTCTAGACCCTATTATTATTCTTATTATTTTATTGTTATTGTTATTTTGTGTGTGGGGGCAGTTGAGACAGGGTTTTTCTGTGGAATAGCTCTGGCTGTCCTGGAACTCACTTTTTAGACCAGGCTGGCCTTGAACTCACAGAGACCTGTCTCTGCCTCCTGAGTGCTGAGATTAAAGGTGGGCTGGATGGTAAGGCAGACATTAAACAACAGCTCTGGGAACACAGGAAGAGACACCAAGAAGGTCTCAGTGTATGTACAGGGCTGGGAATAGAGGGGATAGATCTCCCCAAAGAACAGTGACATATCCCCAATGGTAACCTGTCTGTGAGACTGTTGAGAATAAGTCAGTTCACTTTGTTGCAGTGTAATGCACGTCCCCACCTTCTAGTAAAGTTACACAGGTGTCTTTTTGGTTTTTTTGTTTTTCGAGACAGGGTTTCTCTGTGTAGTTTTGGTGCCTGTCCTGGATCTCACTCTGTAGACCAGGCTGGCCTCGAACTCACAGAGATCCACCTGGCTCTGTCTCCCTATTGCTGGGATTAAAGACATGCGCTGCCACCACCACCCGGCTACACAGGTGTCTTTTAGGGGCTGAAACAGAAGGTATTGCTGTCTTCTTGGAGCTGAGAAAAGGCTGGCTGAAGGAGAGGAGAGACAGTCCTGATTCTCTTCTCCAGCTCACACTTCCCCACTGTAGTAGTTTGAACGTAACTGGCCTCCATCATCTCATAGGGAGTGGCAGGCACTATTGGGAAGTGTGGCTTTGTTGGAGTAGGTGTGGTCTTGTTGGAAGAAGTGTGTCACGGGGTGGGGATGGGCTTTGAGGTCTCCTATGCTCAGGATACCGCCCAGAGTCTCAGTTGATTTCCTGTTGCCTGCAAGATGTAGGATTCTTAGCTACTCCTCCAGCACCATGTCTGCCTGTAGGCCACCAGGCTCCCCGCCATGACGATAATGGACTGTCAGCAGGCCACCCAATGAAATGTTCTCTTTATACAAGTTACCATGGTCGTGGTTTTCCACAGCAACAGAAACTCCAAGACACAGAGGGAACTTGCTTTCCCTCTGACGCGCCACGCACAGGGCCTTTGCACACACACACTCTTCCCTCTCTCGGGAGCACTCTCGCTCCAGATGTCAGGGTTATTCTCCCTCCTCCTTCCCATTTGTCTACTGGTGTGCTCCACCAAGCTGTCTCTTCTTTTGTTTTCAAAAGACAGGATCTTCCTTTGCAGTCCCAGTTGCCCCAGAACTTACTATGTAGACCAGGATGGCTTTGAGCTTATGATCGTCCTGTCTCTACCTCCCGTGTGCTGAGATTATAAGCATGTGCCACCACGACTGGCCTAGGTTTAGGGGTTTGTTTGTTTTTGAAACAGGGTTTAAGGGAGGAAAAAAAAAAACCAAAAGCTGTCCTGGATTTCGCTCTGTAGACCAGCCTGGCCTTGAACTCACAGAGATCCGCCTGCCTCTGCCTCCCGAGTGCTGGGATTAAATGTATGAGCCACCATGCTGGGCATAGGTTTAGGGCTTTATGAAACATGGTTTTGTCATGTCACCCATGCTGGCTTTGAACTCACAACCTTCCTGCCTTTGCTTCTCAAGTTTTGGAATTATAATTCTGTGTTATCAGAATTCTGTTCTATATTGCCTCCTCAGTGAGGCCTTCTCTGACCAGCTCATTATAATCACATCGCAAACTACACACCTGACATAACACATCCTCCCCACTTCTCTGTTCCTTGTAGATTTCCCTAAGACCTCCTCCTAACATACATGGCTTTAAAAAGAAAATATGACAGGGTTTCACTGGCTTGGAACTTGCTATGCCAATCAGGCTGGCCTCTGCCTCCATGGTACTAAGTGGGGCTAAGGGCAGAGGCCACTACACCTGGCCATGTTTTATTTGTGTTGTTTTCCTCTGCCTCTTTAGAATATAAGAGCAATGATTTGGACATTTTACTTTTTTTTGGTTTGTTTGTATTTTATTTTATCTATATGAATGTTTTGTCTGCATGTATGTATGTTTACCACATGTGTGTCTGGTGCCCACAGAAATCTTAACAGGGCTTCAGTACCCCTAGATCTAGAATTACAGATTGTTGTGAACCGCCATGAGGATGCTGAGAATCCAACCTGGTCTTCTGCAAGAGCAGCAAGTATTCTTTTTTTAAGTCGGGGGAGGTTGGAGACAGTGTCTCACCATGTAGCCCTGGCTGTCCTGGGACTCATTATGTAACCAATCTGGCCTCAAACTCAGTGTTAGGATTAAAAGCATGTGCCACCATACCTGGCTATAACAAGTGTTCTTAAGCACCGAATCTACCGGGATCTTTTCTTTTTCCTTTTTTTTTTATTTTTTTATTTTTTGAGATAGGGTCTCTCTATATAGCCCTGGCTGTCCTGGAACTCATTATGCAGACCAGGCCACCCTCAAACTCACAGAGATCCTCCTGCCTCTACTCCCAAGTGCTCCCACTACACGCAGCTCCCTTGGATCTCTTCTACTGTTGCTGTCTCCCCACTACCCAGCAGGGACTGGCATGGAGGCAGCATCCAGTCAATACCAGTGGAATGAAGGGGTGAAGGAAGGGGGGTGAAGGAAGGAAGGAAGCTGTGTCCAGAGCCAAAGTCAGCTTCCTAGGCTCGGCAGATAGCTGCTGGTCAGCACAAGTTTTCCTCAGGATAAAGTCTGGTCACAAACCTTTCCTTCTTAGCTCTCAAAGTTACCCAAGCCAGGAGTGGGCTCACATCTGTAATCTCAGCACTTGGGAGGTGAGTTCAAGACTAGCCTAAGCTATACAGTGAGTTTGAAGCCAGCCTAGGCTACACCCACCCACACCCACACCGAAAATGGAAAGAAAAAAAAAATAAAAGCAAGGAAAACCCAATTCATGTATGATGGCACACACACCTGTAACCACAACCACAACACTTGAGGGCCTCAGGAGTTCAAGGTCATCCTCTAGTACTTAGTTATAGGTCAGCCTGTGCTACAGTGAGACTCTGTCTCAAACACAATAGATCAACCAAAATCGGTCATTTTTTGCTCACTAGTGGGTTATATATATGGCATTACTCACATACCTTCCAATTTACTACAAGTATATAGTTAAAAAGCTGTAACTGCATCTGATTCAGTGCCTAGCTTATCAGCTTCCTGGAGTCACTGGTACTGTTGATAGAAGTGATAGGTTATTCTGGTGCCCTCACTAGACTAGGCAGCAAGTGCCTCTAACTACTCAACCATTTCTTCCTTTTCTTTTTTTTTTTTTTTTTTTTTTTTTTACCCAAGACAGAATTTCTCTGTGTAGCCTTGGCTGTCCTGGAACTCACTCTGTAGACCAGGTTGGCCTTGAACTCACAGACATCTGCCTGCCTCTGCCTCCTGAGTGCTAGGATTAAAGGCATGCGCCACCACCGCCCAGCCTGCTCAACCACTTCACTGGCCCCTGGTATATTCCCCCGCCCCTCTGGAAATTAGCAAGGGAGGTATTGAATGTAGATATGCTCACAAGACAACATCGAGCCCCCAACAGTCATACACTGTGGGTACCATATTCTCTGGGTACTTGTGCCTTACAAGCCCTAAGTGAGTAGCACTAAGCCTTTCCTCGAGCCTGCCTCTTGGCCCTGCATGCAGTGTGCCATGATGACCCTCCCTGCTCTCAGGCTCCTGAGTGTTCTACCGCCCAGCAGGTGGCTGCTTGCAGCGTTCAGTCTTGCCTTCTGCAGAGAGGAAACTCAGGTTGTCTTTGAGGGAGTCAGCCCTTCCCCCATTTTGGTCCTTGCTCTTGGGTGTGGAGCATGCTTTCCTTCTAGAGGCAGGGCAGGCATAAGACCCAGGCCTGGCCAATCACTATGTTCTTCTAACTCCAATGACTAGGGGTCAGAGCATCCCTTTCACTCTAGTGCAGTGAAAAATCACCTCAGAGACTTTGTTAGAGAAGAAACATTTCCTTCTGCTCCTGATAGGATAAAAGCCTGGAATTGCTGGCAGTAGTTGCTCTCACCAGTATGTGGGGGGTGTGTGGGGTTCTTTCAGTGGCACCCAGAGACCGTTAAGCGTAGATCTGGTCCCAGACATACTCCTAACAATGTCTTTGGAACACCTAGAAGCAGCCCTCCCGAGGACAATAAAATGCCATTGCTGACAAATGCACTTTTCTACCCAAGCCACTTTGGACTAGGTTCATCCTCCTGGGACTGGGGACAATCCTCTGAGCCACCTCAAACACCAGCTTCTTTATGAAGTGCTGACCCCTCCCCACCCATCTGTCTTGCATCGGCATAGGCTTGTATTGCCCATGCTAGGCCTCCTCGGTCCAGCCATACCAGATGTTTGTTTGCCCAAAGCCAGAGCCCTGTGCCAGGTTGATCGGCGTTTGGCGGACAGTCCATAGTACAGCCTCTGGCTCCTCTCTCGTGTTTTTGAGACAGGCTCTTTCTACATAGACTTGGCTGTCAGAACTTAGTATATAGACCAGGCTGGCCTAGGAGTCACAGAAATCCAGTCCACCTGCCTCTGCCTCCTGAGTACTGGGATTAAGGTGTGCAATACCACACCCAACTTGGTTTCTCTATTGCTCCTAAGGGCTCCCTGTCTCCTTCTGCAGCACCAGGTTCCTGGCTGCCTCCTAGGACCACTCCCATGGCCACCCCCACCCCCCACCCCCCACCCCCCAGCACTCACAGGGAAACTGTGTTGGCAAACACATATTGCTTTATTTAGTGTTTCTCTGGATTGCAGAAGTGTCAGCAGTGGGCTGAGGACCCCAGAGGGAACAGAGGGAGCCGGGCAAACCCAAGGCCCTCTGAGGTGGAGAGAAGCAGCAGAAAGGGGTGACGGCCCTGCAGCTCCTCCAGGGCTAGCCCTGGCCCCATGCTCCCAGGTCACAGATGTGTCCAGGCCAGTAAAAACCCTACCATCCTGAAATTGGGTCCAAAGTGTGTGTGTGTGTGTGTGTGTGTGTGAGGAGGTTGTCATCCCAAGGCATAGACCCAGGCAGGAGACCCCCTCCCGTCTGGTGGCTCCCAAGGGTGATTGCTGGTCAGAGAGCCAGGTGCATACTTAAGACGTGACCCTTGCTTTATGGGTCTCCCTGGCCCTGGGAAAGGCAGTGAGGTGTGCTAAGGACACTGCTTCACTTCAGGATTTGGCCCAACCTGCTGCTAGGCAAGCCTTCCTTGTGTGGCTTGCCTGTCGCCAGCTCGGTGATTCCAGGGGCCTGGACTAGATGATTTCTCTGAAGTCTTCCAAACTCTAAGACTTTTTCCCCACTCCAGGATGCCCTCAGACTGAGGTGGAAATATTAAAACTTTTTTTTTTTTTTTTAATGCTGGGGATTGAACCCAGGGTCTCACACATGCTTAGCACCAGTTCTACCACTGGGCTCACCCCCAGCCCTAGAAAGGGCATTCTTAAGGCAGGAAGATGGGGTAAGGTGGTCTCAGGCCCCAGGTCTGAGGGGGCCACAAAAGGTGCAGGTGGGTGGGTGGACAGACAGACAGACAAGGTATCAAGGGAATAAGGAGAAGAGGCTTGGCCAGAGAAGAGGGCCCCACAGCCCAGCCCACCCAATCTTTTAGCTACATTCCTTGCCCTATTTGAGTCAAGAAAACACATCCAGTGTGTTTAGGGTAGGAAAATGGCTTTTTTAAAAAAATAGTTTCCTATAAAGCATCAAAAAAATCTCAGAGAAAACTTCAGTTAAAATTCCCTTCTCTCAGACATTTGGCATCAGCAGAGGGCTGGCCTGGTCTGCTCAGGCCCCTGCTTTTCTATTGCTGTGGCCCGGCCTGGCCCACTCCTGGGGTAGCTCCCTGGCCCCCCATCACCTCAAGAGAGGGTGAGCAGGAGGCAGGAGTTTGCAGGTGGGCTTTGGGGGTGTCCCTGGATCCCTGACTGGAAGCTCGAGTCTTTGGTAACTGGGAGGGGAGGAGGGAAGAAGCAAAGCATCGGGAGTCCGGAGGGGGGGGGTCCACTGGGGCCTTCATCACCGAGAATTCAGCCGAGGGGCCACCTAGTGGGGGGAAGCCTAGTGGTGAGCGGAGGAACTGCAGGTACTTAGAGGCTGGGGGAGAGAGACCTGTAGCAGGTCGTGGGGAGTTGAGGGGCCTTGGTACTGAACTTTTCCATTCCCACAGCAGTACCTACTGCTCTGGCCAGAGTGAACGTCCCCACATGTGCGTCCCTGCACCGTCCCCATAGTCCCCATTGCCCTCCTTATTATAACCCTTTTATGGCCACCAGAGGGGCCCAAGTGAGCCCCTCTCTCGCCTTCGTGGGCAGGCAACAGGGGAAAGGGGACACGTCCTCCGGGGAAGGCTTGGCCATCAATGGCTCTACCTTAGACCCAGGCCAGCAAGCCTCACTCACCACAGCCAGGTGGCCGTTCTTAGCCTTGGTGATGAGAAGCTCCGAGCCAGATGTGAAGTCAATGATGCCATCCCTGCCTGGCCCCCCTGCAAATGTGATGCTGGAGGCAAGGAAGAACGTGAAGACTTGCTCACAGAGACGGACCCCCTAGGCTGGGGCTTTCCCAGGGTCCACGAGCCACCCCAACGTGCTTCACCTGCCCTGGTTGATGTTGATATTGTTGACACGATCAGCACTGAGGGCCGTCTTGGTTAGTGTCTCAATCACATGGTCACTCTGCAGCACCACATCTCCCTGGTGAATGAGATGCAAAGAATGAGTGAAGCCCTGTTCAGGGCTAGAGGACCCTCCTCCACCTCCCCAAGTCCTAATGGGGGTACCTTTTGTTTATTGTCCTCACGCTGCACATGAAGCACAAATAGGCTGTCACTCAGGCTACTGACGGAGATTCCTGAGAGGGGAGGGCAGAGGTCAGGGAGCAGTGGTCAGAGCAGGGCTCCTCCCCACCCCTGCAGGCCTCAACTCGGGCTGACCCGTCAGGTTGGTATAGTCGATCCTCTGCTTGACTTTGGCATCTTCCACGATGACCACGGCACTGGGTGTGAGCAGCAGCTGCCGGGACCGAGGTTTGTAGCCCTTGCGGTCATATTTCACCACTGGCACAGCATACTAGAGACAGACACACAACAGTGTGAGGGCAGGGCGGGGGCTGAGGAGTTCCAGGGACAACTTCCTTGCCCATGGCTCTGGCCGCTGGGCAGAACACTGTGAGGGCTCTAGTTGTGACGGGTGGGTTCTTACCTGGATGGGCTCAGAGCCCAAGGCCTGAAGCACTCTGGGGCTGATCTCTTCAGTGCCTGTAACCAAGATGGGGAGAAGGAAGTCGGGTAAGGCCAGAAGGAGACAGGATGGTGCTGGAAGGCTCAAGGGATGAAAAGTGTGTGTGGGGGTGCTTACCAAGACGTGTGCTAATGAAGAGTCTGGGGACACTCTGGGGGTAATTGTCCTTCTTGCCCTTGAAAATCTCACTAGCCACAGCCTTTTGCTGCAGCTGATGAGACAAAAGGAATCAGTATCAACGGGCTGGGGACCATCTGGAGGGCGGACCCAACAGCTCCCTCATCTCTAGTGCCCTGCCACCAACATCCCATCAGCTCCTCCCTTCCTTACCCACTGTCCCCACCAAACAAGGCACAGAGCTCCCCAGGAGTTATGACAGGACTGTCCAGTTCCAGGCCTGATTTTGAAAATGATTCCTATCAGGCCCTCAGGCCTGAGACTGGGGTCCAGCTTAGAATCGTGTAGGTGGCCCACTGCTGCAACAGGTTATCTGAGCTGCGTGGGTCCTCCTCATCCAACACCATGTTGGTAAACACAAGGTACGTCAACCACTGACATAATCAGTGAGTGTAAAGCTGGGCCAATCAAGGCTCTTCTCCAAACTTTCTGCAGCCTCCACTGCCTATGAGAAGTCCAGTGAAGGGTCTGGCCTTCTTCTGAGGCTACAGTGTTGACCAGGCAAAGTGCCTGCTGTCCCCAGAGCCCCCACAACTAAGTACTTGCTGCCCGAGCTCCCCACACCTGCTGCTTCCACTCAGGGCTGATACTCCGGCAGTATTTCCACACCATGTTCTTCATGCACAGCTCCCGTAGCAGCTCTGAGGCCTAGGGAAAGAGTCGGGTCAGACATCTTTCCAGCCTGCTTCCGTTCCTACTGAAAACCCCCAACAGGCGCCTCAAGCCAGACAGCCCTTTGGAGTATTTTCTCCCTGGGGGAACTCATTTTCTCTTCTCTTTCTTTCTTTTCTTTTCTCTCTCTCTCTTTTTTTTTTTTTTTTTTTTTTTTTTTTTTGAGACAGGGTTTCTCTGCTGCTTTGGAGCCTGTCCTGGAACTTGCTCAAATTCAGATCCGCCTGTCTCTGTCTCCTGAGTGCTGGGATTAAAAGTATGTGCCACCACCACCCGGCTGGGAACTCATTTCATGGCCCGGCTCTACTTTCTCTCCCTGCTGAACCCTCCCTGGCCACCTCTCTGGAGACATGATAAGGACACCCCCTCGCCCCTGCTAAGTGCTGTGATCGATGTCCCTAACTCAGTATGGAGAGCCCACAGACCTCTCTCAGGGCAGGTGGGGGTGTGGGCCAGGAGGTGTCCAGGACATTCCGGGGTAGTTGCCGCCTCAGGTTAAGTAAAAATGACGTGCGCACGTGGTCCAGGTAGAAGGCATTCTCAGGGCAGCGGGGTGCGTGGCGTAAGATGAAGCCACGGATGAGTCTGGGGGTGGGCAGCCCAGACACAGCTGGGGTGAGAAACCTGACAACAGATCCCCACATTCACCTTCATCTGTAGTCCCCCTCACGGCATCCCAGCACTCACCGACGGATAGTTTGCGCTGCCCACTTCCTCTTGGCTGCCTTTCTCCGGCCCAGTGTGCCACGCCACCATGACTGGATACAGATGGCTGTGGATACCACATATGGCTGACCTCTGTCTTCTCACTATGGCGGCCCATCCATCCCCTAGACCCTGCCCCTCCAAAAGACCCCTGGGACCCCACACCTGATCGCTTCACTCGGAGGAATTTCTGCCGCCAATGAAAGCCCCTCCAGGCTGCCTGGATCTGGGTGGCTGTGGTTGGGGAAGAAAATTAATTGTCAGGGCTCAGCACCCCTAGGTGAGGCCTGGCATGGTCAGTGGTATGAGTTAAGTTGAGGAAGGAAGGGTCTGTGAGAGGCAAGTCAATGAAAGACAGCGGGTGAGTGTGGGGCTGGGCTTGGACTGGGGAGGCTGGTGGCCTTTCTTTGCTGGGGGTGGGAAAGGAGGAAGACAGCTGAATAAGGGTGGGCAGGTTTCCTGGGGGAAAAAAAAAGCCCAAAGGCAGTCATTTCCATTCCCCAAGACCCCCATGGGACAGCAAGGGTGAGTCTCTCTCTCACCTAGGCTCTGCCGTCGGACCTCCAGGGAGTCCTCTGTGGCAAACAGCGTCTTGGGGAATCGGATGAAGATCTTAGTTCTGGGAGGGAAAGCCGTGATCAGCCTCTGGGTACCAGCTCCTTCATCCTCCAGGCCCCGGGAACAGGCCCCACTCACCGGCCCATTTTGTACTCTTCTGGCTTGTAGCCCAGGTGTTTGACCAGCACTGCCACCCCATCCTGGGGCCGTCCTGCCCACGTGGGCCACGTCTCTGGACACAGTGACTTGTACCTGGGAATGGGGAGAGCAGGCATGTACGTACTCAGGCGAGCCCAAGCCAGTGCCCACTCTGGAGGTCCCTTCTGCTCTGCTGGGTGTCTATAGGTGCTTTCACTCACTGGTAGATGGCACACATGCCTGAGGGTCCCCATTTTAAAGGTGGGGGACTGAAGCATTCCCATCTACCTAAGGCAGAGATGGGATTCATATGCTGGTTGGCTCAGGTCCTTTCCTCTGAATAACTACAAAACCACAACATCCTGAGTTCCCGTCACCAGTCTCTGGTGGCAGCCTGTCAATGTGCTCCTCCTGTGCCCCTCACCAGGGGCTTCAGGAGGGTGGGGTTGTGTGTGTGTGTACCTTGTGTCTTCTTTTCCAAGACTAACATCAGGCCCATAGCATAAAAATGGTTCCTGGCCTGGATCCCATTGCAGCTGAGGGCCTCTGAACCCTCGTATCTGAACTAGAGCTATGAATGCCCCTCCTTCCTCGCCGTTCCAGGAGGTTCTGATCCTCCCACCTCACCCCTCCGCGGTGGGCCGACCCCACCCACCTCTGTAGGAAAGCCTCGTATTTGCGTCGATAGGCGAAGCCAGCTCTACGCACGCGCAGATTCTCCATCAGGCCCAGGTACTTCACCTGGTGTCGGATAAGCACCTCATCAAATCGACCTGAGAGGAAGACAGCGAAGGTGGGTCCTCGGGCTGTCACTGAAAGGCAGGGTCGCCAGCCAAGAGGCACAGCTCACTGCTCCCGGGGCCAGGGAACCTACCAGGCTGCTTGGCATCATTTGGCTTGATGCAGCGGATATAGGCAGGCTCCTTAGACTTCAGGATCTCCACGAGCTGCAGGAGGCTCATCTTGAACTGTGTGGCGACCTGGTGAGCCAAGGGGGTGTGTAGGTTGGCTGGGGCTGGGCGGAGGCCACTCATGCCTGCATACACCGCCCCTCTTCCTCCCATCACTCCTGCCTCAGGACAGAGAGGGCCAGACTCCACCTTAGTTCCTTTTAGCTCATTAGAGACCTCAGCTTCTCTAACCCAGCTCTCTTTGCAATGCCGCACGCCCCCTCCTCTTCCCCGCCCCCCCCCCCCCCCCTTTCCTTCTTCCTAGTAGCGAAGAACTAAGTCAGGGCCTTAGGCTCATTAGGACAGAATCTCGCCACTGAGGTACCCTTCCCCCCTTATTTTTGAGATAATTGATCAGTCTGAGGTAAAGTGTACTGGGGAAGATCTTGGAAATGACCCCAAAGGGAGATGGTGTCGGTGGGAGGCAGCGGGAGAGGAAGGCAGTCCAAGCAGACGGAGAAGTGTTCCACCGGAGAGAGTAGACTTTATCTTTAGGGAAACAGCCAATGAGGAATTTGGAGTCAGGGAGCAGCAATGGGATGTGTATGTCTGATTATTTCTGCAGCATTTGTGTGGAGGATGGATTGGGAGGGGTTGGTGGGGAGCTAGGAAACTAGGGAAGAGGTTACTTGACTGGCTCATAGGACTGACCTGGACCAGTGGTTACAGGGGCAAAGGAGAGGGAGTTGAGAGTATTTAGGCCACAGAAATCCACATCACCCAACTGGAGAAGTCCCTGGCCCGAGGGACTGGGTGGAGAGTGATTCCTTCTCAAGTCAGGGAAAGAAGAGCAAGGGGCTTGGCCACCAAAGGTCCACTTGGGGCCATCGCTGGGTACGGAAGCCAGAGACATGCTACAGAGCATGGGTACAGAGCGTGTGCAGGAGTCCCGAGTAGGGAGATACTGGCTTGTTGTGGAATATTGCTTTAACTATGTAAAGGTGTGTTACATTGCTTTATGTTGCAGACTATTGCTTTAACTATGTAAAGATGTGTTACATTTGTTTACGTTGCAGAATATTCCTTTAACTATGTAAAAGTGTGTTACATTGGTTTATGTTGCAGAGTATTACTTTAACTATGTAAAGGTGTGTTACATTGAATTACATTGCAGAATATTCCTTTAACTATGTAAAAGTGTGTTACATTGGTTTACGCTGCATTTGTTTAACATGTAAAGATGTGTTGCTTTGCCTGCCTGAACGGCCAATAGGTAGGCAGAGGAGGGATACGCAGGGCTGGCGGGCAGAGAGAATAAGTAGGAGTACTCTAGGCTCCAAGAGAGAAAGAGAGGGAGATGCCTGCGGTCAGCTAGCCAGCCAGGCAGCTACCAGCCAGCCAGACACTGAGGAAGCAGTGAGAATAGAACGTGCAGAATGAAAGAAAGGTAAAAAGTCCCGAGGCAAAATGTGGATGAAGAGGATCAGGTTAAACTAAGTTACAAGAGCTAGCAAGAAATGAGCCTAAGCTAAGGCCGAGCGTTCATAACTAATGATAAGTCTCTGTAGTGATGGGAGCTGGTGGGCAGCCCAAAGAAAGTCTGCTACACTGGCTGGAAGAGGCGGCGGCTCCGGCAGAAGCTGGAAGGACCGAGTCAGGATAGCAGAAGCAGGGTCCTGAATGGGCACCACAATGTCTCTGTGAGCCAGCTGGAAGTACCCCGGTCCTCTCTCCCTCCTGACCTGGAGCTGTGAGGACCTCTTCTGGCTCAGCCCAATAGCTGCACCTCTGGTCTCAGCTGGCTGAAGGTCCCCTGCATCTGGCACCACTGGCCACATCTGCTTTTTCCAGCTCCTCCTCCACTAAATTGTTCTTTACAACTGTCTAGCTTTCCTTGGCCTCTGTGTGGATGTGGATGGTGGACACACAGGTATGCTGCCTACAGAGCCCTCCTACAGGTCTACTTGACAAGCAGTTACTCATTCTCTCGCCTCAAATGCTGCCTTTGCCTTGGAGCCTTCCCAGATGCCTACCTCCCCCCTGCAGGAAGTTCACTTCCTCTTTATGGTTCCCAAAGCACCCATACACCTGGCTGTGAGAGCATCTATTTGTTTGATTCCTCAGAGCTGAGAGATGTCTGCTGACTAGGTGGATACACACAAGTGCCCACGCAGGCTGGGGTACCATGGGTACCCATACAGAGAGAAGCAGGCAGGCATACAACAGTCTACATACAGAGAAAGCTGGACACTTAGAAAGACAAGGGCTAGCGAGGTGGCTCAGTGGCCAGTCTGACATCCCCAGTTTGATCCTGGAGACACATGCCGTGGAAAGAGAGAACTGACTCCAATAAGTTGTCTTCTGAACTCTACTCACACCACGGCACATGCACCACCACCCCCACATACATACACAAATAAATAAATGTAATAAAACATTGGAGGAAAAAAATAGGCAAAGACTGTCATGAGAGCAGACACCCATGTACGTGCACACGGGTGTAAACACGCTCACGGTCACAGTGCCTGCCATCTGGGCTCTGGTCTGTGCTCAGGCACACACACACCACTCCAATGTCATAATCTCCACACCGTCTCTGGTCGCTTCTTGTCACTGAGCTCATTCCTGTCAAAGCACTGGCTCATGATGGGGTTCATCGAGCTGCACATGGTCTGTGAGGCAGAAGAGGGGTCAGGGCTGAGCACAGAGCCGGAGATGCTCCCGAACTGTGGGTACCCAACCCACCGCAGCCCGCCTGTGTCTTCCTCACCTCCTTCAGGTTCCGGAAGAGAAGGTCATTGTTTTTATCCAGAAACCCTGCCAGGGGAAAAGAGACGAAGGGTGAGGGAGTACCCCCCCCATCCCCCGGCCTCATGGGACCCAGCCCCAGGATCCTCACCAGTGACACTGTAGGTCACCTCTCCAGCATAATGAAGAAGGCGGAACTCCCCGCGACCTAGCGATTTCCTGGTCTTCTGGTCAGCGAGCTTGTGCCTGAGGGTGACAGGGAGAGGAAGCTACCATGTCTGACCTGGGGCATGTCCCGTCCCTGCCTGTTGACAAAGCTTTAGGAGCCATCCAGGAAGGAGCCGGCAGGCCCTGGGCTGTCCCACAGATTGCATACTACGTGGTAGACTGTGCAGGCCTGAGGCCTGTTGCAGAGTTCACAGAAGCTCAGAACAGTAGACAAACTTGCCTAGAGGCCAGCCTAGCTCCAGGAGGAGGAACTTGGGCTTAGGCATGCCAGGCAGTCCAGGCATAGGGCTAAGTTCATTGCCTCTGGCCTCTGCCCAGCTGTTTAGAGGGTGGTAGAGCTGTCCTCTCCATTTTCAGAATGGAATCTGTCCCAAGAGATTATTTAAATTCTAAACATGCTTGTACCCTCTAGCCCATTTTTTACTTTGAAGAACTATTCTGAGCAACTACCCAGAGATGCAGGTGAAAATTGAAAGCCTAAAGAAGAATGTGGTGGCCTTGCTCTCACATCACAAACCTGGAGGGTGAGCTTCTGGGTAGCTCAGTGGTAGGATGCTTGCCTAGCATGTGTGAAGCCCTAGGTTCCATCGTTAATACCAGGAAAAAACAAAAACAAAAACCCAGTGGGGTGGTGGTGGCACATGCCTGTAAAGCAGAGGCAGGCACATGTCTGTGAGTTCAAGGCAAACCTGGTCTACATAGCGAGTTCCAGGATGGCCAGGGCTACAGAGAGAAACCCTGTCTCAAAAAACCCAAACAACCGGTGCACAACTTTAATCCCAGCACTCAGGAGGCAGAGGCAGGTGGATCTTTGTGAGTTTGAGGCCAGCCTGGTCTACAGAGTGAGTTCCAGGACAGCTAGGGCAACATGAAACCCTGTCTCAAAAACAAAAACAAACAAACCAAAAACAAACCCCCGGAGAGGCTCACTGGGGCCCTCAAGGCAGGGTGAGAGCTGCAAAGTCCCATGGGTCATAGCCCTCGAAGGACATATTTTGAAGAAATTTTTCCACTTGATACAGGAAAAACCCTAGAACATAACATTATCCTGAGCCTCATGCACAGTAAGTTCTTGACTTTGGAAAAAAAATGTATAGGAACAGGCAGGAAGGAAATGCCTGGGATTGTTAACAATGATGACCTCTGGGTAACAGGGTCACAAGAGGCTTTGCACACATTCCAACTCTCTCTAATGAGCAGCATTTTTGTAATTATGCGAATTTTATTGTTCGGTATGATGGTGCATGCCTGTAACCCTAGCACTCCGGAAGCAGAGGAAAATAGGATCAGGAGTTCAAGGTCATCCTTTACAGTGAGTTCCAGGCCAGACTGGGCAACATGAGACCCTGTCTCAAAAAATCTAAACCAAGCCGGGTGGCAGTGGCACACACCTTTTTTCCCAGCACTCGGGAGGCAGAGCCAGGCAGATCTCTGAGTTTGAGGCCAGCCTGGTCTACAGAGTGAGTTCAAGGACAGCCAGGGCTACACAGAGAAACTTTGAAGAGAGAGACTAACCAATACCACCAGATACAGCGGTGAAAGCCTTTAAGCCCGACGCTCCAAAGGCAGAAGCAGGTAGATCTCTAAGTTCCAGGTCACCCAGGGCTACAATGATATTTTGCCTCAAAACAATAGTCCCCCTGCCCTCCCCCCAAAATCCCTTCAAATGTTTTGCCTGCTTCCTCCTCCTTCTTCTTCTTTTTTTTTTTTTAGTTTTTCAATTCAGGGTTTCTCTGTGTAGCCTTGTCTGTCCTCATTCTATAGACCAGGATGGCCTTGAACTCACAGAGCTCTGTCTGCCTCTGCTGTCCCAGTGCTGAGATTAAAGACATGCACCACTACCACCGCTGGGCTTTCTTCCTTCCTTCCTTTCAAATAGGATTTCACATTATAGCACAAGTTGGCTTCAAACTTGCAGCAATCCCCATCAAGCACAAGCAGAAACAATTTTTCATGTACTTGGTTTTTTTGTTGTTGTTGTTGAGCAGGGTCTCTCTATGTAGCCCTGGCTGGCCTAGAACTTGCTCTGTAGACCAGGCTGGCCTGGAACTACTCACAGAGATCTGCCTGCCTCTTCTCTGAAGTGCTGAATTAAAGGCATACATTTCATGCTTGGCTTCAGGTACTGTTCAACAAACAATGCTCATGACTGTTGAGTCCAAAAGCCTTGGGACATTCATCCCAAGCTCTACAGTCTAAATAGATAACATAACCCTGACCAAATGAGTGAATCTTTCTGAGTTTTGGTAAGATACAACACAAGAAGCATCCTTATGGGATTCTGTAAAGTAGGCAGTAAGGGGTACCCAGTTTGTGTGCTGAGCTTCCCCACTTTACAGAGAGTCCTTTTGTCTTTTGTTTTGTTTGTAGACAGGATCTCAGGTGGCCTGGAATTTGCTATGTAGCCAAGATGGCTTTGATCCTGAGGCCTCCTCCTCCCAAGTGTAGGGCATTCCTCATATAGAAAGTAATTTACAAATGAGGGAGCTTATAAAAACAAACAACTTAGCAAGTTTCATTCTCAGAAAAGGAGGAAGGTCCAACAGTGGCCTTTCGTAACTGTCAACATCACCGCTTTCTCCGGTGATTAACTGGTGGCTGGTGGCTTGGTTTGGGCGCTGGGGACCCAAAAGGAGTCCTGGGCATGCTGGGTATGCTTTCTACCACTGAGCTATGCCTTCAGCCTCACAGCTGGTGTCGCCACTATGGAGGGACCCCCAGCTGAACCTGAGCCCCCGCCCCAGCAGCACACTCACGTCAGGAAGTGGGGGTGGTGCTTGACAGTGTCCTCCAGCTTCTCCAGGAAGGTCAGGTCTGTGGCCTCCCCAGGACGCAGACACTCTTCATCCTGCAGAGCACAGGATGAGGTGAGGGATTTATTGGAAAGGAGGAGATAAAGAGGCCAACATGTAAGAAGTCAGAGGCACAGGAGAAAGGGGCAGAGCTTAGGGAGCCCTGACAGAGAGCCTGCAGCCCGGACCAGTACCTCACCTTACCCTACCTAACCCCACACTCTGACCCAGCCTGCAGACACACTTGGGACAGAAAGGAGGGAGGTTTCCAGGCTGTCTCCCACCATGAGGCTAGAAGAGCAGAGGATGTACCAAGATGGAGATGATGCCCTTGAACTTCTCCTCTACCAGGTCACAGATGATCTTGTTGTTGAAATACTGGACAGGTTCCCACTGCACAGAATGAGAAGGGCATCGATCACCAGGTCCCCCACTCTCTCCTGGGAGCCCCAGTGCCTCGCTTCCCATGACATGCCGGGTACCCCAGGCATGCACGTACCGCAATACCCTCTGCCTCGTATTCCTCCTGCTCAGACTTGAGTGTCAGCTCGATGAAGAGCTGCTGCAGCTTCTCGTTGCAGTAGTTGATGCAGAACTGCTCAAAGCTGAGGGACAGTGGAATAACCCGCAGTAGTGCCGGGGACAGGGAATGGATGGGAGCAGGTACAAGCAGCAGGGCTAAGAGACGCCAAGCAGGGCCATGGCTGGGAATGAGAGGCAGGGCACAGAGGAGAGGGCCAGAACACAGACACTGGCAGACAGACTGGCAAGGGTTAAAAGTGCAGGACTGACCTGTTATGCTGAAAGACTTCAAAGCCGTAAATATCCAGGAGCCCAAGAACGGTGGTGCTCCGCCAGCTGGGACTCTCGGCATCCTAAGGCCAGCCAGTCAGCAGACAGCATGGGTCCTCATGGTCTGCCCCAGCTCCCGGCTACAGGCCTCCCTGCCCACCCTCCCTGCCTTCCTTGGAAGCAGCATGGACCGAGTACTCACCTTAGAGGCCAGTGACCTGTTGATCTTTCTGACCAGCCAGGAGAAAGTGCGGCTGTACACAGCCTTGGCGAGAGCGTCCCTTGCGTACGCAGCCTGTTCAAGGTTCAGTGGGCTCAGGAGCTGCCATAGAGGATAAAACAGGAGATGAACGCCACAGACACCCTTCTGTCCTACCTCCCCTCAGACCCAGGCATCCGATAAAGGAGTCCTTACCACCCTGCCTCCCTAACTCCATTAAACCAGAGAGTGGCGGTGCTATTTAGGACACCATAGGGAAGCTGTTATAGGGTCTCATTCTTGGAGGTGGGAGCCCTGGCCAGCTAGCTCACTGTACCTCTCTAAGCCACCTGCATTATGCCCCTCTGGCACTACTGAAGACCCTGAGTAGACCAGCAGAGAGGAACAAAAGGATGAGGCTCTCTAGGACGGCCCACCTCTCCTGTTTCTGTGGCCAGTCTGAGTCTTACCTCTTCCCCCTTGGCGATGATCTTCCTGTGAGTCAGGGCTTCCCTCAGCATTGTGCCTTCCACGCCAAGGAGCTGCCGGGGGGGTGGGGGGGGGGGGAGTGCGGGTGGGCACAGTGAGGGGCTGGTTTCTCTCACCTCAGCTGCCCCTGTCCTTACCCTCTGCCTGCCACACTCACCCTAGTCAGATACTTGAGTTGGTTCTCAGTAGTGACCTGGGCATTACTTTCCTCGTCCGCAGCAAAGTGGATGTTGCCCAAATGCAGGACGCTGGCCACGATGCTTAGCAAGTCCTGAGGTGGCAACAGGGGCATGTGGTGGTTATGAGGTCAGGGAGGTCAGGGCTGCCCATGAGGACCAGTAGGAGATGCTCAGATTCAGCAGGGGATGGTTGGTAAAGCACTCGGGAGGGGAAGGGAACTCCAGGTAGAAATGGGTTCCAAAAGAAGTGGGTGAATTTGGGGTGGGAGGGGAGGAGGGTCCACAGAAGAGCCCTAACCTCCACTTCATCCTCAGTGAAGTCAATGACTGACAGGGCCTTCCTGACGACCTTCCAGTCACTCTTGTCGTTGATGGAGGAGACTTTGGCACACTGGCCCTGGAGAAAGAGCACAGCTGGCAGCCGGCACTGGCGCTGTGCCCCCCAGGTGGCACCCACCCTGCCGGCTAACTACTCACCTTCACCAGGTACAAGTAGCTCTGGGGGTTCCGTTCCAAGCCCAGACGACGAAGAGTCTCCTCCTCACCCCCCTCCAGTAGCTGGTAGAAGACGTGGAAGTTCCGCTCCCCATGATTCTGGTGTACCACTCGTGACTTTTCCAGGAGGTAACTGAGGATGTGGCCTCCCACAGGGGCACCCTGTGGGTAGGGTGGGGAACAGGGATGGTCAGCTCGGTCAGGAGAAAGGACTCATCTTCCCCTTCTCTCCTGCAGTAGACCTGGGCTCTAACTCGAGCTCTGCTACTAGATAAGTGGGCTCAGGCACCCACTCTGGCCTCAGTTTCTTCATTTAAGAAATGGAGACACAGCATAGTGGTTAAGTGACCTGTTCTCACCTCTGTCAGCACACACACGTGTGGTGCACACACAGATTTAAAGAGAGAGAGAGAGAGAGAGATTCAACTCTATCCACTTCCAAGTCATACTTGTATGCCTGCCAGGCATTGCAAATTTAACAAGCCTGACCGTGCATTCCAGCTTTTCCCTCTCCCACACGAACTCCGGCTCGTGCCCTCCCATCTTGATCAGTGGCAGCTCTGCAGTGCAAGTTCTTCAGGAGGGAAGGCTGCAGTCCTCCCGGGAAACTTTTTCCCACCTACTTCCTATATCCAAACAAGCAGCCAATCCTGCTGCTTTAACCTTGAAAACACCCAGAATCCAACCTCTGCTCTTCACCTCCGTGACTACCACCCCGATTTGAGGCGCTCATCTGTCACCTACATTATTACATCAGCCTCCCAACCGGTTTCCCGGCTTGGCTGGGTTCCTCTATCATCTACTCCCAACAAAGGCTAGAATGACCTTTTCAGTAGGGAAGTTGCATCATGACAGGCTACTATTCAAAACCCTCTCATAATTTCTTTTCACTTAGCTGAAAAAAAATTTTTTTTGCAGGGCTCTCTTTGAGCATAGCATTCCATGTAGCCTGTGTTCTTAATATGATTTAACGTCCTTGTTTTAATTCCCACACTGAGGCAGGGGGAAAAAAAAATCTTTGCAAAGACCTAAGAGACCCTGGCTGTCTGCTCCTGTTTTCCTGGTACCTTGCTTCCTCCTGCAGCTTCTGGCTTCACTGTAGTCTTTAAACACACTAAAAACTCCACCTCTGCAAAGCCTTGGACCTCACGTCTACCTGGCCTCATTGCCCCAGGCATCCGCTACGCTTGCTCCCCACTCCCAACGAGTCATTTCCGAAATGCCACCCCCGAGTGAGGACTTCCCCATCTGCCTTAGAACTGCAGACCCAGGTGTGGCAGTGCTACTCAGGAAGATGAGGCAGGACAATCGGGAGTTTAAGAGCAGTCTGGATTACAAACTGAGACTATCTCATTAAAAAAAAGAAAAAATTACAGCAGCACCCACCTTTACCTAATTTTATTTACTGCTAAGTTATTATGTTTCTGTTTATCACCTATCAGTCCAGGAGACAAGATCCGTTTGATTTCACTGCTCTAACAGTAGCCCCCGAAGAGTGCCTGGCACACAGTAAGTCCTCAACAAATACCGAACCTCCTGAATGGCACACCCGACCCCCTCCTAATGCTTCAACACACCCACAGGTACCTTGAAGTCAAACTGCACGTCCATGTACTTCCCGAACCGGCTGGAGTTATCATTTCGGAGAGTCTTGGCATTTCCAAAGGCCTGGGAGTGGATGGAAATGTGAGAGAAGCTGACGTTTTCTTTTTATTCTACCCTCTCCTCAGATGCTGCCATCCCCTCACCTCCAGCACAGGGTTGCTCTGCAGCAGCCGGTCCCGCACGGCACCACCCCGCTCAGGGGCTGGGCAGGTCTCCGCATAGAACTGTAGTAGTCTCTTGGTGGCCTCTGTCTTTCCTGCCCCACTCTCTCCAGAAATCATCACTGCCTGGTCCCGCCGCTCAGTACGAAGCGCCCGGTACACGGTGTCAGCCACTGCAAACCTGGGGCAGAGGTTTGCCAAGAGTTCGCAGGGTGAGGGAGGGCCACCTATATCTGATTGGACCACTCTTATAAAATGTGGGGGCGGACCTGCACAGCTGAGGATGGGGGCCAAGTTCACTATCACATGGAAGTCTGAAAGGATCACTCTGGGTGGGGTGCTAGCCAGGTGCAGCATGTTAAAACAGTTAAAGGAATAAGTCACGAGTGGGCACTGGGGTTGGGAGCCGAGGGTCCTGGAGGACAGAACCCAGAGACTCATCTATGAGAACTGAGGTGACTCTGGGGTAAGCAATCATGGGATTCCTCAAGCTGTGAAGGGTGAGTCAGTCACCCAAGGCAGGGGTTAAGAATCATTTCAGAGTGGGGGTTGGGTGGGGTCATCTTGCATGACGATAGGGGAGGTCACTCCTGGAAAGGTGAGGGAATCACTCACAGGTGGGGTGGCACTTCATAGAAACTGACTCCACGGTAACGTTCCATATGCTGTCTGCTGTAGATCTGTAGGTCTCGGTAGGGGTTGATGGAGACCAGGACAGGGCCGATGTAGGTCTGGGGGAGGGAGAATGGTCAGCAGCTTGTCCTGAAGGCTCCTGGTGCCTCCTTCACCCCAGGTCTGTTGCCCCAGCACCACCCATTGTTCTCACATAAATGAGGTTCTCCCGGAATCGCCTCCGCAGGTTCTCAATGAAGGCCGCCTCACTGGTGAAGTTCTCCAGCAGAACAAAGTCCTGCACCCCCACCCGGTCCCGGGCGGTCAAGGCGCTCTCCATGGTCACCCGCACCCCGTCACTGCCCAGGGCCTGTGGAGAACCAGCCACGAGACAAAGTCAGAGTCTGCAGGTTAAGGCAAGGCCACGTCTCCAACCCCGCCTGCAGAATGTGGAAGGCAGGGACATTTGGCTACAGAACACGTTAGGGACATACGATTGGGTCACACAGCACACATGGGCCATGCACAAAGCCCACAGGAGCACCAGGGATCCAGCAGACACAGAACGAGTGCATGGAATTCAGAGAGGCGTAGTTTTGTGTGGAGAAAGGTGGGTCATGAGAATGAGCTCCTGAGAACGGAGTAAAGAATGCTGTGTTGACCTTGGACAAATCTCCTTTCTCAGGGCTGCTTTCCTCCTCAGGGAAGAGGAGTGAGTTAGTTCAGGTGACCTCAAATCCCTCAGCTATGTGTTACAGGTGCTTTGGAGGACAATAGTTCAGGGTGAATTCTGCAGACAGAGACAGGCCTTTTCTCCTGCTCCCACCGACCCCAACCCCCCAGGGTAGAGCTGCTTAGAGACCAAGCAAGAGCTCATCTCCCAGGAGAGGGTTTCCCCGTGGGCCACCACCCCAGCTGGACTTAACACCCACTCCAGAAGGGGGGTGGCCTGCCCTCCCTCAGCTGGAGCCACTCCCTCTACTCCAGCTGCTAGGCTCCCCACACAGTTCCTCCCCGGTTGAGAAGCCTCAGGAGGTGGGGGGGTTCTACCAGGGGAAAACCCAGCTGCCACCCAAGGGTGGGGCAGGTAGAGGCTTAGCTAGACCCTCATGCCGTGTCCGTGTCCGGGGATGAGGTTTCCCTTTACAGAGGGTCTGCAGGTTCCAGAAAGAGCTAAGGGTCAATGAAGAGGAAGGTATTGGGTGCAGCTCTAAGTCCCAGGGAGGTCACTAAGTCTCCCCCGACCCTAGCTGACCAGGAGCTCTCTGTTCCTCGGTCACCCCTAAGAGCCTGGGGCCTGCTTCCCTCACACCTGCCCACCACTCACCCACCCAGCCCGAAGCTGCTGCCAAAACCACGGCCGCAGCCACCGCCCCCTTGTCCTCGGGTGAGGAGTCTCAGCCATCACCAGGGGCGACCCGCATGGCCCTGGGTCCGAGCGTTCTGCAGCCTTCTCCGCCTCGGCCTCCTGCCCTAGCAACTTTCAGGGACGTTTTCCACCGAAATTCCTGGGCCGCGCCTGATTCCTGGCTAGCCCAGGAGGCGCTGCGGGCCACCGAGCGACACCCAGGACCCCCATCCCGCCCTGGCCCCTGCTCACCGACGCCCGGTAGCGCATCCTGCCCGCCCTGGCGCCCCGCTCCGCTGCCCGCGCTCTCGGTCCGGGCTCGGTCGCGGCGTCAGCGAGGGAGGGGCCGGCCCGCCCCCCCGCACCGCCCCTCGCAGGCCCCGCGGCTTCAGGGGCTCGGAGCCTCGACCCCCGGGGGTCCCTCTGCAGCCGGCCGAGCCCGGGCTGGGTGGGAGGGGGCCGCGGGACCTAAGAGGGGGCGCGCGAGGGGCGGGGCCTCCTGCGTGCCGCGGGGCTCCGCCTGAGTCAGGTTTTCCAGGAGGAACGTCGTTAGTTCCAGGGTGGGGCCCGGAACCCGCGCGGCCGCCGCGTCTACACGGCCCCGGAACTCACTTCCGGGCTCGTGTCTACAACACGGGGCCGGACACCCCGCGCGAGACCAGGGCTGAAGCCCGTGGGTCACCGAGGAAGCAGGATTTCCCTCCCCACCCCCAACCTCGAGTCCCGGGAAAGTTAAAAATAGAACGAAATGTCCAAATACGGCCGGCGCGCCTGGACAGGCGGAGCCTCTGTGCGGGACACTGTCCACCCCCATACCCACTCCGGGAGGACCAGCTCCATTCTTTAAACCCCTAGGAAAAAAAAAAATTGTTTGAGGCACAGTCCCACTACCTGGCCCAAGCTGGCCTGGAACTCAAGAAAGAGCCTCCTGCCTCAGCCTCCCGGGTGCTGAGATTACAAACCTGTGCCAGGATGCCCGGGGAGAAAATCTCTGGAAAGGTCTCCTGCTCAGCAAAGAACACAAGCCCTAGGGCCAGGGACAGCAGCAGGGTGCGAGCCCTTTTTTGCACAGCATGCCCCCCCCCCCCCCCCATAGAAGCCTGAGTTTCCTGGGTGGACAGCCACCTTCTGACTTCCTTGCATTTGCAGCCAATACCTTTATGCTCCATCCTCAACATCCTTCTTCGGACTCAGTGCCCCAAGGGCTCCTCTCATCTCTCTTCTTTCTGGTCCCTCTAGATCCCCCCATTCTCTCTACCCAGGCCATCAGCTGTCTCCCCAGTCCAGCTTCCAGCTGGCTCTCTGAAGGCACCAGCCCCTTTTAGGTCGGAGCTGTGTGGAGTGGGTGTGCGGGTGGACTCTGGCTCAGTTGCCACCACTTGTGGCATATTGATGTCTAAGGGGGAAAAAAAAAAAGATCAAGTCCCTTAACTTCTTAGGAGACAGACGGTTCATCTTTAAAATGAGGCTACGACCTGCCAGAAGAATTGTTGGGTTGACTGAAATGAAGCACTAAGGCACCACCGCCCAAGCCTTCAACACCACTACCCTCTTCCTCTTTCTCCCAGCCACGCTCTTTCTATACACATGCTTGGGGGTGAGTCCACTCTTCTTGTCTAGTGGGGAAAGCCCCCCCCCCCGCCCCGCGCGTGCGCCTCTATCTGTCACTTGCAAAGGGTTCTCAAGTGCCTTATCTGTTTCTCGCCCGATGTTAAGAACCTGAAGCATATACCGAGGATACAGACTTGTTCTAGGGAGGAAAGGCAGAGTAAGGACCCCAAAGCGCCAAAGCGCCCCACCCCTTGGACGGGGACTCCCTGGGGAGAAGGTGCGCCTGCGACAGGTGCTGGCTGCAGCCTCGAGGGGAAAGATGGTTCATTACTTCACGAACAACAGCTCAGGCTGAGCCACAACCCGGGGGTGGGGGAGGCGTGAGGCGCCAGCTGGGAAATGGGGCCCTTTGGAGCGGGCCAGGGGAATGGGTGCCGCAGGTGGAAGCTGGGTGAAAAACAGGGCAGGGGGAGCGCCCTCTACGACGCCCCGGCTTTAAAAGCATGGAGAGGATACGACTTTCAGCCCACCCGAGAGCATTAGAAGACTTAGGGCGGGAGAGTTTGGAGTACCCAGCAAGAGCTGGGCTCCTTCCCCTCCCCCTGCGGCGGCCTCAGGGAGCTGCCGCTCCGGCCAGTGGAGTCTGGGTGGGAGGGGCGGGGTGGAGGAGGAGGGGCTTCGGGGCCGCAGTGCCCGCCCCGCCCCGCCCCGCCCCGCCCCGCCCCGCCGCGTCAAGCGGCTGGAATGAGGGGAATCCGCGTGCGGAGGGGTCCGGCGGGCTTCACCCGTCCCGAGCGGCGCAGCCGCATTCCTGGGATGCCCGCTGGCGCCCCCGCAGCCACCGCCCCGCATCGGAAGGAGGGCGCGTCGCCGCCGCCCTGTGGGCCTGGGGCCAGCCACAGTCCGGGCAACCTCTCCTGGCCTGCTCCACCTCTCTGGACAGAAGCGTGAGTCCAGAGAGGGGAAGTGAAGTGGGGAACCGAGGGTGGGAGGGACACCGCCATGCCAGGCGCTTCCTGCGTTCTGAGCTTATGTCGTTCCGTCGGTGCCCGGCGCCACACCATGAGTTCTGTGTTATTATTATATTTTAGAAGGGGGAACTGAGACTAGGTAGGTGAGATGCCTTGTTCAAGATTTCGACACTTCTAAGACGGATGGAACCGGAACCCAGGACCCCTAATACTACGGCTGGGCTGCCTCGATCCCTCCCAACAGTTAACAGGACTGCGTTGACAGTTTTCCTCAGGGACCTAGGACAGGGACCTGTGTCCTATGATTACTGATGTATATGCTTTAGGGGTGGCAGCTGGGGAACAGGTGACAGCCACTGGGCCTCACAGCATGGCCCTGCGCTTAAGGTTGGCTGCAGGCTGGAGTATACCGTATACCAGTGAGTGACCCAAGACTTATTCTGGAAAAGCACCTCTGGTCTCCTCCCACCTGGGCAGAGGTGTACTGGAACTACAGGGAATGGGATTGACATTCTGGGCCATTCAATGGCCCTTACCTAGTGTTTCCAAGCCTGATCTCTGGTGGAGTAAAGAGCTGTGAGCAGCCCCAAATGCTCCCCCAACCCCCAGGGCTGGAGAAACTGCTTTGAACAACCCTAAACTGACTTCCACTGAGGCAAACATGGCCTCTTGGAGCAGGGGAAACAAAATCCCAGCCTGCCTGGTAGCTCAGTGCTGGGCACAAGGCAGACACTCTTGTTCTGTCCCACTATATAACCTAGGCTGACCTGGGACACAACAGTCTCTTGCCTCAGCCTCCCTAGTGCTGAGACTACAAAAGTACACTCCCACACCTGGCTTATTTTAGATTCTCGAATCCACTTTAGGTCTGGGCCCAGGTTGCCCCATCAGGGAGTGTTAGAGGCTTCGGGGAATTGTGAGGGGAATGAGGACAGGCAGGGATGGGGGAGGGTTTTACTCACAGGGCCCAACACTCTAGCTCCAGAACCATGGATCTTTGGTCCGCCAGAGACCTTTATCTGTGAGTCCAGCAAAAGTTAACAGAGCACTTTGCCACTAACAGTTTTCACATTCACTGTCCTCCCAGAGAGTGAGGGCAGCATCTCCAGCTGGTAATCATGACCTGACATTCAAGGCCGGTCCCCCTCCCTCCATCCCTTACACCAGTCACCACCTCCTAAAACCTCCTTCCTGCCTCTCCATCCTGCTCCTCTTCTGGACCAACACAACAGCCTTCTAACTGCTCTTCCTGTCTTCCTCCCACCAATCAAAGCTCCAGTATTGGCCTGTGGCATTTACAAATGCAAATCTGACAGTCAACATCTCAGGTTGACGGAAGGGAGGTTGGTAGAGCACAGCTCCCCACGTGCAAAGCCTGCCCGTACTCACACTCACTGCTTCTTGTCAAGCCCTTGCAAACGTGCTCAGTTTACTCCACTGCTCCTGTATGAATCTGTGACCACACAGATAGTCCCCTCCAGTCCCTTCTTTCTCCACACTTTCCCCACTACCACACACAGTCAAGAGGTGCTGCCAACCACCAACCACACGGAACTGCATGCGTCTGTGGCTTTGCACCTGCAGCTTCCTTGGCCCAGCTCACTCGACCTCCCCACCTCATTTAGTCATCCCCGAAGAATCAGCTCAGACATCACCTTCTTCATAGCTCCTTCCTAATTTCCCCTAACACACAGCCTCCTCATCGTCTGTTTCCTTGTCAGACTCTGCTGGGAGACTTCTCCGGTCTTAGGCAAGCACTCAGCCAGGCACTCGCTGGAGATTCAATAACCCCAGTGGTGGGCGCCTGCATGAATGAATGAATCTCAGAGGCCAGGAGTGTGAGCAAGAGGCTGGCGCGTGCCGGAACTGAATAAAACAGTGGGCCAGCCATTCATTCTCCCATTCATCTCTGAGCCCCGCACCCGCCTCATTTCCACAAACGGCTCGCAGGGATCACTAGCACGCCTGGGCTCCGGGGGCGAAGGACGGGAAGGGGCGGGGCTCGGCCAGTTTCTCCGGAACCCAGAGCAGGGGCAGGGAGGGCTGCGGGAGTGGCCCAAAGGGAGCACCGGGAGCCTGGATCCTGCGCCCGCGCTTTACCCGCGAGCGTCCCCGAGAGTCTGATCCCCAGTGCCTCCGGGTCCTGGGATCCTGCACCAGTTGGGCTGAGCGGATCTTGTCTCAGCAACACCCGGCCGAGACAGCACGACCACAGCTCTGGCCGCTGAAGGCGCCCAGCCGCCTGCCCCTTCCTCCGGCCAGCTGGCCGACGGAGGCCACCCGGGACCCTGTGGCCGCTTCCCTTCCCACGCGTACCCACCGGCTCGGCTCTTCGGGTGTTCGGGCGGGGGCTGGGCTGAACGGTGTGGCCGCCTCGGGAGTCCGCGGCCCCGGCACGCTCTCCCCGCCCAGGGCCCGCTAGGGGCCGGGCCGTCGCCTATCGTCATCCCCCGCAAGGCCCAGACTCAGGCGCGCGCGCGCGCGCGCCCCTGGGCCCCGCCCCGTGTTGGTGGCCCTCCCCAGGGCCCGAGCCGGCACCCGCCAAGGCTTGGTGCTGCACTTCTCTACCAACCCGCAGGACGAGACGCGTCATAGTTACACTCGCGCGCGCGCGCACACACACACATTCCTCCGGTAGAAGACCAGACTCACGCTGTAGTGCTCGGTGGGCGAGAACACCAGATGCGGTTCTCCGTCCCCAAACGAACTAGACCCTCATTCCACTACCTTGAGTGCTAGGCCAGTCCTTCCCCATTTCTGATTTTCTCTCTGCCTTCACCAACCTTCTCGTTCCATGCCGCTTGAGTTGGGCAGTGCCAGTTCTGTGTGCCCGGCAGGGAAAGGGAAGACACTAGTTGTACTGTGCGCCCGCAACTTTTATATGTACTCGTCTTTAGGCGTTAGAGCACTGTCATCTTGCTATCTATGTTGAGTTTCCAGCTAAGCCCATTTAGGTTCAGGGAGCTGGCGGAGGAATTCAAACCCAAACCTCCGCTTTGAAAAAATTCCTTCTAGTAGCCCACAATTCCTTATCCCTTCTTCCCACTTACTCCTTCTAATAGTTTCTGTCCCCATCAAAGATCAGAACAGGTCCTCACTGCTCATCCCTTTCCAGATGGATGTACTAGAGGCTGCCCGGTCCAGGAGAGACCCTACCACCATTCCCCCCAGCCCACAGTATCATCCCAGCTTACAAGTTTGCATGGCCTGTGGGGATGGACCACGCGGATGATCTCCCCTGTTGGTATCAGTTCGACTTGAAGTGCCATTCCGCTGTGTGGAGCCAGCCTGCAGAACGCAGAAACTGCCCAGCGTCCCACTGGTTCACACTGGGATGGCCAGTTGGTTCTGCTTCAACTCCAGCCCCAGGGGATGTGGCTGGTCCAGCGTCTCAGGACACAGCTGGAGCAGTCCAGGTCTGATTGGGAGGTCTCTTGGCCAGAGGGTTGGGGCAGGAAGAGGAGGGGCTGAAGGATGGAGGAAATGCCTGTTGTCTCAGGTAACCAGAGGAGCTGATGCATCCACCCATGAGGGACCCTGGGTTCCAGGTCAAAGGTTAGGAGACAACCCCCGCCCCCACTCCTTTCCCAGCAAGTCCTTGGCAGGGCCTCTCAAGCTGCCCTCTCAGATCAGCTAGAGTGCGGAATAACCATTCCTCTAACCAGAGGCACAGCTTTCCACAAGCCAAGAGGATCCTTTATGTGGCATTGCTCCTCTTCAAGTCCCTTCAGCTTGGCTGCCTCTGAAGGTAGGGACCCTTACCCTACTTTTTCTTTCTTTCTTTTTTTTTTTTTTTTTTTTTTGAGTTTGAATGTTGTCTAGGCTAGTCTTGAACTCCTGGACTCTTGAGATCCTCCTGCTTCATCTGAGTGTTGGGAGGACAGGCATGTGCTGATTACTTGACTATACCTTTTTTGTTTGTTTTCGAGACAGGGTTTCTCTGTTGCCCTGGCTGACCTGGAACTCACTCTGTAGACCAGGCTGGCCTCGAACTCAAAAGATCTGACTGTTCTCTGCCTCCCGAGTGCTGGGATTAAAGGTGTGAGCCACCACTTGACTACACCTTGTTTTAGAGGCCGGGGCTGGTCCTGCTAAGCAGAAGGTGGTGTTAGAAACAGCAGGAGGCCCTGCCCATCTCCTGGGTCCCTTGGGTGTGTACCCCTCTGTTTATTTTCAACTGTAACCCCCCCCCCCACACACACACACAGTGTTCCTGTTTTTCTGTCTTCATTGTTGCTAAATCACAGCTGACATTTTCCTGGCCTGGGACTGAGCTCTGGGTCTCCAGCCATTCCTTATAGGAAATGAGAATGGGGAAGTCAGGGGAAACAGACTTTTCCAGGAGAGGCTGGCACGGGAGGGGCGGAGGACCCCTGGGACTGTGCTGACACTGATGATCAGGCACCTTCCTTTTCTCCCTCAGCTTCCCCCGCCCAGGAAAGGCCTATAAAGCTTCCTTCCTCTGGGAAGCACATCTATCCAGGCAGGCTCATCCCAGTGGCCACACAATGGCTCTTATCAGTCTCGGAGCCAGGCAGAGACCCAGCACACACCAAGTCTCACATATTTCCTGTTTCCACCCAACGGGTCAGGGGTGGGCCCAGAACAGCCATATCCTGCCTAGGACCTAAGAGGGAGCAATCCCCTTCCTTTTTCCGCCTTTCAATCACAGCTGAACTCACCCTTCTCAGTTGAGGAGGGACCCTGCACCAGGACATTAGGACAGTGTTTCTAAGTGTAGGAGGGGTAGAGGTGAGTTTGTGGAGGCGGGTTGGGGCCCCTGGGCCCTAGAGCCAGCCCCAGGGCTTCATGAGTCAGAATAGTGATGCTATTAGCACTAGTGGTGTTTTTGAAGGGTTTTGGCAATGGTTCTCTCAGTGACTTGTCAACAGGCATATCATTTATATTTTCTAGATAACTGAGACTCCCGTGGGTAAGACAGAGTAGGATGGATCACAGATGCAGGTCCAGTCTCTAGGCCCCATGCCTATATTTCGGTCATTTCCCCCATCAAAGGAGTCACATACAAGTGTAAAAGCCACATTTATAATTATCCCTCAATGTAACAACTCACACAGAACAGACAGCTATGGCTCACTGGGGGGGGGGGGGGGGGGGATGGTAATTTTTTTTTTTTTCTTCAGAGCTGAGGACCGAACCCAGGGCCTTGTACTTTCTAGGCAAGCGCTCTACCACTGAGCTAAATCCCCAACCCCAGGGGCTAATTCTTAACACTCGGTGGCTCCCAGAATAGAAGACAGACCTAGAGTAACTGGAGTGACTCTCAGTCTCAGGTCACAAGACAGATGTGAGAATTACAGAGCAAGACTCCCTGAGTGTCTTCCCTTGGGAGAACGGGTGTTGAATCATACTGGCAGAAGGCGATCGGCAGGAATAGGGACAGGCTCTATCTACATGGCACCTGCAGAATGCTGAGGCCTCTTGCTGCTAGGTCCTTCAAAATGTCTTGAGCACAAGACATTTCCCATCTAGGTCCCAGTAGGGCCCAGAGAGCAGAGCAGTGTTTTCTCTATGACTCATGATAGGAGTGGCAGCAGATGAGCTTGATCTAAAGGACCACCCAAGAGGAATGTGGCTGTGGCTCCTCCAACATCTGTCAACCCTTTGTAAAGGGCAGGTTGGGGACATGGGGCCTCACTTACCTGCAGAAGCTAACCTGGGTCTATGCAACCTGCTCTGCTTCGGCCCTAGAACTTCCTGCTCAGATTCCATGTTATAGGGTAGAGGTAGGTATACCCTCACTCAGTAGTCATGGTGCTTCAGCTGCAGACAGGATCTCAGGGCCTCTGCTCATCCCCATGGGGACAACTATGAGATGCCAAGACTTTGGGAACCCAGTGCTACTTGTTCCACCCAATTTATGGGGCCTGTACAAATGTGAACATCCCCCCATCCCAGGCCCAAGGTCCAGGATGGCGTGATAGGAATGCAGGCTTGTGCCAAATGGGGCATGTGCCTGGCACGGCTACTTGGGTGTGAGAGGGAGTGTTTTTGTGTCAGGGGAAAGGGAGAATAAAGAAACGGCATGCAAGCTAGTGGTCTTTTCCATATGTAGTGGACTGTCCCCAAGTCTTCACCATTGACACACTACTTTGTTTCAATCATATCTCAGTAACAAAAACCTGTATTAAACGGCCAGTTCATTTGGCCTGGAGAGAGCAGAAGAGTCTGGCTGAGCTCCCCTGGGAGGTGGGGAGCTGGAGGATACTCAGCCGCCTCCTCAGGGGCTGGGCCAGACCCAGCGCTCCTGGCAATGCTGAGGCAGAGCTGGCTTCCAGCTCTGGCCTCCGCCCTGGATTCATTCACTCCCATCTGGGCTCAGATCTGTGGTTCAGGCTCACACAGTGCGTCATCCCTCAAAAAGTAGCGAAGCGGGATCTGCAGGGTAAAACAGGTGACAGAAGAGGTAAGCAGAGCTCTTACCCACTTTCCTAATGCCCCCACTACCCAACAGATACAGCTCCACAGGCACAGGATACCTCCCAGGTCTGTGCCCTCGAGTCCTTCAAAGCCACCTTCCCCTTCTCCCGCCAGCACCCCTTACCTTGAAGGGCTGACTTATCCCTACTATAGAGTGCAGATTGTTGCTATAGTAACAGAGAAGAAACTGGTCCTCACTTTCAGGGACATCACTGATGTTGATGTATACCTAGGGCAACAGGAACAGTGTCAGCTCTAGGGCCCTGGGCCCTTCCCAGTATAGTGGTAAATTAGCCAACACTTTCTTCCTTCCAGAAGACAAGAATATTTAGTCAAGTCTGCATGTTGGAGATGTACCTGGTTTGGGTTGTTGCTACAGGAGACTTGGTTGTCGCCAACCCAGACATAGGACACATAGTCATTAATGTGGCGCATCCCTACCTGTGAGTAGAGATCAGGCAATCAGTCAGTGGCTGAGGAGGGTATGAGAGCTAGAGGAAATCCTCCCGAGATGGTGGGCTGGCTGCTGGGGCTGGCCAGTGCACTGCCATCCCTTCCCCAACAGGCCCTAAGTTAGTAAGGGTCTCTGCAGTGAACAGGGGTAAAGTCCTCAGTGGTCTCTGGCCAGCTCCCGTGAGCCCCCATGGTAGACAAACTACGGGATGATGGACTCCCGGCCAGGCTGGTCACATCACCTTGTATAGTCCAATCCAGTCCCAGGGACTGCTGAGGAACTCTGGGGTGCTGGCGTAGCTGATCAACATGTCGTTCTCCATGGTCCACAGGCATTCAGGCATCATGGTGATCAGTGGGACAGACATCAGGGGGTTCAGCTAAACACAGGGGTGGGAGGTAGGCTGAAATCCTTAAGGTAACTGTTCCTTACTGTTTCCTTCTAGAGTGCTGGGGGCAACACAGACACCCAGAGCACTGGGCATAGAACTTTGCTAAGCTAGTCTAGCTGACCCTAGCTGACCAGCAGGAAAGAGAAAGGGCCAAAGGGGCTTGTCAGAGGGAGCATTTGCCCTGTTGTGGGAACGGGTCTAGAACCAGGCAGACAGGCCAGAGCTGAAGGTGAGTGTAGGTGGGGAAGAGGGACCTGCTTGAAGAAAAGAGGTCTGAAAGCTGCTCTTTCCCAAGGTTTTTCTCTCCAAGGCCCCAATGCAGTTTTGTGGGGAAATGCTGTGGTGAGAACAGCTGTAAAAATGGGGAAGGGCCAGTGCTGAAGCGGAGGGAACAGTTAAATGTGGCCTCCACTGCCTTGTTATTAGGTGGCAAGATATAAAAGATGGAGAGAGCTCTCTCTGCAACTTGATCTAGATACAATTAGGACAGATAAAAGGAAGTTCTACTTCACATAGTAGGTAATAAGCATGATGGAACTCATTAACCTCAAGGGAGAGTACCTAGAGGAAACAGAGGCCTCTTCACAAAGGGCCTGAACACGTTTTTGACAGAAAGCCATCAACAGCTCCTCAGAAACACTGGGATACCTGATCTGAGAGGAAAGGCAATCATGTCTTCCCACAGGTGTCTCCTGCAGATTGCCTGACATTACAGCTCAGCCTAGAGGGTTTGGTGGTGTGGCCCAGCACAGCTACCCCTCTGCCAGGTTTTGGGAAGTCCAGAAGTTCACCTCCAAGTTGAAGGTCCCAGTGACAGGCTTATGGTCACTGATGCTGTACGCCATGTGGCTGGTGTAGCTCTTTAGCACCAGTGAGAAGTAGGAGGTTGGCAGACTGGAGATCATGGGGCTGGCCTGTGGCTGCCGCTTCAACCTCCACAGGATGCGGTCAGTCCATGCAGGCTTGCGTTTTTTCTCACTGGGGTAGACAAAAGAATGGGAAGAAGAGGAGCTGTCATGACAGCAGAAATGTGCCTCCTTGTGCCTGCTTCAGGGTCTACTAGCAGTCCAAGACTTCTGGGCTGCAACTGGAGGAAGCACAGTGTGGCAGGGCAGAGTATCCAGCAGAAGCAGCAGGAATTGACCAAAGACCCTCTGCCTAAGCCCACATTTTTATGAACTAAACTCTGATTCAGGAATATTCCATTCAAGGCACTTCTGAAAAAAAAGCGGGGGGGGGGGGGGGGGGGGGGGGAGTAAGAAAAAAAGCAGAAAAGGACCTAAGTTGGGTTTTGAGGTTGTAGAGACTCAGACATGATTGGGGGAATGCTTACCACAGGCTTGTGGTTAGTATGGCTACCACTCACCCTTTACAGTAGGGAGACTGAGTCTTAGAATGGGAGTAACTCTCCCAAAGAGTTACTAAGTGGTATATCCAGGACTCAAGGCCAAGCAAGCAGCATGACCACAGAGCATGTGCTCTGAACCACCAAGCTAACCCTCTTAGGCTCCAGCTTCCTCATCTGCAAAATGGAGATGAGAACAGTTGTTACCTCATGGGCTGCTAAGATGACAGATGAGCTGAATCACTTCTACATCTAGAACTCGGTTACTGTGGTTAGACAGGGTCTCCTGAGTCCAGACTGGCCTCAAACTCTCAGTAAAGGTGAGGATGACTTTGAACTTCTCATCCTCCTGCCTTCATGAGTGCTGGGAGTACAGGTGTGTGCTCCCATGCCCAGTTTATGTGGTGCTAGTGATCCAACTTAGGACTTGTGTACATGCTAGGCAAGCACTCTACCAACTGAACTACATCCCAAGCTCCCACTGTGATTCTTTGTTCTCAAAATTCATCAGAAAGTGCTCGAGGTTCTGAATTCAAATCCTTATAAAATTCAAAACCATGTAAGTAAAGTATGGCAGCATGCATCCGTAAACCCAGTGCTAAGGAAGGTGGAGGCAGGCAGACCGCTGGAGCTCACTAGCCAGCCAGTATAACTGATTGGTGAGCTCCAGGTCAGTAAGCGGCCCTGTTTCAAAAAATGAGGGAGGAGCCAGGTGTGCTGGTGCACACCTTTAATCCTAGCACTGAGGACACCGAGGCAAGTGAATTTCTGTGAATTCGAGGCCAGCCTGGTCTATATAATGAGTTCTAGAACAGCCAGGGCTATGAAAAGAGACCCAACTAAAAAAATGCCAGGGAGTAAAGGTATTTGTCCCCAAGCCTGATAGCCTGAGTGTGACCCTCAGAACCCACAGGGTAGAAAGCAAAAGTGAGAACCAGTTCTCAGGAGCTCCCCGTTTGTCACTGCAAGTGCATCCCCACCACTAAAAATGTAAAAAATGCTTCAATTTTTTGAAAAAGGTAAAAGACAAGGGATGAAGACAGCAGACACGGACATCTGGCCTACACACACATTCATATTCATTCCCTCTGTCTCTTTCTCTCTAAAAAGTCAACTGAAAGAGTTAGGCATGGTGGCTCACGCCTATAACCCCAGCACCCAGCTGGCTACAGTAGGAGGACCACTTTGACTCTGAGACAGCCTGGCTACAGCAACTTCCAAGCCAGTGTTGACTAAGAGTTAGTTCCTGTTTCAAAGGGGGAGCACTGGAGAGACAGCTCAGCGGTTAAGAGCACTGGCTGTTCTTCCAGAGGACCTGGGTTCAGTTCCCAGCACCCATGTGGTTATTTACACTCATCTATAATTCCAATCCCAGGGGCTCTGATGCCTTCTTTTAATGTCTGGGGCACCAGGTGTACATGTAGTGCAGATACAGGTAAGCAAACACACACAAAATGAAAAATGAGTAAATCAAACTTAAAAAGGTAAGTGATGAAGACATTGATGCTGACCTCCATGGACACGCGCACACACACACAGGCACCCACATATACAAACACAAAAACCAAACAAACAAACAAACAAAAAACCATAAACAACAACAACAAACCCAAAATCAAAGAAAAAATGCTTTCTAGTTGGGGATGGTGGAGTGGGCGCACACCTTTAATCCCAGCACTCGGGAGGCAGAGGCAGGCTCATCTCTGAGTTCGAGGCCAACCTGGTCTACAGAGTGGGTTCTTGGACAGGCAGGGCTGTTACACAGAGAAACCCTGTCTTGAAAAACAAACAAACAAAAAAGCTTTCTTCCGCTAGTGACAGAAGCATCTGACCCCATCCAGCCCCACCAGCAGCTACTGGGTTGACCCTCACTAAGCTCATCCTCCACACAGGGACACAGGCGGGGCGGGCGGGCGGGCCCTGTGATGGTGGAGAGCCTGGGAGGGAGGAAAGCTGCTACTTCTGAGTTCTTCTCCTTCAGCAGAGGATCCCTTTCCCCACAGCAGTAAAACCTCATCTGATGATTCTCTACTTGAAAATCTTAAGCGGCCAGCCAGATGCCTTAGCCTGTAAGTGCTTGCAGGAAAGCCTGAAGACCTGAGCTCCATTCCCAGAATCCATGGTGGATGGAGAGAACCAATTCCTGAAAGTCATCCTCCAAGCTCCACGCCAGCTCAGTAGAATGTGTGCATCATCCACACACACAACAATAATACAATCTTTAGAGGGTTTTCCTGCATCTAATACAAGTCCTCAAGCAGGCTTTCAAGGGACTCCCAGGTCTGACTCATCCTCCACCATGTGTGCAGACTCATTCTACTGTCCCAGCTCTGACGTGTTGCCGTCTAGAACACCCTTCACCAGCGAGTAACTGTTTCCCAGTTAGAATGTCAGCTAGGGTCCACGCTTGAGTTCTCGGAGCTTCTGTGTAGCTTCAGCAATGGTACAGACTCTGGCCCTGGATGGTCATCAGGCTCCAAACTACAAAACGGCAAACTCAACCTCTCTCCTCAAAAATGTCCATCCAGAGATCGGCATGGCAGCACACACCCACATCTGAGAGGCAGAGGAAAGCAGAGTGATTGGTCTCTGAAGTTCAAAGGCCAGCCTGGGCTACATAATAAGATGCTATCTCAAAAACACAAACAAGATGGGCTGGGGGCTCACATCTGTAATCCCAGCACCTGGGATGTGGGGGCAGGAGGATTAGGAGTTCAAAAATCAGTCTCACAATAAAGAGTTTGAGGTTAGCCTGGGCTACATGGGACTCTATCTCAAAAAAACAAAAAACCAGAGCTGCCAATATGGCTCAGAGGGTATGCACACTGCCACCAAACCCCAAGATCTGAGTCTGATCCCTGAACACATATGGTGGAGGAGAACTGACCTCTGAAAGCTGTTCTCTGATCCCCATCGTGTTCACGCACAGCATCAATGTAAGAAAAAACTAAAACAATGAAGAATAAAGCACAACGAACAAAAAATGCCTCTAGTTTTAACGTACCGTTTCCCACGCCCCACTCACTTGGCGGTAGTCTCTGCCTCCTACTTTCTTCAGTCCCGTTTGTACTAAATAGTCCAATGGTCTGCTGTCCCTTAAGCAGCAGCACACCTTTCAACAAGTGAGGATGATTCCATGGCGAACTCGACTCTGGACTCAGAGGCCTATGGCCTCAGGCAAGTGAGGTCACCTCTCTACCTCTCAGTTTCCTGAACTTTGAGATGGAGTGATAACAGCACTTACTTCAAAGAAGCTGAGGCTCAAGGAGTGGCCAGAAAGTGGAGACTCTGGCCAAACCACCTTCTGCTTGTTAGGTCCTAAGGTTCTTTCCAGACTCTAACTCCTCTGGTTTTTTTATTGTTTGTTCAGAGTCAGGGTCTTACTATGGACCCCTGCACAGCCTGGAACTCACTATGTGGACCAGGATAGCCTCGAACTCACAGAGAAATACCTGCCTTTGCCTCCCCAGTGTTGGGATTACTAGAAAACTACCCAGCCAATCTCTCCTTAGTCATCATGAACTTGAGTTGTAAGCCCAGCGAGGCTTACAACTTGTTAAGAGACACATGAATGTACTTCTCCTTCAAAGCACAGTTTCTCCTCAACTCTGAGATGGTTAAGAATACAGACCTGGGGCTGGGGAGAGATGGCTCGGCTGTTAAGAGCACTGGCTGTTCTTCCAGAGAACCCAGGTTCAATTCCCAGCACCCACATGGCAGCTCACAACTGTCAGTAACTCCAGTTCCAGGGGATCCAACACCCTCACACAGACATACATGCAGGCAAAACACCAATGCACAGAAGAAATAAAAACAAATAATTACAAAACAAAACAAAACCCAGCCCTTCTATCATGTTAGTGTCCTCAATCCTGAACCAAACTCTGCCTCCTTCCTCCTCAGTACTTCTCAGCCAGCCCTTCTCCCTTCTTTAACATTTGCATTGTTCATCTTTTCCACCAAGGCTTACCATATGTCAGGCAAGCAAGATTAAGAAGCAGTGTCAACAGGGCACGTGTGGTGGTGAATGTCCTTTAATCCTAGCAGAGGTAGGTGGATGTCTGTGAGTTCAGGGCCAGCCTGGTCTATATAAATTCCAGGTCAGCAGGAGCTATACAGTGAGACCCTATCTCAAAACAAAATAAAAACAAAAATCAACCAATCAAACCAAACAGAGTCAATGAGACTGTTTTTGCAGCCCTGGGTAGAACCCAGGGCACGTAGCCGACAACTATTACTGAGCCACACCCCCAGTTCCTGGAGCTTGTTTGACAAGCAAGACAGGAAACAAAAGACAAATTAAATGTTATTGTATCTGTTGTTCAAGTTGTACATTTCTTATAATTTGAAATGGGTCCTTCCTTAGTGTACTATGCACTGTGACATCTGTCTTATTGACTGCTCCAATTGCTCCAATAATCCTGTCTTTCATCTTTTAAAAAAGATTTATTCATTTTTATTTTATGTGGATGTCTGCATGTATTTTTATGTACCACGTGCATGCAGTGCTCACAGATGCTCTGGAACTGGAGTAATAGACAGTTGTGAGGGGCCATGTGGGTGCTGAGAACCAAACCTGGGGCCTCTGCAAGTGTAACAAGTGCTGTGAGCCTCTGAACCATCTCTCCAGTCCCCAGGATCCTGTCCTACAAGTCACATTTTCCTAAAGCTGAGAGAAGCTCCTCTGTCCTGGTGGAGGCAGGATGCTTGCCCATATCTGCTGACTACAAAGGCTGTGTACCTTCACTGTGTTTCGTTCTGTCCCGTCCCCCCCCCCCCCCCCGCCACCTCTGTGAACAGGTTAACTCCCTTCAGTGAAGACACAACTGTCCTACAGCATAGGTCAACCTCACTAAGGCTTTCTGGCTGAATGGTTTGTGTATAACTGTTTCTCAAATGAATGAACGTACGTGCCTTCACTTTCAGAAAACTAAAGCCACAAGAAGCTGCAAGATTCTCTAAAGATTCTAAAAATCAAACCAAAAACCACAACAACCACAGAACCAATCTACTGACCCCAGAGTAGCCGTGGCACATGGTACTCTCTGCTTAGTTTTTGCGTATGAGAGCACTTTTCACTTCAGCTCCCTATACACAGCTTTTAAGTGCTCACTGAACTCTGGAGCATGGTTAAACTGGTCATGTGCTTAATGTGTCCGTGACAGTCTTGACTAGCTTTGATCATAATACCCTCTGCTTCATGCCCATTCTGCATCCATAATGGTTACTGTAACAACACCTGGTGCAATCCCAACTCTTAACAGGATCTCCCGCCCTGCACCCAGCCCCTCCACCCTCCCCTGTAATGGAGCTGACCTCGTTTCTCATTACATTCTGGCTCAGGACACTGCACAGCTGATGAAAGCTGCATTCTATGCTCTGCACAGAAATCATTCACAGTCACTGTGTATAGCTAGACAGACACAGAAATCACCTTCAGCCACTTAGGACAGCTACACAGGCCAGGGTCTTGTTCCCACACGGTGCTACTCATCAGTGCTGCTGATGGGCTAGGGAGCCTGTCCCTCTTCTCTCTGAACAACATTGCTGCCTCCTTCAGGATACTCTCCTAGGGTGTACATAGCTCAGAGGCAAAATACTTGCCTAGTACATGTGAGACTCTGAGTTCAACCTCTGACTGCAAAAACAAACCAACCAACCCACCCACCTTTTCTTGACAAATAGAACTGACCCCTCCTGTCTCTGGCTGCCAGCTTCCTTTGGCACTTCTTCCAGTTCTGGAAACATACTGGCTGACTCCTAACCAAGCTAATCATGACTTTTTGGCTCTCCCTGCCATTGGTGGGTCCCTTTGCTAGTCTGGCTTGAATACTTTTCTCAGGCTTCTGATTCAAACATAGGCTAGGCAGTGTCTTTATACCTGGGATGAACATAAATTAGATCCAGGTTCTGCTCTGGGTAGCAAGAGGACAGCAATGGTTCACTAGGGTTTATTTTGTTTAGCAGTGTTAGGTATCAAACACATGAAGACTCTACCACCAAGCCAGATGTCCTGCCCTTTGGCTTTTGAGAGAGGACCCTATTATGTAGCCCAGGATGGACTAGCAGACATGAATGATCCCTATGCTTCTGCCTCTCAAGTAGCTGGGATTATATTTTATTTATTTATTTATTTATTTATTTATTTATTTATTTATTTATTTATTTATTTATTTATTTATTTTTTGAGACAGGGTTTCTTGGTGTAGCCCTGGTTGTCTTGGAAATCATTCTGGCTAGCCTTGAACTCAGAGATCTGGCTGCCTCCGCTTCCCTAGTGATGGATTAAAGGTGTATGCCACCATGCTAGGCTTTCCATCCTCTTTTTGAGGCAGGATTTCTTACTGAATCTGGCAGTTACCGTTTGTCTGGTCATGGTCTGGCTGGTGAATGAGTTCCTGGGATCCCTGGGGTTACAGGCATCCACTTTAAAATGGGTGCTGAGAATCTGGACTCTGTATGTCCTTATGTTTGTGCAGCAGCACTTTACCAACTGAGTCCTGTTTACACAGCATGTCCAAGCTTAGTGGCACTCCAGAGCAGTGGAGCTTCCTGGCACTGTTGTCTGAACTGGTGTGCCTGGTTTCCAGGCAGGCTCAGCAATGTCCACCACAGGAAGTGTCCACTGTTACCGCCTAGACATCTCTTTATGGGCTCCAAGCACCACTGAAAACTCATAGTTCTGTAGCAGACAGACCTAGATTCACATTCTTCCCAAATCACAACGGCTCTTCCTACCTGCCTTAGAAGTACCTGAAATCCATTCTCCTTATTTAAATTTACTTATTATTAGACTGGTAGTTGGTGGTGGCGCACGCCTTTAATCCTAGAACTCAGGAGGCAGAGGCAGGTGGATCTCTGTGAGTTCAAGGCCAGCCTGGTCTACAAAGTGAGTTTCAGGACACATACAGAGAAACCCTGTCTAGAAATACCAAAATTAAATAAATAAACAAACAAATAGATAAAATAATAAAAAAATAAATAAATTTACTTATTATTAGTGTGTATGCTTGCCAAGGCAACTTGTGGGAATCCCTCCACTGTGGGTTCTGGAGACTGAACTCAGGTCCCTGCACGGCAAGCACTTTTATGCACTGAGCCATCTTGCCGCCTTCCTTTTTTATACAAAGTCGTAACAGCCCTGTCTGCCTAAGAAACGTATGTGAAGAATGAAGGGATGCAAGGCTTTTTGCACAATGCCTGGGACATGGTGAGAGCTCCATGTCAGTCACAGTGAGCTAGTATATAGTAATAAGCATCTGTCTCCTTCTTAGTGGTTTCTGGTTTTGTTGTTTTGTCTTGATTCTCCCCTTTTGCTCGTGCCGGAAAGACTGGCTATGAATTATTGGGGTGGGGTGTTCTGTTGAAGCAACTCAGGGCTTTATACATGCTAGGCAAGTATTATCCAGAGCTGCAGACGTAGCCCTACACTGAGATGAAGTACTATAGGAGAAAAAGCACCACCAAGCCAGAGACCCAGATCTGAGCCCAGCTCACCCTAGCTAAGCCACCTGAGGGCCTGTACTTACTACCTCACCACCTTGTCAGACCTTGCCAGTGCCAGCCCTGATCCAGCTACTTGCAAGGACTTCCAGTCTGCTGGCAGGCTCCCCGCTATGCCCTGGGGGAATTACACCCGACTTGTTAAGGATTGAACACAGGGCCTTACAGGAGCTAGCCAACTCTTCTCCCACTGAATTACAGGTCCAGTTCACACTGAGGTCCTGAGGTGCTGGCCTCCAAAGCCCCAGCCAGTTCTTGAGGCCTTCCAGATTCCACGTTACTGCTCGAGTTCAATGAACGGCTGTAGAGACCAGTCTCCCTGCAGCTGTGATCACATCAGCCAGCCAGAGCTTGTCCTCTCACCTACTTTGCAGCCTACTTTTGTCTCTGTACTGCCTCTTCTTGTGTGGACTGCCCTCGCCAGAGCCCTTCCCTGCCTTGCTCCAGTCTTCAAACGGTGCACCTTTTCCCTGTCCTTCGTAAAGACATTTAGACTGTCAAGCCATTTCCATACGTGAAGCCCACAGCTACCTTTTGCCCTGGCTTGCTGTGGAGATACCTATTTCCCTTTTAACACCAGCCACTTTGCTGGTGTCTCCCTCTCCTAACTTGACCCTAAACTGGTCAAGAAGCTGCTGCCAGAGCTGTTCTTGCTCTCTCAGGTTTCAGTAGTGACCTGGCCCTTTTTCAGCTTCTTATAAAGTTCTTCAGGAATACGACCACCCCACCTGAAGAGACCAATCTAAATAATAATCACAGATATCACCAGTGCTCACTGGGTACCAGGTCCTGGGTTAGGCAGGTCTCAGGCGACTCTGAGCCCCATGAGTTATGTACACTGATCATGCCCGTTTCATGACTGAGAAGCCCAGAGATAAACCATCCTGCAGCTGAGGACAGCAGTGTGAGGAGCAGCTCGGGTGTACCTCCTCTGTACTGTTCTCTGGGAACTGCACTTTTTCCTTCCTTTCTTTCCTTTGGGTGGGTGGGTTTTTTGTTGTTGTTGTTTATTTTTTATTTTATTTTATTAAAAGATTTATTTTATTTATTGTGTATACAGTGTTCTGCCTACACACCAGAAGAGGGGGCCAGATCTCATTACAGATGGTTGTGAGCCACCATGTAGTTGCTGGGAATTGAACTCAGGACCTCTGGAAGAGCAGCCAGTGCTCTTAACCTCTGAGCCATCTCGCCAGCCCTGTTTATTTTATTTTTATTCCATGTGCATTGGTGTTTTACCTACATATATGTCTGTGTGAGGGTGTCGGGTCCCCTGGAACTGAAGTTAGAGACTGCCATGTGGGTGCTGAGAATTGAACCTGGGTCTTCTGGAAGAGAAGCCGGTGCTCCTAACCACTGACTCAGCTCACCATCTCCGGGTGGGTGGTTTTTTTTAAGATAAGGTTTCATGTAACCCTGTCTGGCTTTGAACTTGTTAGGATGGCCTAGCCTGCACCTCACGAGTGCAAGTGTTACAACTGTGCAAAACCATGTCTGATTTTCCACTATTTTTTCATTTCCTCGTATAGTATTTGACATACTCAGAGTCTGGGGCAGGGAAACTTAATGTGAATAACTACCTTAGGTAACACTTTTGTACCCTTGTATGGGGTCTAGAAGGCCCTGGAAACTGTAGGCAAGGTTTTCCGGAATGCTCTGGTGCCTTCCCTCCTAAGTAAGGGCTGCCTCTGCTCTTGCCTATGCCCTTTTCCTTCAATAACCTTCGACCCTATCCTACACTCTTGCTAACACCAGCCTTCCCTTCCACTCTCAGAGCAACCTGGGAAGCTCCCATAACCAGTGCCTCAGGGAAGGGCAGGACAGTCCACACTGAGAGCTGATGGCTGGATCCATTCCTGCTTCCCTGATACCTCTATTCAGTGACACACCTGGACCTCTACCCTGCGCCCAAAGCTGGCTGGCATACTTAGACTTCCAGAGCCTCCTGAGCACCGATTTCCTCCTTACCTGGTGTCATAGTTGTTGGAGTGCCTATCAAACTTGTAGGTGGGTGGAAAGAGCAGTGGACCTTCCTGGAACTCCCGGAGCAGCGGGTCCCGTCTCTTGGCAATGGAGAGCTGTAGATAAAGACACAGTCCCCATCTTCCTCCAGTCCTGAGGCAATAGGTCAGTACCACCCTCTTCTTGTCACTGCTTCAGCAGTCCCCAGAGCTCCTGAAAATGGGACTTCACAGGACCAGCAGAAGCAGCTGGTGGCCATTTTCCCTGTCTATCCTTTCTCAATGGAGAGCAGACCTTGATTTCCAACTGTCTGGGGGTCACTAGAAGGCTTGTGTCGGAGACATAGGAAAGGCAACGCCCCAAAAGGGGTGGCATATTATCTTCCAGAGGTAACCAGACTTGGGACAGAGGAGGCAACAGGGATACAAGTAGGCTGATACATGTTATAAAGCCAGTGCTGGCCAAAGCTAATCTGGACCCCCATCTCTCTGCCTTGTTTTTAGGGGGATGCTAGGATTTCACACGGTAGCTTAGACTTGGCTGGAACTCATATAGCCAAGATGGCATAAAATTACAACAATATTCTTGTCTTGGTCTCCTGAGTCCTAAGATTATAGGTGTGAGCTGCCAATGCTCAGCCTGGCTCCCTATTCTTGAGCATGCTCATGGTTTCACGAGGTGAAGATCAGTACTGACAGTATGGCCGCCCCACCTCCATGTGCAAAACCTGGCTGGACTCATCTTCCCACCCAGAGAGAAGGAAGAACAGATCCCAGACAACTGGAGCGCTGCTGCTCTCTGACATCTCACAGACCTCCATGACAGGTTCAGATCACACACACACACACACACACACACACACACACACACACACACACACACTCACACACACACACACCAGACCCTCTGCTCACTTCATACACACACACACACCAGACTCTCTGCTCACTTCATACACACACACACACACACACACACACACACACCCCTCTGCTCACTTGGTACCTGGTCCTTCTCCCACAGCTCACGGTAGCACTGTCTTGTTATACAGTCCTGAACAAAGAGCAACCCAAAGTCCTCAATGCGAAAGTTCATGTCTCCAAACCACAGAATGAGGCTTCAGGGAAAAAAAGGAGGGCACCTGAGGGTTTGTGATGAGGTCAGTGAAGAGGTACAGGCCCAAGGGCTGCTGGGGAGGAAAAAGCTCAGGGGTGGGTAAGAAGCTAGACTCTAAGACAGCAGCAAATGAAGGCCAGGCAGGACATGCATGGGTCCAACAGGACAGTCCTTAGCACCAATGCTATTAATTAAGTCAAAGGACTTGCACAGATAAGGCTATGACAAATACAGCTCTAGCCCACTGCTCCCCAACTGGCCATCTGGACAAGCTGAGAAACAGCCCCCGTGGTGAACTCAAGAACCACAAGGGTCTTGACCTAGGATGTTTACGAGTGTCTGGGGTTTCCAGGAAGGACAAAGAGGCCAGAGGAAGGCAGACATCAGGCAGGCAAAGCTGGGTGGTACAGCAGATGGGACATCAGGAAAGGGGTTGGGAGGGCTGGGAGATGGAGCACTACTGACTGGCAGCGAAGAAGACTCAGCAGTCAATGCTAGCCTGGGCTGGCGTGGGGGAGGGCAGGGGTGACAGTTTGCAGCTTCAGGCTCACTCATGGTCCAGGATGTTGGGAATATCGTATCCCTCAAAAGTCTGACTCTCCAAGATTCGGTCAAAGTGCTCCAGCCGCTGCTCATTGTTGGACATATGGGGAGGCAGGTGGCAATTGATGATGCTGACATAGTAGCCATACAGCTTCAGGCAGATGTTGACTCCCCCTTTGTTCCCCTGGTAGGACAGGTGGGAAGAAGGGTGGATTGTATACACATGCCCCTTTTCCCATCCTAGGTCTGAGGGGAGGCAGTCTTACCTCCCCCAGAATCTCAGCCATAAACACCCAGCTTCCCAGCTAATTCTTCCATGCACAAAGCCCAATACCCCAATCTAGGATCTCAGGAATATCCAGGCCCTGCTGGGATGGCAGGGTTTGGGTTGGGGCATGGGGGTAGGTATGCAGGGTCCTAGGCTACGCAGAATATCCAGACTCAGTTCATTCCCCGTTTTGCTTAGCTCCAAAGCATCCAGCCCTTGTCAGCACACGTCTCAGATGAGAGAGCTCAGTCCTTACCCAGTACCCGTAGAGGCCAGTAGGGGTAGATTTTGTAGAGATGATCTGGATGTAGGGCAAATGCTGATACTTGGCAAAGACCAGTAAGAGAAGCCCCTGCATACGGACTTGGGAGATCTGCAGCAGAGGGCAAAGGTCATTCATTAAACTGCAAAGGTCAATTGTATCCCTTCTAAGACTGACTAGGGGGACTTTTAAAAGAGTCTGGAACCACATGCAAAGCCTGCCCAAGAGTCTACAGAACCCAGGGTGCGTCTGAATTTCATTCTTTTCCCTTTTCTCTCTCAGCTGCCCAACAGTGCATTCTGGGAGCTGCCGTTTCAGTTTCTGCTTACGGTCCTGGGGATGAAGGAGAGGGAACAGGCTTCTGGGGGAGCTTGCCACTAGAAAGGCATTACTCTTCCAACCCAGCCTATGCACAACTGGGTGCTCTTCTCACAATGCTGTCCTAAGAGCCTCTGTATACTCCCCCATCTCCCAGCCTCTCTTCTCACAGATGAAGCAGGAATAATACCATGCCATATGGATGTGAAGACATTATTTGTTGGCTCAGTGATATATGAGTGTCTATATCTGTATTCAGGTGAACACTGTAGAAGTTATCAGGTGTGCTATTCTGTTGATTTCTACCTTATTCCTTTGGGACAGGGTCCTTCATCGAACCTTTCTGGTGACCAGAAAGCCCAATGATCCTCCTCTGTCCACTCCCCCATGGCGTTAGAGTACATACGGCCATGTTTGAATTTTCATGTGGGCTGGCATCTGAACTCACATCTCCAGGCTACTGCACCACGTGCTCTAACCCACTGAGCTCTCTCTACATCCCTCCCCCTTTTTTGAGACAGGATCTTGCTAGGTATCCTAGGTATACCTGGAACTGACAATCCTCCTGCAAGGCCTTTTGAGTGCTGGGATTACAGGTATGTGGCCCCATACCCATTTTTGCTTAGGGATTCTTTTTCTTGATGTAGGGTTTCTCTGTGTTGCCCTGGCTGTCCTAGAACTTGCTCTGTAGACCAGGCTGGCTTTGAACTCAGAGATCTGCCTGCCTCTGCCTCCCAAGTGCTGGGGTTAAAGGCATGTGCCACCACTACCCAGCAGCTTAGAGATTCTTAAAAATAAGCAAAAACAAGAGAGAAGCTTCTAGGGTGCTGTTCTGAATCTTGAGTTGACCAATGGCAACTCAGATACAAAAATCCACTGACTCTACACTTACTGCACTCACCCACTTTTCTTCCTCCCCGTCTCCCCCCAATGCTGGGGACCAATTTCAGAGCCCTATGCATGCTGGGTAAGCATCTGAGCATTTTTCTATACATGTCCTAGCCCAGTGAAAAAGCACCATGAAAATGGTGTGTGTGTGTGTGTGTGTGTGTGTGTGTGTGTGTGTGTGTGTGTGTGTTATACAGAACTAGAAAGTTAGGCATGTGGCATGCACTGTGATCCTAGCACTTAAGGAGGTAGAAGCGGGAGGATCCGGAGTTTAAGGTTAGTCTGGGAAACAGGAGACACAGCTGCAGAAATGTAAATAAATAACTTCAGACTCTGTGGTTGAATGTCCATGAAGGCAATGTACATGGGATGGAACTGAGTACTGAGGACAGGCTCCAGAGCTGGGGAAAGTACCTAACACCCATGGAGAGGCTTAAGCTTTCCCCCAGCTTCAGCAATCACTGTCCCTGACTTGCTGATGTAGGACTGAGATTCCGGAGGCAGGGGAACTAGGAAGACTGCTTTGGGATTGCCAAAATGCCTACTATTGGTGGCTGCAGAGGTAGGGTGGGAAAAGGCCATCCCTTGTGACCCTCTCTCTCAGGGCTGGACTGTCTACACCCACCACTCCAGTAGCTGTTTCCGGAGCGTGAGGTGCAAAGGCCAAGGAGGAAATCTCGGGGTGGAGAACTATACTGGGGCCTTCCAGGAATTATGAAACTTGATCCCACAGTCCAAGAACAGCCCTAGCACAGTGGAAGAGTCAAAGTAGGGGGAACCCCAAACTCAGTACTGAACAAAGGAGGTACTGGAGCCTGAGTCCTCTGAGGTTGCTACAAATGTATATACTAAAGTACCCTCTACCCTAAGTCTTCAGGTTTTTTGGGGGGTGGGGGGGGGGCAGGGGTAGGGTTAATAGGAATTGAATCTCTGACCCAGCTTTAAGTGTTTTATCACTGACTACACCCCAAGTTTTCTATTTTTCCATAGTCACAACTATCTATGACAACAGAAGCCTGGGCATATTATGAGGGACCAAATCCCAGGGTCAGGACAGAAGCCAAGAAACTGGTAAAATTCAGGAGGAGATTTGCATTTAATCATAACTAACAGAGCAGGTTTGGGCCACTGGGCTTCAACACAAACACTGGTCCACTTTGTAAGTGAGCAGCAGGAAGTCGGGAAAAATGGCAGGGAGTGAGGGCAGGAGCAGCTGAGACTAGGAGGAGGGGTGGGGCTGTTAGGAAAAGCCAGAGCCTTCCAGGGAAAGTTCCAGTGCCAAGAGACCCAGGAGGAGGAGCTAAAGGACCGGCAGGAGACAACCAGACACTGGAGAGCAAAGAGGTCCCCTGAGTTCTCAATCCACAGCTGGTCAATTCCCACAAGGGACTGCCTGTACATAGGGAAGGCGAGGGGTCTGCTTTGGTTCCTAGACTGAGGCTAGCTCTCAATTTTAGGAGGCCACATGAGTAGAATGGGTTGTGTCCCCGCCACAAGCTGAGCTAATTTCCTTGGCTCCATTCCACCCTACCAATCCCTTGCCAATTAGTCAAGGCTGGAGGAGGCATGGAGTCTTGGGAATAAATGAGCACTGAGAGGGGAGGTTCTTCCCTCCATGAGGAAATAGCTCCAAATCTCCTAGAAGAGGCCTCTCAGTTTGGTGGGGGTGGGGGGTTGGGTTGGGGAGACCAAGGGTTCTGGGGCTGGCATTATCGAGTCTTAGGAGGACTAAGCCTTGTATTTCTCCTTCTCAGAAGGCCACACAGCTGTTGCTCCAGCATCCCTGAACCAACTAGGTAACAGAATTAATACTGAGGAATAAAACTTATCCTAGAAAGGGAATGGAGAGAATTCTAGTATTTCCAAGCAGCTGTGAACTGGGCACTCTGAATGGGTGTTTGTACGTTCACTGTGGGTGCAGGGCAGAAATAAAACCCAGTGACCTAAAGCCTTCCTGCCATTATCCTATGGTTTAACTGGTCCCTCAGATTAAGAAATACTTTCCACTACACCTGTCTTCCCCTCTCCTAACTTCCAGGCCCATCAGAACCTGATATTCATGTAATATCAGCAGGTTAGCCTGGGGATCACCTGTCAGTCTTAGCACACACCCATATAGCAGTAAAATATGATAGTTTAGAGCATGGGTTAAAAGGTTTGAAAGATCTGGATTCAGATCCCAGAACGCCCATGTAATCTCTGAGCCCTGGGTTTATCTGTAAAGTATTTCAATTTCAAGATTTAAGAGTGTAAAACAACACATACCAAGAGCTTATTTACAATGTCTAACACCAAGCGAACACTCCATAAATTGGAGCAAGTACCACACTCATAGAGTTCACGCTGGGCAGTAAGTAGAGACTGGAGGGTGGGACAGGAGAGGGCACTGAGATATTAATAAGTCCTGCTGCATTTCTACTAGGAATTCTCCCAAGGTGATAAATATCCAGGTGTGAAGTCATAGCTCAGCCTGAGGTACCCTGGAACAGCACAAGGCAGGCGAGAGTTCCAGGGAGCCAAGTGTAGTGTGAGCTTTAAACCTTTTTAGTGAATGGGAAAGAGCCTGAAAAGCTAAGTGAAAGAAAGAGAAACACACCAGACAAGCAATTGGGAGTCAGTGAAGGTGACACACACTCCTCCATTGCTCGTGAACTTTGAACTTACCTTGACAAAGTTCAGAGGGGAAAGCATATCCATGAAGAAAGTGCTCCATGGGTCTTCGAAAGCAGCATCAGAAAGAAGGCTTATGAGTCCAGAATTCATTTCCTGCAAACTGACCATTCCAAGTCAGAGGCTCATCCTCTGGCCTGGAGGACACCACTTCTCCCACAGACATCTGGTACTGACCTCATCGTACTGTCAGACCCGGTTCTGATGATCAAGATTTCTCCCTTCCCTAGCTGTATGGCTGTTGACCTCCAATCCATAACCATTGCTGACTCAGGACAAGAAACACAAGGCTAGACCCAATGAGGATGACAGCCCCTCACCTTCAGACTCCAAAACGAAGGGAGGATGGGTTACATCAGTCCTCCACAGGGATAGAGGGCCCTTCAGATACCTACCCAATGATATATATGTCCAGATTCAGGTCTTTGTTGTTCAGTTGAAGCAGGTCACTGAGGTCCACAGTGGGGGCTGCTGAGGCCACATTCCATGTCACAACATGTATCCTGTGGAAAGGATATTAAAGAAAGTCACAGAGAATGGAGGCTAAGGAATGGACAGGGACCTAGACCAGTTAATGGTTCCCACTTCAGTGATCACGGGAAATGTGTCTGCATGCTTGTTAGTCTGTTGTTTTTGAGACAGAGTCTCACGATGCAGCCCAGGCTGGCCTCCAACTCCTTAAGTAGACCAGGCTTGCCTGGAGCTCACAGGGATCAGTCTTCCTCTGCCTCCTAATTTCTGGGATTAAAGTTGTGTACCACCATGCTCAGCTTGTTTCTGCATCTTGTGGTAGGAAAAGAGGAAAAGGAGCAATGGACTATGAAGCCTTCCCCTTCCCCTTTATCTCCTGAATCAGGAATCTCTTCCCTTGAACTGGTTCCTCTACACAGGTTCACAACTGCCCAGACCCCAGCAGCACCTGACCCACAGCGCCAGAGGGAATGGGAGAGGGGTTTTGGCCAGGAAAAGGAACACATGGTGAGTTGGAGTTGGACGGCCATTGGCCCTCCCAGCTAGCTACACCTCACCCATCCTCTACGGCTCAGCAGCTCCGAACTCCCGCTCCTCAACCTACGGGTTCTGAAGAGCACCTAGAAGGTATCAGAGGTTGATTGTACCTGATCGTAGGCCTCAGAGCTACAAGCACAGGAATTTCAGAAAAGAACAAAACAAACAGCACATTCCCTTCCTCACTCCTACCTTACCAATCCCTGGAGTACAACAGATTCTACCAAGGCCGTCATGGAGCCTCAGTACAAGTTTCTAAGTAACAGGTTTTTTTGTTTTTTTGTTTTTGTTTTTTTCTTTTTCTTTTCTTTTTTTTTTTTCTTTTTTTTTGAGACAGGGTTTCTCTGTGTAGCTTTGCACCTTTCCTGGAACTCACTTGGTAGCCCAGGCTGGCCTCGAACTCACAGAGATCCGCCTGGCTCTGCCTCTCGAGTGCTGGGATTAAAGGCGTGCGCCACCACCGCCCGGCAGTAACAGGTTTTTCAATCTCTATCTCAACAGTCTTCTCTCTACAGGGAAACATCATCAGATGGGGAATAACATTCCAATCTCAGCTCGCTACAAGTCCCAGACTAAAAATAATTAGCAGCTCTCAAATACCACACATCCTAAACCGAAGTTCAGGAGAGTAAACACTTGTAGAGCCCTTGAGTGAGCCTATTACTATAGCAACGCTCCAAGAAGCCCACCCTGTTCCCAGGACAGAGCAAGCAGGAGCTCAGACTCTACAGAGATAATAGCCTGTGAGTTCCAGAAATACCGAGGCACTGAAGCACAGGATCCTGAGGATCCTGAAAGGGAAGGGCAGGCTGTTCTAAAACATCTCTTGTCCATCAGACCCTGTTCTTAGAGGTACATGTTCTAAGAAGTGTGGCTTGTAAAAAACATTTCTTGGCTAGCTTAAAGCAACTTCCTGCCTCTCCCTATGAATATAAACAAAATAATACAAAAACCACCTTTTCTCAGGCCCTCTGAGAGACTGCTACTTCGTCTCCCCCTGCTGTCCAACAGAGGATTAAGGCAGGTAACCCTTTTACTCAATGGCTTCTTGTATTCCCAGGCACTTAACTCTAAGTGGATAAAGAATAAAATTGGGGATTTGTCATCCCTGTTCACAGTTTTGGTGATTAGCAGCAAATCCATGCACCATGAGTTCCGCTCAATAGGACGATTAGCGGTGTTCCTCGTGATTAAAGATCAAGCTTGAGACCAGGCTCCACTTCTCTAAAGGATCTTATCTAAATCTGATTTCTAGAGATCATAACCGGATCAAGAAGACCCCATGATGTACTGCTGATGAAAAGTACGAACAAAATTTCTATTCTACAGCTGAAGAAGAGACGGATGTCTTAGACACTTAGTAGTCTAACAGTGTGCTCCAAAAACCAACTGGACACTTGTTTGGGAAGCATCTGCAGTGACCAATTCGGCAGCCCAAGTTTAGGGCGGGTATCAGGTCTAACAGCCTATTCAACACTGGCCTGGAGGAATCTGGCGGTCCAAACTAGGGCAGCCCTGTAGGCCTGTCTGTCCTCTTGCTCCCACTGTGGTTTGGTACCCAGCCCCACAAATCAGACTGGATCGAAGACAGCGAGTACCGACCGGCCTACAACTGCGTCCTCACCCGAGTACACTGCCTTTCGGTGCGCTCGGCCTCCGTAGGTTCGCAGCCGACATTATTCCCACGCCGTGACCCGGTAGGCTCGTGTCTCCGTGTCAGTGCCGGCCGGAGCAGCCCTTGGTCGCCGGTATCAGCTGCACTCTTCCCTCCGGGTTGTTTTTCTTCCGGATTCTGACTGCGCTTCGGCTTCCGTAGGGGGCGGATCGGGAGCGCCCAGGACTGTGGGGTGCGGTTGGGGCACAGAGGCGGGACTCTGCAGCAGGGCGAAACGCCCAGAGGCGGAGCGGAGATGGGCTCGGAGACGAAGAGAGGCGTGCCCTACGTGTCGTCCACCCCGACGCCACACGCCCCGCACCGACGTGCTAGTGGGCGGCGGCGCGGCCGCCGGGGCCCCGCACTCCCAGCCTGCCTTGCGCGAGGGCGCAGGCGGGAGGAGCGTTGCGGCCGGAAGTTGCTGTGGCGCGCGGCCTCGGCTACCTCCAGACGGTTCCGTGGCGTGCGGTCCTCCCTGCTGTCTGCCCACCCTCGGGATCGGGGAGTGGGCAGGGTGGGGACGCTCAGTGTAGTCTGTCCGGCCGCCCGGCCTCCCTCTTCCTACACTTCAAGTAATTTCTGTGCTGTTTCTTGGCACCCTCGTAAGGGTCACAGAGCACTTGCATTCTTTTAAGTGACTAGCGGGTCGTCCTTTTGGTTTTATTTTCCCCGGCCAGTCTCGCTGTTAAGTCCTGGAACTTGTTATGCAGACCAAGCCGATCCTCCCACCTCAGAGCGGAGATTACATGAGTGCACCACTACGCCCAAGTCAAACCTAGTTTTGCTGAATACAAAGCACGTTTTGGGATTCCCGGGCTCGGAAAATAAGCCATCAGTGAATGAAAAACAAGTCGTTGCACCTATATGGTGTATATTCGACTGATCATGATTAGTTAATCTGCCAGACTCAATTCGATTTATTTCCTCTAGGTCTTTGGTTCTTAGTTTTTTGAGGGCGGGAGGATTGTTTTCAGAGTTCTGGAAACAGGAAAACGTAGCTTCATGAGATTCACACACTGGAAAGCCAAGTTAAAGATCCTGCTTTTTAGCCCCACACAGTGGGTCACACTTGTAGTACCAGCTGAACCCACAAACATCCTGCTACTTTAAATGTATGTTCTGGCCGGGCGGTGGTGGCACACGCCTTTAATCCCAGCACTCGGGAGGCAGAGCCAGGCCTCCCGAGTTCGAGGCCAGCCTGGACTACCAAGTGAGTTCCAGGAAAAGGCGCAAAGCTACACAGAGAAACCCTGTCTTGAAAAACCAAAATAAATAAATAAATGTATGTATGTATGTATGTATGTATGTTCTGGAACCAGGCATAGTGGTGTGTATCTAATTCAAGGACGCCGAGGCAGGATGATTACTCCCCAAGTTTTGAGGCCAGCTTGAGCTGCTTAGAGAGCTACAGGACATTAGGACTGTGGTGTGATTCTTTTTCGACCTGGGTTTGGTTCCCAAAACCCACATAACCATCCTAACTCCCAATTCCAAGGGATCCGAGGCCCTCTTTTGATCTCTCTGGGTACCAGGCATGCCCGTGGTGCACATTACTCTTAAAGAAAAATAAAAACAGCAGTCTTGTTACTGTTGCCTGTCCCCACTTGCAGTGAAATTAGTAGACCTGGTCTAGTATTCTCTTTAGACCAGGCTGATCTCAAACACAAGAGGTCCACCTGCCTCTGCCTCCCAAATGCTGGGATTAAAGCCCTGAGGCACCATGGATAGCCTTTAAAAAAAAAAGAGCTTTAGCCGGGCGGTGGTGGCGCACGCCTTTAATCCCAGCACTCGGGAGGCAGAGCCAGGCGGATCTCTGTGAGTTCGAGGCCAGCCTGGACTACCAAGTGAGTCCCAGGAAAGGCGCAAAGCTACACAGAGAAACCCTGTCTCGAAAAACCAAAAAAAAAAAAAAAAAAAAAAAAAAAGAGCTTTAATTATGCATGTGGGGGGGAGGATATGTGGACAGGAGCACAGGTACCTGTGGAGATTTGAGGCATCAGATCCCACAAGAGCTGGAGTTACAGGCAGTTGTAAACTGTAATGCAGGCGCTGGGAACTAAACTCAGGTCCTCTGAAAGAGCAGTACATGCTCTCAACTGAGAGCCATCTCTCCAGCCTGTAAGTGTAATTTTTTTTTTCTTTTCCAAAGCCCAGGCATGCGTTTCCAGATTCTTTGGGTTTTTTCAGTCTTTCCTACCCAACCTCTTCACCATGTGGCTGCTCCCAGAAGGTAGAGTTTTATCTTCAAACAGTTGCCAAGATTTACAGCTTGCCTGCCCTGTTGTTCTTCCCCCCAAACTAATAAAACTGTGCACAACTTTAAAAAAAAAAAAGAAGAAGAAGAAGAATGGTCAGACGGTAGTGGGCACGCCTTTAATCCCAGCACAGCACTCGGGAGGCAGAGGCAGGCGGATCTCTATGAGTTCGAGGCCAGCCTGGTCTACAGGGCGAGATCCAGGAAAGTCAGGGATACACAGAGAAACCCTGTCTCGATAAGCCTGAATGAATGAATGAATGAATGAATGAATGAATGAATGAATGAATAGAAAAGCCTGAATAAATAAAGACATGAGTAGGAGCTTTAAGGATAGCTATATTGAAAAATGGACAGAGGAACATCACTAAGAAGCTGGACTCCAAAAAGCTCTGTCTAGGATTTTATTAGACTGCTTTTTTCCCAATATACCTGTATTGGAAGATTGAGACAAAAAGGCACAAACTCACATGAAATCAACACGGTAATCTAGTCAGTTCTACAAAGTGTGGTTTGTAAAAGAAGCAGCACTAAGAACCACCCCAAGTTAAGTCAGGGCCCAGCAGGGACTGGAAAAGGAGAACTTAGGATATACACATGCCCACAACACTGACCCTGTCCTGTCCCCCCCCATGCCTCTCCACAAGGAGGCCAGAGGCCAGCAGGCCTTGTGCAGAGACAGTAACTGCTGCTTTTAGTTGGCTGTAGGACCTGGACGTCTAACGGGAGCAGCCAGTCTGAAGGGGCATGACACCCTCGGGTATTATCACCAGACCTGAGCCCTCCGAGTGCTAGTCGGTTTTTGGGGGTGGGGGAAAAGGGAAAGGGGATACTTAAAAGCCAACAGTTGCCCAGCAGCAACACCACCCGTGGATTGGGATAGACCAGGGACACCCCTCTTTTGTGTTTGTTTGTGTGGGCAGGAGCCCAAAATCCAGGCTGATCTCAGCAAATTCTAGTTGGTAACATTTGGATGCTTTCAAATGTGAGCAACAGGTGGGTATGCAGGAGGAGCTAGAGCAAAGGCAGGTAAGAGCAAGCCTGGACTGGAGCTGATGTGACTGATATGTGTGGATCTCCAAGTGCTGAAGGAGACAAATATCTCCTGAGCTCACGCACATAACAACTGCCTGCTTAGAGTCGCAGTTCCCTCCAGATAACTCACATCTGGACTGCAACCTAGTTTATGAAGAAGGAGAATCTTTAAGCACAAATATGACTGACAGGTAATACAGAGCTTGTAGGAGAACATTTATGTTCTTCTCCATTAGGAATGCCTCTTCTCCAACTTTCCCATACTACTAGCAGTTGAGATGCTAATCATCAACCCAGATGCCCCAAGAATGTTCCTAAAGACTCCACAAGGTGAGGAGACTAATACAGAGGAGGTTTCTGTAACAGGGACATCGCCTGGTCTCAAAAGGACCTCAATGAAGGTCAGAGCTAACCATCTGAGGGGCCTGAATCTGTCCACCCTTGCTCCAGGAGAACCACAGGGAAGCATCCAATCTGCATGTCACAGGTGCAGTCCTGTGAGACACTCCCTTATTGCACTTAGAAACGAGTAAGGCAAGCAAACTGACAAAAATGAGATCCATTAATCCGTCCTTCTTCCTCCCTAATAGACTCAGTCTCTCTCTAACGGATACCCAGGCTAGTGTGGGCTTGGATCACTACACATTGGGCTGACTGACTCAACAAGGCTTGGGAAATGTCCAGTGACACAACCATATCACACTCTCCCACCAGGAAGGCATACTTAGTTCTGCCCATCTAGAAAAACTAGGAGGCAGGCGTTCAGTAGCTTCTACTCCCCCAGAGCCTGGGCTTCACCAGCCCACTGTGATAAGAGTTCTAGGCTACAGTCACTGATTGCTTTTGATTGTCCAGCACAGAACTCAGCATGGGGCAGGATGCCTGAGTTCTCGATCTGCAAACTCCTCTCCAGTGACTAGAAACAGGAAGGGACGTGTTTTGCTAGGGGAAAAAAAGCTTTTTGCATGCTTGTTTTGTGCAGCATGAAAAGACCAGGACTCTTGCATCCTACCAGCCTCAAAGAGGACAGGGACCTAAGAAAGCACAGACAGGATTATTGCTGAGTGGCAGCACCAGCCCAAAAGGGAAGAGGAGCATGGACGGACAGGGCTCCTCGGGTCTGACTGGAGTCTACAGGCCATACTGGACAATTCTCCAGGCGGGGAGTGATGGATTTCTTGTAGGCTCTGCAAAGAGATTCCGATAGAGTGGGCAACACAGGAGGGCTGAGAAGCCGAGATTTCTAAGAATATTAACCAGAGATGCAATGACTCGAGGGGGTTATTTATTATTTGCTAAATTTCCTTAGATTGGCTGGGCCTTGGGTACCTTCTTGGTGCTTAGAGCACTCGAACGAGAGATTACTAGGAGCAGAGGTCAGGGTTATGAAGCCACATTCTTACTGTGTGGAACGGGGGCCGGGTATCTGTATTTTTAACTCCTCCTCTCTCCCCAAGTGAATACTCAACATTGCCAAAGATCTGCCCAGGAAGCAAAACAGCTCAGTTTATCCCAAGGCTGAAATAAGTGAGCTTAAATAATCATATCACAAAAGGCAGCTAATTTAAGACTAAAAATGTCACTTGGAAATAAAGGGGGGAGGGCACACAGAAATGGGTCAGGACACAATGGAGAGAGGGATGAGCTGTAAATACAGCAGCGTACGCCATATATCTTAGAGGATCAGGCTCCCGCACACACAGGCTTTGTAATACCAGACGGTCTATTTGTTCACAATGTTAAAGGGCATCTAGAAATAGCTACAGTAAGGGGTTGAAAGTTGCCTGAAGAATGAGCACAGAAAGGCTGCATCCAAAGACGGCCTGCCACTCAGGAGGGTGGAGCTGCTGGGCCTTCCTGTTGACCACTGTCTTGCAAAACTAGAAAAGAAATAGAAATTGTTAAGGAAGCAACAAGGGAAACAAAATCATGCAGTAAATCATGATGAGTGGAGGGATTTCAGGGGGAAGGACGCCAACTGGTGGAGGCCCTGGGGAGAGAGGGTACGGAGGCCCTGGTAGTGACTGCAGAACTGGCATCTACTTAATACTCCCCTTCCATCTCCCAGAAGCTGCTTAAGCACATGGGTTAGGCTGGGGCTGGTGCCTGCCTAGCATGCACATGGCCCAGGGTTTGTTCCTCAGCACTGGAAGAAAAAGAACCATAGAACAGCCGGAGGAGAGCAGAAAGGCCCTAGGTTTCCTTAGGCTTTTGGTGCTAGAGGGTGCTGTCTTTGATGAAGTAATTTCCTCACAGCCTGACTAGGGGTTGAGCCATGTTTCATTCTGTGCTGCAGAATGAGTCTTGGGAGTATACAGGCACCCTGGAGAAGAGCCAGCATTGGGATCTAACAGAAGGATGGGCCTTAGGAAAAGTGACGGGTAAAACAAGGACACCCCATCCTGCCCCTATGACCTGGTAAAAAGTCTTCCAGCACCTTTGTTGAAGCCAGAGCTACTTGAACTGTGCTTCTACTGCACACACGCCACTTGTCTCCACCCTGCCATGTCCATCTGCATGGGTCTTTATAAAACATGCCCCTGAAAGCTAAGAGTCAGAACTCCTTTCCATGGAAACCCAGGAGTTCAGTCTCTAACATGCAGTCACCGCCATTACTAGAGTAAAGGATGAGGAGTGAGGTAGATTTTCTCATTCCACAGTGAGCTCCCGAGGCCCTGAGGACTGTATTTTATGACATGCACAGTGGAAATGAAATTCAGTACATACAGTGCAGAAGGGGTGGGTAGCATTAGTCATCGGCTGTCATTCCTTTCACTGGGTCCTTTTGTCTCATCTAGAACAGAAAAAGCAGAAAGAAATGGAAAACTTTTGTTGCTGATGGAACTCCACCATAAATGTACCCTGACTTCTCAGTCCTGCCAATAGATAGGACAGAACATTTGTGTGTGTGCACACAAAGCAAAAATAAGAATAGAAGCCAGCTTTAATCCCAGCACTTGGGAGGCAGAGGCAGGTGGATCTCTGTGAGTTCAAGGCCAGCCTAGTCTAAGGAAACCGTGTCTTGAAAAACAAACAAAAAAAGAATAGAAGTCTGCATAAATAATAGCCTAGACCACCCCATTTATAGTTCTATCACAGTCCTACCATCTACCACAACTTAGAGATTCACTAATGCTAAGTCAGGACCTATTTTCTCTGTGTTTTTATTTATTTACTTACTTAATTTTTAATTCCTACTTATTTTTATTTTTGAAGCTCAAGGACAATTTTATTGGAGTTTAAGAGAAAAATATACTATGGGTTACATGAAGAGCCTAGCATGCCAGGAGGAGATGGAAAGAAAATCATGCCTTTTAAGTACAAAATAGAAATAGACTGCTTATTTTTATTTTATGGGCATGAGTATCTTGCCTGCTTGTATGTATGGACACCATGTGTGTACCTGGTGCCCAGAGGCCAGAAGACAACGTTGGATCTTGTTACAGAGGGTCCTGAACTGCCATGTGGGTGATGGGACTCAAACCTCGGTCCTCTGCCATAGCAATAAGTGCCCTAAACCACTGAGCCATCTCTCTGGCCTCTAGACTGCTTATTAAGAAAGGAAAAGGCACTCTCAAGAGTGGGAGTGGGCTAGAGAACTGAGGAATTAGCCCCCAAAACCTAATATTTTTTAAAATTAAAATTATTTTGTGGGATGTGAGGGTGGTGAGTGGGGCATGTGCATGCCATGGTACACATGTGGAGGTAAATAAAGAACAGCTTTCAGGAGTGGGTTTCTCCTTCCATTTTTTTTTTTTTTTTTTTGGTTTTTCGAGACAGGGTTTCTCTGTGTAGCTTTGCGCCTTTCCTGGAACTCACTTGGTAGTCCAGGCTGGCCTCGAACTCACAGAGATCCGCCTGGCTCTGCCTCCCGAGTGCTGGGATTAAAGGCGTGCGCCACCACCGCCCGGCTCTCCTTCCATTTTTATTTGAGTTCCAGGGACTGACCTCACGTCACCTGCCTCTCTGTTTCTATTAAGATGAAAAAAACGAGAGGGAGCTTCCTGGTGCTGGAGAGTTGGCTTAGCAGTCAAGGGTACTTGCTGCTCTTGGCAGAGGACCTGGGTTCGACTCCCAGCACTCACATGGCAATTTGTAACCTCTGTAACTCAAGTCCCAAGGGACCTGAATTCCTCTTTTGGCCTCAATAGGCACCGTGTGCGCTTGTGGTGCACACACATACTACATGCAGGCCAAACTCTCATACACATAAGTCAATCTAAAAAACTTTTTTCAAAAAGATGCAACTTCCTATCAAAGAATGTGGCCACTTCCCTTCCCGTCAAGGGACAAGGGGTGCTACTGAAATAACTCACTGTTCATTGTTTTAGACTTCTAGTAAAATGTCCTAAGAATGCTTATTTCCTGTTCCTTGAAGCCTATAGGATAGGCTTTTGTCTTGTTTTATTTATTTATATTCTGAGACACAGTTTTTCTGTGTAACAGCCCTGGCTGCCTGGAACTCAGTTTGTAGACTAGGCTGGCCTCAAACTCACAAAGACCCACCTGTCTCTGCCCAGTGTTTTTATTTTTTGGTTTGGTTTGGTTTTTGAGGGTCACTGTGTAACCCTGGTGGATTGATTACTTCCTGTGTAAAGCCAATGATGGTGCATGTCTTTAATCCCAGTATCACAGGGAATTTGAGGCCTGGAGAGCCTGCTGGGGGATGAGGGGGCTAAGATGACTGTGATAATTTTCACAACCCTGTCTCCCAACTCAGTTTTATTATTATTTTGGTTTTCTGAAGCAGGGTCTCATGTACCCCAAGTTGACCTCAAACTAAGAATGACCTTTAACTTCTGACCCTTCAGCTTTTGCCTCCCCCACTGCCAGGACGACAGGCATATGCCACCAGCCTGTCTTTGGCTAGTTTTTGTTTGTTTGATACTTAAATATCACAATAGTCCTGAGAAATGAAATTGTATTTAACAACAAAGCTACTACTGTGTTTTAATATATTGGCTGGCATTCCAGATGGTCTGCTCTGGGTACATTTCTGTCAGTGGAAAGGAAGGTAAGAGCTTGCCTCTGCAGAAGCTATGGGAATCTTTTTAAAAATATATACTGCGTGCGTGCGTGCGTGCGTGCGTGCGTGCGTGCGTGCGTGCGTGCGATGGCTCAAAGTGAGGTCAGACGACACGTGGTGAGCGTCACTTGTCTCCTTCCACCATGCAGGTAGGGTCCCAGGGACGGACGGACCTTAGGTCACCAGGCTGCACAGGGGCCTTTCCTCATGGAGCCATCTCACAGGCCCAATGTCAGGGTCGTTGTTCTCTTTGTCCAGCTGCTCTGAGTTAGGTAGAGAGGCTTCTCCTTATCAGCCTAACCCCGAAACACAAGCCCACGATACCTCAAAGCTTTTAACTCCAGATGTGGTGTCTGCCAGACACTTTGATACAGAGAGATGTGTGTGATCTCTGGGTAATGTCCAGAGGTCACAACCTAAACTAAAACTAATAGGGAGCTAGCATTCAGCAACCAGAAAGGGTCAAGCACGTCGTCCGAGCCCACATACAAGGAGACAGCTACGTAGCCTCTCACCTAAGACACATGAGCAAGGATGTCATGTAGCCTTTCAGCTTACCACACAGTGTCAACTTCAGAAGGGATGGGTTGCAGAGGGACAAAAAAAATTATGGGACAAGTGGAGATGACCCATAATAGGAAAGAAAATACAACAGAATCCTTTGGGGTTTTTTTTGAGACAGGTCTCTCTACATAGCCCTGGCTGTCCTGGAACTCTCTATGTAGACCAGGCTAGCCTTAAACTCACAGGTCCACTTGCCTCTGCCTCCCTGGATTAAGGCCAGGTACCGCTCTGCCTGGCTACTATAGAATCTTAATCATGTTGTGAACCTAAATGTTTTAGAGTCCAATAAACAGAAAACAATTTCTTACAATGTTTTAAATGAGTTACCGGTCTCAATGCACACAGAGCATCAATGGCCAAAGGCCCAGGGGATGTTACTCAGTGAACTACAATGTATCCTGAGCCCCCGGACTCACTTGTCTTTGACTACAAATCTAACTACCACCTGGACTTCTGGGTTCATGTTGCCAGGGGGATCTGGTGACATAACTTATGTTGTCATATGTCAGTAATACAGTAAGAGCTCATTAACTATTAGCATCTATTAATAGGAGCACATGTAGTACTCAGGAGGTAGTGAGTGCCACAGAGGTCATCAAGCAAGCACAGGCTGGTGGGGAAGCTGCGTCAGGAACCCAAGTGTTGGGTATGTAATTGGATCCAATGACTTTTTTTTTTTTTTTTTTTTTGGTTTTTCGAGACAGGGTTTCTCTGTGTAGCTTTGCGCCTTTCCTGGAACTCACTTGGTAGTCCAGGCTGGCCTCGAACTCACAGAGATCCGCCTGGCTCTGCCTCCCGAGTGCTGGGATTAAAGGCGTGCGCCACCACCGCCCGGCTGACCCAATGACTTTTTAAGGTATGATTCTACTTTTGTCATTTTAAGCCTCATAAGAGAAGGCAAGGGAGTAGAAGAGGCAGAAGAAAAAGAGGGGGAAGGGATCAAGAAGGGGGGGAGGGAGGGAGGGAGGAAGGGAAGGAGGGAAAGAGAAATTGCTTTTTACAAATAGTATTTCCTGGTATTTTTCTTTTTAGAGAGAAACAAACAAACAACAACAAAACCAATCCCTAAACTAATCTCTGGCTGTCCTGGAACTCATTCTGCTGATCATGAACTCCAAGAGCTGCCTGCCTCTGCTTCCTGAGTGCTGGGATTAAAGGAGTGTGCCACCCCATAATTCTTACTAAAAATTTGTAATTAAGTATGACATGATAGACTGAAATACCTCCTGCATTTATCTCTGTTGTTTGAATCTTAAATCAGTCTTATAATAAAAAACTTAATACCAGATATTGGGGTAAATGCTGAAAGATCAGAGAGACAAAAGAACAAGCCACATCTCACCTCACCAATTCCATGAATCCTCTGACTGAAACTCTCTGAGTTCTCACCCAAAAGGCTCCAGCCAAAAAAGCCTCTAGCTGAAAGGAACACTTCTGCCGAAAAGCCTTCAGTTCCTGTCTCCTCATGCCTTATATACCTTTCTCCACCTGGCCATCACTTCCTGGGATTAAAGGCATGTGTGCTTCCCAGTACTGGGATTAAAGGTGTGTGCCACCACTGTCTGGCATCTATGTTTAATCTAGTGGCTTGTTCTGTTCTCTGATCTTCAGGCAAATTTTATTAGGGTACACAATATATCAGCACATGTCTCTATTTCTCTTCCAAATACTACTACAATGACAGTAAGTATCACTTAAAAAAGAAAGAAAGAGACAGACAGACAGAAGGATGAAGAAACCACAATAGAGATTACAGAAGCAGATAAAAGCCACACTTTGGAGGACAAACAGAACGATGAACAGTAATTTTCAGAGCAAGGGAAACTGACTTTTTGTTTTGTTTTGTTTTTCGAGACAGGTTTTCTCTGTGTAGCTTTAGAGCCTGTCCTGGAACTCACTCTGTAGCCCAGGCTGGCCTCAAACTCAGAGATCCGCTTGCCTCTGCCTCCCAGGCACTGGGATTAAAGGCATGGGCCTTTTCACCCGTGGAAAACTGACTCTTAAAGTGTCCAGGAGGACCCAGAGCCAAGAAGGAGATGACCAGCTGGTGCCACAGACTTCCCAGAGGCTCTGCAACTGGAAGCTGCAGGTTACCTCAGAGACTGGCAATCAGTGGGGTCACATAGAAAGTCCTTAGGACTTGGTACTCACACTCACTGCTCTCCAAGCCAAGCACCCACTGCATTTCCTGCCATAGCTAAAGCCTTCACTCTCTGGGGGTGTAGAGGTCTCAGCTAGGACAAAATGGGCCTGATGTAGAACATGGCAGCAAGTTAAAGCTACCAATGACATGAGCCTGCTAGAATCCTTGCTCAGATTTGGCTGTCAATACCTAGCTGCCTACCTTCCAAGCAAGATACTAGAGGGGCAAAATGAGCAGCCTCCTCAAATGACTTGGGATCCCCACTGCAACCACCTAACTGTGCTACAATGAAGCCCATTACTGAACTGAGACAGCCCCTCACTAGAAAAAGTACAAAGAAAGCCCCCAACTGAAGTTCAGAGTCTAACAAGAACTCAAAAGAAACAGTATTTAGTTAGCAGAAAGAAACCTTAAGAAACAATGTTTAAATGATAATTGTAAAAAAAGAAAATGAATAGAGAAAAAGGTAGATGGCTCATGTAAGCATGAGTACCCGAGTTTAAATCCCCAGAACCCATGTAAAATCAATGCAGTAGGCACACGATTACAGGACAAAGAAGGCCACTCCCCAGGTACGCAAGGACCATGCTGGCAATACGCAATGGGAAAAAATGAGACCCTGGCTCAAATGAGGTGGAAAGTGAGAACCAATACCCAGGTTGTCCACTGACCTTCACGTGTACTATAACATATGTACAAATATTCACACACAAAATCAAATAAGGGAATGCCAAGGATGGTGGCTCATACCTGTCATCCTAGGGCTTGGGAGGTAGAGGCCAGAAAACCAGGAGTTCAAGGTTATCCTCACGTACTTACTGAGTTTCAGGCCAGCTTGGGCTACAGAGTAAGACCATGTCTCAAAAATAAATAATCTGGGAGCTCAAGGCCAGTCTGCTCTACACAGAGTTCCAGGCCAGCCTGAGCTTCATAGTTAGACCCGTCTCCAACAGTAAAGACATAAATAAGGAAGAAGGAAAGAAAAAAAATTAGACTATGGGTTTCATTCGGTAAAGACAGTGACAAAGTTGTAAACACTAAATAGTGAGCCAACCAAAATTCATGGTACTAAAGAATGGAAAAGGGGAGTATGTGATTGGGTAATGGAGCAGAATCTCCCATGACAGAGGTGAGGAGTTAAAACCTCAAGCTGAGAAATGAATGGGACCCACAAGATGCTTCAGCAGACAAAGGCATCAGCCACTGAGCCTGGAAGCCCAAGTTCGACCCACACGCTGGAAGGAGAGAACCGACTCCCCAAAGTTGTCTTCTAACCTCCCCACAAGTTTCACAGCATGTGTGTGACTACATAAGCAAACAATAAATGAAACATGAAAAAAAATCAGTTTTTAAAAATTAAAAACAAATAAACTTGAGAAGTTAAGACTATAAGCAAATGATTTAAAAATACAGAAGTATGGTGGTGGCACACGCCTTTAATCCCAGCACTCTAGAGGCAGAGGCAGGCGGATCTCTGAGTTGGAGGCCCAGACTGGTCTGCAGGGTGAACTCCAGGACAGCCAGGACTACACAGAGAAACCCTGTCTCGGGGGTGGGGTCAGGATGGAGTTTGAGGCCAGCCTGAACTATACACTCTTGTCTTTTTAAAAAAAATTGTTTTTAAGCTTTGTGTGTATGGTACTGGATATCAAATTCAGTCTTGTGCCTGCTAGACAAATGCTTTACCATCAAGCCATAATAATGTATTTTAGAAGAGAGAAAAAGAAGCCAGGGCTCGAGTTAGCACATGAAGGCCGGTACAATCGCTAGAGGTCAAAACGTTCCACGACGACATGGATTTGGTCCTTTCTCTCCCGTTACAAGTTAGTTTTAAAATTCTAATTCCAGCTGGGTGGAGGTGACACACGCCTTTAATCCCAGCACTCGGGAGGCAGAGCCAGGCAGATCTCTGTGAGTTCGAGGACAGCCTGGTCTACAGAGCGAGATCCAGGACAGGCACCAAAACAACACAGAGAAACCCTGTCTCAGGGGGAAAAAAAAATCTAATTCCAAAGAGGTCCCTTGCACTGACACTTCCCCTGGAGGGCAGTGAGCGTCTCAGCTACTAGCACAACCCTCTATAGAATGGAAGGCCATTTCAAGAGGAGCGGGCACATGTCAAAAGCCCCAACTCTGAGGACTACCAAATTTGAGATGTAAGGATTTGAGATCATCTGGAGACTTCTGCCAAGGATTAGAGCACAGCTCTTTTTTTTTTTTTTTTTTTTTTCTTTTTCGAGACAGGGTTTCTCTGTGTAGCTTTGCGCCTTTCCTGGAACTCGCTTTGGAGACCAGGCTGGCCTCGAACTCACAGAGATCCGCCTGGCTCTGCCTCCCGAGTGCTGGGATTAAAGGCGTGCGCCACCACCGCCCGGCAAGCACAGCTCTTTTAATTTATTTATTTGGTTATTAGTGCTGTGGATGAAACTCCAAACCTCACCCATGCCAACAGTCAAAGAACATATAAAGAATAGTAAATGCTTCCATGAAACCCAATTACTTTATCCTGGCCATTGCCAGGGAGGGGGAGGGGCTAGAACCTTCCCTGCCAAACCCCACCTAAAATCTTCCTGCTGCTCCACTTGCTAACTTTTTTTGGGGGGCAGGGTGGGGTGGGGTCATGACTAGAGTGACCAAAAGATTCAAGCCTCTTTCTCACGCAGGGAGAATCAGCAGTTACTTCAGTCTATAACTTCCTGAGGACCCTTACCTAAGAACCAAGGACTGTGCCCCAATTCCTGCCATTTGCCTGTATATGTGATTGAATGAATAACCAGAGCATCCACCTTCGGCAGGAACGAACTTGCACACCTTACCAGTGAGTCAGCCCAGGAAGAATGTCATCCCAGAAGGTAAAAACAGCTCCCTGGGGGGCTCTAGAAGAAAGGCGGGCTTCTGGGCCCAGGGTCAACCCTAGACCTGCCCTGTGAGGTACTGAACATCTGTGTCCCCTGCACCAAGGCACCTGAACCAGGCCCTCAGCTGAGGCCTGGCAAGAGAGTGCGTGAGGCCGCTGGAAATCACATCCTCGCTGGACATGCACCAATCAAAGAGCAACGGATGGAGCTACAAGAAATGGGAGCTCCCTGCCTTAGGAGAGCAGAAGGACTCCACTGGCATGTGGCCCAAGTCAGACAGCACTGTCACCTACAGGTCTCAGCACAGCACTGCTTAGGACTCAGGGTGTCCCCTGCTTTAGCTGATGATGCCTTCTCACACTGCAAGACAGCACATGTACAAGTGCAAAACTCAGTGCCTGGTGGTTTACACTGAGCATCTCCAAGGGGCTCCTCGGGGAAGCTTCTTTAAATGAGGCAAGAGTGCGGGTCTTCAGGCTCCCAGAGAGCAGACTGCCCTCTTCCTGGGATCCATGCCAAGCTCAAAGACAAAAATCCTCCAACCTGCAAAAAGAGCTCACAACCACACAGAACAGTTGGCTTCTGTGTGTGCTGCAGCTATCCCCTCTAGGTAGCAGGGGGTGGGGTGGGGGGTGGTATTGGCAGATCAGCCTAGCCTTCCTGACCCCAGGGTCACCTCAAGTTCCACAGCCTAGCACCATCCCCCACACTGAAGAATCACTGCAGCGGCTGTATTACTCACTGGCATCAGGCACAGACTACCATATTTGTCTCTGTGGCTGTGCCAAGACCTCAGCCACACTGTATTTCTGAGCACAGGCTGTTCTCCTTATAGTTCCCATACTGCCTAGCAGTAACCTTATCCACAAGAGTTAGATTTGTCCTTCAAACAACAGGGTAATGGTGCCCTTAGATGTGTCCAAACACCAGTCTCCTTAACAGTCCCACTCAGGAGTCCCCTGGCATCCCACTCACCTCATCCAGCTGTCTCTTCGTCTCTTCCTCCATCCTCCGAATGTCATCCATAGTCAGATCAACCCATTTATCGAGCCAACAGAACAGCTGCCTGTGAAAGTTTGTAAACAGACGCTTCTCTTGCTATAAAAAGAGGGAAGCAGTCAGAACTCAGGAGGTGAAGGCCCCTGCTACAATCCCTCTCACCCGGGGTATCTATTAACACCCACAGTTTAACAGGGTAGAGGGCAGGAGTGATGGCTGGCTGCCTTCTCTGGATCAGACCCAGGTCAATGACCTTTGCCTTCCTGTTTCTGGCAGGTAAGTGTTGCAGTAAGGATGGCTGTCCATCTCAGTTAGGCCCCTTATCTCAAATACCGCCAAGACAGGCAGCTCATGGGATCTGGCCAAGCCAAGGTCCCTAACAACTGCCGCAATTCCTACGCCTCTGGTGCCTCTGGCCGGGTTACGACTCGCCAGCAGCTGTGAGATGTGGTTCAGACTGTAATTCTAACATGTGAGAATTGAAAGGTTTAGGTCTATCCAGTTCTGTGATTCAGGACACTGAGCCTCTTGGCTCACAGTACCTCTTGCCTTTTGGCCCCAAAAAAGGAAAGTGAGTTTTATTTGTAGTTCAACCACAGCAAGTCCTTTCCTGTTTCCTTCTCTCGCCTCGATTTCTTTCCCTGTCACACGTGGTGCCTGTAGGTGACAGCTTGAAACTGTAGGACAATACGCTCAAGGGGAAGGAAGGGACCGAAGATTCCAGTGCTAGCGACTGAAGGAACAGATCACAGCTCCTGAGCCAAACTGCTCTCCCCCACACAGACAGACGCGGGAAGGCGCCACCCTGCAGACGTACCTTGTGTATGAAGTTCTCCACTTTGTTCTGCAAGCCCCACCACTTGAACTTGACGGTGACCAGTTTGTACGCACACATATATGGGCAGTCTTTCTGATTTACAAGTTCTTGCTGCATTAGAAAGATACCCAGAGGCAGGCTGGGAACTAGAGAGGAAGACCCCAGGCTGTCCGAACCCCACTCACACCCTCCTTCCTGAGGAGAGGCCCACCCACAGCATGCCTGGCCCCCTGGTGGTAAGGGTGCAAACTGTACCTTCCAATTTGGGCCCAAAGGTCCCCGTCCTGTTTTGACAGATTTAAATTTTGCTGGGTCTTCTTCGGCCTTGTAGTCCTGAGAACAGTGGAAATGGGGTTGGAAGAGAGAAAGGGAGGGGAGGGAGGATGAGGAAAGAGCAAACTGATCCTCAGAGAGCATCTCACACCGCTTCTTTTTGGTTTGCTTTGACACATGGTCTCTCTATGTAGCCCTGGCTGGCCTGCACCAACTAATTAGATCAAGCTGACTTCGAACACACAGACATCCACCTGCCTCTGCTACCATGCCCAGCTATAGCAGTTCTTGAAGTTACTTTCAGTATGGGAAATGTTATAGGCAAGATATAGAACTGTGTTGTGGATAGTTTTATGTTAACTTGACACAAGCTAAAGGCTATATAGAGAATTCAAGGCACACCAGGGCTACATGAGATAATGTTTCAAAATAAGTAAGTAAATAAATAAATATCTTCAGATGATCCTAAAACATGGAACCAGAGCTGAGAACAACTAGTCATCATTCTTAAAACTTCCTAGTTTAATCTCCTGGTATGTTTTAATAACATCCATACTGATGTGGACACTTCTTTGAGAAGGCCACAGCTCTTTACTCAGGTAGGTATTACTTTCTTCTCTTAGTCCCTGTAGTAAAAATCTACATTAAAATCTCTTGTAATGACTCTAACTCTGCTTCATAAAAATCCAAGTTTTCAAAGCAGTGGTAAGACGGAGTGGTGGGTGAAGGTGTTTGCTGGTCACCAGGTCTAACAGACTAAGTTGCATCCTGGGATCGTTCAGGGAAGGGATGGAGCTGGCTCCAAAAGTTGCCCTCTGACTCCCACACGCCTGCCGTGGTAGATTGATGCCAGTATTTAATACACAGAGACAATAAGTAAATAATAAGTAAGTAAATGATCAAACACAAATTTAAAAATAAAAAATAATTACTGGAAGTGTTCAACATTTAGAATGTACCCTCTTGTATATTACTAGGCCAGCTTCATTTAATGTTATCTGTCCATCTATCCGTTCATCTATCTAGTTTGGATTGTTTGTTTATTTGTTTGTATTTTTTTTTTTTTTTTTTGAGACAGCTCTAGCTGTCCTGGAACTTGTTCTGTAGCCCAGGCTGGCCTCGAACTCAGAGTTCCCCCTGCCTCTGCCTCCTGAGTGCTGGCATTAAAGGTGTGTGCCACCACTACCACCACTACCACCACCACCACCACCACCACCACCACCACCACCACCACCACCACCACCACCACCCAGCCTCTAGTTCTGGATTTTGTTTTAGAGGCAGGACCCAATGTAATCCAGACTGGCCTCAAACTCTCTACACAGCTGAGGATGGTCTTGAACTGCTGAGCTTCGTTCTGCCCCTTCCCAGTGATGAACAGGAATTATAGACATGAACCTATTTTCTTTAGATTTATTTGATTTTTAAATGTATGAGTGTTTGTCTGCATGAATATATGTGTACCACATATGTGGCCTGTTGTCCACAGGAGGTCAAATCGCCTCAGACTGGAGCTACAGAAGACTTTAAGTCACCATGTGAAACTGGGAACAAGTGTGTTAACCACTGAGCCATCTCTCCAGCCCCTTTACTTATCTACTTTTAAATGGAAATTGATTTTTAATATATACATATATATATACACACACACATATATATTTGTGACAGGGTCTCATTATGTAGCCAATGTTGCTCTAGAACTGTATACATAGACGAGGCTGGCCTTATATTTTTAGAGATCTCCTTAAATTAAAGGCATGCACTACCACATTCAGCTGAAATGAATTTTTGTTTTGTTTTATTCTGGGTTTTTTTTTTGGATTTTTTTCCAAGACAGGGTTTCTCTGTGTAGTTTTTGGAGCCTGTCCTGAAACTCACATTGTAGACCCAAGCTGGCCTCAAACTCACAGAGATACACCTGCCTCTGCCTCCCGAGTGCTGGGATTAAAGGTGTGTGCCACCACTGCCTGGAAAATTTTTAATTGATACATTAAAAACATTAAAAAAGCACCCATCTTTACAGTACCGTGTAACATTTGATACATGTATACATTCTGGGATGTGTAGATCAGGTTAAATGTATGGATGTGTAGATCAGGTTAAATGTATGGATGTGTAGATTAGGTTAATTATATCTACTCAAACATGTATTGTTTCTTTATCAACATTCAAAATATTTCAACTCCATCATCATCCCTACATTCATTCTACCGTACAACAGCAAAGCAGAGCTTACTCCTAACTGCAAACTGTACCCATGGAGCAGCCTCCGCCCTCCCCTCAGTTACGGTACAAGCCATCCTTTATGTTCAGTACACGGGCTTTCGTTTTCAGTTGTCCTATTCTACTGTCTAATGTGGGTTCATTACAGCATCTACGCAACAACAATAAAGATCATAAATCACACACTAGGAAAATATTACTATTTATTTATTTATTTATTTATTTATTTATTTATTTGGGATGGAGCACAGTTGAGACAGAGTCTTGTATAGTCCAGGCTGGTTTTGAACTTAATATGTAACCAAGGCTGGTCTTACACTCCTCATCCTCCTATCTCTACTCCCCAAGTGCTAAGATCAAAGGTATATACTACCACATCTGGCTATATCATTACTTTTTTAAAAAATATTTATTTATTATGTATACAGTGTTCTGCCCGCATGTGTCCCTGCATGCCAGAAGAGGGCACCAGATCTCATTACAGATGGTTGTGAGCCACCATGTGGTTGCTGGGAATTGAACTCAGTACCTCTGGAAGAACAGTCAGTGCTCTTAACCTCTGAGCCATCTCTCCAGCCCCCTATATTATTACTTTTTAAAGATTTTACTATCTTAAAAATTATATATGTGTGTGTGTGTGTGTGTGTGTGTGTGTGCGCGCGCGCGTGTGCATGTGTGCGTGTGCGTGTGCGTGTGCGTGTGTGCAGTTGAGTGCAGGTGCCCTCAGAGATCAGGTCCTACAGCTGGGACTGTAAGTGAGCCATCCAATGTACATGCTGGGACGCCAACTCCTGTCCTCTGCAGGAGCAGTATGTGCTCTTACCACTAAGCCATCTTTCTAGCCCCTTACACACCATCATCATCATTATTATTGTTATTTTTATTATTATTTTGTGGGGTTTGTTTTATTTTGTTTTCAAGCCAGGGTTTGGTTTGGTTCTAGGGTAGCCTTGGTTGCCCTAGAAATAGCTCTGTAGACCAGGCTGGCTTCAAACTCAAAGATCTGCCTGCCTCTGCCTTCTGAGTGCTGGGATTAAAGGTATGTGCTACCACCTTTGTTTGGTTTTTTAAAGACAGAGTCTCCTTATGTAGTCCTGGTTGTCCTGTAAGTAGCTATGTAGACCAGGCTGACCCCAAACTCACAGAGATCCACCTGCCTCTGCCTCTAACCAAGTGCTGGGATAAAAAGGCATGTACCATACCACCAGGTTTATTGTTTTTTACTATTCCCTCCACTCCCACAATAGAGATGGAAGTTACTCAAATTACATAGTTCTTATTACTCTAATATTTGTGAAATATATTCACATATTCAGTTTGAGAAAACTCACCTGGCCATATATTTATGATGTATTTACTTTGCTATGTATATTGTATTTCAGTAAAAAGGGTTGTTTTGTTTTTTGAAAGTCCCCCTATACGTCCAAGCTGCCCTAGAACACCTAATCATCTTGCTCCAGATTTCTGAATAATGTGATTCTAGGCATGTACCATCACCCTGGATATGCATCTTTTTGGGAATGCCCCAGTGAAAACATCTCAGTCCTGGGTAGAGAGACGGCTCAGTGGATAGACGCTCTTGCCAAGCAAGTCTGATGACCTGAGTCTGATCCCCAGAACCCACAGTGAAAGAACAACTCCAAGAGCTATAATCTGACCTCACATGTGTATATTATGCAGATACAATAATAATAAATAAACAAGGTTCAATATGTAAAGGTACTTGCCACACAAGCCTGGTGACCTGAATTTGAGTTCACACAAAGGTAGAAGGAAAGACTGATTCCATCAAGTTGTCCTCTGATCCCCCCATCATGGGTGTGTATACAAGCATGAGTGTGAGTGTGTGCACGTGGAGGTCAGGAGACAGCTTGAGGGAGTCCTTTCCTTCTACCACATAGCTAGCAGGGATCAAACTCAGGTTGTCTGGCTTGATGGCAAGTGTCTTTAATCACTGAACCATCTTGCTGGCCCAAGAAACTTAAAAGTGTGTGTGTGTGTGTGTGTATGAGAGTTTTACCTACAGGCATGTATGTGTACCATGGGTAGTACCCATGGCAGCAAATCCAGGTCTTCTGCAAGAGCAGTAAGTGGTCTTAAGCCCTGAGTCATCTCTCCAGCCCCATTGGCCCAGAGAACTCTTTTTTTTTTTTAAGATTTATTTATTTACTTAGTATACAGTATTCTGCCTACATGTGTCCCTGCAGGCCAGAAGAGGGCACCAGATCCCATTACAAGTGGTTGTGAGCCACCATGTGGTTGCTGGGAATTGAACTCAGGACCTCTGGAAGAGAGCTCAGTGCTTAACCACTGAGCCATCTCTCCAGCCCCGGTCCAGAGAACTCTTAACACTGACTTTAGAAATAGCCATGTCAGGAAACTTAGTGAGACCCAGTGTTACCTGGGCAGTCCAGTGGTGCATACCTTTAATCCCAGCACTCAGGAGGCAGAAGCGGGTGGATCTCTGTGAGTTCCAGGCCAGCCTGGTCTACAGCATGAGTTCCAGGCCAGTCAGAGCTACACAGAGACCCTGTCTTGACAAACTAAAAACTAACAGAACAAATAAATAAATAAATAAAACTGTTACCAGGTATGGTGGTGCACAACTTTAATCCCAGTACTTGGGCGGCAGAGGCAGGTGGATCTCTGTGAGTTCTAGGCCAGCCTGGACAACACAGCGAGACCCTGCCTCAAAAAGGAAAACAAACAATAACAAGAGTGCTGGGCATGCAGTTCAGTGGCAGAGTGCTTGTCTGGCACGTGGCAGGCCCTGGGCTTAGCCAGCAGTACCATAGAAACAATAACAACAATAAAACAAACGATGCACACCAGAGAGAACGCCTTCTGAGCCAAGCTGGGTAACTAACGTTCCCTGGTCCTTTCACATTTACCAGTCACTTCTGCACCCCGAAGTCTTTTAGGGAGCCCCTACCTTGCTAAGTACTTGGCTTCGATCAGCAATGTCTATATATATAGCTTCCACATGTTTCCATGTCTCAGGCTCCAGTTTATGCACCTGCAAGAAAACGGGAGACCACTTGTCATGCACGTGCACTTCTGTTAGAGACAAGCATCCTTACCTGAAACAGGGACAGCTAGAAACAGATCTTCCCACGCCACTGGTGGGATATTCCTACTAGTAAAGAATTATTCAAGGGTTAAACATCTACAATCTGAAAATCCAAAACGATCCCAAATCTGAAACATGGCATAGTGAGCTGCCATGAGGCCACAAATAGAAAATTTCACACCTGATCTCATGGTGGGCTATGGTTAAATGTAAGCAGGCTAAAGTGTCATGTAAAATACCTTCAAACTGTGTATATAAAGTATATATAAAACACAAATGATTTGTTTATATTTGGGTCCCTCCCCAATATATCTTGTTACTTGCATACATCCTAAAAATCTAAAGTCTGAAAGCATTTCAGATAAGCACTACTTGAGCTTACAGTTGGTACAGAGTTACTCAAATGTGCCAGAGATTGGACAGCATCAGGATCTGTCTTTAGACTCAGTTCACTTCAGCAGGCTCCACCAAATATCTGCACTGTTCCCACTGTACCCTGGGAGAGGACTCAATACCCCTGGATTTGCTGCCTTTTCACAAATTCAATGTACAAAAGGTTACAATAAAGAATAACATTTCCGGCTGGGTGGCGGTGGCGCACGCCTTTAATCCCAGCACTTGGGAGGAAGAGCCAGGCGGATCTCTGTGAGTTCGAGGCCAGCCTGGTCTACAGAGCAAGATCCAGGACAGGCACCAAAACTACACAGAGAAACCCTGTCTCAAAAAATGAAGAAAAAAAAAAAAAGAACGACGTTTCCTTTAGCTCATCCCTGACCCAACCTCAACTCTAGCAGCAGACAGTACAGTCTGCGTGCAGAGTTTTCTTTACTACTAACAATAGCATATAAATACATACATGGGTTCATAGATGCTCTTCTTAGCTTTATTTCATTTTTATTCATATGTATGTGTGTGTCTGTGTGTCTGCAATGTGGGTGTGTGTGGGAGCCGTCAGGGGCTACAAGAGGGTGTTGGATCCCTCAGCTGGAGACACAGATGTTGTAAGCTACCCAGTATGGGTACTTTGAACTGAACTCAGGTCCTGTGGAAAAACAGTAAGAGCTCTTAACCAGGGGCTGGAGAGATAGCTCAGTGGTTAAGAGCACTGAATGCTCTTCCAGAGGACCTGAGTTCAGTTCCCAGCACCCACACGGCAGCTCAAAACTGTATGTAATGCAAGTTCCAGGGGACTCAAAACCCATGGCAAAACACTAATGAACATAAAATAAAATAAAATTTAAAAAAAGAGCTCTTAACCACAGAGCCATCTCTGCAGCCCCGTAGCTCATCTTTTCTTTCTTCTTTTCAGACAAGGTCTCACTCTGTAGCCCTGGCTGTCCTGGAACTCAATCTGTAGACCAGGCTGGCCTCGAACTCAGAGATCCGCCTGGCTCTGCCTCCCCCGAGTGCTAGGACTAAAGGTGTGTGCCACCGCCGCCCGGCTTTTTTAATTTCTTTTTCCAATTTTTTAACATACTCATCCCTAACTCCTATTACCACCCTTTGCATCCTCCCACCCAACTTTGAGATTATTTCTTCTTCTTTCCTCATCCAGTGCGGTTTGTGGACTACTACTGGGAGTGGGGCCTGCCCGCCCTACTGTCTGGTCAACCTACCAGGGGGTCACATCTTTAAAGAAAACGGGCCGGGCAGGGGTGTCTCAAAAAAAAAAAAAGAAGAGAAAAGTGACTCTATGTGATGGCTATTCTTGGTTGTCAACTTGATTACATCTGGAATTAACTAACCCCAATGGCTGGGTACACCTGTGAGGGATTTTCTTTAATTAAATCATCTGAAGTGGGCAGGTCCTCCTTTAATCTGGACCACACCTTCGACGGCAGCCTATCCAAAGGACATGAAGAAGGAAGCACTCGCTCATTGCCTGTGTGCCCTCTTTCTCACTGGCAATTAGAGTGAAAGTCTACTCCTTCACCGGCATTAGAGCCTACTTCTTCAGGATTCCGATGGATACTGACGACCAGCTAAGTCATCCAGCCTTGTGGATTGAACAACTCCTGGATGCTTAGATCTTTGTTTGGTAAACAGCCATTATTGGACTGGCTGGGCCCCGGCCTGTAAGTCCGTCTAATAAACTCCCTCCCCTTTTTTTCCCCTCTCTCGATTCTGTCAGTCCTGTTCCTCTAGAGAACCCTGACTAACAACATGCTCTCACTTTCTCAGTAGCAATCAAATGCCAATAGCTCCTCAGTTAGTGGAGAGATGGGTTTGTCTGTTTGTTTGCTATTGAGACATGAGACCAAAACCATGTAAGCCCTGACTGTCCTGGAAATCTCTCTGAGGACCAGGCTGGCCTCAAATTCAGAGAGCTGCCTACCTCTGCTTCCTGTGTGCTAGAATTAAAGGCATGTGCCATCATGCCTTGCGAGGGTTTCTCTGTGTAGCCCTGGCTGTCATGGAACTTACTCTGTAGACCAGGCTGGCCTTGAACTCACATAGCTATGCCTGCCTCTGCCTCCCGAGTGCCGATATTAAAGGCATGCGCCACCACTGCCTGGCTTCCCTCAGCTTTCTAATGGTTGCATAGTATGTCACTGTTTGGCTGCACAATTTATTGGTGTCCCACTGATAGGGTCTTTCATTGTTTTGGATTTGTGCTGAATCTCCTTGTATATGTTATTTCACATGTGAAAAAATAGTCTCACACATGCCTAGGTGTAGAATTGTAAGTTGAAAAGAGCCGGAATATACTTTAAATTTGGAGAAGTAATGCAATTATAATTTATTTATTTATTTGGCTTTTCGAGACAGGGTTTCTCTCTGTAACAGCCCTGGCTGTCCTGGAACTTGCTTTGTAGAGCAGGCTGGCCTATGCCTCCTGAGTGCTGGGATTAAAGTGCTGGCACAATTATGATGTTTTAAAGACATCGTTCCTGGGTATCAGAAACTGCATTTTAGACCAATCCCAGCTCTACAGGAAAGCCCAGCAAAGAATCTTAGAGATGACATTTTGCAAATCAATGACAGGAAACCGCACTGTAGGGCAGTCTGGAGAAGCCTTCCTAGCCAGGCAGAAGAGAAGCACAGAGAGGACCCCGAGGCAGGAGGCAGAGGTTCCAGGGCAGAGAGATCTGCCAAGGCCTGGAGCCCTGGGGCTCGAGAGGTGATACTTACATTCTCCTGGGTGCCAAGATCCGGCTTGTGCCAGGTTTCAATTTTAATCAGAAAGTCTTCTTTCATGTACTCATTCTGGAAGAGGGAACAAATACCTAAGGTCGGAGCTGGAGGGTCACACAGCCTGAAGTCCTGGGTGGTCCCAGAACTAGGTCTGCCTCACATAGATGAGCACCCCAAGTTTACAGAGGAAGAAAATGGAGTTCGAAATCTTAGATGACTTGGCTGAGGCCACAGAGCTATCACACAGTGAGGCCCAAAGCCCCTCCTTGTCTGAGTTTAGAATTCAGTATTTAACCAGTCTTCCATACTACTTCATGAACAGAATGCAAATGTACCCAGCAGCCCACAAAGTCTCTGGCTGAGGAAAGTCTTCACGCTGGCCCCTTTCTCTACATCAAGCCCTTTGTTGAGGCCAGCCCTCTACACAGATTTTTTCCCCTCCCTTGGTGCTTTTCAAAAACTGTAACACCTGTTTAAAAAACATTTAATTAAAGGAGCTACATGAAGGAGGAAAAGAGCCCCTTGTCCCTGGCAGGGATTAGTTCTGCAGCAGGGACAAGCATTGGCAGATTGTGCTGAAGAGTGAGAGCTTGGGGGATAAGGGGCTGGTTCTGGAAGAACAAGCTTGGTGATGTCACAATGTTGCCAGTGGTCAGTGTTCACTGGAGTCAGCAGATGCCCAAATGGGACAGGAATGTCACGTTCAGGCTGGCTGAACTGAGACGTCTGTACAGCCCTGGGTAGGCATGACCGTAGGGAACAATGGAGAGCCTCAATTCATTCTGTACCTCAGAGACTCAGAGTCAGGTCTGACCTGGTAAAGACACCATGAGTCAATGCAGTTAAAGCTTTGACTGGCAAGATCCTCATTAGGACTGAAACGCTTGAGCCTCGACACCCCCAGCATCACCGGAGGGGAACGAGAGAACAGCCAGAACGTCTAGTGCAGGTATACCTTTATTTCTCCTTTTCTTACATATCATCTAGAACTCCAATCCTCCTACCCCAACCCCTGCCAGAAATACTTACTGTAATAACTGCTCCGAGGCAAGGACATGGAAAAAAGAAAGAAAGAAGATTAATGAAGAGACTATGAAGAGCAAAGACTTCTCCACTCCCCATGGCTTCCTCCATACTGACCTCTAGCCCCAGCTTGCATTAGGAAAGCCTCAGTGCATCAACCCCTCCTTCCCCCAAATTCATTCCAAGTCCCAAGGGACCAAATCTGGGATTTAATTAAGATGACGCCTATATGGGCTTCTTCGGATTCTCTCTGATAGAACAAGAAAAGGGTGGTCTCTGATCAGCTGACACCCTGAGGCCCAATCAATCTCCCATGAGAGAATCACTTGGGTGTCCCCACTCCCGGGGGACACAGAGCAGGGTCTTCCAAGCCAGGCTGTCTTTTTGATGGTGGCCTCCTTCCTCACACTGTAACCAAACCTCGAATGCTCTATGCTCCTGCCACTGTAATGGGATCCCTCGGAAAGCACAGGTCAATTATTTATCAGAGAAAATGACTGCAGCTTCCATGTCACTGGGGAAGAGCCCAGCTCTCCTCCCGACAGCAGCTCAGTTCATTTTGTACCCTACCCTGTGTGCGATCCCAGTTTCTGGTAATGCATACTGCTGTTTTTGGAGTATACAGAGGGCCAACAAACTCCATCACCCCAAAAACAAACAAAAAGGTAAAACTAACACTCGTGCCATGGAATTGGGAAGCTGACAGCATAAGGGCTATAAATTACCTTGTGCACAAACAGCCCAGATTGTCAGGAATTTTCCCGAGCCCAACCAAAGACACTGGAAGTACCAGATTAGGATTAAACTGGCAACTCCTCTATTAGCACCTTGAGAAAGTCACTGGGGACAACAGAAATAATGGGTACAAATATGCATCCAAAGACACCAGTCTGGCAGAGACTCTCGTGTTGTCACAGAGACAGTAGCTTCAGGCTGACCTGGTGTGATGACCCTGGGCATTAAGCTTCTCCTACCAGCTACCATATTTGGACTCCACATTCTCTAAGACACCCTCTCCAATCTGGCCTCGGTAGGACACAAGAATCTGCTCCCTTGACTAAGCTGACTGACTGCACCATCACACTGTGTTTTCCTACTTTAATTTCATTTCTATGTGGAAGATTCCCAAGGAAAGAACGTCCTGATCAGCAAATAGTGTCCAGTTTGACCCATAACTCTGTATTTCACTACCACTGCAGAGTCTGATGTTTGAGGTTTTTATATGTTAGTATATGAGCCATTGAGAAACAGATCCACCAAATTCTGAAAAAATTGGGTTTCTAAACCCAGGAGGGTGAGGACCCTGCTCTCAGCCTTTAGTATCAACTCAGCTGACTAACTTCCCTCTAATCCTATCCAATCTCCCTTCCTTCCCAAATGTCTCTGTATCCAAATCAACTACAAAGGAAAATGGGGTTTTCCCAATAAGACTAATAATGCATCTTATGTTAGAGGGATTTTTTGAGACAGGGTCTTGCTATGTACCCCAGGCTAGCCTTGAAGTTGTGATCCTCCTGACTCATCTTCCTGAATGCTGAGTTACAAATATTTACTACTATGTCCAGTTTCTTAATGTGATATTTTAAAAGCCTGACTTAGTGGTACCGTCTGCTACTGAGGGAGAAGACAAGGGGAACATATTTCTCCTCTTCCCATTTTCATTTACAGCCTGACCTATGGGCTTCAGGAGAAGAGATGGAAATAAAGTAAGAGAACTTGATGACGATGGAGCACACTAAATCCGTTTTCACTGCTCCCAGAATAAGGCTGGAGCCATCCCAAAGGCAGGGGGTGGGGTGACTCCACACTCCTTTTTCCACTTCTCCTCAAACTTAGACGTACTGAGGACAAACTAAAATGCTGGCGCTCGTATTCTCTGTCCCGCTGGCCTCCAGGGAGGATCAGAAGGACCCCCTCATCTGTTCTATCTCGTATTTTAAAAGAGGAGGTACCCAGATGAACAGGTCTAGGAGTCGGCGTGTTCATCCGTAACGAGTGGATCCCACTAGGAAGTGGCACTACTAAGAAAGTACCTCCCCCACCCCCACTTCTCTTCATGGAGGAGTTATTCTTTCGTTTGTCAAGGATGGATGTGTGAACTAACGTTACTGTGTAGGAAACTGCCATGCCAGATGCAGCACATTCTCCCAAGTGTTACAGAGTGGACAATGGCATCCCTCAGTTAGCACAAGCTATGTACCCAGAAACCCAGGCTACGTCTGCCTCAAGCTGACTAAGATTCTTACAGCGTATGCTCAACACGACTATCAGACATCAAGGAAAGTCACCTTTGTCCCTGTGCCAGACACACCCTGCCATACTCCACTTTTTTTTTCCTTCTTAATTTACTGTGCTGGATCAGATCCAGTGCCTTGGGCTAGAGTAAGCACTTTACCAGTTAACTACACCCCTAAACTTGATCTGGACTTTCGGGGGTGGTTTACAGGGTAGGGATGGGGATGTGAAGGGACTGGGGTTAAAACAGAGTCTTTCTACATAGACCAGGCTGGTCTTAAACTTGCAGAAATCCAGCTGTCTGTCTCCCAGGTGCTAGGATTGTGCCACCATACCTGGCTCTTGTACACTGCTTTTTAAAATCATGAATCAAAGCTCAGCATGGTGCTACAGGCCTATTATCCAAGTACTTGGAAGGTATGAAGCAAGGAGGATCAGGAGGAGTTCAAGGCCAGTCCCAAACTCTTCTAAGACCAGCCGGGGCTACTTAAGACCGCCTTTCAAACACACACACACACACACACACACACACACACACACACACACACACACACACACACCCCTAATTCTAAGCATGTAACAGTTTCCTGTCCAGTGCATATAGAGTAGTAAAACTTGCATTTTCAGCTACAACAATGAAACTGTCCATAGCCTACGGACCACCATTGATTGTGTATCTCCTGATAAAAGGTCCTTGAACTTATATAGGGCCATGGGAAGACTGGAGTGGGCAATGACTTCGGTTACTCCCAAAGTCCACAAGATAAGGACACACCTGGGTCACATAAGGATTACATGCTTATCAGATACAATCTAGAGAATAAAGAGAAAACAGCCAGGGAAGCAATACCGGTGAGCAGAGGCCGGCAGGACCAGAGCCAGACAGCCTGTGCCCACAATGGAAAGCTAGCAGGAGGAAAGAACACTGACCTTGGAGGTCAGTGGACATTCAGGGTTCCCTGGCATGTGAATCAGTGCCAGCATAATCTAAGAAATCTACTCCTAAGCCAGGGGTCATGAGTCACACCTGTAACCTCACACAAGAGGGCTGCTACAAGTTTAAGGCTAACTGGGGCTATACAGCAAGTTCTAGGCTGCTGAGCTACAGGCTGAGACCCTTCCTGGGGAAGGAAGGAGGAAGAGGGAGAGAGTTGAGGGGAGCTATCTCTAGATAGTCCCTCAGACCTCAGAATCTTGGAAAGCTGGGTCCATGCTACTCAGAAGGAATCCCAGAATGTGTTCTAGAATAGAAAGTATCTCTACAGAGGCTCCAATCTTTCCTTTCTTTCTAAAACTGAACCAGAGATGATTCTACCCCCCTGCTACAATGTGAATTTCTTATATAGACCAGGCTGACCTCAAATGCACAAAGATCCAACTGCCTCTGCATCTTAAGTGCTGGGATTAAAGGCGTGCGTCACCAAGTTCAGTGTGTCTCCCAAATATTTCTGATCTGTAGTTTATAAAATTCATGGATGCAATGCCCACAGACACTACTGACCAGCTATACATTCACATGATAGGATATTATGTTATTATAAATATTAAGAAACAACAGGGGAGCCTGCATGGGACCAAACTAGGCCCCTCTGCATGTGGGTGACAGTTGTGTGGCTTGGTCTGTCTTGGGGTCCCTGGCAATGGGACTAGGATTATCCCTGGTGCATGAATTGGCTTTCTGGAGCCCATTCTCTATGGTGGGACACCTTGCTCAGCCTTGATGCAGGGGGGAGGGACTGGGTTCTGCCTCAACTTGATAGTTAGGCTTTGTTGACTCCCCATGGGAGGTTTTACCCTCTCTGAGGAGGGGATGGAAGACCGGGGAGAGGGGGGAGAACTGTGGCTGATATGTAAAATGAAATAAAATTTAAAACAAAAAAAAATACAAACAACAGGGTCCTGGAGAGATCGCTCAGTGGTTCAGAGCACTTGATGCTATTTCAGGGGAACCGGATTCAGTTCCCAGCACCCACAAGGCAGCTCCCAATCACGTGTGACCCTAGTTCTGGGTGATCTAATGCCCTCTTCTAGCTCTGGAGGCACCAGGAATGGACATGGTGCAAATATATACATACAGGCAAAACAACATACACATTAAAAAATTAAAAATAATTTTTAAAAAATTAGCAATTTTTTTGCCAGGTAGGGTGGCGCACACCTTTAATCCCAGCACTTGGGAGGCAGAGGAAAGCAGATCTCTGAGTTTGAGGACAGCCTGATCTACAGAATGAGTTCCAGAGCAAAGGCTACACAGAGAGACCCTGTCTTAAAAAGCAAAAACAGCCGGGCAGTGGTGGCTCACGCCTTTAATCCCAGCACTTGGGAGGCAGAGCCAGGCGGATCTCTGTGAGTTCGAGGCCAGCTTGGACTACCAAGTGAGTTCCAGGAAAGGTGCAAAGCTACACAGAGAAACCCTGTCTCGAAAAACCAAAAAAAAAAAAATAAAAAAATAAAAAATAAAAAATAAAAAAGCAAAAACAGACAAAAAAATCGAAATTGTCAAACTAACCCCAAATGAGAGGAGTTTGTTCTGTGCTGTCTCTGGCTATGACTATCAACTCAGCTAAGTAGTATGGATAACACTGACACACGTTCCCAAGCCTTAGGGAGGCCCCCCCAATCCCTCCACTGGCTTATTCTGAAAAGTAAACACAAACCCTGACTCACCCACCTCCAGCTCCCTGTCCACTTCTGCCCACCTCTGGCCCAAATCTCAGCTCTGGGCAGCTCTGTACTCACCGGTTCTGCAGTAAGGGTAGGCATTCCAGGCTTTCTCATGTATATTCAGGGCTCCTTCTGGGGCCAGCATTCGAACAAATGTGGGTACTTTGCTGTAGTGAGAAAAGAGGTGATGAACAAAAAATGGAGGCAAGAGAAAGCAGATAAGTTTGCACAGCAGTCCTCGGCCCACAGCTCCTGCTTTTTCAGTGTCTAAAGCTGATATGCACATTTCCCTGAGATAAGCAGGCTACTGTGTTGAAGAAGTCACCTGCCAGAGCCTGACACCTCGGCTTGACAGGCTACAGATAGCACCAACCCCTGCTCCACCACTCACCATGAACAAGAGCTTTTGAGACCCTGGGCTGCCTGCTGCCATTTTTCAGACATTTCTTTCTCATTATAGTCATCCAGAGCCCACTGGGAATCAGTACATCCAGGGTTCGACTGCACTCAGACTTAGGTCTCCTGCTGGTGGGGCCAGCCGACTAGCTTAGAACGAGGGTTCCAAGGGCTGAGAAGACGGCTAAGTTAGTACCTCCCTGAGTGTGGAGCCCCAGCACCACATAAAAAGCTGGCTGTAATAGCACTGGTGACCCCAGTGTTTGGGGCTGGGGACAGAGAAGGAGGATTCCTAAAGACCATGGACAGCCAGTCTAACCCATTAGTTCATTTAGAGACCCCACCTCAAAAGTGAGTGGGGGCTGGGAGTGGTGGCGCACTCCTTGAACTGCAGCAATCAGGAGGCAGAGGCAGGGGAGTTTGAGGCCAGCCTGGTCTACAGAGTTAGTTTTAGGACACTCAGGGCTACATCTTTTCGGTGATAGAGGAAGACACCCAATGTTGACCTCTGACCTTCACCTGCACACACACATAGTAATTATGATATCAAACCAGCTGGTCTATTTCCCCAAGTTCTCAGGGAACAGGGCGGCCTCATAGTCACCTGCCTCCCAAGATAAGTATTTTCTTCTCCCTTCCCGCTTCTCCCCTGCCCCCTCAGTTTTGCCTCTGTCTCTTCCCCTTCCACAGAGTCTCATGTATCCTACACTGGCCTCAATCTTCCAAGCCTTCTGCCTCTACTTGCCAATGTTAGCATTACGAGCCCATAACAGCACACTCAGTTTATGTGGTGCCAGGTATCAAACCCAGGGCCTTGATCATGCTAGACAAGCATTCGGCCAACTAAGTGACATACACAGCTCTTCTTTCAAAACAAACAAACAGAAAGTCTCCCTCTGTAGGCCAAGTATGCAGAGTGGTTTCTGTCAACTTGACACAAACATAGACCTATCTGGGAAGAGGGACTCTTGATTAAGAAAATGCCTCCAAAAGACTGGCCTGTAGGCAAGTGTATAGACATTTTTCTTGATTTATGGCTGATGTCGGAGGGCTCAGCTCAATGTGCGTGGTGTCATCCCTGGGCAGGTGGTCTTAGATGGTATAAGAAAGCAGTCTGAGCAAGCCAGTAAACATCCTTCCTCCATGGCCTCTGCTTCAGGGGCTACCTCCAGGTCCTTATCTTGAGGTCCTGCCCTGACTTCTCTTGATGACAGAATATAATCTATGAGGTGAAATAAACCCTTTCCTCTCCAGGTTGCTTTTGGTCACGGTGTTTATCACAGAAAACAAAACAAACAAAAAAAATCAAACCCTACCTAGGATCCAAGCTACCCTTTAACTCACTATGTAACCAAGGCCGACCTTAAACTTAGATGCCCTCGTCTTTTCTATTTTGTTTTTTATTTTGTTTTGTTTTTGAGACAGGGTTTCTCTGTGTAACCTTGGCTGTCTTGAAAATCACTCTGTAGAACAGGCTGGCCTCGAATTCACAGAGATCTGTCTGCCTCTGTCTAGCCAGTGTTGAGATTACAGGTGTGCACCACCACACCTGGATAATAATATTTTCTTCTATTCAATTTTTCCACTGTTTTTAAAAGGTTTATTTATCACCTTTATGTGTATTAGTGTTTTCCTTACATTATTTCTGTGCTCCATGTATGCCCGCTCAGGCCATAAGAGGGCTTCAGACCCACTAGAACTCGAGTTACAGATGGCTGTGAGCCACCATGTGAGTGCTGGGAAACAAACCCAAGTCCTCTGCAAGGGCAGCCAGTGTTGTCAGCCCCTGACCATCTCCTCAGCCCCTTCTATTCCATTTTCCTCTCATGTTACAGAACAATATGTATGGTATGTACCTAGTTTTCTCTAAGTACATAAATTCGTTCCTTAGTTCCTCCCTCTCTCTCTCTCTCTCTCTCTCTCTCTCTCTCTCTGTGTGTGTGTGTGTGTTACTGGGATCGGTCTCACATATGCTAGGCAAGTACCCAAGTACTGAGCTACATCTGCAGCCCCACCTTTCTTAGCTTTTAGATGGGAGCTTACATAATCTTCAATAGGATCTAGCAAATTCATCACCTTTATTCATGCCTCAAGCCTAAGGGAGAGGGCTAGCCCCACAGCAGACAAGACTCCGAGCCCCCAGAGCAAACCTCTGTGAGTCTTTACACACCAATCCACACTCATCTAGGTAACAGTTCTGTGTGCCAGGCACTGGATCCACAGGAACCAAATGGTCCAGAGGCAGACTAATGAGAGTCCTGAAAGACTGTGCTCTAATAGGGTGAGCACGGGGCTCTCAGGGGAAGGACACTGCAAAAGCATGGTGAGGGAGGCACAGGACTCGAGACTGGCTCCTCAGGCCAGTCAGAACACATGAACACATGGTACAGGGGGTGTGCGGGACGTCAAGAAACAGGACGGGAGTGAGGCAGATAAAGCTGGGAGAGAGGAGTTACTGCAGGTCTAGTCACATGAGCTTGGAAATAAGGGAGGCAGCTGCACTTCATCCCCAGGACAAAGGGAGGCTTTACATCTACAGCTTTTAAGAAGGCAGCACAGTTCCTCCAGACAAAATGTTCACCACCCAGAGAACTGGAAGGCGAGAGAACAGCTGGAGGCTGAGGGAGCAACTGACGCCAGAGAAAACGGAAAGCAATGTGGATCTTAGAGATGTTAAGGGCATGGATGAGGGATCAGAACCTCACTCCAGAAAGGCTTTCCTTCCAGGGATCCTCCCATCTTACTGTTCACTTTACTCTGTCCAGCTTTTACATGGGTTCGGAAATTGGAACTCAAGTCACAGGCCTGTATGAAAAGCTCTTTATGTGTATGCATGCATGTCTGTGGGGGTCTGTACACGTGGGTGCAGGTGTCCACAGTGGCCAGGAGACATTGGATTGTCTAGAGCTTGAGTCATAGGCAGTTGTGAGCTACCTGATGTGGGTGCTGGGCACCAAACTCAGGTATTCTGCAAGAGTAGCACGTGCTCTTAACTGCTGAGCCATCTCTCCAGCCCTACTGTGTTTTTTTGTTTTGTTTTGTTTTGTTTTTTGTTTTTTTGTTTTTCGAGACAGGGTTTCTCTGTGTAGCTTTGGTACCTTTTCTGGAACTCACTCTGTAGCCCAGGCTGGCCTCGAACTCACAGAGATCCGCCTGCCTCTGCCTCCCGAGTGCTGGGATTAAAGGCATGCGCCGCCGCCACCACCACCACTGCCCGGCCCTGAGTCATTTCTTAAACAGTCTGTCTGGTTGACTTCCATTCAAGTTGGTAAATGCTCACAGATGGTTTCAAGGCCATTTGGGTCATGGTTTGCTATAAAATTGTTTAGATTTGGGATTCAGCAAATATGTGTGGTTTACTATAAATTCCAGTACACAAGTGAGTTCCAAAGTTATTTGAAAACATTGGGGAAAAAAATTGCTGGGCAGTGGTGGCGCACGCCTTTAATCTTAGCACTCAGGAGGCAGAGCCAGGTGGATCTCTGTGAGTTCGAGGCCAGCCTGGTCTACAGAGTGAGATCCAGGACAGTCAAGACTGTTTCACAGAGAAACCCTGTCTCGGGGAAAAAAAAAATCAAACAAACAAAAAAAGAGCCGGGCAGTCCTGGCGCACACCTTTAATCCCAGCACTCGGGAGGCAGAGGCAGGTGGATCTCTGTGGGTTCCAGGCCAGCCTGGTCTCCAAAGCGAGTTCCAGGAAAGGCACAAAGCTACACAGAGAAAGCCTGTTTCGAAAAAACCAAAAGAAAAAAAAAAAAAAAAAAAGAAAGAATAAGGCAAGAGAGTTGGGGAGAGAGCTAAGGGGCTGAGCATAGCCGTTAAGTGAGGCTCTGGGCTGAACACCCAGCAACCAACCAGGCAGGAAATGCTGTGAAAGGCAGCTATGATATGAGAGATAACTACAGAGGAAAGAACAGGGTGTATAGTATGGTATGATCAACACCTAATAGAGGAAATCAGTGCCTGTTTATACACACTCCACACATACTCCTGTACTCAGGACAAGGAATGGCCCACAAGATGCCAAAACAGCTCAAAGTAGCTTCTAAGAACTGGGAGCATGATCGGACTGGAGCTACTTTTTTTTTTAATAACAAAAAAATCTTTAAGTAAACAAAGAAGTACCACCCATAACCAATCTGAGAGATGAAGCAACTTGGGCTGCCAGTAACCTGGAGTCACTCCCAATTAGCCAATACCACCACTGTCAAGGTAGGCCATGTTCCCGCCCAGCCACCTGGGGCACGCACGTACCTCTGTAAGTGGTAGATCTTGTGTGTGTACTGGCCTTTCTCGCCGTCATCCTTCTCATACGGCTCGTTCACCAGGACCTCCACACCTTCCCCACCACCAGTTTCATTTTTACTGGCTTCAGCCACAGAATACAGCTGCCCCACTTGATACTAAAAAACCAGAGACAGACATTATTTGCAACAGTTAGTTACACAGGAACCAATGCCACTGTAGCCCAGGACCTCCACCTGCGGGTTCACAGTGGTCCTTGTCAAAAATCTTTGCAAAGCAATGGAGAGATGCACCGTGGCATCTCTCACTTTTTACTGTTGCTTCCTTCTACCACTTCTTTTTTTTTTCCCCAGAGATAAGGATTGAACCCAGGGCCTCGAGCATGCTAGGCTGCTCAGTAAGTGCACAACCACTGTGCCATCTCCTCAACCCTCTGTTTGGTTTTCCTGCATCAACCTCTCAAGGAGCTGGGACTGCAGGCTCTCTTTAACCATCAGAAGTATTCAATTTCATCTTCCCAGTTTTACAAACCCATGAGTTTGAAGAGAACATAGACTATACTTAATCTCACAGCACCATCCAGGAAACATTATAGAGTCCAAGGTCTCTTTTGGCCTGGACCCAGCTCTGGTATCAGACCCCAAAACAGGATCTCAGATAGTTGCTAAAAATCTCTCATCTCACTTACTTAAACAGACCCTAAAGCTAAGCATAGCATCTCATCCTTGTAAGCACTCATGAGGCTGGGGCAGGAGGCCTGCCGAGACTATGATGCAGCCTGGGCTACAGCGAGTTCCAGGTTATCTCTGGCTACAGTGTGAGACTCTGTATCAAAAACAAAACAAAACAGCCAGGTGGTGGTGGTGGTGGCACATGCCTTTAATTCCAGCACTTGGGAGGCAGAGGCACGCAGATCCCTGAGTTTGAGGCTAGCCTGGTCTATAGAGAGTTCCAGGATAGCCAGGGCTACATAAGAGAAACCCTGTCTCCAAAAACAAATAAAAAGCAAAACAAAACCCAAAAGCAACAAGAAAAATTAATACATAAATGATCAGAAACCAAGACTCTGACTTCCTGTCCAAGAAAGCCGTCCAGTGTAGCCCACAACCTCTGGCAAAAACTGCTTTTTCTCCTGTGTGGCTTTTCCTCAGCCTGCGGGGCCCCCAAAACCTCGCAAACAAGACATCTCCAGATTTCCCCATTCCAGGCAGGTCAAAGCCATGCTCCTGCTTCCTGCATTACAGATCCCTCCCCCAGGCTCAGCTGGCTTTGTGCCCCTCTGCCTTGGCAGTTGCTAGATGGCAAAAGCCTGGTTTTCCTTTATTTGGGTCACATGTCACCCTATCAAGTCACCGGCCTTCTCTGACCCCTTGGGAGGCTTGGTGTAGACTGATGACTTAGCAGCCGTGCCCGGGCCTACTCAACTCCTAGTCCTAAGAGAAGTTATCTGGAGATGGAAAACATGGAAGACTCTGGGCACGGTGGCCTGTAATCTCAGAGGAGACAGAGGAGGTGGATCTCTGTGAGTTCAAGGCCAGCCTAGTCAACATAACAAGTTCTAGGACAGTCACAGCTAAACAGTGAGATCATGTTTCAAAAACAAAATAAATAAGTAACAAGAAAGAAAGAAAAGGAGCTGTGACAGAGCAGGAAAGCACATTATTCCAAAAGATGCGTCTCCCTTGTGTTCGCCAAGGGCAAGAGGCCAAGGAAAAGACAGACAGAACGCCATTACCCCACCTGCGGGTGGACATAGAGCTTTCCTTGTCCTCTACACCCTCCCCTGAACTCCTGGTGCCCCCAGGGCTAAGACTAGGGGTGTTCTCTCCCTCAGATTGAAATCAAGTGGCTGCAGCTCTGGCCGCTGTGAGGCACTGCTGTGAGGCACTGTGCAGGCCATGGAAGGAAGCGCCAGGTCTGCTCGTTACACCTGGAAGCCCTCTCACCTCAGCTCCCTAAGCACTGCAAGGAAACTTCTGAGTGACATCTAGAGGGGAAGGCACAGTTCGCTGCTTACCACAAAGCCTAAAACGCCCAGCACAGAATGCCAAGAAAAGGCCCAGGTAAGTGATCAAGGCTCGGCTAATCCCATCAAGAGGAGCATCTGAGCCAGTTACCTAGATCTTGCTAATCCTGAGCAATACGAGTGCTGCTTTGGGGGCTCATGGAACCCCACGCCAGCCCCTGTTCCTTTCCAGTCCTATCATCTGCTAAGACACACTTGAAACCCACATCAAGTGGGTCCCGGTTTGGCTGAGGCAGACTTCCTCATAGGAAGCTGCAGGAACTCTGCCCTGGAGAGTCGGAAGGACACCGAATGACTGACTCAGCAAATCCTAAAGGGCAGGCTGGGGAGAGGGCCTGGAGACAGGACTAGCTGCAGCTTGTAGTGGTGCTCCTTGGGGGAGGGGCCCAGGGCTGGCAGAGACCTTGGTCTTCAGGGATTCCCTTCAGCTGCAGGAAATCACAGGGCGGGCCCTAAGAGGATCAGTCTGCGTGCTGGCCTCTTCCCCTTTAATCTCTCTTGATATGCTGATCCTTTAATCCCAACGAGACAAGTGAGGCAGTTTGTTAATCCAAAGAGGTAAAGAAGACAGATCTCCACGTCACAAGGTCCCCTCTGGCTGGTCCTGGGAGGCTGCCAGACTCAAGATTGGTGGCAGTAAGGGTGGGGATCAGACCACAAGATCTAACACAGAGCCCCAGGGAGACCACGATTCCAACTTCCTTAGGCTGAAAACCATGTTACCTTGTCCTAGAGAGTTGTCCCCTCTTCCCATACACTAAGTCACTCTGAAGTAAACCAGAGAGTCTACCACTGGGTAATCAGTGAGTAGGAACCGTGGGAGAGGAAATGTGGAGCAAAACCACTGAATGACACACATAATAAAAGCGCATACAGTTAGGCTCAGGTGGCCCACACCTGCAATCCCAGCACACACGGGGCTGTGCAAAGGGGACTGCCGTGAATTTAAGGCCACCTTGGGCCACATACTGACCACCAGGCTAGCCAAGAATATACAGTAAGACTTTGTCTCAAAAAAAAAAAAGGCAAGAAAAGCAGCACTCTGTTGACCCGCCCATACAGCCCTGTCAGGCCAGGTTCATAGAGGAATGATGCCATGCGTCTGCCTGTCCACACAAGGTGGGCCAGGAACCGCTGGTGGACACACCCATATCGAACAGTGCTTTCTTGTCTGCTACAGGATGCCTGGAAACCCGAGGCAGTGTTACACTAACGGCTCTCACCAAACAAGCTAATTCTGCCCCCAAATATCGATTCAGGTCATCAGGATGACCATAAAGCTATGACCTTCTCCTTTCCTTTTTTCCTCCCCAAATCAGAAGCTCCAAGGGACTCAAGTCTCCAATATAGGAAGTGAATCTACCAGTCACATGATGCTGGGCCGTTCTCATGGGAACAGTGAGTCAGAAAGGGGTTACTGACAGAGACACTGTTCCTTACTTCTTCACTCTCCCCATTCTAGAATTTTCTAATCATCTGGAACGAAGGCTCAAGCTACCAAAGGAGCAGCGTCACCCCTGCAGCCCTGCTGCTTTCCTGTCAAGGCCTTCTTGCTAAGAGCAGGCTGACCAGCACCACACAGACAGACAGACAGACAGACAGACTCTGAACCAGCATGCACTTCTCAAGCTTTGGTCAGGCTGTCTCACCACTTCCTCCATGCTGCAAAAACAGGCTAAAATCTGCCAGCCGAGGGTGTTCTCGAGGTGGGCATGTCCCATCCTTCCAACCGTGGGGCCACCAGGAGGGGTCAGAGCGGCGGAGGGGTGCTCCCAGATGACTCCAGCCCCCGTTCTGCAGCACTCTCAGTCTCAGCCTTTGGCCCATCAGAGACTCCCTGCAAACTGATCCATCGTACCTGAAATCCCACATGAAGTCAGTCCCACATTCCTGAGGGACTTTCTGATTGATCCTCTACAGCAGTGAGACAGCCACTGGACCGCCTAAGTTTCAAGGTAAGGGACACAGAGGCCTTCTCTTAGGAAACCATGTTACATGCCCTTTTTGTTTGTTTTTCGAGACAGGGTTTCTCTGTGTAGCCTTGGCTGTCCTGGAACTCACTCTGTAGACCAGGCTGGCCTCGAACTCACAGAGATCTGCCTGCCTCTGCTTCCCGAGTGCTGGGATTAAAGTCATGTGCCACCACCACACAGACTTTTTTTTTTTTCACTTTAGAATAGGTTCTCACTATGTAGCCCTGGCTAGACTAATCTACATAACTCCGTGTGTAGATCAAGATGACCTTGAACTCACTTAATATTTTTTAATATTGACAGCAAGGCCCTCAGAGGAAGTGGGTTGACTCTCCCAAAGCTAATACCCAGGCACCTGGTTTTATCTCAGGTGGTTCCACGTATCACAGCATCTATCTATTATTTTTTCCTTAGATTCCTCAACGTATGTATGTGTGTCTGTCTGTCCATCTCTTCCCTCCTCCCCACCATTTGTTATTTTATTTGTTTTTCTTTTTCTTTCTCAAGACAGGGTTTCTCTGTGTAGCCCTGGCTGTCCTAGAACTCACTTTGTAGACCAGGTTGGCCTTGAATTCAGAGATCTGCCTGCCTCTGACTACTGAGTACTAAGATTAAACTTAGGCACCACCACACCCGGCTTTTCTTTCCTGTTTCTTTTTTTGTTTTGTTTTTTGAGAATGGGTTTCTCTGTGTATCGCTGGCTGTCCTAGAACTCACTCTGTAGATTAGGCTGGCCTCAAACTCAATGTTCTGCCTGCTTCTGTCTCCTGAGTGCTGGTATTAAAGGCGTGTGTCACCACTGCCCAGCTTCTATTTTTTAATTAATTAATTTATTTATTTATTTTATTTTGAGATGGAATCTTGCTATATATGCTCAAGCTAGCCTCAAACTCTGTATGTTAATTCTTCTGCCATTGGCACCCAAATGTCTCTTTTATTTCTCAGACCATGTTCAAGTTCACATCTGTCCCTCTTTCCCAGATCTCCGCAGCCTTTCTGAAGGACTCAGTACCCCACTGGAGACAATCCTCTCAGAGACCAATGCACGGGCATCACTCGTGGGGGTGATTTGTCTCATCTAAATGCTCCCACAGGGCTGGAGAGATGGTTCAGTGGTTAAGAGCACTTGCACCCCATTAGAGGACCTGTGCTTGATTGTAAGCACTTACAATGGGCAACTCACAGCCGCCTGTGACTCTAACCCCACATATATTACACACACATACACACAAAGAGAGAAACACACACAAAAACGCAAATGTTTAAAGAATGCTCCGGGCTCTGCTGGCCTGCTTTCATTTCCTGGAGGTCCAGCTTCTGTATGGAGTGCAGGAGTTTCCTAGGGCCCCACAGGAAAAAGAGAGGGTACCAACAACTGGGGATTCAGGCTGGCCTTCGTTTCACTGGAAGCTGGGGTGGAACTGTGGATTCAGGAGAAAGTCGAGAACAAGCTTGGCCAGGAAGGGAGAAGAGGACGTTCAGAGGAAGGGTGGGACAAGGGAGGCTCCATGACAGCACTCCGCTATCCAAGAGACAGCTCTGAGTCAGCAGGGCCTGTGGACGTTCTTGTGGCGACTAGTGCTGCCAGCCCCACAGGCACGGGCCGGCAGACCTGGGAACCATAAAAGGACGGAGGACAAACCAAGCCCATCTGTCATCTTCTGCCCGCCGCCGTAAAAGGAGGTTTGGGCGCCTTGGTCTTTCCAGCAGCCACCTACATGGCTGGGGACTCAAGACACTTCTGGCCTTGCTGGTTTGCTTCCTAGCCAGAGAGCACCATTAACCAGAAAGCACTGTCCTCAGCCTAGTCATGGAGGTCCCACACACGCACACACAGCAGCTCATCAATCACATGTCCCAAGAGTTCAGTCCCAGCAGACCCAGAGCTGCTGTAGTCTCTGTTCAAAGCTATCCAGCAAGCCAAGAGCTTGAGACTGGTTGTACTCAGGCACCAGATTCACCATAGAAATGCCTTCCTATCTATCATCTATCATCTATCTATCTATCTATCTATCTATCTATCTATCTATCTATCTATCTATCTATCTATATCTATCGTTTTGGGTTTTGTTTGTTTGTTTTTTTGAGACAGGGTTTCTCTGTAGTTTTAGAGCCTGTCCTGGAACTCGCTCTGTAGACCAGGCTGACTTCGAACTCAGAGATCCCCCTACCTCTGCCATGCACCACCACCGCCTGGCTAGAAGTGCTTTCCTTTAGTAGAAAGTAACATCAGGAATATTTGAGCTGAGCCTCAGTTATCTCTATATTAGAACATAAATGAAAGCTATACAAGCAGTGTGGCCACTCCCAGCCCCACTAAGCAATGTTCACAAGTACTTATGAACAACTATGGATGAGATGAGAGGAAAAAAAGCAGGACTTACCTCATCTACAGACACAGGCAGGATGACTCGACTACAAAAGAAGAACAGAAAGCATCAACTCCAGGCCCCGAGAGCACCACCTCAGCACAGTGTTCCCTACTCAGTGACAAAAAGCCAGCAGGGACTGGCCCTCTGGATGCTTCAAGGCTGGGGTCCCTCTTGTCCCGGAACCCCATTTAGAACCCTGTAATTCAGAGCAAACCTGAACTTCCCACTGCCTGCTTTGCAGGCCACTCACTCCCGTCTTTCTCCCCTGCTCCCTCAACCATCTCCTCTCCAACAGGACTTGCTCATGCATCTAGTAAAACAGAAGCTAACAGAGAAGGCTCATCAGATGAGGATTCAGATGCAAAGAATGCAGGCCCGGGGATGTGCATCAGTAGGCCTAACTTTCCAACATCAGCCCTCAGGGTCGGACGAAGGCTGAAGAGGACAATTCCCTAGAGGCTTAACCAACCCTAGAGCCTCAAGTGCCACCACCTCTGCCCTCTGAAGGATGGTACAATGCAAACTCCTCATGCAGCTCTAAAGAGGATAGCCAGCCCCGACCTCCAGGAGCTAGCCAAAGGCACTCCAATCTCTCACTTTCTTTCCTCCTGCATTTTGCCAACCTCCAATTGTTGGAAGGTACCACGAATAAGCTGATAGAGAATTGGGCAGTGGTGGCGCATGCCTTTAGTCCCAGCACTCAGGGAGGCAGAGGCAGGTGGATCTCTGAGTTGGAAGCCAGCCTGGTCTACAGAATGAGTTTCAAGACAGCCAGATCTACACAGAGAAACTCTGTCTCCGAACCCCCCCCCCAACAACAACAAAAAAAAACTGATAGAGAACTCCTGGCCAGCAGAGTCCTCAAGAGGGTCAGAACTCCAGAGAGCTGAGAGGACTGGAGCCACTTCCCCAGGTGGCTTACACTTGTGACAGACCAGTGCTGACCCCCCAGTTCAATACTGGTCAGAGAGATGAGAAGAAAGGCCTTGACTGGTCTCAAAAGTCAAGCCACCCAGTACTGAGGAGGCAGAGGCAAGTGAGCTCTGTGAGTTTGAGGCCAGCCTGGTTTACATAGTTCCAGGCCAGCCAGAGCTACAAGGTAAGACCCTGTTTAGCAAGCAAACAAACAAAACCCGGAGGTGGTGGTGCACACCTTTAATCCCAGCACTTGGGAGGCAGAGGCAGGTAGATCTCTATGAGTTCGAGGCCAGCCTGGTCTACAGAGCAAGTTCCAGGATAGCCAGGGCTACACAGAGAAATCCTGTCTCAAAAAAAAAAAAAAAAAGAAAGAAAGAAAAGAAAAAGAAAAAGAAAAAAATCCAAGTAAGACAAATGGAGATAGGCATGGTGGCACACACCTTTAATCCCAACCATCAGGAGGAGGAAGCAGGTGGATCTCTGAGTCTGAGACCAACCTGGTTTACAGATTTGAGTTCCAGGACAGCCAGGGCTGCAGAGAGAGACCCTGCCTCAAGATAGATAGATAGATAGATAGATAAATACATACATACATACATACATAAAATAAAAAAATAAGACAATCAAGAGCCAGATGGATAGATAAGATAGAGATAGATACATAGATATAATAAAAAATAAGACAATCGGGCTGGAGAGATGGCTCAGAGGTTAAGAGCACTGAATGATCTTCCAGAGGTCCTGAGTTCAATTCCCAGCACCCACATGGTAGCTCACAACCATCTGCAATGAGATCTGGCACCCTCTTCTGTATACATAATAAATAAATAAATCTTTGAAAAAAAAAAAGACAATCAAAAGCCAGATAAATAGATACATACATAGATAAAATAAAAAATAAGACAATCACTGGGCCTTTAATCCCAGCACTCGGGAGGCGGAGCCAGGCGGATCTCTGTGAGTTCGAGACCAACCTGGTCTACAGAGTGAGATCCAGGACAGGCACCAAAACTACACAGAGAAACCCTGTCTCGAAAAAACAAAACAAAACAAACAAACAAAAAGACAATCAAGAGCCAAAGCTAAGATTTCCACTTCTCAGAGCCTTTCTGGAACCTGCTGGGCCCTCGGCATCTTTGTGCCCTCGCTTAGTAAAGCATGGGCATACTCTTTCCAGGTCCAAGCATGGCTCTTTGCTCCAGGATGCAAAATAGTTTGCTATTCCCTAGTCCTACAAAATTCTCCTGGGCAGCCAGAAAACACACAGTGAGACCTGAGGAAAACATCACAGTAAAAGCCAGGCATCAAGCAGAAAAAGCACCAGAGGAGGGAAGGAAAAAAGCTCCAAGTTCTTGACTGTCTGCTAACTCCCTTCGGATACTCCCATTATAGAAAGCCAACGGTGCAGAAGTGCTTCCAACTTAGAGGGCAGAATTTCTGCACCCCCAGAAAGAACTTCCTGGAAAACAATATGCCTTTTATCTTCAAGAACACAGCAAAAATCACATCGAAGAATTTGCAGAAACCAAATCAGGGAAAATCCTGCTGGAGGAAGTGTCAGAAAAAGCAACAAGGACAACCTTCAGATCCAAACCTCCCCTCTAAAGAGACTAGTTCCAGCTAGTGCCTTCAAGGATGCTCTGAGCCTGCTTCCATTACAGCCGCACACCCAGACATTTCTCCCTTGCTCCCTCGGAACAAAACCACCTCAGCCGCCACAGGGGACACCTGGAAAGGAGAGGGCCACAGAGGCCCAGCTGGGCCAAGACTGAGCCATCCTCACCATGGCATGACCTTCAATTGCCTCCTCCTCAGAGCTGCAGCACTGTAACCACAGCCCCTTGCCTGCCTGTTTCCCATCCTGTCCCCTACCCAGGGGTGCATGCATGCACAGGGCACAAGCCCATCAGAAGGAAATACAGATGCAGGTTCTGCATCACCAGCACCTTGGGCCTCTCCCTGTTCAGGCTTCAAGTGGGAAGAACAAAGAATGGAAGAAGAATGCCTGCCTCCCAGATTGACTTCATCTCTTCAGAAGGGCCCTTCCTTCCCCTGCCTGACCTTTTCAAAACTCCACATTTCTACAGACTGTAGGATTCATGTGGGAATTTTTTTTTTTTTTAATCTGAAAAGTGAGACAAGCTCATTCGTTGGGACACTGAGGATTAAAATGCAAAGTGCACCATGTTCTCCTTGGAGAACACTGGCACCCAAGTGTTCTTGTTCTTCAACACATAAAGCTCTGAGCGCTGGCTGGATTAACACTGGACATCAGAGAGAGGCGACAGGGCCTCCAAATCACGTTCTCCGCCCGCCAAAGAGTCAAGGTGGGATGACACCTGGCTCTCTACTTCGTGGGTCAAATGGCACACTATGACATCTGAAACACCTCCAAGGAGCAGACGGTGTGGGGACGGACAAAGTGCCCTCACTGACGAGGGAAAGAGTCCTCTGCACACTCAAGAGTTTCACAAGTTTCTCTGTACTTGGCCAGTTTCCATTTCTGAACTTCTGGGGCTTAGGCCCCAGTGCTGCCCCCTTGCCCTCTCCTTTGGGGGACCTTAGTTTCACAAGAGTCTATACACACATCCAGTCTCGACTGGGATGTTCACTTGGAACCATGATCCTCAGGAATGGGTCACACTGTCTGAAAGGTTTAGCAATCCAAACAACCCTACCTGTCAGCCAAGGCCCTGGGTTTCAGGAGCAAACATCTAGCAAGCCCTGCCTGTCCTCTAAATCAATAGCTCCTCACCCCCAAAACAAAACAAAACAAAATTTGTGAGGATCTTCTCAATTCCTCCAAGCAATTTCCTCATCTCTTTGCACCAAAACCCCAAATCCGCTAGAGACTGGATGCCCCCATCCTGGTCCCCACCACCTCCATTAGCAGGCATATTCATTCTTATACTATCTTTCTGGATGGTCTTGTGCCCTGCTATAACTTCCTACCCTTCTCTATCACCGAAACTCCTTCACATCACTTCAGAACCTGCCCAGTATTTTCCAAACTCCCCATTCAAGGGCTGCCAAGTCCTAGGCAGGCATCCCGAGCTTTTATCAAAAGCCGCCTCTTTTGCACCTACTACTTAGGTACCGTGCCACTCCAGCCATCCCCACCCAGCCAGCCCTGTTATCTCAGTCCCCTCTGCTCTTTCTCCCTCCCCATTACCCAAGCCTGGCCTTGACTTAAGTCCTTTTTTCTGCAACCAATTATTACAACCCTTCCTCTGCTGCCTAAGGCAGCCACTGTCCATGCCCCAGGTTCCGCCTCAGCACTCCTCCCCACCACCTCAACTCCATTCCAGGAGCTAGCTACCTTATCTGATCTTCCCTGCCCCTTGGTACATACAGCTCAGCCTCAAACCCCTCCCCACCGCCAGCCAACTCACCGGCGCTGCCTGCCCTTGTCCCACTGCTCCTTGGTCCCTTACACAACTCCTCAGTCTGCCCCTTCATCCCTCCTTGCGCCCACTGTAGGGTCACCCCACATCCAGCGCTCTCCATTCCTCGGGCCCCTCCTCATGCCCCCTCTGGTTCTCCCCGTCCCCTTGACCCCTCCTCAGGCCCTGTCCGGCCCGCACCGGTTCCTGGCCTCCTCTCTGGCCTATTCGACCCCACCTCAGGTGCTGTCTGTCACCCTCTGGCCCCTCCGCCCCTGCTAGGCGGCCCAACAGCCCCATCCGGTGTTCTCCATCCCCCGGCAGGCGATCTGCCTTCGCGGCCGTCATCCCGACCCTCCCTTCCGCCTCGCTTCCGCACAGCCGACCCGACACTCACTACTCCTTGAGCAGCACCATGTCGCTTCGCGGCTCGGCGGCTGCCAGCTGCCAGCCCGGCCTTCCGCCCGCTTCCCGGCGGCCGCTCTCCCGGTGGCCCGGCCCGGCCCGGCTGCCTGTGCGCCTTCGTCGTGGTCTGCTCTGTCTCTGCTGCTCTCGCTGCGGTCGCCGCGCGGGCTCCTGCCGCCCTGCCCTGGCCTCGCCACCTCCCGCGCCTCTGCCGACGCCGCCCGGAGCTCCGGTTCCGCAGCGCCGCGCGGGGGCGGGGCGTCTCTGCGGCAACCAGAGCGTCAGACGCAGCCCTGCGCGCTGACCTCACGCGGGGCGGGGCCTTCCCGGGCCCGCCCCTCTACCCTTAAATGGGCCGTGGCTCCGGGTCCATGTCAGCATCCTAGCTGGGTCCCAGGCGGTTTGGGAACTCAGGAATTAAAGGGACATGTCTGGTGTGAATGCGCTTCTGCAGCAGAAACTGATGCGCCTGAATGCCTGGACTTCGCTAGAAGGTGTGTTGAGAGCCCAGCGTGTCAAAAATAAAATGAGGGGCTTGGAGATTTAGTTCAGCCGTGAAGCACTTGCTTAATTTGGATGCGCACACACACACACACACACACACACACACACACACACACACACACACACACACACACACACAAAACCAAAATATAAAAAACAAACCCCAAACAAAAGTGTGTATGTGTTCTCTAAATACTTGACTCCACAACTCCACCAGAAAGGTACTGTTTACTGCCCTCATTTACAGGTAAGAAGGCAGCAGCAGAAAGATTTGCTTGTTACGGCTTCTTCCTGATTTTTTTTTCTTTTTTCTTTTCTTTTTTGAGACAGGATCTCACTATATAGCTCTGGCTGTCCTGGAACTCACAATGTGCACCAGGCTGGCCTTGAACTCACAGAGATCCACCTGCCTCTGGCTCCTGAGTGCTGGGTGTAGCTGAGACTCTAACCTAGTGTCTTCTCATCCATCCAATAAACATTGGCTGAGGGTCTGCTGTGCACCGGAGCTTGAGCTATCCTGGATAGAGAGAACAAGACTGGTACTATCTTGCCTTTAGGGGCTGGAGGTCAAATGGAGGGGAGGCAGGTGATGGCTGAAGGTAACAGGCATTTAGAATGAAAGGGGCTGCCAGGCCTGTAACCCTAGCTATCCGGGAGCTGAGGCAGGAGGACAAAGTTCAAAGCCTGCTCAAACAACTTAGTAAACCACTGCCTCGTGTAAGGAGAGGGCTGAGATACAGCTCAGTGGTCTAGCACTTGCCTAGTATGCAGGATGTCCTCGGTTCAATCCTAGAACCACAGGAAGAAAAAGTAAACAAGTCATCAGACCTGAGATGACACAGGAGGGCATCTGATGTGTGTGAGGAATCCCAGGGAAGCCATTCCAGAAGACAAGACTTACGAGTAGATCTACGAGATGCTGGGGAGTGAAGAACAGCAAATAGCAAGCAGATCTGTAAAGGCTGCAGTCAAGGAGAAGAGGCTGCATTTGGGGACTTGTCCTAGTCTGGTTTTCTGTTGCTGTGATAAAGACCACAACCAAAAGTAACTTGGAGAGGAAAAGGTTTATTACATCCTTGAGGTTAGAGTCCATTATCAAGGGAAAAGAGGGCAGGGACCTGAAGCAGAGGCTATGGAGGCGTGCTTGCTTACTGGCTTACTCAGCCTGCTTTCTTGTACACCCCCAGGACAACCTGCCCAGGGGTGCTACCCCCCAGAGTAAGCTGTGCTCTCCATCAATCATTACTCTAGAAAATGCCCCAACAGGTTTGCCTACAGATAAATCTGATGGGAACATTTTCTCAACTGAGGTTCCCTCTTTACAGGTGACCCTAGCTTGTGTCAAGCTGACACAAAAAAAAAAGAAAGAGAGAAAAGAAAAAGAAAAAGAAAAAAATGACCAGCACATGACTAGAAAAGATAACTGGAGCACTGAGTTTGGAGGTGGAGAGCTGGGAAGGGCTAGGTTCCTGGTGGGTGATGGCAATGTGGGCTACAGGCCATGGGAGAGCATTTGAGGATTTCAGCAGTGATAAGAGATTTATGGCTGGGCGGTGGTGGCACACGCCTTTAATCCCAGCATTCTGGAGGCAGAGCCAGGCGGATCTTTGTGAGTTCGAGGCCAGCCTGGTCTACAAAGTGAGTTCCAGGAAAGGCGCAAAGCTACACAGAGAAACCCTGTCTTGAAAAACTAAAAAAAAAAAGGGGGGGAGATTTATGATATGAAGGTTCCCTCTGAATGTTGGGCGCAGGGAAGGAAGAAGAGAGGGCTGTGTCAGGACAATAGTGATAGGCAGGGACACCAGTGAGGAGGCAGCTGCAGAAGTCCAGGGAGCATTCACGGCAGGAAAAAAAAAAAAAAAAAAAAAAAGGCCAGGCAGTGGTGGTGCATGCCTTTAATCCCAGCATTCGGGAAGCAGAGGCAGGTGGATCTCTGTGAGTTCAAGGCCAGCCTGGTCTACAGAGTGAGATCCAGGACAGCCAGGGCTACACAGAGAAACCCCGTCTCAAAAAAAAAAAAAAAGAAAGAAAAGAAAAAAAAGAAAGAAAATTGAGGCTTGTTGACAAATTGGCCAAGAGGGCAACAGGGTGAGAGCAAGGGAGGACATGAGAAAAACTGACAAGGTTTAGGCCTGGGAGCCTGAGTGACTAATACTGTATTCAGGGAGAACACCAAAATGGGTTGGCAGACAGGTGGGACTCACTGAGAGCGGGGTGCTTGAAGGGTATATGGGCGCAGCTGCCAGTCAACTACCCAAGATGGTGGCTCAAGAAGGAACTGGGAAACAGGGGCCAGATGGCTACCCAGCTGTGACAGTAACCAGGGCTGCCCTAAGTGTCCCATGTATTGGCCATTCATTCATCAAACTCTGGCATGAGCAAGGACAGCTCCAGAAATCCAAGGCAAGGACCCTGAGAGAAAGCCAAGATCCAGGAAATGGCCTGACCCCTGGATCCCCAGCCCTCCAGCCCAGGGCTCTTTCTGTTCCACAGTATCAATGGATAGTACTCTAGAAAATGCTGGCTCTCTCCAGGAAGTAACCAGATCCTGCCCCTACCCCTGGAAACTTGCAGTCTAGTTAGAGAGACTACATTTACTCATTCACTCAATAAATATTGATTGAGCACCTGGCCCTGTCCTAGGTCTTTTTCGAGGCACTTAAGACACAAGGGATGACCAAGCAAACAAGATCCCTCCCTGAAAGGAGGGAAGCACAATACAAACAGACAGAAATGGCTTGCGGAAGAGACTGGTGTGAACTGGGTGACTGATCTTGGGGGCAGCATTAACGGTGATATTTAGACAGAGGAATTGGTGCTAATTAGCTGATAAAGGCTGAAGCATGAGCCTAGAGGACAGTGCTGCACACGAGGGGAAACTAAAAACACAAACCAGCATCAAGGCGGGAGACGGAGTTGCCCTGGCAGGATGCTTGCCTGGCATTCACAGAGTCTTGAATTCAGTATCACATAAACCAGTTCTGGTAGCTCATGCCTGTAATACACTTCTGAGATAGAGACAGGAAGATTAAGGTCATCCTCAGCTACCCATTCAATTTGAAGCTAGCCTGGGCTACACAAGACCCTGCCCAAATAAATAAAAAGTAAATAAAAAAATAATTAATAAAGAAACCAAAGGGCTAGAGATATGGCTTAGCTTGGTTAAGAGTGCTTGCCACATTCCAGAAGACTGGAGCAACTATGTCAGCACCCATGTCACCCAGCGCCCATGTCACCCAGCACCCATGTCACCCAGCACCCAGGTCACCCAGCACCCAGGTCACCCAGCACCCAGGTCACCCAGCACCAATATCACCCAGCACCCATGTCACCCAGCACCCATGTCACTCAGCACCCATGTCACCCATCACCCATATCACCCAGCACCCATGTCACCCAGCACCCATGTCACCCAGCGCCCATGTCACCCAGCACTCATGTCACCCAGCACCCATGTCACCCAGCACCCAGGTCACCCAGCACCCATGTCACCCAGCACCCAGGTCACCCAGCACCCATGTCAAGCAGCTAGTAACCAACCACCTGGAACTGTAGCCTCCTGGGGATCTGATGTCTCTGGCCTCCTGCTTCTGCACGCCCATGCACATACACACAGATATAGACACATACACATAATATTTTAAAATAATAAGAAAAAATCGGGGGACTGTAGAGATGGCTCAGAAGTTAAGAGCACTGGCTGCTCTTGCAGAGGTCCTGAGTTCAATTCCCAGCAACCACATGGTGGCTCACAACCATCTGTAATGAAATCTGGTGCCCTCTTCTGACATGCAGGCATACATGCAGGTAGAACACTGTATACATAATAAATAAATTTAAATAAATATCATAAAAATAAACAAAACAGCAGACAGTGGCGTCACACCCTTTTAATCCCAGCACTTGGAAGGCAGAGGCAGGCAGATATCTGTGAGTTCAAGGCCAGTCTGGTCTATAGAGCGAGATCCAGACAGCCTGGGCTACAGAGAGAAACCATGTCTTGAAAAACCAAAAACAAATAAATTAAAAATAAAAGCCAGATGTAACACAAACCTTTAGTCATGGTACTTGGGAGAGAGGCAAAGGCAGGTAAATCCCTATGAGTTAGAGGCCAGCCTGTTCTACATAGTTCTAGGCCAACCAGGACTACACAGTAAAAATCTGTCTCAAATAAACAAACACTGCACGCACGCACAGACATACACACACACACACACACACACACACACACACACACACACACACACCCCAGAATGTGTGAAGCTTCCTCACTGACATCAACTTGAAGTAGTCTGTGACAAAGGTGACCATGGAGGACAGAAGGGTCAGTGCTGGTTAAGATTTCAGGAGGTGTCAGGTAGGGGTAGTACACTCCTTTAATCCCAGCACTTGGTAGGCAGAGGCAGGCAGATCTCTGAGTTTGAGGCTAGCCTGGTATACAGAGCAAGTTCCAGGACAGCCAGGGATACACAGAGAAACCCTGTCTCAAAAAACAAACAAACAAAAGATTTGAGGAGGTGTGGAGGCAGCTTGAGCTGGGGTAGACTAGGAAGGACAGCCTCTGCAGAGGGAAAGCATTGGAGCCATGACTGGCCTCCCGAGTGGGGGGCCAGAGGCCAGAGCAGCCACGCTGGTTGCAGCAAGTGGAGAACAAGGTAGCCTGCAGACAGGACTGAGCTTGCGACTTTGAGTTCCCTTTGAGCTGTTCCCTCTGATAAGGGAGCAATCAGGGGGCCTTAAGAAAGTCCTAACTTGGGGCTGGAGAGAGGGCTCAGAGGTTAAGAACACTGGCTGTTCTTCCAGAGGTCCTGAGTTCAATTCCCAGCACCCACATGGTGGCTCATTATCATCTGTAATGAGATCTGGCTCCCTCTTCTGGCCTGCAGGCATACATGAAAACAGAACATTATATATATAATAAATAAATAAATCTTTAAAAAAAAAAAAAAAAGACGCCGGGCGGTGGTGGCGCACACCTTTAATCCCAGCACTCGGGAGGCAGAGCCAGGCAGATCTCTGTGAGTTCAAGGCCAGCCTGGACTACAGAGTGAGTTCCAGGAGAGGCGCAAAGCTACACAGAGAAACCCTGTCTCGAAAAACCAAAAAAAAAAAAAAAAAAAAAAAAAAAAAAAGAAAAAGTCCTAACTTACCGTCCAGCTTGAACCTGGGAGACTTGCTAACTCCTGCTTGTCTCTTTTCTTTCTCCAAGCACTTCAAAGTCCCCAGGATAGGTCACCCCACCCCTCCATGCTTCACGGTGTCTACTTGGAAGGCAGATTCTGCCTTCGGAATCCACGGTGCTGTCATCACACTTAGCAAGATGAATCATTTCCTCTCTCAAAGATTTGCTTATTTATGGGCACTGGTGTTTAGTCTGCATGTATGTCTAAGTAGGGTGCCAGATCCCCTGGAACTGGATGGAGTTCCAGACAGTTTTGAGAAGCCATGTGCTGGGAATTGTGTGTGCTGGGAATTGAACCAAGGTCCTCTAGAAGAAGAGGCAGTACTCTTAGCCACTGAGCCACCCCTCCAGTCCCTTTTTTATTTTACTGTCATTTTATTATTACTATTCTTAATTATTAAAGTTTTGCATTATAGGGGCTCAGTGAGTTAAGGTACTTGTGGCCAAGCCTGACAACTGCATTCTCCAAGTTGTCCTTTGAATTCCACTCGTGTGCTGTGGCATGTGTGCACTGAAAGTGTGTGTGTGTGGCACGCGTGTGTGTGTTTGCGTGTGTGTGTGTGCGTGCGCGCGTGTGTGTGCGTGTGTGCGCGCGCGGTGTCCGTGTGCCACAGTGTGTGAGTGGAGGTCAGAGGACAGACACTTGTGAAAGCTCTCCCTTCCACTACATGGGTCCCTTGGACTGACTGAGGCTGACAGGCCTGGCAGCAAAGCCACTGTAGCCATAACACTTGTCTCACCAGGTTTTGTGGTTTTCATTTTTCAAGACGGTTTCTCTGTGTTTGCTTGTTTTACACATTTTGAGTTATGGGATTTTTCTTGTTAATTTGTCTATTCTATGTAGCCAAGGCTAACCTCAAACTGACTGTGTAGCTAAGGATGACCTTGATTTTCTTTTCTTTTTCTTTTTCTTTCTTTCTTTTTTTTTTTTCCTTTGGTTTTTCAAGACAGGGTTTTTCTGTAGCTTTGGAGCCTGTCCTGGAACTTGCTCTGTAGACCAGGCTGGCCTCGAGTTCGCAGAGATCCACCTGTCTCTGCCTTCTGAGTGCTGGATTAAAGGCGTTCGCCACCACTGCCAGCTGACCTTGATTTTCTAATCCTGTCTCCTCTACCGCTTGAGTCAGCGTACTTGGTTTATGCAGTGATGGAGGTTGAATCCAGGGCTTTATGCATGCTGGGCTAACACTCTAGCATCTCAGCCACATCCCCAGCCTCTGAACTCTGCTTCCTAAATCACTTTTTTACCCTGGCAAGTTTGACTCACCCAGGCATAGGCCTTCAGATGCAATGATCACACTGTTCTCCCACTGTCCCGGAGTCTCTACAGCTTCCTCCCAACATACATCCCTGGTGCCTGATGCCCGGGAGTCCCAGCCTCAGCACTTTCCTACCTGTGTGACGTTGGGTGAGTTACTTAACCAGTCTGTGCCAAAGCTCTTCATTCATAAAATGAGGACAGTGGTAAGTGTTGTAAATGGGCTTACAGGGACTCATTAGAGGAGCTGGTGCATCGAAAGCAGTGTGTGCAGCATGGGATATGAGTTCATGTTATTTTTATTATTGTTTTTTCGAGACAGGGTTTCTCTGTGTAGCTTTGGAGCCTGTCCTGGAACTTGCTTGGTAGACCAGACTGGCCTCAAACTCACAGAGATCTGCCTGCTTCTGCCTCCCGAGTGCTGGGATTAAAGACTTGTACCACTACCACTGCCTGACAATTTTTAATTATTTTATTATTTTCTGTGTATGGGTGTTTTGCCTGTATGTATGTCTATGTACCACTGTGTGCCTGGTACAGAGTAAGTCAGAAAAGGGCATCAGATCCCCCAGAACTGGAGTTACAGATAGCTGTGGGCTACCATGTGGGTGCTGGGAATCAAACTCAGGTCCTCTAGATGAGCAGCCAGTGCTCTTAACTGCTGAGCCATCTCTCCAGCCCAGAGCACTGGCTGCTCTTCTAGAGAACTTGAGTTCAGTTCCCAGAACCCATGTCAGGTAAGTCACCTGTAACTCAGTTCCAGATACTTCTAGCCTCTGAAAGCAACGGAACTCAAATGTACATATCCACGTACAGACATACACGCCTACACATAATTAAAAAGGATAAATATTATCTTCAAAGATTTTTAGCCAAGTGAGGTGTTGCATGCCTTTAATCCTAGCACTTGGGAGACAGAGATAGGCATATCTCTGAGTTCAAGGTCAACCTGGTCTACAAAGTGAGTTCCAGGACAGCCAGGGCTATACAGAGAAGCCCTGTCTCAAAAAATTTTTTATCTCATGCATGTGTGTGTGCCTGAGTATGTGTAGCATATACATGAGTACAGGTGCAGGGGGAGGCTAGAAAAAGATGTTGGATCCCTTAGGACAGGAGTTATAGGTGGCTGTGAGCCACCTGATGTGGGTGATGAGAAATGAACCCCGGTCCTTGGCAAGAGCAGCAAGTTTTCTTATCCGCCGAGCCATCCCTCCAGCCCCTATTTATTTCTGAGACATGATCTCACTATGTAGCCCTGGCAGGCCTGGAACTTGTTAGGTAGACCAGAGTAGCCTCTCTGCCTTTAAGCACTGGGATCAAATTGTGCACTCCCACAATGAACTCCCTGTTATTCTCATGGGGCAAGAGTGTTATGAGGCAGGATGGACCTTACTACACATCAGAGCTTCTTCTGCATGCTTCGACAGGGAAGCGAAGGGGCGCTGGTCTCCCTTGTCTCTTTCTTTGCCTCTTTCTGGCTCCATCCATACCTCCTGGTCTTTACTCCATGTCACTACCAGACACCCCTCCCCCCTTCTCCTTTCTCTCTCCTTTTCTTTCCTTCCTTCCTTCCATCCGTCCTTCCTTCCTTCCTTAATCTCTCTTCTCTACACCTTTCTCTTTCTGGTCTTACCCATCTTTCTACAGTCTCTCTCTTCTCTTTTGTGGGTGCTGGGAATTGAACCCGGGTTCTCTGGAAGAGCAGCCAGTGCTCTTAAGCACTGAGCCATCTCTCCAGCCCCCTCCTCTCTGGTTGTCTGTCTGTCTCAGGGGAGCATACCCTCAGCCTCTGTTTCCTATCTCCCTGCCTCCCTGCCTCCCTCCCCCTCTGCCCTTGCCCTTCATCTTTGTGTCTCTGGAGCTCGAGGCTCAGCCCCGTGAAGTCTCCCGGGCTGGCTGGCTCCTAGTTTCACTACCTCAGCTACAGCCACACTTGTAACCCATCTCTGCCTATCTTGGGGAGACTGTGTTTCACTGTTTCCATCTCCTGCCCTGCCTCTGCCTAGTTGGCCAGGGTGTGCTGGTCTCCTAGCCTGTTTCCCCCATCCTTCTCTCTCTGGCTTTAAGACAAGGCCTTCCTCTATAGCCCAAGCTAGCCTCAAACTCATGATCCTCCAACTCGCTCCTCCAGCTTCAGCTGCTGGGATCACAGGCGGGCACCACCACGCCTGGCTCTGTCTTTTTAAAAACTGGGCAGCTACTTCACACCAGTGCCATCTGAGTCCCTGGAGGGATAGTGATGACCAACAGAGGGCTCCTGCCAGCTCTCAAGGAACATTCATTCTGGTGGTAGACAGACACCGGACAAAGAGCAGAGCAGGCTGAAGGTGGGACTCAGTGGTGAGGCTCTTCGCTGGCTTGAAGCCCTGAGTTCTGTCCCCAGTACTTCTAAAAGAAACAAAATAAAAACAAATAACCCCTATTATCCATGACTCAACTGATCCTACTGGGCACAGGAGTCGGCAGGCTGGAGGGCAAGCTGCTGAGAATCTCTGACAATTCCCTGTCACTAAATAGGGACTTTGTGCCCCTCAGGAATTAGATTCAAGTGTTTAACCCATTTACTGTCTTTGAACAGCATTCGTTATGAGCCAGGCTGGGAGAGACAGAAATAAATAGAAGCAATTAAAAAACAAGACAAACAAACAAAAAACCCTTGTGATGCTGGAGGGAGGCAACATCTGCTCAGCCTGGTATGGGCAGGATGGAGGCCCTGGTGTCCCGTGAGGCAGGGGGATCCTTCACCTCCCCTCTCCTCTCACACTGCCCTATATAGGGTTAAAACAGATCTGAGCAGTTGTCATATTTTTCTTTAAAAACTTATTTTGAGCTAACATTTGAAAAGGGCGATATTTTATGTAAAACTCAGGATCCCTAGCTTCTCAGGGGAAAAAAATATATCAGAAGATCTGGCCCCATGGGGCGCATCTCCACCTGACAGGAACTGGCTGCCTCCCTTAAGTGGGGGCTGCTGTCTCCACGTCCTGGTTCGTCCTTGAGGCCGAGGTCAAAGTCAAGCTGCTCCCGCCTGGCCACAGAGTTTACCCTGTGGTTCTGCTTATCCTGGAGAAAGAGAGGTCTGTGTTGTCTCCATCCAAATCGGGGTGGGGGTGGGAATGGTGATAACACAAACCGGGCAGGGGCAGAACCCACCTTCGACATTTGCAGGCTTCACCTCATCTCCTAACATCTCAGCCCTGCATCACTTCCTGAGAGGTCCCATCCCTCTGACTGCCCCCTCTGCTGGGCTTCAGGGCCCCTCCCTCACAGGCTGCAGCGAGAACCATGCTTCATACTATGGGCAGGGAGTCTGAGCAAGCTTGGTGTGATCCCGGCAGAAAGAGACATGGAGCCACAGGCATTCTCAGCCATTCACAGCATACATTTATTAAGTGCTCACTGTGTGCCAAGGAGTATGTTGGGGGCTAGGAACAGTAAAGTGACAGGGAAGAGCCAAGGTCAGCTGATGAGTCATCAGTGACACTATGTGACCCTAGTGAACATAAGAAGAGCACACCTTCAGGCCTCGCTCGAAGGCTTGGGCTGGCCTTTGACATGGCCTGCATTCTGACCTGCCTAGATGCTCCTAGTAACACAGAAAGGGATGCAATGGGCCTTTCCTTCCTGCCTCCAGGTGTTACAACACACAGGCACCCCATGCATGTCTCAACACAGACACACCAGAACATCTCAGAACACACACCTACATACACACACGCAGGTGTTACAGCACACAGGCACCCCTACACATCTGCCTCAACACACACATCCCAGAACACACACACACACACACACACACACACACACACACACACACACACACACACACAGGCCCAGCCAAGCAGTCATTTTAAAAGGTAGTATAGAAGGGCGACCCCAGGGCTGGGACTTTAGACCTCAAGACTCTTTGGCCAAGCCTCTTACCAAGGTGTGAAAGACAAAAATGGAAGAGTGGGCTGGGGAGAACTTAAGGCTCCACTGTAGGAGTTCTGAGGGGAGGGGACCGGGGCCAGTCACCTTGTCAGCGGCCTGTCATATCAAGGAGGGGGCGCCTCATTCCCTGTACTGTCTGCCTTTCTCCAGGGCCACAATGGTTAAGTTTCTGCCTCATGCTACTACACACACTGTGTTCATGTGATTTAGTTACAGGTCCCCTTAGCCACACCGTGAGGGCATGGATGCCTCCATTTCATTGTAGGAAATGACACTCAAGCTTTCCCGGAAAATGTTGTGTGGCTGCTAACCTCTGTGCTTCCCTCAGAGGACAGTCAAGGTTAGGAAGAGACCCAAGGTCCCATCTTGGAGCTGTCCATGTAAGAATGACTCACTGCAGGGACCAAGGGGTACAGATGGTGTCTGTGGGGGCAGGGCCACGATGCCTTCCTGATGCCTTCCCAGAGGACATGGACTCTCCTGAACACTCAGGAGGCTCACACCCTAGGGCTCAGGTGAGTTAGAGCCATGAGGATACAGTCTCACCTTGACCCTTAACTCAGGGAAGGGCTACAGCCCCAAGATAAGCAAGCTCCCCTGAACCACTCAGGTGCTCTTATCCTCACAGGCCGCCACAGTCTGTGTGTGAGGGAAGTAGCCAATACACTTAGGTTGGGCCCTGGTCACTTACACAGCCAAGGAACCTCACTGCCTCCAAAGCCCATGGGAACCTAGCTTAGTGCCCTTCATTGGGAACAGCGCCGAGGCTGTAGTGGACCCTGAAGCCTGGCTCTGTGGAGACACTACAGAGCTCTGAGCAGGACACCCTCACCACAGGCTGTCATAAGCTTGTCCCCACCCATCACCAGTCACTCCAGATGGTGTATCTGCCTAGGTTCACACAGGCTGACAGGAAAGTACAACAGATCCCACTGAGCAGGGCATCCCAAGCACTCAGGAAGCTGAGGCAGGAGGATGGCCAGGTCAAAGACAATTGAGAGACAAGTGGGATTCTGCCTCAAAGCAAAACAAGAAAATTCCCCTTCCTCTACTTAGCTGAATGTGTTTGTGCTACTGTCTGGGACAGTTCTGTCCATATGACTGCAATACTGGGTATGTGTCCCTCCACCCAGTGTCCACGGGGCCTAGTACAGTCCTTTTGACTGCCCAGGCTGTCAAAAGACCATGATAAGACTTTACAAACAAATGTTTTTTTTGTTTGTTTGTTTTTGTTTTTTCGAGACAGGGCTTCTCTGTGTAGCCCTAGCTGTCCTGGAACTCGCTTTGTAGACCAGGCTGGCCTCAAACTCAGAGATCTGCCTGCCTCTGCCTCACGAGTGCTGGGATTAAAAGTGTGTGCCACCATCGCCTGGCTATGTACAAGTTTTGACCAGAACTTCTGGATGTGGGCATAGGGACTCAGAAAGTAGCCCCCAAAGGCTTGTGTTCTTTCTGTCTTTGACCTTAACGGTTGGAGCCAGCTGTGAAAAGGCAGAGTGTGATGAGGGCAGAGGCCCAGGGGAAGCAGTTCTTCATGAGTGCCTAGACCACAAAGGAAGGGCTTCCAGAGGTGCAAGCGAGCTTGACTCTGCCTGTCCTCACCAAGTGAAACCACAGGCCGGGCATCACTTCCTGTTCCTTCCACCTCCAGAGCTCACAAAACTAGGGGAAAGACGAAAAGGCTGGGGCCACTGGGGCCTCTGTCTGTGTCTAGCCTGTGCTTCTGTCCCTATCTCACGGTACCTCTCTTGAGGTTGAAGTCATCAGGGAATTATTCTTCCAAGTACCTATCGGCCTCCATGGCTCAAATGATCCTTGTGCACATAGCTTGCCCCGTACCTGAGAAAGCTTTGCCATCCTGAGCTCACACCCCTTCTCTGGGCTTTGCTGCTCTATTGAAAGGCTGGCACCCCTTGGACTGTTGCGTCCAATGGGACGGTCTGGCCTAGGCGGCCTTGGCTGCTTTAGTGACTGAGAGCCACATGAGAGTCCTTGTTCTCACTGTGAGCAAGTTACTCTCCCTCTCTGGGACTGTTTCTCCAAGCATTTACGCCATTCCAGGCTGCTACTGTGATCCAAAGACACTAGGAAAACACGTCGACTTTGTGCCAAGTCAGGGCAGACTGGCCCTTGACTAGGGAGTTCCCGACTCATCTGGCTTGCCACACACCGTTCCCTGCTGCTGCCTGACGCCTCAAACAATGTTGGCTCTGGGCTCTTTTCCATCTGAATGTCTAGTTTCTCAATCCTAGGATATTCCTGTAACTTGTCATGGTCAAAAGGTGTGGCCCCTCAGTGTGGCTGGGGACAGACAGCTCATGTCATGTCTAACCAACCTCAGTATGTCCCTAGCAGGGAGCGGCTTTGTCAGTCAGCAATCCTCAAGCTACTTTCCTCTTCCCTTCTGCATCTGAACTTCTGGAAGGCACCAGAATCAAACCAAGAAACAGGCGAGACCCACAGCCGACAGTCTTTTGTTTTTTAAAAGATGGATCTCCTGAAACCCAGGTTGGCTTCAAACTTACTATGTGACCAAAGATGACTTCAACACTTGACCCTGATGTCGCCACCACTCAAGTGCTGGGACAACAGGCATGTGCCACCATGCCCAGTTTTATTTGAGCATCAAACTCAGGGCTTTGTGTAAGCTAGGCAAACATGCTACCAACTGACCTATATCCTCACCCTGCCCCGGAGTCTACAATCTTAACACCGCAGAACCTCTGCAAGTAGCCACTTCGTAGCACACGCAGGAAGAGCATGGCTCCTGTGATCAGTCACCCACCACTCAGCCGCTTGTCACAATCTTGTGTGTGAAGCACGGTTCCAGTTCAGGCTGAAACAGTCTGGCCTTTCCTACCAATGCTGGCATTACCGGCTTGGGCTGTATTTCCACAGCTCTACCATTCCCACAGCAAGGCATAAAACTTACAATTTTCCTCACATCCTTGTAAACCCTAGTGGGTTTTCTTTCTTTTCTTTTTTTTTTGGTTTTTCCAGACAGGGTTTCTCTGTAGTTTTGCGCCTTTCCTGGAACTCACTTTGTAGACCCAGGCTGGCCTCAAACTCTCTGGCCTGGCCTCGAACTCACAGAGATCCTCCTGCCTCTGCCTCCCGAGTGCTGGGATTAAAGGCGTGCACCACCACCGCCCGGCCTAGTGGGTTTTCTTAAAAAAAAAAAAAAATTTAAGGACACGGTTTCATTGTGTAGCCCTGACCAGCCTGAAACTCACGTAGACCAGCCTAGCCTCAAACTTACAGAGGATCCTCTTGCCACCACATCTGGCGCTATATCCCTTCTCAGACAGCTGCAATGTTCACAAACATGGGGGGAAGAGCTGTTGGGTTCCCTAAACCTGAATACTCAACACCTGACCAGCGCTCTGATAGTGTTTCTGGAAAATGCCAACTCAGTTCTTTTGGGAAACAGAGCCTAAGGCCTTGTCCATGCTAAGAGTGAGCTCTACCATTGAACCATGGGAAGCCACAGCGAAGGGCTTCCAACAGCTCATTGTCGTGGGGGTATCATTTGAACAGATTGGAGCTAAGATTTCAGTTCGCTATTAGCACAGAGCCTGGGCTTGGCCTGGGGGCCCCTTGGCCGGTGTCCGCCCTCACCCCATCCTAACTAAAGTTATTCAGCCTATGGTTCTCCTGGTCACCACATAACAACCCCTGGGGTTATGAGTTGACAGGAAACAGTAGAGGTGAAGGCTTCCGGGTCAGCCTGTCTAGTTGGAACTGAGAGCAGAGGGACAGCCCACACTTCTCCACAGTCCCATCTCCCTGGACATGTCACTCAGGACAGAGCACCCGGGTGCAACGGGGCTTATCATTAGCAGACCATCTACAGTCTCACTGTGTAGCCCTGGAACTCTCCATAGACCAGGCTGGCCTCAAACTCTCTGGCGGCTTCAGCCTTCCAAGTGCTGGGATTAAAGCACGTGCCAATACATCTGGCCTTTTTCTTCCTGGAGGACTCTCTTGTCCTGCCTTTTCCCTCTCAATCTTACAACAGGCACATAAAGCGGTCAACTGATGTGAGGGTCATCCATTACCAACAGGAAAATGGATTTATTGCTTCATAAAAAGAATCCTGATAAAACTTAAGAGAAAACCATAGCCTTAAAAACTAATCCACCCCTCTTGTCACCCCAAGAGGTCTCAGACAGGATCTCTAGGGGCTGTCAACGTAAGTGGGTTATTGAGCCAGGCAGGCCAGCTCGGCTCCTCCCACAAACAGCTCCTGTGCCCTGGTAAGAGTCTGCCAGCAGGGGGCAGTGTGACCACACGGCTACACACAAGGTCCCCATCATGAAGCAAGGCAGACTCTCCCATCTTGAATCTGCCTCAGGCCTGGCTGGCTTCTGGTCTGGTCCTTTCTCGCAAAAGCAGGCCCTGGGGCTCCCCTCCTAGCATATGTGAACATGTATACACACACAAACACACACACACACCCCTGATTACCCGCCAGCCCTCTTCCCCACTTAGGCCTGACTGACTCTCCATGCCCCTCAGCCTCGGCCTTATTTCCACCCCAGAAAACAGCTGTGTGTGGGTGGAAGGGTGCCTTTGTGATGTCCCCTCGGTTCCCTTCAGGATGCAGGCGGGAACAAGGGTGGCAGTGGAGATGTACTTCCCCCACTCTGAGGAACAAGCCTTGCCCATGGCTCCTGAGGCTTTGTGTAACTGTTCTGTCCTCCATCCCTCCCCCCAGTCTGCGGCAGAGGGGCTTCTCCACAGGCCTTCAAGGAAAGGGCAGGCCAGGGACTAGTCATGGGGGGCGCGGGGGGAGCATTGGGATTACAAAGGGTTAGCACCAACAACAGGAAGCGGGTCCTTCCTTCCTCAGGCAGCCACAGACCGGCCTAGGGAGGTAAGGGGCCAGGAGAGGGAGTGCAGACGGTGCGGCCTTTGTCCTCAGGTAGGCGTGGTCGGTGGGCATGCAGCGCAGGGACAGGTAGTGTGGGGAGAGGATGGCAGACCCCTCTGCTTTGGCAAGAGGCAGACTCCAGATCAGTGAGGGAGAGCCTGCTTGCTAGGGGCTCCCCTTGGCTCCAGGTACAGGCCCCATGGAGATCCAAGACCCCAGAGTCCCTGGGGTGACCGCTAGGCCAGGCCAGCCTCGTGTCTGGCAGTGGGAGGCTCATCTGTCTTGGACCCTGTCCTGTCCCTCCACATCAGCGCTCCACTGGCAGGGCCAAGGCTTGCTGAGGAAGTACGGGCTCCAGTGCGGTGAAGGGCAGGATCCAGGGAGCACACAGGATCCTCTGGGGCGGGGAGATGGCAGCGGTCAGTCACTGAAGCACAGGCAGGAGGCCGCAGCTCAGAGGTGGGTGGGCACTAGACGAACGCCTCCCGGTTGGACGAGCCATTGACCTTCAGGTACAGTTTGCTGTCCTCCCTCCGCTGCTGAAGCTGCCTCTCCAGCTGGCGCCGGTAGCAGATCAGGTAAAGTGGCAGGCAGAAGCCTAGCATGCTCATGACGAGCAGACCCACGTTCACCTGGGAGGGCGGGAAGGGGGCTGGCATAAGGAGCTGTCTTCACCACGGGGCAGCGCCCTCCCACACGCACAGGTGAGAAAAGAGTTTAAAATAAACAGGAAGGTTCCAGAGGTCCCGGGGCGTCAGCCCACATTCCAGCAGCATCTAAATTCCCCGTTCCCCACCACAGGCCACTCGGCAGCCTTCAGAGACTGGGCCGGGCTTGGGACGACTCACAATATCTGCACTAGAATGCTGGTCTTTGCAGGGAAAGCCTGGGATCCACCCCAGAATCAGGTCTAGAGAGGCCATTTTTCTCCTGCCTGGCCACTGTCCCCACAAGGGGCCCCTTTGGACTGGATTCTGTCCAAAGCTCCCAAACTACCTCTTATCCTTGGGCCTCCCCTTTCCCAGGAGCTGAATGGAGAGACACCCCGACTCTTCTTACCCACAGAGGGTCTCCTCCGAGAGGACCCATCATGGCCAGAAACAGCGGCTGCTGCAGGAGAGCAAAGAGCGCGCTGACCAGAGACTGGAGTCCTGTGAGGCTACCAAACTGTGTGGAGGGGTACCTGTTGGGGCAATGAGACCAGTCACAGCCAGTGCCATTCACAGGCTTCCCAAATCCCTCACTGGCCTGGCTCGGGTATGCTGGTAACCGGGGCTGCACCATCGGTGCCTGTGGGAAGAGGCAGGACCAGCCTCAGGATGGCTGGGTGCCGGCCTGCCGAAGCTTCAGACTCTGGAGAAAAGCCTCTCCCATACTCAGACGTGCCCTCAGCCTGGGGGTGTAGGCTGAGCGGAGTGGAAAGCATGGTGCCAGCGGAGTTTGAGGCTTGGGAACCATTCCCAGGAAGCAGGTCGGAGGCTGAGCCTGGCTCTGCTGTACCCCCCTCCAAAGGCATTGCACAATCACGGAAACCCAGCATCACAGCTCTTGCCCGACTCCCTCACACCCTGCCAGGGCAGCCACAACTTCCTCCAAGCCTGGGGCAGGGGGATAAGGCGAGGGACAGGCGGACCTGGAATAATCCCTGTAAGATGTTGCTCAAGGGAGGGAGGAGTCCTGGGCTTAATCTCGGGGAACACAAGGCTCTGCTGCCCCCCGAGGTATGAGGCAGCCCTGGGCAAGTACGAGCGGCATTCAGTGGATGATAGGACTTGGGTGTCAATTTGTGGGCCAAGCCCTGGGCAAAAGGAGGAACAGCTGTGTGGCTTCTTGGAAAAGATGTAGATGTCACTGCAGGCAGGGTTCAAGGAGATTGTGGCCGGCAAATGGGCCCTTTGAAGCCCTGGGTGAGGACAGCCCAGTGCTTCTGGGACCAGTTATCCATGTCACTGCCCCTACTGAGGACTATTTACACTTCAGTATTTAGCTTCCGGCAGCTAGAACCCAACCCTGTCCCGGTGAGCAGCCAGGGACAATGCCAGGACTTGGCTGACCAGCAACCCCGAGGCCCTAAGGCACTGACCCCAGCTGAGAGACTGACTTCGTGTTAAATGCCATGGCTTGTGGGCACCCGACTGTCTGCCTACGGACTCACCTGCTGCCAGTACGTATGGTGGCCTTTACTGACACAGACAGCAGAAACCCTAGTACTTGTCCCTGATACAAGATGAAACATGCCAGAAGGGTAGGACAGGCCAGCTTCAGGGTCTCCACGCCACCAGCAGTTCCCTCGGGTCAGGGCCACCACACCACCCAGAGCTTCCAGGACTTACACAGCAGCATACAGGCCCCCTACTGCAGAGTGGATGAATCCTCGCACAATTGTGTGCAGGACGAAGGAGAAGATCTGAGGGAGGGAAGCAGGAAGAGCGTGAGCAGGAGACCCTCAGGACCCCCCCTGTCCTTTTTCCCCCTGGCTCCCGGGGACTTAGGCACAGGAACTAGCGCCACCTGGAGTTGGCTGCTACCAGCTCTCCAGTGCAGGGTGCTTTTTTGGGGGGGGCGGGTGTTGGTTTTTGAGATGAGGTCTCACTGTGTATCCCTGGCTGGCCTAGGACTCTCCATGTAAACCAGGCTGGTCTGGAACTAACAAAGATATGCTTGCCACTGCCTCCACCGTGGTGGGATTAAAGTCATGCACCACCACAATGCCTGGCCCTTGATAAAACTAACATTAAAAAAAAATTAGTCACAGTCTGATAACCATAGGCCTGTGCACACACACACACACACACCATGTGGGTGCTGGGAACCAAACCCAGGCCCCGTACAAGAGCAACCAGCGCTCTAACCACTGAACCATCTCTCCAGCTCCTCATTTTTGTAATTAAAAAAAAAAATATTACTAGAGAGACGGTTCAGCAGTCGAGAACACTGCCTGCTCTTCCAGAGGACCTGGTTCAATTCCCAATGCCTACATGGTGGCTCACAACTGTCTGCAACTCTAGTTCCAGGGGACCTGATGCCTTCTGGCCACTGTAGGCAGCAGGCGCTGTACTTGGTACACAGACTTACACATGTAGGCAAAACGCCCAGACACACACACACAAAAATGTTAAACTTTTCTCTTTAAAAAATGACATCTTTTTATTTTCGGTGCGCAAGTGTCACGGTGCGTGTGTGGAGGTCAGAGGGCAGCTTTCAGGGGCGGATTCTCTCCTGCCATGTGGGTCCCAGGGTCAAAACCCTCAGGCTTGGCAGCCAAAGTCTTTCACAACTAAGCCACCTTGATGACCCTTTTAAATTATATAAACTGACAACTAAGAAACTGGCTGGGGGGGGGGGGCTGAAGAGATGGCTCAGCAGCTAAGAGCACTGGCTGCTCTTCCAGAGGACCTGGGTTCAATTCCCAGCACCCACATGGCAGTTCATATCTGTCTGTAACTTCAGTTCCAGAGGATCCGACATCCTCACACAGACATACATGCAAGCAAAACACAATAATCATTACATTTTTTTTAAATTTCAAAAAAAAAAAAAAATGAAAAGAAACTAGCCAGACATGGTGGCGCACACCTTTGATCCCAGCACTCAGGAGGCACAGGCAGGCAGATCTTTGAGTTTGAGGCTAGCCTGGTCTACAAAAAGAGTTCCAGGACTGCCAAGGCTATTATTACACAGAGAAACCCTGTCTCAAAAAACCAATACATAATATAAAAATAAGAAACTAAATTGACTGTCTTAAAACAAAGACGACTGGCCGGTGGTGGCGCACGCCTTTAATCCTAGCACTCGGGAGGCAGAGCCAGGCGGATCTTTGTGAGTTCGAGGCCAGCCTGGTCTACAGAGTGAGTTCCAGGACAGGCACCAAAACTACACAGAGAAACCTTGTCTCAAAACAAAACAAGAACAAAAAACAAAGGCAATGAATGATCAGAGTTTATCAATTGCTAATTCTTTCACCAGAATGACTACTATTTGTTTTGAAGGTATCTTCCATATATTGTATATTATCAGCCATGGTGAGAGCATGCATGATGGCTTAAGATCCCCTTACCCAACCCTAAGAATCTATATTTGAGGATTTTCCCAGAGGTCTCCCTGCCTGGTGATACAGGTCCTACTGGCAAGTGGCTGTCTTTCTCTGCCTCGTAAATCTCTGTCACAGGTTTTGAAAGGCCTCTTCCTGTAGCAACCTCTGAGAAGGCCTTGTTAGTTAATGATCCCTGAGAGGCACTAGCCTGCCACCATAGAGCCAGCCCTGTGTCGGTCCTTTGTTTCATTAGGACACATCCGTGCCATTGTGCAGCTAGGACCTGCTGCTGGGACTGGGGATGGAGGGGCCAGGGCTACTCCTGGCAGGCTCGAAAGGTCATGCAGATGCGGATTTACACAGCCCTGTCTCTTCCTTGGCATGCATTGCTGCCTTTACACAACTGGCCTTCAATGAGAACTGAACTAAACAAAAAGTGGACAACTGCCTGCAACTGAGCATCGTCCCTCAACTGGACAAGATGATCGTGACAGGGATCTGTCAGTGCGCCGCGGCGCCGCCCCCCACCCCCCCCCCCAAACTGGGTGCGAGTCTCCCAGGGCTTACTCTGGTCTGCACACCCAGTGCCAGCATGTATGTGTGACAGTACTTGTGGGTGTGCACACCATAGCTCAACACCTGGCATCTTGTAAACAAAGAGCCTCTTTATTCCCTCCAGGAGCTGGCGTGAGACATATCTGCACTTGGGTTACACCCACTGGGAAGCAATGTTATCAGGTGCATCCCCCCTTCACCTTGTAAACTTGGGCCCCAATGGACAGGTAGAAACGTCTTCACAGACCAAAGGGTGGGGCTAGGCAGGTGCAAAGTCTACTTGGCTTACAAACTCTAGCAAGTTAGGCTTCAGAACTCAGAAGTCTTGTGCAAGGCGAACACGATGGTGTGTTCTTATAATCCCAGCACTTGAAGGGCCAAGGTAGGAGAATCAAGTCTGAGGCCAGCCTGGGCTACACAGAAAGACTCTGTCTCAAAAGACACAAGAAATTTTGTACAGCCAGGTGGTGGTGGTGCACACCTTTAATCCCAGCACTCGGGAGGCTGAGCCAGGCGGATCTCTGTGAGTTCAAGGCCAGCCTGGACTACTGAGAAAGATACAGGACAGGCTCCAAAGCTACACAGAGAAACCCCATCTCAAAAACAAAAACAAAAACAAAAAAACCCTGCCAGAAAAAGAAATCTTGTACAAAGGAAGTAAGCCTTTGACCCTTGACACTCAGCCAGGACCCGGGTCATTCTGTGTTCTCTCTAGGATAACAGTCATGTGGACACTGTTGTCTCTGCTTCTAAGAAGGCTGGGATTACAAGCGTGTGCCACCACACTCAGCCTTGGCCAAATCTCTTGAGCTATCAGATTTCCAGCGTCTGAGAAAATGCAAAACCGCACAGTTCCAGGAAACAGACGGTGGTGGTGCCCATGGCGTGCAAGGCACCCAAGGACAGAGAAGAACAACGTGCCTTCCTGGAGAAGAGTCCTACGAAAGGAAACTGGTCTTCGCGGCTCACCCTCCTCTTCAGCCCAGAGTTGGGGAGTGGAGGAGGCCAAGCCGACCTCCAGCAAATACTGGCAGCTGGCCGAACTGAATGAATGAAGTCACATGCACGTTTTAGCCTCTACACATCCCTCATCTGTGTCCCATCCCCTACATGGTCTCTCTCCAGACCTACCTGTAGAGGCAGATTAGGAATGAGGCAGGTCACCCCAAAGCCCACGAGCAGCACATTCGTAAAGGCAAAGGCCCGCATGGCATTTGTGACTTTCTGGACCTGCCTGTCTCGTTTCTGCTTCTTCTCACCTCTGTGGAGAAAGAGCACACGGGACTTGGGGTGGGGGTGAGGCTCCCTGGGGGAAGATGGCCCCCCCAAAAGCCAGATCTCAGGGATCCCAGGATGTGGACCGATGCACGTTCCATGGGCCACGCGACCACACCTTAGACCGGCACTGGGGACACTCTCCAGTCCATGATGTAGCCCTCTCACCCTCTCAGCTGAGCACGGGCTGATTCAGTGGAGGCTCTCACAGCCCAGAAGACGTCACCCCGCAACCCTGCTCAGTGAGCTCAGCTGATGGCAGGGAGGGGGAGGAGCAGAGTGTGCCGCAGCGAGGGTGCAGCCAAGCCTCGCTGCACCTGTATCTTGCAGGAAGCTGGTAACAGGCCAGATAATAAGCCAAATGAGGGAGCGAGTTGGTTTCCCCTTGGGGGGCAGGATGGGGTGAGGGAAATAAGTACACAGCAGATGGAACCAGGGTGGCAGATAGCCTTCTGGCTCGAGGGCCTAACCTAGATAACAGCCTCTGTAATTATTTCCCTGTGGATTAACTCTTACCGATTCCAGCCATGCCACCCACACTGAAACCCCCATGGATGATCACAAGAATGAACGGCAAATGTTCAGAGGAGGGCAGCAATTCCCAGGCCTACCACTTTCTAACTATACCACCTCTGTAAGAAGACTTGAGCACCGAGCCCTTGCCCTCTTCATCTGTAAAATGGGTACAACACTAACACATGTTGCATCATGGTACTGAAGCTGAAGTGAGCCATTGTGTGTTAAGTGCTTGGCATTGGGCCTGATACAATAAATAACAGCCTATCACATGCTGGGAGTTGTAGAAGAGAGCACTTAACTCACCCTCTGATCTTAGAGCCCAGCCCTTCCATAAAGCAGGCCTCCAGAGCCTTGGTTAATCTTTAGAATCAACACATCATTAGCACACTTGTTTGGAACAGCTTACAATGCAAGTAAGTAGAGTGAACCCCAGCAGCAAGGGACTTCAGAATGGTTCCTTGTGCGGCTTGTGCCAAGCTGGGGTCCTGGGTTCCCCTCTCCTTTCGTCTACCTCAGTAGCTCCCACACTTCATCACGTCAGAGAGTTTCCATGGAGGTGGGGACAGTGGGTGCTGGGCTCGCCAGGGTCCTGAGCGCACCTCTCGCCCCTCCTGTCCTAACACGCAGTATGACCCGGTTGTCTTTCTGTGGGCTGTGGTGCCTACGTACTGAGTGCTGTCTTTCTCCTCGGGCTCCTCGGAAGTATCTTCACACTCTTTGAGCCTCCAGTCCATGATGTAGCCGATGACAGGGGCTGTCAGCAGACAGAGCAGCTGGAGCGCGCCAAAGATGGAGGTGTAGAGGGCAACTGGGAAGGAAGAGGGCATGTCATGGGAGCTCCCACATCCCCGAGGAACAGCTTGAGTGGCATCTGCAGGCTCTCAGAGGTCTGACTTGGAGCCCCCTGGTCACAGTGGGCTGAGGGAATCTACAGACCTTCTGAAATCAAAGCTAGAACAAAGGCCCATTTCCCTGTAACAGCTAATGAAACCCAGTATGTCACAACGACAACCCCCTCCCCCACACCACAATTTCAGGAAGTCATTCTAACTTGGAAACCACAAAATCATCAGTGCCCATGACCGGGCTTTATATGTGACCGACCACCATTTTCTGTCTCCAGAAATGGACCAGGAAGGCACCGTTCTCAGGGACTCTGACGGCAGGGCTTCCCATCTTCAAAGAGACTTAAAATTGTCGGGGGTGGGGGACGAAAAAATAGTTGACCACTAAATGTTCCATCCTCACCCCGCCAGTTTAGTCAAGAGGGACGTTTGGAATTTGAAAATGGACGCCCCTGGGCTGATCAGAGAGGAGCTGCAAGGGGTATCGCAAGGTTCCCCGAAACAGTCTCCTTGCTTACCGGTCGCCATCACTTCATCGAGAAAGCAATGGTAGAAAAACAGAAAGGAGAGGTCAGTGGTACAAGCACAAAAAGACAGGAGATGGGCTAGACCAGGCTAGACCAAGGCGCGGCAGTGCACACTCCCCTTCCCAGGAGACCCCCTAGAGCACCCAGTGAAGGCCTTGCCCACTCCAGCTCCAGAGATGGATTGAGAGAGCCCAGCCCAGCTGACATCCTCCTGGCTGCTGGTTACTCATCACTGGCAGGCTGGTGAGTCAGGCCTGTAGCCCTGGCTAGGCACCCTGACGGGGAAGTGGCGTGCTGAAGACAGAAGGTCTGGCAGAATCAGCTCTACCATGTGGTGCTGTGGGAACGCCGCTCTGTCACTGTTACCTCCTGCTGCACTCAGAGAGAAGGAAAGGTCAAAGGAGCCCTGCCAGCTGCACAGTCATCTGACACCACACTTCTCCCTAGACAGCCAGGCTTCTCCCCTCACTGGCTCCCTGACCCTAGGGCAGCCCTTCCGAGCAGAGCCAGGCCTGTGCATGCTGGCTGCCAGAGACTGGGGGGAAACAGAGCTCCTGTCTGCTAGCCTCTCCACTTCCTCTCCCAATTCCCTCTGCTTCTGGAAGCTGTTTCTGTTTTTTTTTTGTTTGTTTGTTTGTTTTTAAATTTTTTTAAGGATTTATTTATTTATATGTATACAATGTTCTGCATGCATGTATGCCTGCAGGCCAGAAGAGGGCGCCAGATCTCATTACAGATGGTTGTGAGCCACCATGTGGTAGCTGGGAATTGAACTCAGGACCTCTGGAAGAACAGCCAGTGCTTTTAACCGCTGAGCCATCTCGCCAGCCCTGTTTCTGTTTTTTTAAAAAGTCTCATTGTACAGCCAAACTGACCTCAAAATCATAATCTTCCTGCCTCAGCCTGCCTAGTACCTGAGATTACAGGAGTGAATCAGGATGTCCATCTTTTGTTTGTTTTTCTAACACAGTTTGTGTAGCCTCGGCTGTCTTAGAACTCACTCTGTAGACCAGGCTGGCCTCGAACTCAGAGATTCACCTGCCTCTGTCTCCCGAGTTCAAGGATTAAAAGTGTGGGCGGCCACCACCTGGCATTGGATGTCTACCTTAAAATTGACCTTTTTTTTTTTTTGAAGTCAAGGTCTCACTGTGGAGATCTGGCTAGTCTGGAACTCACTGTGTATATTGGGCTAGTGAGCTGACCTTGAACTCACTGAGATTGACCTGCCTTCATCTCCTAAATGCTGGGATTAAAGGACTGTGCCACCATATCTAGCAAAATCAAAAAGAAGAAAATTAGGGCCAGTGAAATGTCTTAACAGCTAAGGTGCTTGTCACACAAGCCTCACACCCGAGTTGTCTCTGAAATCCACCGGGGGGAGGGGGGAGCAGTGGGTGCTCCTCAAAGTTGTGCTTTGAGATCCACAAGTGCAACCAGAGTCTTTACCTGCTAATCTGGTCCCAGCCAAAGACTTTTATTTAAGTGAAATACCAAAGATTAAGCTGGTGTGATGGTAATTCCAATACTTGGCTGAGACAGGAGAATCCCTATACAGTGAGACCAACCTGGTTTACTAAGCAAGTTCCATGCCAGCCTAGGCTACCACATCTCAGAAAAACAAAAATGTTTTACCACATAGGGTGGTCCACTATGTGGCAGTCACAGGTACAGAGGCTGAAGTAGTTGGGTGGCTTGAGAGTCTAGGCAAAGCAGCAAGCAAGACCCACCCAGGTATACTCTCTTTAACCCAGGCAGGCCTCCAATTTGCTACGTGACCTCGGATGACTCTGAATGTCTGATCTTCATGCTTCTACCTTTGGAGCGCTGGGGTTATAGGCATTCACCACCATATCATTTATGTGGTGCTAGAATGGACCCTGGGCTTCATTCATGCTAAGAAAGCACCAGCAAGCGAGCCACATTTCCAGTTCAAGACCCCACATCTTAAAACAAACCAACCAACCAGAAAGATTCCAGGGGTATAGAGTCCGGAAATTACCACTGGACTGAACAAAGCTAAAGGTCTTTTTCTCCTGTAAGGACCCTGAGGCCACTACTGTGCCCCATCATGATTTCTGCTTGTTATAGTCAGTGTCTTTCCACTTTCTCTCTCTGCTGGGGAGCCAGTAGGTGCCTGGAGCTTTTCTCTCTGTGAAAGCAGGCCTTCCTGTCCCTGTGGAAAACTGGTATTTGGCTCCTTGCAAGGACTGCGTTATCTTTCCCTCGGTAAAAACAAGTTAGCCAACGGAAGAAAGCGGCAGGCTGGCGAGGCCGTCAGCAGAGAGGATTTGCCCCGTGTGTTTGTCCTGCTTGCTCAGGATGACTAAAGCTGAGTCAGCCAGGCCCCGGGGAAGTACTGACTTTCTCTGCGAAGCAAAGCCCCTCGTCAGCTGAAGACCTGCTGCTGTTTTCCTGTGGGTTATCAGTTCTGTTTCCCAGAGTGAACAAGCCTCAACTGGATTACTCGTCCCTGGGAAGCCTCTGTTTTCCCTGGTTCCCAGGGCAGGACACTGGTCCTAGAACGGGCCTCCCCTGACCCAGAGTCCTCTGCCAGGATAAAGGTCCTTCCCTAGCCCCCAGGTTGTCCAAGCGCCAAGCCAGTCCCTTCAGATCAGGGATGTGACTGGGCTGGGCTGGGCTGCTGTCTTCTGCTCTGGGCAGTGTTTTTGGTACAGACACAGCCCTCAGCCCTCCCCACTGGCACTGGAAACATACACCCCACACCCTAAACACATGAGCTATTTCAGTCCTCCTCCTTAGCCTGGAAACCCTGGTGGGGACATGAAAGGAGAGTCGGTCTGTCTGATGACACAACCCTGACAAGCCAAGAGGGCCCTAGACACTGCCATTTCACAGCTCCACCGACCTCGCTCAACTGAGTACCTTCAGTTGGTGGGGCTGGTGGGCTTCACTTAGCACTGCCATACCCTGAGGGGGTGCATCAAGGCCCAGGCGACACTCACCTGTCTTCTGGTCACCGCTGACCAAGAACTCAAGGATGCTGTTCATGGCCCCCATGTAGAAGATGAGCCGCAGCTGCGTGACGCACATGGTGACCAGGCTGAGCAGCAAGATGGGGCTGAACACGCTGTGCATGAACGAGGGGGCAGCTGTAGGAAGAAGACACGGGGCTCAAGGCCAGGAAACGTGGCCCATCCAGGGCCTGGGGCAGGGAAGAAGGCCCCATGTGCAGGCTGTGCTGGAGGTGCGGATGATAAACCTCATAGTGAGGTTCACGGTGTTGATGCTCATCAGCAGATTCCCTAAGCTCAGTGGCGTGTGTCTGTAAAACAGGACAGGTGGTGCCTCTGCCCCTTTCGAGACAGAACAGGAATTCTGCGAGAGGACACCCAGAGAGCCTCAGCCAATGATTCCCAACCGAGGGGGCCCTGGGCTCCCCCCTCCCCCCGGCAGTAAATGAGGATGCCCCCCTCTCACAGGTCTCTTGGGCCAACCTGGAAGGCGAGAGCCGGGCATCGGGTACCTGTGGCGTCGGGCTGGCACTTCACCTCCAGGTCGACAGTGGACAGGCACAGCTTGTGGCCCTCCTGCAGCGCAGCCTGTTCCTTGGCACTCCTCATGGAGCTGCCCACGCTCAGGCGGCGCCCCACCGTGGTCACCTGCTTGTAGAACTGCTTCCCTGTGATCTTGTGGTCGAAGCCCAGCCAGCTGAACTTGATCTTCACCCTAGAGGCCACAGGAAGGGGGTCTGCTGGTGCCGCCACCCGGAGACCCTGGCGAGCAGGCGCAAGGGCAAGGCAGAGAGCGCGCCCACTTACGAGTAGTCCATGTCCTCTGGTCCTGGGAAGGGCTCTAGCGGCCAGTTGAAGAAACAGTTGAGGAAGACCAGGCCGGAGCAGCCAGCCCAGACCACCAGGATGACAATGAAGGAGGCACCAGCGTCGTAGATGAGCTGTTGGGTGAGGGGGCAGGGTTATCAGTGGGAAACCAGGATGGGCAAGGGACAGCTGGGAGCCCCTTTTTGTGCTGGGCTGTATGAAAAGGCACAACCCCGTGAGCTGAGCTGCTTGGCCGCCAGAAACCCTGTATTCTGATAATCCCAACCTTTCTGTCCCTGGAATCCAATTTGAACCAAATGTCATCTTTCTTTTTTTTTTTTTTGCTTTTGGAGACAGGGTTTCTCTGTACAGCCCTGGTTGTTCTAAAACTTGCTCTGTAGACCAGGCTGGCCTTGAACTCACAGAGATCCGCCTGCCTCTGCCTCCGGAGTGCTGGGATTAAAGGTGTGCAGCTAAATGTCACCATCTTTCTCCCCGCTAGACAGGGTTTCTCTGTGTAACAGCCCTGGCTGCAAATGCCACCATCTTAAGAGGTGACCACTTTATGGCTGCCATGCCTGTCTCACAGGGTCACAGTGACAGTGCTGGCTAAGGGCTGTTCTGCTTCTTCTGAGGGTTTTTCTTCTTTGTTTCGGGACAGGTTCTTGTGTAGCCCTGGCTGGCCTCAAACTCACCATGGAGTCTTGAACTCTTCTCCTCCTGTTTCTACCTCCCGAGTGGTGGGATTACAAGCAGCCTGGTCATTCTGCTGTTGGACTCACTGACTGTCTGTCTAGTTCCCCAAGGACAGGAACCTGGCAGCCTCATCCAGGGATGTTTCTCTAGCCTTTAAGAATACCAACGGGCCGGGCGGTGGTGGCGCACGCCTTTAATCCCAGCACACGGGAGGCAGAGCCAGGCGGATCTCTGTGGGTTCGAGGCCAGCCTGGGCTACCAAGTGAGTTCCAGGAAAGGCGCAAAGCTACACAGGGAAACCCTGTCTCGAAAAACCAAAAAAAAAAAAAGAATACAAACGGTAGATGCTCCAAGACACTCAAGAGACCGACCAACACAGCTCCTTCGGCAACTCCACAGAAGGGCGCTTTGGCCAGGGTAAGTGGTAATCCTTGGCAGAGGACAGACTGCTGTGCATCTTAGCATTGATTGTCGCCTTTTTTTTTTTTAACTAGGAACTGAACTTAGGGCCTCCTGTGTGCTGGCCAAGTGTCTACCAGTAAGCTTTACCCATGGCCCTTAAAAAACTGTGAGACGCCGGGCGGTGGTGGCGCACGCCTTTAATCCCAGCACTCGGGAGGCAGAGCCAGGAGGATCTTTGTGAGTTCGAGGCCAGCCTGGTCTACAGAGCTAGATCCAGGAAAGGCGCAAAGCTACACAGAGAAACCCTGTCTCGAAAAACCAAAAAAAAAAAAAAAAAAAAAAAAAACCTGTGAGACGCAGCGGTGGTGGTGGTGGTGGTGGTGGTGGTGGCGGCGGCGGCGGCAGCGCACGCCTTTAATCTCAGCACTTGGGAAGTAGAGGCAGACAGATCTTTTTGAGTTCAAGGCCAGCTTGGTCCACAGAGCTATTTCCAGGACTGCCAAGGCTACACAAAGAAACCTTGACTCAAAAAAACAAACAACAATAAAACAAACAAACCAAAAAAAGACCCCAAAAAACCAAACAAAAACCTGTGAGACAATTACTAACTTGCCCAGGTTACCCTTGAACTTGATGTGTAGCCCAAGGAGGCCTTGAACTTACTATCTCCTCCTGCCTCAGCTTCCTTAGTAGTTATGATTACAGGTATGTGTCCCCAGGCCTGTCTTGATCTCCTCGGTTCTCCCCAGACCCAGTGTGAGGGTCCCCTAAGTGTCCTAGCATGGAGCTGCTCAGCTCCCTAGGATGGAGCCAGCATGTACGAATATACAGAAGACAGGGAGTGTCTGCTTCCTCCACCATCCAGGAGCAAGAGAAAGTTCACAGGATGGCTGGCCCGGTTCCTACCACCCACCACATGGACCCCAGGCTCCCAGCCTACATCTGTGGCTCCCTTTCATCTTCACAGCACCCCACCCCCCTAAAGTCAGCTTCACCTTGATGCCAGTGCCTCGGGAGGGAAAAGACCCTGGTGACACCCCGACAGAGAGACCGAACAGGGGAGACTGTGAGCCTAGGCTCTTCCTGGTCCCATGTGACTTCCACAGGCTCAGAATCCTGCCTGGGAGGGAAACAGCTGAACTAACTTGGCGGACAGCAGAGCTCTGGCTAATGGAGAGTAACGTCAACAGGCTGGAGACTCCCGAGACAGCTCGCTCACCCTGCTGTCCCTTCCCCAACCAGCCTGTGGTCACACACCACAGCACACCACTCAAGCCCTCCCCGTCTGGGCCCCGCGGTTTTCTTTTCTCACTCCTGTGGTGCCAGGTGCATCCTGCCCAGGTGGGAGGGGCAGAAGAGGGGCCATCCCTAATGCCCATAATGATTTCTCCTCAAAGAGGCTGCAATGGCCTAGGCAGAGGCCTCTGCCCAGACGCTGGGAGAAAGCATGAGCTGGAGGGGCAGAGGATCACACGGGCTGACCACACCCTCACCTTGATTCCTGGGAAGGTAACTGCTGAGGAGGCGTAGGACCCAATCATCAAGGCGATAAACGTCGACCGAAGATCACCGAACATATTGGGCAGCTGAGGGATTGGAGGGAGGGAAGAAAGGCTTAGGTCACAGGTGTGTCTCATCTTTTGACACCGTGACGCAACAGTGTCATCTGCAAAATGCATACCAGAGAACTTCGCAATCGTCGACAGGAATGGCAAGAAGGCCTCGTTTTAAGTAAGCCTAGCGCTCTGTGTTGGGCTGCAATCACGACTGTCCTGGGCTGAGTCGGACTCAGTGGCCAGACTTCCCAGCTCACCGCTCTCCCTCTGTGGGATTCGCAGCACAGCAGACTAGGTAACTGCCACTAACTGCAAGTTTTCCCTTCCCGGACAGAGATGGAGAAGCGGCAGAGGTAAGGAAGAGACCCAACTCCGGAAGAAAAGACATGGCAGTGACTGTCTGCACACTCCCCACCACGCCTGACACAGGCCAGGGCCCTTATATCTGCCATGTTGAAGCAGGTATCAGAGAGCAAAGCTGTGAGCCGTAGGCTCCCCTCAAAGGGAAAAGGCCCGTTAAAAATAAGACTCTATTTGGGGAAATGAGTGTCATCTTATAAATAAAAATATCAGAGTCCCAGAAAGGACCAGATGTCAGCAAAAGCTGCTTTCAGTTTTGAGAGTGTGTTTCTGGAAGGCGCCCATCACAATCCTAACAAGGCAGGTGGCTCCCCCATTCCCACCTCTGAGTTTTTCCATGTAAGTAGAAGATTCTCCCCAACTCAACACTCTAGCCTGGGAGTCACCTGGCAGGCACCTCCAGAAAGCCAAGATTAGGAAGGCCCAGGTCTGTTTTTAACGTGAGCACCCTGAGCATGGTACAAAGCAGGAGCGGGCTCATCTGAAATGATTTCAAGGCCAAACCTCAATGACTCTCAGGCCTGGTAAGACACCACAACACGAGCTGGAGCTGGGGCTCAGCAGGTAAGAGCACTTGCCCTTGCGGAGGACCTGGGTTTGGTTCCCAGCACTGACAGGGTGGCTCACAGTCATCCCTAACTCTGACACCTCCTTCTGGCCTCTGTGTACTGCACACATGGTACACATACATATGCACATATGGACAAACGCTCATACACATAAAATAAAATATCTAAAAAGGGAAAAGTATAACGTGTTGTTGATTGGTCTTTGGTCTTTTGGGGGGCCCGCCACCCAGCTCCCAAATAAATCACACATGGAAGCTTATTCTTTTTTTTTTTTTTTTTTTTTTTTTTTGGTTTTTCGAGACAGGGTTTCTCTGTGTAGCTTTGCGCCTTTCCTGGAACTCACTTGGTAGCCCAGGCTGGCCTCGAACTCACACAGATCCGCCGGCCTCTGCCTCCCGAGTGCTGGGATTAAAGGCGTGCGCCACCACCGCCCAGCTGGAAGCTTATTCTTAATTATGAATGCTCAGCCTTAGCTTGGCTTGTTTCTTGCCAGCTTTCCTTAACTTAAATTATCCCATCTACGTTTTTCCTCTGGACTTTTCCCGTTCTCTTACTTCTATAAATCTTACTCTTACTCTGTGGCTTGCTGTGTAGCTGGGTGGCTGGCCCCTGGAATCTTCCTCCTTCTCCAGCTACTTCTTCTCTTTCTCCCAGATTTCTCTTTCAATATATTCTCTCTGCCTGCTAGCCCTGCCTATCCTTTCTCCTGCCTTGCTATCGGCCATTCAGTTCTTTACTAGACCATCAGGTGTTTTAGACAGGCACAGTAACACAGCTTCACGGAGTTAAACAAATGCAACATAAACAAAAGTAACACACCTTAAAATAATATTTCCCAACACCACTCCGCTGGGCTGGTGAGACAGAGCACAGGGAGTAAAGGCTTTTGCCATCAAGCCCGACGCCTGAGTTTGATCCCAGGATCCACAAGGTACCAGAGCACTGATTCCCAAGTCATCTTCTGACCTCCCAGAGTGCTTCCCTGCCTCCACAAAGTTAAATTAATTTAAAGTGACCACTACACAGCCATGGACGGACTCCAACACACGGGACAAAGTACACCCTCCCCACAGCTGGGCTCCCATCTCAGGAGCCTGTACCATGTCTTGAAACAGTGCCAATGGTGCTGGGGACATTCTTTGAGAGTTATGTCCACGTATCTCACTTAATTCAGTCAGTGTGTGTGAGCCTAAGCTAGGCTCCTTATTCCTTCACTTCCTGGGATCATTTTTATTTTTATCAATGTGACTGCAGCCTGAGCACAGAGGCACACACCCAGAATCTCAGAACTCAGGCGACTAAAGAGAGAGCGTCTCAAAGTTCTAGACCAGCTGAGGCTCATAGCAAGACCCTATCAAGATGAAAGAAAGCCATTCCTTGCTACTAAAATGGGGGTAGTTGGGAAGCTATGCCTGTCTCTCATGATTTCTGCCAATTTTTTTTTTTTTTGGTTTTTCGAGACAGGGTTTTTCTGTGTAGCTTTGCACCTTTCCTGGGACTCACTTGGTAGCCCAGGCTGGCCTCGAACTCACAGAGATCCGCCTGGCTCTGCCTCCCGAGTGCTGGGATTAAAGGCGTGTGCCACCACCGCCCGGCTGATTTCTGCCTATTTTTTTGCTCACGATTAAATAAATAAGCAATGAACATTACCAAAAAGATTTTAAATGTCTATGCTCCAAGATAGGCAGAAGCGGGAGGATCGCTACAAGTGTGATGCCAGCCTGGTCTACATAGTTAATTTCAGGCCAACTAGGACTACTACATAGAGTAAGATCCAGCCTCAAGAAAACAAAGGGAAGAGGTTGGGCATAACATTGCAAGCGTTAATCCCAGCACTTGGGAGGTAAAGGCAAGTGGGTCTTTGTGTGTATGAGGCCAGCCAGGGCTACAGAATGAGACCCTGTCTCAGTAAAATAGATAGATATGACAGATGGATGGACGGACGGACAGACAGACAGAGTTCAGTGGGTAAAGGCACTTTCTATCAAGCCTGAAAACCTGAGTTCAACCCAAGACTCACAAGGGAAGGAGAGAACCAACTCTCACAAACTGTCCTCTGACCTCCAAAAGGGCAGGGCATGCTCATACAGACCCGCTAGGGTGGCCATTCTAAGAAGATGTAACAAGAGTTGGTGAGAACCAGGAGGAAGTGGAGCTGGGTGTAAGCTTCCAAAAGGAAAATGAAGCTGTATTTGTTTTGGAAACAGTTGGTTTTTCAGACAGTTAAAACAAAGTAATCACATAACCCAGAAATTCTACTGCTACGTACATTCCTAAGAGAAATAAAAGTATGTGTTACACATGTATATTTAGGTCAGCATTCTATATAATAGCAAAAAAAAAAAAAAAAAAAAAAAAGGAAATAACCTAATGTCCATCCAGATGAATAGGTAAACAAAAGGCGATAAACACATAATTACAAAAAGGAGAGAAAGCAAGTAACACATGCAACCATAGGAGCAAACCTGGAAAAACAGTAAGCTAAGAGAAGCTAGGCATAGAAGACCCCACGTGGGCTGGAGAGATGGCTCCTTCCAGCACCTATGCGGTGGTTCCAGGGAATCCGAGGCCTTCTTCTGGACTCCATGGGCACTGCATGCATGTGGTGCACAGACACACATGTAGACAAAACCCCTTTACAGATTAAGAGCAATGTTATGTATGTGTCCATTGCATGGAATGTCCCAAGTTGACAAGTCCAAAGAGACAAAGAGTGGAGTAGTGACAGGCAAAGGCCAGAGACCACAGAGAGGACGGCCAGCGGGGACAGGATGACTGTTTGGGGTGATGATGCAGGTGATTGAAACGATGACTACACACCTGTGTAAATACACTAAAACTCACTGATTGTGCACATGCTATGTGAGATGAATGGTATGTGAATTACAGGTCAACAATTCTTTTCAGAATATTAGTAAGGAAGAGGACTATTTTGGGGGGAATCACAGGACTAAAAAGGAACATTAACAAATCTGTAAGTTTTATGGTATGAGGCCAGGGTGACCAGCCAAATTTCCTCCCAAATTCTTAGCACACCAAAAGCTTTTTCTTATCATTCCAGACTTTCTGGGAAGGGTGAGGTAGGACAAGTGAGGGACACAGGAGACGAAAGAAATGTGGCACGGCTAAGTGTGCACAGACACACCCAGGGGAGCACGAAGGGTAACTGTGCTCGCTGCACACCTGCCTGGAAGGGACACTGCAGTTCAAGGCCACCCCCGGTTCCCAAACGCACGTGTTCAGGTAGCAAAGCACGTTTGGAGGAAAGGCATCCATGGAGGCATGGAGGAAGAACTCAAAAGGTGACAGCTGCCTGTGGAAAGGGGGAAATACACCTGCAGGGGATTCTAGTCCAGTCAGGGCACGTGGAGAAAGGGAGAGAGATCAGAGAGATGAGAAGAGCAGGTGGAGGCCAAGCGACAGTTCTCCTCCAGGCAGGATGGAGCTGGGAAACTCAGGCATGAACTCACGCACACACAGCTACTCTGCCCTTAGGAAAAATTCCCCACATCACAATCGGCCCCGAGCAGAACCTCTCCAATGGAGCTAGGAAATGCCCCAAAAAAGCAGACCACATGGTAGTTGGTCCTTTTGTCTGTCTTCACCCCAAGCCTGCCTTAACCCTCCGCCAGGACAGAGGCTTGAGATGGTCATGCAGCCCTGCTTTGATCTCCTTACACAAGACTCAGGACAGGGACAAAGGGCTGCTCACCTGTTTTGAGGAAACCATGTGCCCTGTGCAGGATCAATGGCATTAGTTGAGCTATCGTCCTGTCTACCTGCCTAGAACATTCCTTTCCTGATTTGTTCGTCCTGTCTACCTGCCTAGAACATTCCTTTCCTGATTTGTTCGTCCTGTCTACCTGCCTAGAACATTCCTTTCCTGATTTGTTCGTCCTGTCTACCTGCCTAGAACATTCCTCTCCTGATTTGTTCGTCCTGTCTACCTGCCTAGAACATTCCTTTCCTGATTTGTTCGTCCTGTCTACCTGCCTAGAACATTCCTTTCCTGATTTGTTCGTCCTGTCTACCTGCCTAGAACATTCCTTTCCTGATTTGTTCGTCCTGTCTACCTGCCTAGAACATTCCTTTCCTGATTTGTTCTTCTGAGACAAGGTCTCTCATGAGCTTTCAATCTTGCTACCCAAGTGCTGGAATCACTGGCACGGGCCACCACACCCAGCCTCCTACCTGGAACAGTGTTAACAAACCGAGAAAATCCATGTTATTTTGGCCAGTATGCCATTCTTAGGGCAGCACAGAGCCTCGGGGTAAACCACATTAGACAGCTTCCCGCCAACATCTACACCTTGTATTTTCAATTATGAATATTTTTCCTAACTAGAAAAAGAATGCATGTCAATTGTAAAACATTTGGAACAAAAAAACAACTAATGGGAGTTGGGTCTTTCCTTCCACCAGTGGGTCCTGGGGATTGAACCTGGGTCACCAGGCTTGGCAGCAAGCACCTTTACCCACTGAACCATCCCACCAGCCCAACATACTCTTTTATAAACTTTTTCCTTTTTTTTTTTTTTTTTTTTTTTTTTAGGTAGTTGCACTATGTTGCCAATGCTAGTCTTGAACTCCTGAGCACAAGCCATTTTTCTGCCTTAGTCTTTCAAATAGCTGGGACTACAGGTGTATACAACTTTCTCTGTATAGCAGCCTGGCTGCCCTGCAACTCACTCTGTAGACCAGGCTAGCCTCAAACTCACAGAGATCCGCCTGCTCTGCCCCCAGAGTGCTGGGATTAAAGGCGTGCGCCACCATCACTTGGCTTCTTTACTCCCTTTTTCTGGTTAGTATTTTGTTTTATTCTATGCGTATGGGTGTTTTGCCGGCATGCATGTCTATGCACCACTTGCATGCAGGTACCCAAGGAGGCCAGAATGTATTGGATGCCCTGAAACTGGAGTTACAGATGGTTGGGAGCTGCCATGTGAGTGCTGGGAATCGAACCCAGGTCGGTCCTCTAGAGGAGCAGTCAATGCTCTTAACTGCTGAACCATCTCTCCAGACCCTACACCTGTTTTTTTTGCTTTTGTTTGTTTTTGAGATAGGGTCTCATGTAGCCCAGGTTAGCTTCAAACTTGCTATTAGGGGTTGGAGAGATGGTTTTCTGGCACCAGCTCCCTAAGAACTATATTACAGGCATGCGTCACTAACTTTTCCCTTCTAACCCGACATATTATTATAAAGTGTTTTCTAAAACTGTTTACTGTTCCTATCTGACTCAATCTGAAATGACTGCCTGGTATTTCCTTATCCAAAGGGTCTATAATTTAGGAAACCATGTCTCTGGTTTTAGACCTTAGGTCCTTTTACATTTATTCACAAAAAGATTCAGAAGCCAGGAGGTGGTAACGCACACCTTTAATCCCAGCACTCGGGAGGCAGAGGCAGGTGGATCTCTGTGAGTTCAAGGCCAGCCTGGGCTACAGAGTGAGTTCCAGGACAGGCTCCAAAGCTACACAGAGAAACCCTGTCTCGAAAAAAAAGGAAAGGGAAAAAAAAATATTTCGGTCAATTTTGGGGATAAGGAGCAGTACCGGGACCGTAACGAAAGGCCTGAGCACCTTAGGCAAACGCTCTATTACTGAGCTACATCTCCAGCCTTCCTTTTACTTTTTCTTTTAAACAGGGCCTCACTAATTCATCCAGGCTGGCCTTGAACCCACTCTGCAGGCCTTTAACTTACAACCTCCAACCCCAACCTCCCAAGTCACTAGGATTACAGGTCCTGGACTGCTAGGCCTAGCTAGTTTGCCAGGGTCTTAAAAAAACAGGGTCTTAAAGTACTACCCGTGATGGCCTTGAACTCATGATCCTTCTGCCCCCGCCTCCTAAGTAGCTAGATCACAAACCCGAGCTATCACACTCAGCTCAACGAATAATCTTAAGGATGAAAGTGAGTGCAGGTGCCTTTTAGCTCTTCAAGGACAGTACCCAAAGGAAGACTGTTACGGAAAAAGGAATGCATACTTTCTCGGGATTTACAATATTGACCAGCTGCCTTCCAGAAGAGATGTGCCAACTGATAGCCCACCAACAGTGTGTGGACCTTCCACCTCAGTCACTCCACCAACACCCTGGTAAAATGCGCTTGCCTGGTATGTGCCAGAGCCCCACATCCAATCCTCAGGACCGTGCACTCCAAACACACACTTAGCTGCATACATGGATGAATAATTACTGACAGTTGATCTGGAATAATCTGGATAGTGGTGTAAATGAAAAAAAAAAAAAAAAAAAACACTGCTTCTGCCCTTCTACAAAGATTCTTTTATATATTAAAGACAGGCATGGTCTGAGAGCATCGGTTCAGTGGGAGAGTGCTTGCCTAGCATGGATGAGGTCCTCGATTTAATCTGTAGCACGGAGAAGGTGTTTTTGAGGAAGAAGGGCTGGAAGAAAGTATCAGAATATAGAAAGAATATCAGCAAGGCACAATAATATATGCATATAAGTGTGTCCTAATGAAACCTATTATTTTGTATACTGAAAATTAATAATCCCAGCACGCCGGAGGCAGAGCCAGGTGGATCTCTGTGAGTTCGAGGCCAACACGGGCTACAGAGTGAGTTCCAGGAAAGGCGCAAAGCTACACAGAGAAACCCTGTCTCGAAAAACCACAAAATAAATAAATTAATTAATTAATTAAAAAGTAAGTCATTCGGGCCGGGCGGTGGTGGCGCACGCCTTTAATCCCAGCACTCGGGAGGCAGAGCCAGGCGGATCTCTGTGAGTTCGAGGCCAGCCTGGACTACCAAGTGAGTTCCAGGAAAGGCGCAAAGCTACACAGAGAAACCCTGTCTCGAAAAAACAAACAAACAAACAAAAAACAAACAAAAAAAAAAGTAAGTCATTCGGTATGTTGACATATTGTAAGTATGCTTTTCTTTGTAATCTAATTTCCTCTTAGTATATAAGTATATTTTTTTGTACTTTTTGTTTGTTTGTTTGTTTCGAGACAGGGTTTCTCTGCAGTTTTGGAGCCTGTCCTGGAACTTGTTCTATAGACCAGGCTGGCCTTGAACTCACAGAGATCCACCTGCCTCTGCCTCCCAAGTGCTGGGATTAAAGGCATGTGCCACCGCCCACTGGCCCTTTTTCGTACTTTTTTTAAACAAAAAAATTAACAAAAAGCCATATTGGAAATAGGTGATCAAGCTAGGGTATAATGGCACACTTCTGTAATCCTAGCACTTACGTAGCGAAGACAGGAGAATAAGGTGCATGAGGCCCGTCGGGGTTAAATGAGTTTAACTGTTTCAAAAAACGTGGGGAAAGGGAGAGAGCAAGACACTCCAAGTGTGTTTGGCTTAGGGACCACTGAGGACCACCGCGCTTGTACTGGCTGAAACTGGAAGGAGGGCAAGGCTGACCTTGACTAATGAAACCCAAGGTATAAACATCCCAATAGAGCGCTCACAAGAGGGTAAGGCCCAGAAAGAGAGGGTTTCCCTGTAGTATTGGTTACCTTGTACCTAAGTGGTAACACTAATTGTGTTTCCTCCCTCAGCCTGGGAGAAAGCTGTCCTGCCTGCTGGAGCTTTCCCTCATTGGCTGGCTCAGGGGCAGCTTGCTCAGATTTCATTCCCATTAAGTAGTATGTATACTAAACAGCAACTATTTTTAGCACCTGCTTCCCATAGCATCTTGAAAACCCTGAAAGCAACTATCTAAATGCTCCCTGTCACGTTCATTCAGCGCATACAAAACTTTCTGAGTCTAAGCTGGGCACGGTGGTGCACACCTGGAATCCCAGCCCTCGGGAGGTAGAGGTGGAAGGATCAGAAATTCCCGGTCATCCTTGGCCAGCGTAAGTTACACGGGACCCTACCTTAGACCAAAACACCTAAGAGTCAAAGAGCTCCCTTCCCTCAAGCTAGTAAAGGACAAATACAGGATTCGAACGTGCAGCCAGATCAAGGCCTGGTACGGATGGCACTTGTGTTTGGCTCGTAAGCCCTTTCTCCTCATGTCATCTCTCTCCCTTCCATGTTCCTTATTAAGCATCCTGTCCGATTCCAGCTCACTCGGGATTCTTTTTTTTTTAGATTTATTTATTTATTATGTATACGACATTCTGCCTGCATGTATGCCTGCACACCAGAGGAGGGCACCAGATCTCATTATAGATGGCTGTGAGCCACCATGTGGTTGCTGGGAATTGAACTCAGGACCTCTGGAAGAGCAGCCAGTGCTCTTAACCTCTGAGCCATCTCTCCAGCCCCTCACTGGGGATTCTTAATATCGCTTCAGACGCTCCTCTTACACCTACCAGCCTCAGCCCTCAGCTGACCCCTGGGATCCAGGACCATACCACCCAGGGATGTGTTTGTATATGGACTCGCCCTGTTTCTTCCAGGTCTGGATCCCGTCTCTCTGGCCTTGCCTCTCCTTGCTGATTCTCTCCTTCTGCCTCTGTCCAGTCTCAGCGGACAGAGCGGTGCTGCGGGGCAGAAGTGAATGGAGTGAGTGTTAAGCTGACCGCCTTAGCGGGGCCTCGAGGGCCTGCTGGAGGGGAGAACCAGCTCTGCTGCCAACTGGGAAGCTGGAGCCGTGCTGCCTGTGATACCAGGTGCCAGGGGAAACACTCCGCAGGAGCTGCTTCCTGGCTCCCAGGAACACTCCCAGGTAGGGCAGTTCAAGGCCCTCTCCCAGCTCTTGCCTTCTTCTCACGGTCGCTTTGCTGCCCCTGTTCTGCTGGGCAAAACCTGTCCTCCACGCCTGGGCTCCTGGGCCTCATGTAGGCCTTCCCTCAGCCTGATGACTCACGCTCCCTCAGTCCCTCAGCTGTACCGTAAACAGGCCCAGCTGTGTCACATTCCCAGTGGGGCAAACAGCAGCTGCAGGCCGCCCCTCCCCGGTGTTCAGGCCACTGGACAAGAATCCCCAGAGGCCATGGCCAAAAACAGTTTGGACCATCTTTCTTAGGGACCCTTTTTTCACAGGAACCCTCAGGGGAGGCCGTGGGGTGACACTCCTTGTCATATCCAAGGCCTCCTGAATCCACTCGCCCTGGGGATAGAGATACACCCTGACTCTCTAATGAAGTCAGAGCCAAGCAGTGGGTGGAGGCTAACATTTCTAGGCCTATGGACCTTTACAGAGATGACTCTTGTCCCCAGGTGGCTGGTATACACACCCTGAGTTCAGTAAGGAGCCAGTCTATCTTATCCAGACTATCTAACGAGGAGCTAGTCTGGACAAGCGGACTTGGCAAAGCTGGGCTGTTCCCTAACCGAAACAGGCAGGCACCCCTCAGCACACATCACCGGGAAGGTCCTTGCGGTCACCTTTCTGCTTCACTGGTGCAGGGGTGGGGAGGGAAAACTGCCCTCTCCCAGCCGCCTCCCGTTCCACCTGCCAGGCCCGGATCCCTGCCGACACCCCCACTGCCTCCTGTCAACCCTGGCACATGTCACGTGGAGCGAATTCATGAGGTAGAACCCCTCTGATGGTCAATTTTTCCCAGGCCAATGACCATCACCTGACTGTTTTGGCTTCCCAAGGTATAGATGGAAATAGGAAATCACAGGCTACGTGGGCTCTGGTACCAAGAGAGTCCTACCTGCCTGGCACCTGGGCTCTCCAGGTAGGGAAGCAAATGAAACCCTGCCGGCTGTAGAATGGGGCTGAGCAGGAAGGCTGCTGGGTACCCCCACCCGCTCACAGGGGACCATTTGCTTCCACATCTCCCTGGGGGTCTTTAAGAGATGGATGTATTCTGATCTCTTCAAACTCCAATCTAATTCCCTTGGGATCATTTCTTGCTCGGGTTTAAAGCCAAACTTCAATGAATAAAATGGGAAGGGCCCACAGAGAGATTTTTTTTTTCCTGAACATTTTGTAACCACTTTTCTGTGAGGGTTTCAGACCAGAACTCCCCATCCCGCCCACGCTGACAAGGGTCAGGGTAATGAAGTGGAAAAGATATGTTCACAATTTTGGCTGCATCTGCTCCCATCTCTAAGCAACCCAAGCCCTGGATTGTGGGGTGGCGGCCCAAAGACGCCACCTCAGCCGCCGGCCGGTGTTTGTGCTTCAGCCGATGGAGCGAGCTAAAGGGCTGTACAAACTAGAGACATTAAGCAAACAGACTGGAGTGTGCTGACCAGATGTCCGGGGGAGGCCAAGGCTCCACACCACCGGGTGTGCATGCACAGTGAATAGGCGTGCACCTCCCTCAGGGATGCCCACGCCTCATGCTGCCAGAGACCTGAGAGAACCAGCCCTGACTGTTAGATCGCCTCCGAGTCTCCACACTAGAGGAAAGGAGGACAGAGTATAGACTCCCAAGGCTCTGGGAGGGTGGAGGGCAGGAGACGAGGGTGGGGGTGGGGGTCTGTGAGGAAAAGGCATTTTGCCAACTTGGGGCCCCTTCTCCACCGATGGGTGTTAACAGCCCACAGCCCAGGTCATACAAAGCCCCTTGGGCCTGAGAAAGTCCCCACATAAGGGTTTCCCTGACAACACATTCCCCCACATTCCCAGGTTATCAAGGAGCCATTCTCTGTTTAAAAGCCCTTGTAGATTTGATTTAGGGAGTTCTAAAGGCAACCTTGAAGACTCCTTTGTCCCCAAAATGAAAACATGGACAGGAGACACAAACAGAAAGTGTCATTGTGCGCCAGTGCTGAGTCTCTGGGAGCCGGTCCTGACAGTTCTGCTTTTTAAAGGCCTGGGCTGTGTCAGAACCAGATTCAGCTCTGCTCAGCAGAAAGCCAGGGACGTCACCTAACAGCTGGAGTCTGTCCTCAACAACCCACTTCTTATTCCCTTTCAGGGTTTAGTCTCATGAGAGATCAGGTCCCGTGGGAAGCCTCATGGGACAAGGGAATGTCCAAGGAGAGCCCTCCAGCCTGGGGGCGGGGGAGGTGTGAGGTGTGGAGATGACTACAAAGTACTTAGAGGGCTAGCCTGAACACCCAGAGGGTACTGGGGGGGTCTGTGGGGGCGTTGACCCTCTACCCTTAGGTGGAGAACAGTGGAGCTTCTTGGAGCTTCTGGACTGAAGGCTGGCAAATGTTTTCCATAAAGAGCCAGACAGTAAACATTTCTGTCTTTGTGGGCCATATGGCCTCTGTCATAACAGCCCAACTGCCACTGCGGCATGAAAGTGTCCACAGACAACACGTGAGAAAACCCACATGATGTGGTTCAAGCAAAACCTTGTTTATAAAAACGGGCAGAGGTCTGCACCTGGCCTGGGGCAGCGGTTCACTGACCCCTGCACTCTAGATAAAGAAGAAGTCCGAGGACAAGTCCTACACCTCCCTTTAAGGATGGAGCCCCCCACCAAATGCTTCACACAGTACCTGCTCACCACCTAGCCAGGTACCTGGAGTGGGTGGGAGAGCCAGGAGCTACCAGAAAACACACACACACACACACACACACACACACACACACACACACACACACACACACACACACAGTGATGATGAAAGTAACCAATGTGCAAGCCAATGCCCCTGAGCAGAACATGTACACTGTTTGCTTGGGGGCTAAGTGCATAGTTTTTCTGGAGCCTATTCATGGAGACTATATAGAAATCTAAAAACCCAGAATTTTTACTCCTTCAGAGAGATTTTTTGTATTTCAAAGAGATTTGTTGCTGTTGTTGTTGTTGTTGTTTGTTTTTTTGGAGACAGGGTTTCTCTGTGCAACAGCCCTAGCTGTCCTGGAACTTGCTCTGTAGACCAGGCTAGCCTTGAACTTACAGAGAGTGTTGGGATTAAAGGTGTGCGCCACCACTGTCCCACTTCAAAGAGATTTTTACAAAGTAAAAAGAAGAAAAAAAAAAAAAGAAAATTTGATAAATGATACAAAGAAGCAATTCACTGAAAAGACACGATTACTAATAAAGAGGTGACAGGGGCCAGGGATGGTGGAACACATCTGTAATCTTGGCAGTTGCTCGAGTTGGAGGCAGGAGGATCAGGAGTGAAGGCTAGCCTGGGCTACACAGCAAGTTCAAAAGCAGCCAGAGTTACATGAGACTCAGTCTTAAAAATAAAGAAATAACAAGTAAAAAAGAGATAAGAGACTGTTTTGTCTCAGTTGTGATTAAAAAAAAGAATTTTAACTATGGCATCTAAGTTTTCACTGTGTCAAATTGCCTAATGTTTAAAAGATGAAAGAGGCACCTTTTTATTCCTAGCACATAGGAAGCAGAAACAGGCTCTGTGAGTTTGGGGTCAGCCTGGTCTACACAGCAAGTTCCAGGCCAGCCACGGCTACATAGTGAGACCTTAAAGAAACAAAACGAAAATAAATAAGTAAAAGATGAAAGAGGACCAGCAGGATGGTCTATTTAGTGTATAAAGGCATCTGAGACTAAGGAAGTTCCTTCCCCAGAGAGAACCAACTCAGAAAGCCATCCTCAAACCTCCACATGAGCTTCCTGTGCCTGTGCCTACAAACACACACAACAATCAAGTCAATCAATAAATAAATAAATGTAAAAAAAAAATGCTAAAGATGAATGATGTAGCCAAGCCGTGGTGGTGCCCTAGCTTTGGAGCCAGGCTGTCCTGGAACTCACTCTGTAGACCAGGCTGGCCTCAAACTCACAGAGATCATCCGCCTGCCTCTGCCTCCCGAGTGCTGAGGTTAAAGGTGTGCGCCACAAGAGACAAATAGATGAAAAGCACCATATGGGGAGTTCTTCTAGGAAATCCTACAGGAGCCTGCTGTGGTGGTGCATCTCTTTAATCCCTTTTTATTTTAAAACAACAACAAAGTAAGAAAAGTCAAAAGAATACTTAAGTACTTATGAGTTCATCAGTTTCTTTCTCTTTCTTTTTTTTTTTTTTTTGGTTTTTTGAGACAGGGTTTCTCTGTGTCATTTTTGGTGCCTGTCCTGGATCTCACTCTGTAGACCAGGCTGGCCTCGAACTCAGAGAGACCCGCCTGCCTCTGCCTCCCGAGTGCTGGGGTTAAAGGTGTGCGCCACCACTGCCCAGCAAGTTCATCACTTTTTCCTAAAAGTACCTTGGACAACAGCTTCCACCTTCACTTCAAAGGCTTTCTTTAATGTGGGGAGACAGTGAGAGGGAATATGAACAAGCAGCAAGGTAAATATGTGTGAAAATGTCACCATGAAATCGACTGTTCTGTATGCTAACTGGAAGAGTAACGAAAAGGAAGGGTGCATATACACACAAAATAAAGGCGTGCTCTTCTTCTTCTTCAATGTTTTTGTTTTGATTTGTTTTTTTGTTTTTGAGATAGAATTCTGCTACATAGCTTAGGTTGACTTCAATCTTCCCGAGAACCAGGATAGCATGCATATCACTGTATCTGCCCTACAGGATTTCTTTCCTTTTTAATTTAATTTTAATTTGAGACAGAGTCTCTCTGTGGTTCTGGCTGTCTGGGAACAAAATGTGTAGATCAAGGTAGCCTCGAACTCACAAAGATTCTTCAGCCTCTGCCTGAGTTCTGGGATTAAAGGTGTGGGCCACCACAGCAGGCTCGTATAGGATTTCTCAGAAGGAACTCCCCATATGGTGCTTTTCATCTATTTGTCTTTTGCTGTTACTGTTTGAGGCAGGGTCTGGTGGAGGCCATGGTGGCCTTGAACTTCCTATGTAACTGAGAATGGATGTTGTTACTGTTTGAGGCAGGGTGGCCCTGAACTTCCTATGTAACTGAGGATAACCTTGAACTTCTCCTGATCCTTGCTCCTCCTAAGCGTAAGGATTGAAAGAACATGTTGTCATGTCTAGCTGTCCTTTTTATTATTTCAGGGGTACAGAGTGCAAGGTCTCATTCTGTAGCCCAAAATGGCCTCAAAGTCACAGCAATTGTCTCACCCCTGCCTCCTGAGTGCTGGGATTACAGGCATGTACCACCACACCCAGCTCTTTTTACAAATGAGTGCTGGGGTTGGTACCCAGAGTCATGTGTGTGCTGGACAAGCACCCTGCCACTGGGCTACACCCCAGCCCAGATTTATCCCATGCTTCACGATGGCTAAGCCTGGCTCTGCACTTTGACGCCTGAGCCTAAGTCCCAGGACCATCTCAAAGTTCTATCCCTGAAATTCGGATCTGCCCTAACAGATGCCCAACGTGACTACAATAACAAGGGCCGAGGGCGATGATGCCAGGTTTTGATTTTTCATCTTGATTTTAAAAAGGTCAGTGGTTTTCATGCTGTCCAGGAACAAACAGAACCACGCATGACTCCTGTTTCACGTTTACATAACCCAGCGGGATTTGTGTACTTTTCACAGTGTGAACGAACATATTTCTCACTGTTTCAACATTTGTTTTCCTCTGGAATTATGAGAGGGGAGAAGATTATCTATTTTGATTTTAAATGTATCTCATTTTAAAAAACCAAAATAAAAATGCCCCGACAGATACAAAGTAAACCCGGAGGGCACCAGCAGAGGTGGAGTGACAGCACCTGGGTCTGTGTGTCACTCACCCTCGGACACCCACACCCAGGGCTCACCACACACGCTGCCTGCACTGGGCTTTTTTTTACAGACGAGAATGCAGTGAACTTTCCTTGTCTGTGGACACAGGCCCAGACGGGTAATCCTCCCTGCCAGGGAAAGCATAGGAAAAGGGAGCGGGAAGATGTGGGCCCGCAGGCTGGTCACAAAGGTGCCAGCACCTCTTGAGGCTCTTTTATCAAAGGACCAGAAAGGTCCCAGAGCGCTCAGGGTAAAATATCCACAAAAGGCCTCTCAGCAGCTTGACTCCTGACTCAAACGTAATGGGAAATCAGAACCAGAATGCAAAGAGCAATGGCGGTAGTGTATCCCCAGACCTTCTTCAGAGGTAAACTGAGTCGGTAGATGTCCCTGTTGACAGAAGCCTGGCCAGGTAAGTCTGCAGTCTTCCCTTGGGGAGAGATGTTCCTATTCCTTCTCTAACTTCCTTCAGCCCCGCCTCCGGCCCTCCTCCCAGCTTAAAAAGAACCCATTTTGTGGCATCCTGGTGGTCCTGCCAAGAGTACACTCCACATTCCAAGAAACGGCTCCACCTATCTGGCCAGACATCTGTGCCCTAGCCAAGAAGAGTGTCACAATGTTGCCGCTCAGTTCCAGGCACCTGCAAAGGTTGGGGCTGGGTGGTTCCAGGACAGGCTTGTCCACAAATGGCACTGTTAGCCAGAGTTCCTGGAGAGCCTCGGGACAGCAGCCATGGAAGACAAGACACAACATGGGCAATAGCCTTTGTTTTCCCTGCTCCTGTCTTCTCTGACAGGGACCTACTCCTTCACGCCAAAGGCAAGGCCAGAGGCAGCTGCAAGTCACCCCGGGAGTCACACCTGCCTGCTCTAGAACCAATGAGAATGGCTTTGCTGTCAGGCCACAGAACCCTTGGCCCTGTACTGCTTGGGACATCCAAGCATGTAGGGGAACAGAAAAAAAGGACTTGGAAACCAACAAATACGCCTCGAATCCACCATTCCCTCAGCTGAAAACGTTCCCGAACAAACCAATACTTACTGTCAACGAGGTGAACGTCATGCACATCCCCCCAAAGCCATTCAGAGCCAGGGCAATGAAGATGAGGACGGAGAGAGCTGTGGACAGACAGAAAGCCGTGAGGAGGGGACGGACACAGGAGCAGAGCTCCACACTGAGAAGGCTACAGATGAGCTAAAAATAAAGGACAGGCCGTCAAGGGTAAGCGACACCTGGAGAGCACTCTCTCCCTCACCCTCGCCCTCCTTCCTACCTCATGGAGCTTGAGTTCTAGAAAAAGATGACGCCCACTCTCTTTCTTGTTAACCCAGCAGCAATCAAAGGGCCCCAAAGAGCTGCTCCAGACAACAAAACCCCAGGTTCCTGAAAATCAGCACACGAGCCTGGCTCAAATGTTAGTGAAATTCAGGTCCTATTTTTTGGTGTTTTAAAAACCCTTAAACTCCTTGACTGGGGATGGGATCCAGGTGTTTCCTAAGCTGTTTTTCAAGGGCTAGGCTCAGTTGGGTGTGGTGCATCATGCCTGTAATCCCAGCCTTCAGGCTGAGCCAGAAGGACTACAAAGGTGAACTTGGATTTAGTCTCAAGTATCCAGGTGCTGGGGATAGTTCCTCAGTAACAGAGCACTTGCCTGGCATTTGCAAGCCCTGGGTTCAATTCCCAGGACTGAAACAAAAAAGAGGAGGAAGAGGAGATGGCTCAACCTACCATTTCTGCACCATGGAAGGCTATGTCCTGTAGCTGGCCTGCTCCATATAGCTTGTCTTTCAAGTGGCATCAGTGAGGCTACCACCAGGGACTGGGTTGGTGGCTTGGGGATGAGACAGGAGCCTCACAGACCCTGAGAACACCTCTCACACTTCTGCTTGGGGTGATTATTCTCTTACTAGCCATGCAGTTGAAAGAGCTAAATCCTAGGCAACACACCACCAGAAAGCTGGCCCGGCCACCCATGAGCTAAGTGAGTAGAGGGCTAAGGGGTATCCCTTTTGGCTTGAAGAGGGAGCACCAAGCCTAAGATAGCATCGGAGAACAGGTGGGCCAGTGAGCACCCGTGGATGATAGCACTTCCCCCAGCGTCTGGCAAAAAGGAGAAAAGACATACTCACAGTCTGGGCTACTTGCTCCATATGCAATCAGCAAGCAGGAGACGGCAAAGCAGGCACTAGAACCAAACAGAAGGCGTACTGTTGATACTACGTTACAATTGCTGTTGCTATATAGTTATTTGGGGGTATTTACTATGTGTCACTTCAGAACATTTTTAATCACTACTTAATAGTTCTAGGGAGACCAGGGAAGTATGCCTTATGAGGCATGCAAGATCATCCAGGAGGATGATGGTCTCTTGGGATTTATTTTCAGTGCTGAGAATTGAACCCTGGGGCTTTTGTGCTACACAAGTGCTCTACCAGTGAGCTGCAGCCTCAGCCTCACTTCACACTTGTTAAAATTTCATTCATTTTGCTAGGCAGTGATGGTGCATTCCTTTAATCCCTGCCCTTGGGAGGCAGAGGCAGGTGGATCTCTGAGTTTGAGGCCAGCCTGGACTATAAAGTGAGTTCCAGGACGGCCAGGACTACACAGGAAACCCTGCCTCAAGAAAACAAAAACAAAAACAACCAAACAAAAAAACTTCATTCATTTTAATTAACTGATTAACTTTATTCTTACTTTTTTTTTTTTTTTTTTCAGTGCTGGGGGTAGAACCCAGGGCCATGCACATGCTCACATGCTGGGCAAGCACTCTACCACTGAGCCTACCCATAACCTTTATATTTAAAGCACACAGTATTAGGAATGGCGTATGTGAGCTCTAACTCAGTTGTAAGACACTTGTCCAGCATACATTAGGCTGAGTTTCACATGCAGCAATTCTCACCAACCCCCTACACACACACACACACACACACACACACACACACAGGAGGAGGAAGAATGATACATGTATACCTAATCTACATCTGCATATATTTATACATGTTCAAACCTTCTTTCTTCCTGGAACGAGTATAAGACCAAAAGTCTTTGGAAACCAATGTTCTTTTCTACTTATTTTACTTTGCCGCGTATAGACACACACGTGTTGGTGTGTGCATTCCATGGCATGAGTGTCGTGGTCAGAGGGCAACTTGCAGGAGTCAGTTCTCGAGCTTCTACCATGTGGGTTCCAAGGATAGAACTAAGGTCGTCAGGCTAGGTGGCCAGCGTCTTTACCTGAAGAGCCGTCCTGATGGCCCCACAAACTAACGTTAAAGACCAGACAAGCGAGTTCAGTCATCACAGATGGGCGTGAGGCCCGTGGCTTGCATGTAGAACTACTGATTCTGCGCCAGGGAGTGTAGTAACCCTGCCTCAGGCAGGCATTTAGGGAGCCCCATGGTGCACCTGCTAGCACATTCCAAGGTTGCCTGCATCAGGGAATGAAGCTCGGCATCACCTATCCTTATCCTGCCCCCAAGGCACCCATACTGACCTGCCCAGCAGCCTGAGCTTCCTTGGACCATACTTGTCCATGATGATGCCCAGAGGCAGGGTGATGGCACTGAGCAGGAAGGAACCCACGGTGAACGCCAAATTCAGAATCTCATCTTGGGCTTTGCAGCTGAGCCAGCCATTCATCAGGATCACCTCCTCATGACCTGGCTCTGCCGTGCTCCCGACGGTGCCATTGGTGACATTCTCTGTGTATAAAAAGAAAGAGAACGTGGCAGGCATTCGCAAAGACCTAAGAGTCAGATGCACCTTCAGAACTGTACCACGGAGAAAGCCAAAGCTCGTTCTGAGAGCCTTGAGGCTCCGGCAACCGATAAGACGGGGCTACTTCCCCCAGACCCCCTACAGCGATAATGCAGACGTTTTCAACATTGGTAGAAATCACAGACCAAGCCGGGCGGTGGTGGCTCACACCTTTAATCCCAGCACTCGGGAGGCAGAGCCAGGCGGATCTCTGTGAGTTCGAGGCCAGCCTGGGCTACAGAGTGAGTTCCAGGAAAGGCGCAAAGCTACACAGAAAAATTCTGTCTCGAAAAACAAAAAACAACAATAAAAACCAAAAAAAAAAAAAAAAAAAAAAGGAAATCACAGACCAGTCAAAGAATCCAATAAAGAAAGTCATTCCTCAGAAAACACAGAGTCTCGTCCACAACTTCAAGGGCTTCATGTGTCCCTTGACGCCAACCATTAGACCCAGATTAGGATTCCCATTCTAGAATGATGGTGAATGCCTGTTGTCTAAGCAGGAGGATCAGAGGCTCAAAGTCATCCACAGATAATGAGCCTGAGGGCAGTCTAGGCTACATGAGACCCTGTGTCACAAGGGAAAGCTGGTGGTGGGATAGGATGGCTCAGTAGGTACAGGCACTTGCTTGTCCTAGAACTCACTCTGTAGACCAGGCCTGCCGCTGCCTCCCAAGTGCTGAGATTAAAGGTGTGTGCCACCACTGCCCGGCAAGAATTTCTTTCTTTCTTTCCTTCCTTTCTTTCTTTTTTTTTTCTTTTTTGGTTGGGTTTTTCAAGACAAAGTTTCTCTGTGTAACCTTGGCTATTCTTTTTTTTTGGTTTTTCGAGACAGGGTTTCTCTGTGTAGCTTTGCGCCTTTCCTGGTACTCGCTTTGGAGACCAGGCTGGCCTCGAACTCACAGAGATCCACCTGGCTCTGCCTCCCGAGTGCTGGGATTAAAGGCGTGCGCCACCACCGCCCGGCTCCTTGGCTATTCTAAAGAATAACTTTCTTAAAAGAAAAACTCCAAGGCCAGGCAGTGGTGACACATACCTTTAATGCCAGTTCTCAGAGGCAGGTGGATCTCTGTGAGTTCAAGGCCAACCTGGTCTACAGAGAGAGACCTGTCTCGAAAAACAAAACAAAACAAAGTGATTTCCATTCTAGAGTATCCTCTACTCTACACCCAATAACAACAGTAGCTCAGGGTCCAACCTTGGCTGTGGAGCCCCAGGCTATCTCAAACATTCTCAGTAGCGCTGTCCACAGCAACGCATGTAGCCACTGTGGAGGAGGACTTGGGAAAGATAAGCTGCTGGTCTCACCAGAAAACCTAGGTTTTCCACAGCCAATCTGAGCAAACTGGATGAGCCTCTTCGCTTCTACTTCTAAATCACAGCACAAGTCACATGACAGCTTCCACCCTCGACTTTCCATACCTCCAACCACCACACATTATAATTCAGAACCAAAGGGTTGGACTTCTTGTTTTGTTTTTGAGGTACTGGGGGACTGAACCCAGGTCCACGGGTACATAAGGCAAGCTACCTACCACTTAGCTGTACACCCAGCTTGGGTTTTTGTTCTGTGAACAGCACACAGTTACTTTTCTCTCATTTATCAAGACGTACCGTTCTTAGTTCTCTGACTGGAGCCCTGTGTTGCTGGCCACCCCCTCCCATAACCACCCCCCTCCCATGACCACATCCAGAGCCTGCCCCACACCCAGGGGGCACATGAGTGGCCCCTCCAAAGTTCAACCAGATCCAAAAGAACACAAAACAGGGAGGAAGAAAGAAGCACTGCCCTAGCAGGAGGGGTGGGGGCGAGCTTGGGAACGGGACGGAGGATCTCCTCGCTGGGACCCACTCCTTACGTGATGCTGACTACTCCTGCAGAAACAAGTCGACTAATTAGCTTGGAGGCTCCACCAAAGAGCCAAGGAAACGTCGTCCTCGGATTAACTGCCTGCCTCCCGGGTGCAGTGCTCTGTTGCCGGGACTGCTTAGATGAGGGCTACAAAGCCTTCCCAGGCCTCTCAGAGCCCCCCCAACTGAGAAGAAAGCACTTGGGGCGAAGAATGGCATATGCCAAGCTCTGAGCAATAAGCCGTGGTAGGGACAGGCAGAGACTAGGATGGCAGGGACCTGCCCTGGGTTCTAACTTCCCCTGCCCTGCTCCCTGCACTGTGTACCCTTACAGGTGGGACTTGATCTGGATCTGTCGGTTCCCTTATCTGTGAACTAGACATATAGCGGATCGTACATACCTCTAGAGCTCTGGGGACGATCCCGAGAAAAACCAGCTGGCATTCTAGAGCTCCCCACGGGCATGCAAAGTGTTTGGTAAATAACTACTGTTATTGCTAATGTCAGTTGTGCTGGGAGTCAGGACGGGGTGATCTAACAGGGTGGCAGGGAACACAGTGCTGGATCAACGTGTGATAGCGTGTGTGCTTAGTTGCCCACTGGGCTGAGTCTGAGGCTCCCACTGTCTTTTTCTGGCTACCGTGTCGCATTATCTCAGCGGGCCCTTGCCACAGTGGCTGTTTAATGAATGAGTGGTAACAATGAACCAGATTCCAGGGGCCAAAGGGGCCAAAAGGGGGAAGGAAACAGGACATGTAGAACCAAGCTGACCACAGAGGGACTTAGGAGAACAGAGCCTCAAGTTAACAGCCTGAACTCACAAGCAAAACCTTCCAGGACAGACTCCCAACCCCGCCACTTTGAATCCCCTTTCCAAGACATCTTCCACACTGACAGCCCAAACACACGGCAAACAGGGTTCTCGGGCCCATTGGTCCCATGTGTTGCTGCATTGGGCAGGTGGGAGGCAGCTCCTGGGAGGGAAGAGATGGTTTCGGGTGTCAGCCCTGCAGTGCGGGGAGCGGGGCCTCCACCCAACAGTGAGCATTTCTAGGCAATCCTGCAGGTCTGACAGCCAGCACAGATGAGAGAGAGTGGGCAGGTGGAGGGGGAGCACTCCAGCCTGAGAGACCTGACTGTGGAAGCCAGTGACTCGCACTCAAGAACTTTAAGTGCCGTGGGCGCTCTGACGACACGGAACAGGGGAGGAGGGAGGTTATGGGGATGGGGGGCAAGGCCAGCCCAGGGGCTCACAACCACTGAAATGACAGCTTCAGAGGACGCAATGCTTTCTGACCTCCAATGGCACCAGGCACACATGTGGTACATATGAACACATTCAGGCAAACATTTATACACATAAAATAAAGTAACAATGATTTTTTTTTTTAATCCTAAGATAGGCCAATCGATGACTAACAGGTAAAGGCACTTGCCACCAGTCCGGACAACTTGAATTCAATCCCTAGGACTAACATGGTTGAAGTTGAGAACCAACACGTACAAGTTGTTCTGACTTTCACATGCACACCGCAGTTCACACACACACCGCAGCTCACACACACACACCCCAGCTTACACACACACACACACACTGCACCTCACACACGCACACCGCACCTCACACACACACACCACAGCTCCCACGCGCGCACACACACACACCCCGTTGCTCACACACATATATACACACACACACCGCAGCTCACACACACACCGCAGCTCACACACACACACCCCCAGCTTACACACACACACACACACTGCACCTCACACACGCACACCGCACCTCACACACACACACCACAGCTCCCACGCGCGCACACACACACACCCCGTTGCTCACACACATATATACACACACACACCGCAGCTCACACACACACCGCAGCTCACACACACACACCCCAGCTTACACACACACACACACACACTGCACCTCACACACGCACACCGCACCTCACACACACACACCACAGCTCCCACGCGCGCACACACACACACCGTTGCTCACACACATATATACACACACACACCGCAGCTCTCTCACACACACACACACACACACACACATACACACACACAACTAAATGTAATTTTAAACATTAAAATCCAAAGGCACTCTCAGTCTCCTGATACGGTAGAAACAAGGATGAGGATGAACATCTGGAGTTATCTGACGATCTGTTCAGTCTACCACTAGGCACAGGGCCTTCGAGGAGAGGGGCTGAGGTAGAAGTAAGGGCGTCTGTCCTTCCCTCCTTCATGCTGGAGCCACGATACCCAGGAGCAGGGACCAATGCTTCAAGCGGCCTGTATCTGTTCTTAAATCCTTGCCAATGGGGCCACCAGGCCTCTGCTCATCTCCCTCCAGAAAGTGACATCTAGCCACAAATTATCTGGGGTTGGGGGAGCAAAGAGCCTCTTTTCTCTGTCTTGGGAGCAACTTGAGTGTCCCCTACATGGGGCTGAACCTTCAGGAGTCTGGAGTTCTGTTGGCAATAAACAACCCCACACACTACCTCGGCCCCCGCAGATGCCCAGTCCTACCCAGGCTGTTCCAGTTTCATCTTCTCCCACCTGGCCACAGAAAGCCAGGAAAGGGACAAACAGATATGTCCCTAGGAAGTGTCAAGCCCCAAGGTGTCCCCTGCTCAGTCTAGAGTGCAGCCATCGCCCACTCAGCTCAGGCCAGCCTGTTTGGGTCCCGCCTGCCCCTGCCATTAAACAGGTACCTCGACCGCGGGCGGGGTGGTCAGAGCGGCCAGGACTGGCGCAGCCAGGGAGGGCTTAACCAGAAGACAGGCAAGAAACTGGTGGGCCAGAGTGTGCTGAGAACAGGGCTGCCGGGGCCAGGAAGAGAGAACAATGCCCTGTACTGTTGGCTCCACTCAGAAGACTCACAAACAAAATCTTAACAGAGGAGGCAAGAGAGTTCCGTGACCCCGCTCAGGGCTCCCCTTGGCTTCTCTAGGGTCAGAGAGAGTCCTCCCCTCACCCCAGGCAAACAGAGAGAGTGAGGAACTCCAGAATATCTCCCTGATGGTGACGAGGGAACAAAGAGGCACATGGCTGGAGACAGCCTCTACGGTCCTCAGCAGTTCTTCCTCAGGCTGGTGACCGAGCCCCTCCCCTTTATGATGCTGACCCCAGGCCAGCCCTCCTGAGGGTACCTGCCCCAGCATCTCCTGCCTCTCTCCCATCCTTAGTCTATCCGGCAACAGGAAGCAGCATCTCAGCCCAGCAGGGGAGATGTGGGTGAGAGGTCGCCTAAGCCACAGAGCAGGCAGGACACAGGACACAGTCAGAGCACTGCTGGTCCCAGCAGCAGCAGCAGCAGCCTGCTGTGGACAGCCCGTGTCCTGGCCACTGTGTTCGGTAGGAGTCATTCCTTGGGCCGCTGAGTACCCTTCTCACATATTCTGACCCCATATTCCACAGCACTGTGTGTGGAATTGCAGAGCAGGTGCGTGTCCTGAGGAAGGTCTTGGGGAGCCAGGCCCGCAAGGCGTCTGTCTGTCAGAGCCCGAGACTATGACTATGCTGTCCTCGTGGGCTAGAGGCAGTCTGGAAGGCTGAGACAACAAAGCTAGGGAAAAGCTGGGCCCCACCAGACACTCTTCCTATCACCTAGTGAGAACGGGGCTGTTCCACGGCTTCCCCACAAAGCCACGGAAAGCCAAGCCGTGCCGACAGGACCTTCACGAGACACTAAGACAAAATAGGCCAGCAGATGTCAGGGAGGGAAATCAGGTCATGGGAAGGGTAAGGGTGGTGGCGACAGACAGGGCGCTTCTTTTGTGACACATTTTCTGAGGCTGTGGGCACCAGCTTTTAGCCCTCTTACTGTTTCTTTGGGAATTGTTCTGCAATCAAAATAAACTGGGGGTGAGCAACAGCTGTAGCCAAGTGCCAAAGCGATTACCTGGCACGAGTGAAGCCCTGGGTTTGACTCTTAGCACTGAGAAAATGAATCAAAAGACAAACTGGGGGGAGAGAAGTAAAAACAAGCCCAGTCTGGTGGCACACACCTACAACCCCAGCACTCGGAAGGTTGAGGCACTTTAAGTCCATCCTAGTCTACATAGTGAGTTCCAGGCCAACCAGGCTTACATAATAAAACCCTGTCTGAGAGAGAGGGGGGGGGGAGGGGGAGGGGGAGGGGGAGGGAGGGAGGGAGGGAAGGAAGGAGGGAGGGAGGATGAGTCAAGAGGATCATGAGTTCAAGGCCAGCCTGAGCTATATAGTAAGGTCCTGTCTCAAAGAAAAATAGAGACAATCGTGCTCATAAGCAATAAAAGTCCAGAGTTAAGTTTCCAAACTCTATCCATCACTGGCTTGTAGGTAGGGATAAAAGCCCGTAAAAGGGAAGGCCTTGGAGTAGCACAGAATTCTTCCTGTCCACGTCTCAAGTCTGGCTTTGTGCTGCTTCCCCGGGGGACAGCAGCCCCTCTGCCCTCAGAGGCCCAGAGTCCTTTTTCCTTGCTGTCAGGGTGAGAGGTCCTGCCAGGTACTGACTGCTGGTAAGGGCCAAGACCAGAGAACTGAGGCTTGGGGGTAAAGCACCCCTGTGCAAACAGGAACATTAGCGTCTGGTCTGCAGAACCCGTAGAAAAGCTGTGAGCTCTGGGCTCAGCAAGAGACCTGCCTCAATGTATTTTTAAAAGAGGACAGGGACCGAAGAATCCTGGCATCCACTTGCACGTGCACTCATGTGGCCATAAATGTGAGAGCATGGACATGGACGTGCACAACAGGGGTCCATCTTCATGTGTAGGGCTGGGCTGAACTCCTCTAGCAGGGGCCATGGAGATTTCCATCTTCATAGTCCTCATTCCGCCCACACCCAGCATGCGGCAAGCCTTCAACTGTTCAAGAGCCTCGGAGAGGTTCACTGAATTCTGGCAGTCCGCTGCCTCCCTGGCCTCCTCCAGCCTTGAGAATCAAATCCAGTTTTCCTTGCCTCCCGGCCCTTCCACCTGCCCAGTCATCTCCCTGCCGTACCAGCCTTTTCTGTCTTCCCCTCTGAGGTGTACGGCATGGCTCTCCTCCTGCCCTCCCCCATCAGCTCACCCTTCCTCACCCTCTAGGCTTCTGCCTTAATTTTAGGGAGACCTCCCACCTGGGGACAACCAGATCCCCCGCCACCACCATGGTCTCATTCCCACCACCCTCCACTTCTTGGAGTCTGTGTGTAAAGACTTGTTTGCGAAAAACCCCTAGTCTCACACATCAATAGGGTTTATTAAGCCAGATGTGGTGGCACATGCTTTTAATGCCAGCACTTGGGAGGCAGAGGGATCTCTGTGAGTTCAAAGCCAACCTGGTCTACATAATGAGTTCCAGGACATTCAGGGCTACATTACCGAGACCCTGTCTCAAAACAAACAAACAAACATAATGTTTACTGAATGTGTGAGCTAAATAAGAAGAAACAATATTCACAAATACCCCTAGCCCAAGCTGCCCCTGTCAAAATCCACTGAAAGGCCAGGTGTGGTGGCGCACACCTTTAGACCCAGCACTCAGGAGGCAGAGGCAGGTAGATCAGCCGGCCCAGTGGACACAGTAAATCCCAGGCCTGCCAGAGTTCTATGATGAAACTCTTGTCTCAAAAACAAAACAATAACCCAAAACTCCACCAAAGAACGAAAGAGAGCTGGGCAGTGGTGGCACGTGACTTTAGCCCTAGCACTTGGGAGGTAGGCGGATCTCTGAGTTTAAGGCCCGCCTGGTCTACAGAGAGAGTTCCAGGACAGCCAGGGCTACACAGAGAAACCCTGTCTCAGAAAACCAAAACCAAAACCAAACCAAACAAACAAAGAAGAACAGAGAAGATGAAGAATCATAGAGGTTACGTCAGGTGAGTAGCTATGGCGGTCATATAGGGGCCAGAGGACGCAGCTTGGGAAAGGCCCACTTTTCCCATACTACATACCCAATGGTCCGCACCAGGAAGACAAGAGAGGTCTCTAGTTGCCATTACCAGGTGAGTAGTTACAAAACTCACGAAACGCCCAGCCCAGCTCCCAAGCACTAGCCCCTGTCCAAGCTGTGACAGGCCAAGCGAATCTGCGGGGCAACAGAGAGGCAGGGAATTCCTTTCCTTTTCCCACAACCATCGAACTGGAACCCAACACCACATCTGTAGCCAGATTCTGGCGAGAGTCCCAACACAGTTCTGAAAACCTTTCAACGGGTTCAGGCAAATTTCCCCTGGTGAACAAACTCATGCCATCAATCTTAAAAACAACAAAAAGCTGAGATTCGCATCTCAATCAGCTGTATGCAGGTCAGCTCTTTAACAGTCTAAAGCAATCAGCTCAGCCATCCACCGAGGTGGACAATGTTGGGCCACAGAGCAGATCTTGACCCGAACCTTGCCAGGTACTCCCAGTCAAGGAAGCACACAAGTTTCTGGTCCCAAAAGTCAACAGGTTACTCAGACTCCGAGAAGCAAGGAGGCTAGAGAGATAAGCTTCGTGGAATCAGCAGGCTTTCCCTGCTGAGGATGCTAGGTCAGCGCGTTTGCCAGATAATCAGAAAAACCAAAATCAGACAGAGGGGCAAAGGCACAGGATAAGAAGTTGATGTTCAACCCACAGTCCTGACCCTTCCCCTTCCCTCTGGTTCACAGGAATGACCTGTCAAGTCTCCCGGGCACGTAAATACCAACTCAGCGCTATGCGGGCACAGTCTCTGGAAGGGAGAAGGTTTCATCAGGAAAGCAATTTCCAACCCCGTGGTGCCCCTACCGTCCAAGAAATTGTGTAAGTGGACAATTTGACTTCACCAATACCACGAGTCAAAGAAAAGAAAGAAAGAAAGAAAGAAAAGAAACTCTGACCACAACAGTCCTCCGGTCTGGATGAGATACTAAAAGTGTTGTCTGAGGATGACGATTTTTTTTCTTTTTGTTTTAAACTCCCAGTGCACCCTGCAACAAAGAGAGGAAGAGCCATACACCCCTACCTATTTCTTCCCAGGGGGCCATTAATTTCCTAACATCTCTTAAGCAGAACAGAAAGCTTGGTCAGGGAACAAGGTCTGACTCTCTCATCTCAAGATTTCTTGCTGATGTGGAGAAACACCCGCCAAGAACCCTTAGGCTATTAGGAAATATTTTTGAGTGCTAAAGGCTAAAGGTTGGTTATAAACGATAGACTTTCTGCCCTCTCCCAGATGGCCTTTGAATTCCCTCCCTTTCTCCCGCCCTTCCCCTCTCCTGCTAAGCTCTGTACACTAAGACTCCTCTAGGCAGGTCGGAGAAGGGAAAGGAAAGTTGACTCAGAGTTACAGGGAGTGGGAGCGGGTCCAAAGCTTTCTCTTCCTGCTAAGAATAAGAGAGGCTGGGTGATGTAGCGTAGGCTTGTAATCTCAGCACCCAGGAGGAGATGAAAGGATTACAAATTAAAGGCTAGCCTGGGCTACATAGCAAGATACTGTCTCAAAAATAAAAGAAAAGCCGGGCAGTGGTGGCGCACGCCTTTAATCCCAGCACTTGGGACGCAGAGCCAGGCGGATCTCTGTGAGTTCAAGGCCAGCCTGGTCTACAGAGTGAGATCTAGGACAGGCACCAAAACCACACAGAGAAACCTCGTCTCGAAAAAAATCAAATAAACAAATAAACAAAAGAAAAAAATCACACACACAAACACCACCTTTAGAGCAGGGTGGTGGTTCACAGAGAAACAAACAAACAAACAATCATCTTTAGACGTGGCCCTTGCCACTGGGTTTTGTCAACATGACGAACAATCACACGGTGGAAGAAAAGAACCATCAACCAGGAGTCGGCGGCCTCTGACTCTCCACACAGTGCTCTACCCCCACCCCCACGCCAGTGAATAAATACAAGAAAGTAATTTAAAGAAAAGAAAAGAAACTAAAACGGCTCTGTAAACAAAAAGGCATGCTCGCAGTGACCTAAGGAGTCAAATCCCGGCCGCCTCTATCCAAGTGGACTCAAGCACGGGGTGGGACGCAGCAAAGACAAGAGGCATGTCTTACAAGGATGCCTAAGGAGGAGGGAGAGGTTAGTAGTGCCTGGGCCCTAGGGATGGGCTGACTCTCCTGAGCTGCGGCAGTCAGGGTCAGGAGACAGTGGAAGATGAAGGGCTACCCTCAGCCCGCCTTCAGACTGCTAAGGGAGCTAACCCAGCATCCTTTTCCTCACTGTTCCCCCTCCTCTTCCTCCCTACTATGTTTTGGAAGCCACTGAGATGTTCTCACAGTTCAGGAGAGGAAATGGCCTTTGGAGAATCATAAAGCAGCAAAAATAGACAAGAAATTATATCTTGGCAAGCCCTTAGGAGACTCCATAATGGCCTGACTTAAAAACATGTACATCTAGATGAACCTTCCTTCGGGTGGAGGCGAAGCCACTTCCTCTCTCTTGCTGCACCCTGGCCTATGAATCGAGTTCCTCTTTCTCATACATGTTTACTGCAAGGCCCTAGAGGGCTGGGAGGCTAGCAATGTTCCTGGATGCACACAGGGTCCTGAGTCTATTACTCTGCAGCTTGGGCAAATGGAAGACTGGTCCCAGCCTCAGTTTCTCCATCCACAAACGGGGACGATGATAATAATATGCACCCAGAGAGTTGGACCAGGATCAAATGGGCCTTTTGGCACTCAGAGGCTTGGGCAGCAAGCGGGCATTGCTTAGATCCGCACCACCACCCACCCTCTCCCAAAGCCCCACTCTAGGAACCTGCCCCTGCCCGAGGCATCCTTCTCACCTGGCTTCGTACACAGGTAGGAGTAAAAGCCCTCCGACTTGAGCATGATGAGCAGCGAGCCCCATCCCAGGAGGACTGCCGAGAAGAGGAGGTTTTCCAACACAGCGGTGCAGGCCATCCACCAGCGGCGCCGATGGGCAGTGGCCAGGGTGGGCGCCATGGTGCGGTGTGGCGGCGGCCCGGCTCGGGCTCTGCAGACACCTGCGCACAGACCTCAGCTTCAGCGGTGGCTCCAACCCAACCCGTGTGGCCGCTGGCGCACAGCGACCAGACTGTCAACCCCCAGGAGCCCAGGCTGTAGGTGCACGCCGCAGAAGATTCGAACCCCATCCCTGTCTGGGACCTGGGCCACCCTGAACCCGCGACTGGCTGGTACCACTACCTTCGGCCACGGTGGGGCCCTGCGGGCCAAGTGGAGAGGCTTCTCACTCAGTTCACTCGGAGGTAAACTGAGGCATGGCAGCTGGGAAGGGACTAACGCATGCTCAAGGACGTGGAGCTGGTCCTGGCCCCAAGCAAAATTGAATAGCTAGTATGGGGGCCGTAAAAGGAAGCAGTTGGCCGTACGGGCACCTGAACAGAGGCACACCTGAGCGCTGCCACTCCCAGGGACCGACAGGCTCCCGCCCGCCCGCCCGCCCGCACTGAAGACCCTTCCTTAGAGCTTGTTCCTTCAACCACAAGATCAGCGCAGGGAGCTCCGGAACGGCCCGCCCACGGCGCCTTTATTGGCGGGACCGCAAAGGAACTGCTGCGCCATTGGCCAGTGTCTAGGTCGCTAGGCGCTACCGCCACGCGAACCCCGCATGGGAGAGGCGAAGCCGGTTCAAACCGGCGGCGCGAGCCAAGCGCGCGACCCCCGGGCCGGGCTGCTCCCTTAGCGATTAGCCCGTTCCCATAGAAACAGGTCCAGTCCTTCCATCCTCCTGCTCTCCCTTTACGCCTCCCGCCCGGTGCCTCCCCTCTGACAAGCATGCACCGTCCCTCTAACCCCGGCCTGCGAGCCGCTTCAGGTTCCCGCACCCTCGTCGGGGGCCCGGATCTCGGGAGTCGTCGCGCTCACCCGGCTCCTACCGGTGTGTATCGGGCCCGCCCGGCGCCTTTTCTGTCCCCTTTATTTCCAGCCCTTTTATTCCTACCCTAAGATGAAAAACACTGCTGCCCGTTGATTGGCCGAGTGGGGCTGGAAACAGGCGTTGGCCAATCAGCAGCTACCCGCCCGCCCCCCGGCGAGCAGAAGCCGGTTCCGGCCGGACTTGGAGACAAACAAGAGGAATGGGGGGGCTGGGGGGCGGCTTGGGCAGGCCCGGCTCTACCCAGTGACACTGGAGTGCCCCCCCCCCCCGACCCGGAGCCCCCGCGGGCATCGCCCCACACGCTGCTCGGAGCCCTCTTCCCGGTCAAATCCCTGGGTCAGCATTTCAGGGAGTCTTGGTCCACCCTGAGCTGGGCTCCAGCCCCGTGTCGCTCGCTCGGCCCGCCGTGTAGACCCGGGTCCCCACCCGGAGAGAACCACGGTTGGATGCTCCTGCTCCGCGAGCCATTGCTGCCCTTTGGGGCTGCGCTGCCCGGCCCGCTCCCGGGGCTTTGTCTGCGGGTTCCTCGCTGCCCTGCCTCAGTTGTCCTATCCAGGCGCTGTCTGCGGGTGTCGGAAACTCCCGACCCAGGCAGGTCCTGGTGTCGTGTACCGCATCCCTGCTACATCTCCCGATTCACCGGCCCCTTGCCCTCAGGTGCCTTCTGCCTGGCCCAAAGTCGGTGGTGTCTTTTAAGGATCTGTAGTCCGGTTTTAGGACCGAGACGTCCCTGGTCATCCATCCAGACGCCACCGTCCCCATCCGGTGCCCGTTTTTCTCGGTGCCCTCGGAGACCAGTGTTCAGACCGGTCACCTTGGTGCGCCCTGCCCTCCCTCCCTCCTTCCCTTTTCCCAAACGTCTCTTTCATGTGGCTGACACACTCACTCTTCCACCCCTCGGGCTGTGGGCAACTCCAAGCAGCTAGTCTAAGTCTGGCTTTAGAGAGCGCTGCGGGTCGCTAGGGGTCTGGAGGGCTCCAACCTTTCTGTATCATCACCAGAACTGCACTGCCCTGAGGACCTGCCGGTACGGGAGGCGAAGCCTCGGCTCGAGCGGTTCACTTTCCGCTATGTCTCCCTGACCAGAGGCCCTAGCCCCCCCTCGGAAAACACTCGGCGTCCCTCAGATTCTCCATACTTCAAGAGCTGACTTGCTAAGGGCTGTGGGAATCCCCCCAAGCCTGGCTCCGCTTCCCTCAGTTCAAGTGCGCCCCCTGGTGCCCTGAACCTTCGCCAGCCGTCCTGCCAGCCCATGCCCTCCCAGACTTGGTCTAGGCTTGTGGGTGGGTTTTGGGGGTCTGATGACCCACTATGCAGAATCCCACAAGCTCCAAGTTGGACCTGCCACCTGCAAATATACTCAGCCCTTCAATCTTTTCCCTGAGCCCTCTGCTTGAGGACTTTCTCCAGACATATCTCTAAAATGTTCTTCTTAAAATTGTGCCCCCGCCTTCTTCCTCGGATAATAGTACTATTTTTTTTGGGGGGGGGGCGCGGTATTGAGACAGGATCTTACAATGTAGTTCTGGCTGTCCTAAAACTCACTATGTAGACCATGCTGGCCTCTGCCTCCCGAGTGCTGGGTTAATAACATCTAATGAAGTTAGACACTGTGAACTTACCTCTTCAACAGAAAAGTTAGATAATCTACTGTGAGTCTCCGCTTCTCTTCCCCCTTCCCCTCCCCCCCTCCCCCCCTCTCCCATTGCATCAGTATAGCCAGGCGTTCCGTTTATCTAATCTGCCCATTTCTGTCCCTGAGACGCAACTATTCATCCAGCAATCTCTGCATCTCATATCCACCTCGCAGGGAATTGTGGGAAATGTAAACCTGACCTTGATAAACCTGACCTCTTGCTAGATCCTGCAGAAAGCCTCTACCATTTGTTCTGCTAGATAAAGTTCAAGTTCCCCAACTGACTCACCCATGCTGCTTCCTACACAACAGCCTTTTCCTCCTCCTGCTCCTGGGTGCTCCAACCTCGTGGAATTGCTCAGGTTCTGTTTCCTCTTCTCTCACTAGGGGCCCTATCTTGGGCAGCACCTCCTCTGGGAAGCCTTCCCTAGCCACACTCTGGAATGCCTGCATCTCTTTTTGTCTGATGTCTGTAATGCTTTATAATATGCATCCCCATTTTCCTCTCACTGGAAACTCCTTGGGGGCAGAAATGTCTTGGTCATTGGTACTTCTAGCCCTTCATACTAAAGTAAACTCTTTTTTTTTTTTTTTTTTTTTTTTTTTTTTGGTTTTTCGAGACAGGGTTTCTCTGTGCAGCTTTGCGCCTTTCCTGGGACTCACTTGGTAGCCCAGGCTGGCCTCGAACTCACAGAGATCCGCCTGGCTCTGCCTCCCGAGTGCTGGGATTAAAGGCGTGCGCCACCACCGCCCGGCTACTAAAGTAAACTCAAGCCGCTGTACAGTATGAGTTTGTGGGATGGAACACGAGCAAGGGAAAAGTAGCCGCTTCTAGGACACAAGATCGTGCACCACTGGAGGATTATGGTAGTGTCAATGATGGTTACCTTTTATTGATAGCTAGACTTTTCCTAGGTGCTTTGACATCCTCTGTGTCAACCATCCTAGATATAGCCATTATCCTTATATTCCAGATGAAAGACTGAGGATTTAGGTGGCTTTCCCAAAGCAATGAAACGTGAAAGGAGTCACTGTTGAGATGGCCCAGGTCCATCTGAATGAAACTTTTTGTTTTTAATTTGGGAGTGCCCAAGCTAGACTAGCAGGGCTCCTGGCAAATTTATAAGCCAGGAGTTGCAGTCCAGAGTGTAATCCCAGCACTTGGGAGGCAGAGGCAGGTGGATCTCTGTGAGTTTGAGGGCAGCCTGGTCTACAAAGCAAGTTCCAGGACAGCCAGGGCTACACAGAGAAACGCTGTCTTGAAAAACAACAACAACAAAAAGAGAATAAAGTCACACTGCCTGGCTTGAGACCCTGAAAAAAAAAAAAGAAGAAAGAAAGAAAGAAAAGGAAAGGAAAGGAAAGGAAAGGAAATTGTAAGTCATGTCTGGTGGCTCACACTTATAATCCCAACACTTAGGAGAATGAAACAGGTGGATTGCCATGTGTTCCAGGGCTGCCCGGGATATATATTGAGTTCCAGGTCAACCTGAGCAATAGAATGAGACTGTCTCAAAAACAAAAAGAATTTAATATAACCAGATAATATGTAGAAAAATGCAGTCACTTTAAAGGTCTGAAAAGAACCTCAACCTTAGAATGAACATAGAAATTCAAATAGTAACAAGACCTCTTTTTTTTTTAAGTTCACAAATGTTTTGTCTAATGTACACCACATGCATGCATTACTCACGGAGGCCAGAAGAGGGCATCGGGTCACCTGGAACTGGAATTAAGTGGCTGAATGGCCAAGGAGGTGATGGGAAGCAAACTTAGTCCTCCTCAAAAGCAGCAAATGATCTAACCACGGTGCATGCGTGTCTGCACACCAGAAAAGGGCATGGGATCCCATGGGACTACAGTTATAGAAGATTGTGAGCTGCCATGTGGGTGCTGGGACCTAAAAGATACTTTTCTAAAGGGGGAGGTGGTGCTGGGTATCAACCCCAGGCCCTTACATATGCTAAGCAAGCTCTCCATCATCAGTTACAGCCACAGGCCCGATGATGGGATGATGGTTTTGGGTTTTGTTTTGTTGTTTGTTTTTCTGAAACAGAGTTTCTCTGTGTAATCCTGGCTATTCTGGAACTCACTGTATAGACCAGGCTGGCCTTCAACTCAGAGATCCACCTGCCTCTGCCTCCTGAGTGCTGGGATTAAAGACATGAGCCAGCACTGCCCAGCTAACGGTTTTGGTTTTGTGTTTGTTTTTCTGTACTTTTCTGTTTGCATGCATGAGTACACATACTTGTACATGTTCATGTGTGTGCACCTTCATATGGAGGAGGCCAGAGTTCTGTATAAGGTGTCATCTTTTTTTTTAAAGATTTATTTATTTATTATGTATACAAAACCATCATTACAGATGGGTTTGAGCCACCATGTGGGTGCTGGGAATTGAACTCACGACCTCTGGAAGAGCAGTCAGTGCCCTTAACATCTGAGCCATATCTCCAGCCCGGGTGTCATCTTAATAGTATTCCACCTTATATTTTGACCCACTATGTGGACCAGGGTCTCTTATTGACCCTGGAGCTTCTAAAGTAGGCTAGGCTGGCTGGTCTGCAAGCCCCAGGGATCTCCCTGTCTCTGCCTCCTCAGCACTGGAATTAAAGATGCTCACATTGTACTCAGCGCTCCTAACACCACCACTTTGGGTTTTGTTTTTCTGAGATAGGATCTCCCTATATAGTCCAGGCTGGCATGGAATCCTCCTGCCTCTGCCTCTGTACGGGTATGCGCCAGAATGCCTATCATTTTTGAATGAATAAAGAACATTTTTTTTGCTAGTCTAACGGGATGTATGCCTGTAATCCCAGCACTTCAGAGTCTAAACATGAAGATCCAGAGTTCCAGGCCAACCTTGGCTGCCACAGTGAGACTCTGTCTCAAGAAAACAAGTTTTGTGTTTGTAGAAGGATTTTAAGTTTTAGCATATAATATTATATTTATTATTGCTTTTTTTGTGTGTCTAAATACTGAGCTACTATTTTTTTTTCTTGGTTTTTCGAGACACTGAGCTATTATTTTTAACCTGTCAGATTTTGTGTGAGGGAATGAGTACTCTCATAGTTTTTTTTTTTAGGTTTTTCTGTTTGTTTGGTTGGTTCACTGGTTTTTTTTTTTTTTTTTTTTTTTTTTTTGGTTTTTCGAGACAGGGTTTCTCTGTGTAGCTTTGCGCCTTTCCTGGAACTCACTTGGTAGCCCAGGCTGGCCTCGAACTCACAGAGATCCGCCTGGCTCTGCCTCCCGAGTGCTGGGATTAAAGGCGTGCGCCACCAACGCCCGGCTAGGTTTTTTGTTTTTTCAAGAGAAGGTTTCTCTGTGTAGCCCTGGCTGTCATGGAAGTCACTCTGTAGACCAGACTGGACTTGAACTCTGAGGTCCACCTGCCTCTGCCTCCTGAGTACTGACATTAAAGGTGTGCGCCACCACAACCACCTAGTACTCTCATAGTTTGTAAGAATACAAACCCATACGGTGTTTTGGAGGGCCATTTGGAGCGAACATATACATTCCTTAATGTTCTTATCAAGTCCTTAGCATCTCACTTCTAAGCAAGTGCTTTAATATACTCTCAACTCCACAGCATCATTTTGTATTGAAACAATTAGAAACAGCTACCCAAGCCAGGTGATGGTGACACACACCTTCAATCCCAGCTCTTGGGAGGCAGAGGAAGGCAGATCTCTCTCTCTCTCTCTCTCTCTCTCTCTCTCTCTCTCTCTCTCTCTCTCTGGTTTTTCGAGACAGAGTTTCTCTCTGTAGCTTTGGAGCCTGTCCTGGACTAGCTCCGTAGACCAGGCTGGCCTGGAACTCACAGAGATCCACCTGCCTCTGCCTCCCGAGTGCTGGGATTACAGGCGTGCGCCACCATCACCCGGCAGATCTCTTGAGTTCGAAGCCAACCTGGTCTACAGAGTGAGTTCCAGGACAGCCAGAGCTACACAGAGAAACCCTGTCTCAAAAAACGAAGGAAAAAACAAAATACAAAAAAAAAAAAAAAACCAAACCAACTGCTCATGGACAGGAGGGGTAGCTTATGATCTATGTTATTCCACACAATGGAATTCCATTTATTTTGGTTTTGAGACAAACCTAACTGGCTCCAACGTGCTATGTAGCCTGAGGATAACCTTGAACTTCTGCTCATCCTATCCCCACCTCCTGCTGCTGAGATTAGGGCCATGGACCACCACATCCATTTTGGTGTTGCTGTTATTTGTTATTGTTTCTTTAGTGTCATCAAATTTTATGAGAAAGCTTTATATTCACTGACACCTAAAAGTAAAGCTAAGTATGGTTACACATGCTTTTAATGCTGGTACTAAGGAGGTAGAAGCAGGTGGATTTCTGTGAGTTCCAGGCCAGTCAGTCAAGGTACATAGTGAGATCCTATCTTAAAACAAAACAAAATAAACAAACAAACAAAAAAAACCATAATTTGTAAGACAACAAGAAGGGATGCTTTTCACCATGTATCCTGAGACAGAAAGTGAGGCTGGCCATGTGGTCCAGTGGATAGAGGCACCTGCCACAAGCCTCGTGACCTGAGTTCCATCCCTGGAATCCACAAGGTAGCAAGAGAGAACCCATATCCAATAGTTGTCCTTGAAGTACCACAGGAATACATTGGAAAGGGTGCATGCACAGGAACATACAGGCACACACACATATACAGGCACACACACACATACACACACACATACACACATATACACACATACACACAAATATACACACATACACATACATACATATACACATACATACATATACACACACATACACATACACACATATATACACGTACACACACATACACATACACACATACACACAAATATACACACATACATACATATACACACACATACACACATATATACACGTACACACACATACACATACACACATACACACAAATATACACACATACATACATATACACACACATACACACATATATACACTTATACACACGTACACACACATACATACACATACACACATACATACACACACACACACACACACACACACACACACACACACACACACACAATGTCTGGAGGGATGACTCAGGGATTAAGAGCACTTGTTCTTGCAGAGGACACAGGGTTTGACTCCCAGCACCCACAGGGTGGTTCACAGCTGTCCTGTAACTCCAGTTCCAAGGGATCCACTTCCCTTTTCTGACTTCTGAGGGTACCAGGCACACACATGTCTTGTTTTTCGATACAAGGTTTCTCTAGGTAGTCCTGGCTGTCCTGGAACTCACTCTGTAGACCAGGCTAGCCTCGAACTCAGAGATCTGACTGCCTCTGCCTTCTAAGAAATGAGATTTAAGGTGTGCCCTGCCACTGCCTGGCATTAAAAGAAAATCCAAAAGAAAAAGAATTTAAAGAGAAGTTGGGATCAGTGATGTAGTTTGGCAGTATGTAGTGGGTAGCCGTTCCAGTTTTGACCTGGAAATACCACCCCCTTTGAGACTTTGGCAACTGTCACGCCTACAAGACAGAGCCGAGAGAGGACCCCTGAAGACCCGGGATCTGGATGTGGGAGCTCTCTCGGTTCCTGGACCCTGGATGCTGGAGGTAGACCCAGCAGAGTTCTTCAGAGAACACCGCCGGACTGCACTACACCTTTCCCAGACCCTGTTACCTATCCCTTCACTTGTAAGTTACCCCACAAAATAAACCTCCCTTTTAACCACGTGGAGTTGCCTTAATATTTTAACCAATAGCAGTAGGGCGGATGCTTGGTATGAATGAGACCCTGGGCCCAGTCTCAATACAGAACTGAAAATACAGTAATGGGAGAGCAGGAACTATACCGTGGCCTGTGCTTGTTACTTACTTTATACTTTCATGTATCAGGTTTTTAAAATTTTGATTGTTTTCCATATGTGTGTGTGTTGCCTGCATGTGTATTCTGTAAGCTGCTTCATGCCTCCTGTCCTCAGAGGCTGGGTTGTGAGCCACCATGTGGGTTCTAGAAATCAAACCTGCATCCTCTGGAAGAGCAGTCAGTGCTCTTAACCACTGAGCCATCTCTCCAGAGGCACATAGCAAATATTTTAGAATAACATATTTAGCCACTGTGCAGAAACCAGTTTTAAGAAATACTTGTTCCATTGGGCTGATGTGTAGCTCAGTTGGTAGCACACTTGCCTACCATGCCTGAAGCTCTATGAAGCAGAAAACTAAGGTTGTACAGGCCAGCCCTTGGGAGATAGAGGCAAGAGGATGATAAATCCAAGGACGTTTCCAGCCACAGGACAAGTTTGAGACCAGCCTGGGCTACATGAGAGACCCTGTCTCAAAAAAGAATGACTAGCCAAGTGGCTCAATGGTTAGAAGCACTTGGGTCACAGGCCTGGCAACCTGAGTGCCATCCCCCGGACTCACAAGGTGACAGACAGTAAGGAACTAACTCCCAAGAGTTGGCCACTGACCTCCAGGTTGTGGCACTACCCTTCCCTCAAATAAATGAATTAATAAATTTTCTAAGAGAAATACTTGTTTAATCAATCTTTATCATCAGGCATTTAGGTTGTTTTCCATTTCAGAAAAAAAGATGTTTTGAAGTGATGGAAAGAGTAGTCTTGGGACTGAGTCCAGGACAACAGAGGAAGAGCCCTGCAGCTACCTCCTTCCGCTGACCCCATTCCGCAGGGTCTCTATCCAGGCCTTCCAGCCCCACCTGGGGACACTGCCAGGGCCAGACCCACAGCCAGGTGGCCTCTAACCCTTGCCTCTTCCAGGGCATAGTTTCTGCTTAGTCTGCCGCAGCCTTGGCATCTGTTCCCGGCACAAAGCCTGATCTGGTCCATAACAGTTTCAGCGGCTTCCTCTCTCCACATCCCCATCCAGTCTTTCCATTCACCAAATGCGGGGTCTTCAGTGCTTTGGTGGCACAGACCTGAGTGCAACATTCTCATACAGGGGCTCCTCCGGCTCCTTCTCTTTGGCCTGCTTCTGGGAACCCTGTCCCAGGGAGCTGTTCCCAGAGACTGGCTCCTGGACGGTCTCTAAGCTCTCAGTGCCATCTCCCAGACCTCTGGATGCTTCCTCTGGCCTAACCATGGTATACTCTATGGTTCCAGAGAGCATGGCATCTGGAGCTGAGCCAGAGCTCTGGGAGAGCCCAGGGCTGCCCTGGTTCCGACCCGGAGATCGGCGTAAAGGCTTAGCGATGGCACTCTTGACCTTGGGTGCCTTCTGATCTTTCTGGTAGTTTCCCAAACGACGGATGACAGACCAGACAGAGCCCTCGGGTTTCTGGGGTGACCCTGCCAGCATGTAGATCGTGGCCACAGAGCCTGAGCTCTCCTGGATGCTGCTGGTGGTGGTTTCCACACAGTCGGCCACTCTCTGGTTACTAGGTGGGAGTTGGTGGTGACTAGTGGTAGCCTCTCTGGGGCTTGTGGCAGTAGGAGCATCCTCCTCTGTATTTGCTTGCTCTGGGCCTGCAGGCTCCTCGGCCTCCTGCCCTTCAGGACGCGGCTGAGCCCCTCTGGAGAGTCTCTTGGGTTTTCGGATGGGGCTGGAGAGATCCCCAGAGCTCCGGCCATTCTGTGACACAAACTTAGTACCTTCAGCAAAGGAGACAGATGGCCTCTTGGCCCGAGCCAGGCTGGAGGTGCGAGGGATGGGGAATGGTGTGGAAGCATCCTCAGGGGGAGGGAAGGGGCCTCCAGGAAGGCTGGCCGCTGGCGACTCTTTTTGGGCCACAGAGACCATCTCTGGCAGGGGAGAAGACAGAAAGAGCTTGTGTAAGGCTAGGCATGCTGCTGTAATCCGTTCTACCCGGGGCACAAAAGCACAGAATCTTCCCAGAGGCCTCACGAAGTGGCAGGGAAGAGTAAGGCAGGGGAGGGGCTGGTGCAGTGAGCTCCAGGCCTTCCCTCTTTTCTCTCTACCCCTCCCTGCTTTGAGCCACTACTGCACAGGGGCCCGTTTATCCAAAATGCCATCACTACTGCCTACTTATCACTTGCTAATTCCTACTGATTCTTCTAGACTCAATGCAGTTATTACTAACAGACACATGCCTTAACCCAGGCTACCCCAGACATGGGTAGCTTCGGAGTTCCTCCTTTTTTTACCTGTCCCACTAAAGCATGACTATTGTGACTGTCCTCTGAGCCAAGCAACTGCCATGTTGGACTGTTCAGCTGTGCCCTTGGAAAAGGATTATCCCAGCTGTTTACATCCTCTTATGGAGGGGTGGAGAGTATCCTGAGTATCCAGCCCTTCCTACTACCTGTTGTGTGCCTGGTTTTTTTTTGTTTGTTTGTTTGTTTTTGGCTTAACACAGATGCATGTGTTAAATGCATGTGGCCTCTGGGGAGGGGCTAGATTATATAGGCTGGGGAATACACAGGAGAGGAGGGCTCCATCCGTGTGGCTGGGTAAGCCCACATCCTATGGGTAAAGGCTTTCTAGATATGGCCTATTGCAGGGAGGAGCACCCATACCCCTATAAATAAACCCTCATTATACGGAAAACAGATAAATTCGTTGGTTCCCAGAATAAGCTTTGGTGGCATCGTGCCTCGGTTTGTTGTTGAGACCTTAATTTTAGGAGAAGGGGTAGATATTGCTTATGTTTCTCCCAGAAGGAATTTTAGGACAATTCTATCCTCTATTGTCTGGTAACATTTCTTTTTTTTTTTTTTTTTTTTTTTTAAAGACAGGGGCCTCTCGCCGGTGATGGCGCACACCTTTAATCCCAGCACTTGGGAGGCAGAGGCAGGCGGATCTCTGTGAGTTCGAGGCCAGCCTGGGCTACAGAGTGAGTTCCAGGACAGGCTCCAAAGCTACACAGAGAAACCCTGTCTCAAAAAGCCAAAACCAAAAAAAAAAAAAGAAAAGAAAAGACAAGGCCTCTCTACATACCTCTGGCCATCCTGGAATTCACTGTGTAGACAAAGCTGGCCTTGAACTCACCTGCCTCTGCCTCCCAAATGCTGAGATTAAAGGCATGCGCCATTACGCTCAGCATGACTTTTCTTTTTACTGCCCACCAGACCACAGGCGGGGGGAGGACAGGACTCTCCTTTGTTCTGAATTTGTTCTCAGAGCCAGAATCAGCAAATGGAGAAGAATAAGCACGAGACACATTCACTTAAGGAGCACAGACGGCTCCGAGATGGGCCAGGCTGCTGGGGCTGGGGCTGCTGGGGCGGGGGGCTGCTGGGGCTGGGGCTGCTGGGGCGGGGGCTGCTGGGGCGGGGGCTGCTGGGGCGGGGGGCTGCTGGGGCGGGGGCTGCTGGGGCGGGGGGCTGCTGGGGCTGGGGGCTGCTGGGGCGGGGGGCTGCTGGGGCGGGGGGGGCTGCTGGGGCTGGGGGCTGCTGGGGCGGGGGCTGCTGGGGCTGGGGGCTGCTGGGGCGGGGGGCTGCTGGGGCGGGGGGCTGCTGGGGCTGGGGGCTGCTGGGGCGGGGGGCTGCTGGGGCGGGGGGGCTGCTGGGGCTGGGGGCTGCTGGGGCGGGGGCTGCTGGGGCGGGGGCTGCTGGGGCTGGGGGCTGCTGGGGCGGGAGGCTGCTGGGGCTGGGGCTGCTGGGGCGGGGGGCTGCTGGGGCTACCTTCTCGAGGTGGCATGAAGTTGGCGTGACCTTCATCTTCTTCTCCAGAGTCAGAATCAGAGGAGAAGGAGTCATCAGAGGCCCAGCCGGCAGAGGGAGGCTCGATAAAGCTGTGGTTGAATGGGACCTCCGGGTCGTGGTGAGAAACTGTAGGGGCTCCAGGTCAGGTCTGCTGCCTCAAGGGAAGCCTTGTCCCATCGAGGCCCTAGACTGCTGACCCTGACCCCCAGTGCTCACTTACCTGTCACCCAGGGTAGCTTGTAGTTACTGAGAGAGCCACAGGACAGCGTGGAGCCCAGGCTGGTGAGGGCCCCCCACACCTGCTGCTTCATTCTGAACAAGGCAGCTCCAGTTCTCTCTGGCCTGAGAGGATGGCAGAGGGAGGGTGATCAATGTACAGGACCTAAGGGGGCCCAGGCCAGACTAAGAGGGTGTGACAGATGACTACATTTACTCCAGTGGCCCTGCGTTGATGATAGAATAAAACCCAAACTATGGAGTGTTGCAGAATATTTGTTTACACTGTGAAGGTATATGTCTTTGCCAAGGTGTCTTCTGGTCATTTTAATAAAGGGCTGAATGGTCACTAGCTAGGCAGGAAGAGGTTAGGTGGGACTTCCGGGGACAGAGAGGACTCTGGGAAGAAGAAAGGCAGAGACACTAGGAGATGCAGAGCAAGCAGGATGTGCAGGAGGAGGGTAACAGCCACAAGGCAGAATGGAGAATATATATCATTAATATAAATGAGTTAATTTAAGTTATAAGAGCTAATTAGGAACAAGTCTAAGCTATAGATCGAGCTTTCATAATTAATAAGACGTCTGTGTGTTGTTATTTGGAAACTGGCGGGTGGGACAGAAAAAGACTCGTTACAATGGAGCCCAAAATCTAAATCACAGAAGGAAGCATGGCTCTGGAGCAGTTGTTCTAACCCATGGGTCGCGATCCCTTTGACAAACTTCTATCTACAAAAATACTGATATTACAATTCATAACAGTAGTGAAATTACAGTTATGAAGTAGCAACAAAAATAATTTTATGATGGGGGGGGTCACCACAACATGGGAAACTGTATTAAAGGGCCACAGCATTAGGAGGGTGGAGAACCACTCCTCCAGAGCCAGGCAGTAAACGTGTTGGCTCTGATTGCACTTTTCTTGGCCTCCATGGTAACCATTGGCAGTACTAGGTACCTGCGATGGTTTCTCAAGAATGTAGCTTTTTGTGACTACCATCCTAGCTGAGTCCCAAGAACTAACCTCTGTTCCCACTTTACTCCCCCACCCCCCAAACTGGAGTGACAGCTTGTAAAATTTCTCTGACAGCTTTTGGACGAGTCCTCATCTTCAGCCAGGCGTTGGTGGCGCACGCCTTTAATCCCAGCACTCGGGAGGCAGAGCCAGGCAGATCTCTGTGAGTTCAAGGCCAGCCTGGTCTACAAAGCAAGTTCCAGGAAAGGTGCAAAGCTACAGAGAAACCCTGTCTCGAAAAAACAAAAAAAAAAAAAAAAGTCCTCATCTTCTTCTGGGGGTGAGGGGTGGGCTGCTTCTCTACCCTCAGGCTATATGCCCACCAATGAATGCCCCACAGCACCGAGGATAAAAATCAAGGATTAGGTCTCGTATGGTGGCACATTCCCTGAATCCTACACTCAGGTGGCCGAGGATGAGGATATCCAGTTCACGACAGCCTGAGCTACACAGTGAAGTATTTTCTCAAAAACAAGCAAGCAAACAAGGCTAAGGGTACAGCTCAGCATGTGCAAGCCCTGGCTGTGATTACTAGCATGATGGAAGAGAGAGAGCACTGGACAGAGAGCGGTGAGCCAGGCAGGGCCTCCTTGTGAGCCATGAGCAGCTGAGACACCACGAACCTCAGTGGCTTAGTAAACTGAGGAAAATGATCCTCTCACCACTGCGTTCCCTGTTCCAAACTCCCATGATGTGGTGATTGTCCAAGGGGCCAAGAGAGAGGAAGAACAATGCAACAGATGAACACATGCTCCCGGGGCCTCCCTGGGCCTCCCGGGGCCTCCATAATCCACCCCTCAGGCTGTGGTCTTCGCAAATCCACAGCTCAGACTTTTTCTCTTGTCTCTCTCTTTCTGGCTTTTTTTTTTTTTTTTTTTGAGACAGAGTTTCTCTGTGTATAGCCTTGGCTGTCCTGGAACTTGCTCTGTAGACCAGGCTAGCCTTGAACTCACAGAGATCCACCAGCTTCTGCCTCCCAAGTGTTGAGACTAAAGGCATGAGCCACCACTGTCAGGCTTTCCTGAGGTTTTGGGATCTGATCTCTTCCCTTCGCTTCTGAACTGAGTGGATTCTCTTATGCCCCAACCCTTGTCACGATGTCACAAGCTCAGCCTTCCGTTGCAGGTCTGACTTTGAGTCCCCAGCCACTCAGTAACGCCTGCTCATGTCCATGTGACTCAGACACTTCCTTGTCAAAGGTTTCTAAGGGAGACAAGCGGTTCCAGGCTTCAATCTGTACTAATTATTACTACCTGAAGTGTGACAAGTTCAGCCCTTCCCCACCCCAAAAGGAACACACAGAATGGCCAGTGTTTACCTGTCCTTGGGGTCCGGTCGGTTAGCTGAGTAGCAGTAGACACAGCCAATGATACCCAGGAGGAGGAGCAGCAGAGGTACCAGGATGCCCACAATGAGGGCGTTTTTACCATGATGGCCTAGGGACATGGGAGATGGTTACATATTCAGGGCCCTCGAGGATCCCATCTCTGAAGTGGGTCCAACTTTCCCTCAGGTGAGACTCCTGAAGACCATGAGAAGGACCAAATGCTCCCCCCTCTTCTCTCCACTTACCCAACTGGCAAGCCCCAGACACAGGGTGGCAGAGCCCCTCTGGACATTGGCAGGGGATAGAGCAGTTGTTTCCATGGAAGCCAGATGGGCAGGAACTATTGCAGCTAGGGGTAGATAATCAGAAAGGCCGGCTGAAGGTACTACAGGTAGGGTAGATTTCTGGGTACTGTCCCTGGCCCCTGCCAGGACGACCCCTCTGACTTCTAAGTCACATGCTAAGTGGCCCTTCAGTGTGGAGAGTCACGGTAGAGACTTTGGGTAGGACCCGCCTCTGATGACCCTCATCCCTCAGCCTTAATGTGGAGAAGCAAGGCACAGTGCATCAGGACCTGTCCCGCCCCTAATGCCCTGGACCTCCATCCCTTCCTCTATAAAAACAAGTCTTCTCACTTGATGCTATGTGTGGTCCTTAAATAGACACCTGACTGGACATGCTGGCTGCTTGACACCCAAAGTACTAGAGGAACAATATCGGGGTCCGGGTCCCACCCCTAAGTAAAGTCTTCATCTGAATAGTGAGTCTTCATCCCTTTTTTCCCTGATTATTTTCTTCCATTTAAAAATTCTTTTTATTGTTTTCTTTCTTTCTTTCTTTCTTTTTTTCATTTTTCGAGACAGGGTTTCTCTGTGTAGTTTTGGTGCCTGTCCTGGATCTCACACTGTAGCCCTGGCTGGCCTCGAACTCACAGAGATCTACCTGGCTCTGCCTCCCGAGTGCTGGGATTAAAGGAGTGCACCACCACCGCCCAACCTACTGTTTTCCTTTAAAAACAAACAAACAAACAAACAAACAAAAGTCTCATTTACTTTTTAGTCCTTTTAGATTAACCTCTGACTTTCTTCAGAAGGCGCCACCCCACACAGGAGAATTAATGTTTTAGGGTTGGAGAGAGGGTTTCTGGGAAGCAGAGAGGCTCAGTGAGGGATGTTTAGGAAACCTTACACAGAGGGCTGACCTCATCTCCCATAATTCCCTGTCCCCAAGGCCTTGTGCTTACCTGGTCCCCCAGTAGCCAGCACTGCAGACACATTCCCCTGTCACTGCATCGCAGGTCCCCTGAACACAGTCGGGGCAGGTAGAGCTGCAACCCTCCCCGAAGGAACCGAGGGGACACGGGTTCTCACATCTGGAGCCACAAAAGGGAAGCAAAACTCAGAACTGAGAGGGCAGAAAGGCCCTATAGCCTTTCCCATGTTCCTGGACTTAGACTCCCCAAAGGGTCATTCCCCTGCAGCAAAGCTCTAGTATACACGGCCTTGAAGCTGGAGCCAAACCCAAGTGGGTGACAATTTATGGGTCCCTGAAGGGAAAAGGAAAGGATGGAGTAGGAGGCAGCTAGATGTATACCCTTCCCAGAGCCCCTCAGAACCTTCTCTTCACCTCAGCAGGGCCAGGAGGCTGTCCCTGAGTTGTGTGACTGTGAACTCAGCTCTCCCAGAAAAAGCAGCTGAGAGGGAGGGTCGAGGAGACAAACGTATCCTGAGGAAGGTAACCCCTCACCTGTGCCCTAGCCAACCAGGGTCACAGCGCCGGCAGTACCCGGTCTCTGCATCACAGGGCTCTCCAAGCGAGCAGCGGGGGCACTGCTCATGGCACCTCTCACCAAAGGTGCCTGGAGGACATGACTGCTTGCACTGTGTCCCGTTCCAGCCCGGCTTGCACGATTCACAATTGCCCGTGACCGGAGAACACGTGGCATTCGGCTTGCAGTGGCCACAGCTGGCAAGAAAAAGTGTTCATGGGCTCAGTGGGGGCAGACTGAGTGCCATACCTTCCAACCTGTCAACTTCCCACACTGCCCACTCAGGCCTCGGGACACTGGAGAACATCCAGGTCCCAGATGGATCAGTCAGGCTGAAGCCACACCTGTGTTGTACATTGGAAAGTTCAGCTAGATCATCTCCGAGGGCTCACAGGCCTCCGCCTCACTCCTGAGACCCTGCTCTGTGACTCATCCTTCCCTGGGTTCACAAGGGATGCCAGAGGCTACCAGCCCAGCCAGAGCAGTCAAGTTACCACGCACCCTCTACCTCCCTCCCACCCATCCCTCTTCCTCCCCTTTCTCTGTCCTGTTTCCCATACCACACAATCTCTGAGGCTAGGACTGAGAGGCTGGGGACAGGGACACATGCCACATAAGGAACTGCTTAGGAGGCTGTGAGAGGACAACCACTTGAGCACAGGAATTTGAGACTGGCCTGGGCAACACATAGACACCCTGTCCTTTTTTATTTATTTTTAAGGTATATTAGTATAACTATAACAGAAAAGTCTACAGACTCATTCTTCTTTTTTTGGTTTGTTTTTCTTTTTTCTTTTGGTTTTTCAAGACAGGGTTTCTCTGTGTAGCTTTGGAGCCTTTCCTGGAACTCACTCTGTAGCCCAGGCTGGCCTCGAACTCACAGAGATCCGCCTGCCTCTGCCTCCCGAGTGCAGGAATTAAAGGCTTGTGCCACTACTGCCCAGCGACTCATTCTTCTTGAACACACACGTGGTACAGCCTTGGTGGCCAGTAGAAACCCTGTCTTTTTTTTTCTTAATGTGTATGGGTATTTTGCCCACATGTATGTCTGTACACCACTTGTATTCCTGGTGACCATGGAGGCCAGAAGAGGGCTTCAGATCCTCTGAAACTGGAGTTGCAGATGATTTCAAGTCATCATGTGGATGCTGAGAATCAAAACCCAGTCCTTTGCAAGAACAGCCAGTCCTCTTAAGTGCTGAGCCATCTCTCCAGCCCCTAAGACTCTGTCATTTCCAAAGATAAATAATGCTGGCTATAGTGGCACACACCTTTAATCCCAGCTCCAGGAAAATCAGGTAGCAGGGCAGAGGCAGAAGCAGGTAAGATCTCTGTGAGTTTATATATAAGAATGGACTTACAATGTACTTCTTGTACTATATAGTATAATATGATCTATATAGTGAGTCCTCTCAAAAAGAAATACATAGGCAGCTGGGTGTGGTGGTGTATGTCTTCAGGTAGGCAGACCTCTGTAGAGGCTAACCATGTGCCCATTCCAGGACAGCCAAGGCTGTTACACCAAGAAACTCTGTCTCAAAAACAAAAACAAAAACAAAACAAAACAAAATACATAGGCACTGGAGAGATGGCTCAACAGTTAAGAATAATTGTAAGTAGTGGCTCTCAGCCTGGGAGTATCAACACCTTTGAATGACCCTTTTACAGGGATCACATATCAGATATCCTACATATTAGATATTTACATTACAATTCATAACAGTAGCAAAATTACAGTTATGAAGTAGCAACAAAATAATTTTATGGTTGCGGGTCACTGCAACATGAGGAACTGTATTAAAGGGTAGCAGCATTAGGAAGGTTGAGAACCACTGTTGTAGAGGAATAGGGTTCAGTTCCTAGTACCCACACGGTAACTTACAACTGGATGTAACTCCAATTCTAGGGGACCTGGGGTCCCCTCTGGCCTCTGCAAGCACCAGTGCATAGACAAACGTGTTGGTAAAACACCCACACGCAATAAAATAAAAATAAAGTTTTTTTAATTATTAAAAATAAATAACTGGACAGTGGTGGTGCAGGCCTTTAATCCCAGCACTTGGGAGGCAGAGGCAGGTGGATCTCTGTGAGTTTGAGGCCAGACTCTACAGAGCGAGTTCTAGGACAGGCTCCAAAGCTACACAGAGAAACCCTGTCTCAAAACACCTAAACAAACAAACAAACTAATTAATTAATTAATGGACCAGGTAGTAGTGGCACATACCTTTAATCCCAGCACTCAGGAGGCAGAGGCAGGAGAATCTCTGAGTTCCAGGCCAACCTGGTCTACAGAGCAAGTTCCAGGACAGCCAAGTGCTGTGGGATGGTCTGTATGTCAAATCTGTTGCTCTGATTGGTCAATAAATAAAACACTGATTGGCCAGTGGCCAGGCAGGAAGTATAGGCGGGACTAACAGAGAGAAGAATTAAGGGAACCGAAAGGGAAAGGGAGTCACTGCCAGCCGCCACCATGACAAACAGCATGTGAAGATGCCAGTAAGCCACGAGCCACGTGGCAAGGTATAGATTTACAGAAATGGATTAATTTAAGCTATAAGAACAGTTAGCAAGAAGCCTGCCATGGCCATACAGTTTGTAAGCAATATAAGTCTCTGTGTTTACTTGGTTGGGTCTGAGCGGCTGTGGGACTGGCGGGTGACAAAGATTTGTCCTGACTTTGGGCAAGGCATGAAAACTCTAGCTACAGCCAAGGCCACACAGAGAAACCCTGTCTTGAAAAGCCAAAATAGATAGATAGATAGATAGATAGATAGATGATAGATAGATAGATAGATAGATAGATAGATAGATACATAGATACATAGATAGATACATAGATACATAGAAAGTATTTCATCACGATAGTTTTAGGATTAATTCATCTTAATTTTCCATTGTGCTAATAGGAACTTGATTCTTCTCTCCAGATACTTAATCACCTGGGATTCATTATCAGGGAGAAGAGGTGACCATAAAATCAGTTTAGCTGAGCTGGGTGTGGTGCCTTCTGCTCATAATCCCAGCAGTCAGAGGCAGAATCAGGAAGACATCTGCAAAGCCAACACCAGCCTGAGTTACATAAAAAGACCCTGTCGTTAAAAAAATTCAGTTTGACTGATTCTGATCAACACTCAGGAAAAAAAAAAAAAACCTACAGGCTGGGAGAGGTGGCCAGGACCTGAAACCCCAGTGCTCAGGAAGCAGGTCTGCCTGGGCTATGGAAGGAGACCCTGCCTCAAAAACATCAAAGAAAAGAGAGGGGAGGAGCTAGCTGGGGTGGTGCATGCCTGTAATCCCAGCACTTGGGAGGTAGAGGCAAGGAGCGTCAGGAGTTTGAGGTCAGCCTAATCTACATGAGATTGGAACCCACACCACACCAAACCAAGCCAAAGACAGAAAGGAAAAGAAGAGAAGAAAACAAACAAACAAAAATGGCTATAGTACATTCTTATTTTTTCATAGTAAAGGCTGAGTTTTATGTTGTCTGGTTACATTTTGACTCATTGTTTCAAATACCGCAGGTATTATGGGATTTAATGTCTTGCTCTACATTTTCCTCCCTGACTTTCTGGTGATGAAATTGAACCTAGGGCTTAGTGAATGCCAGGCCAGCTCTCTACTACTGATCTGCATCCCTGAATCCATTCCTTTTTTTTTTTTTTTAAATATAGTTTGTTGCTACTTTGTGGGGAGGGGAATCATTGAGACAGGGTCTTCATGTAGCCCAGGCTAGCCTCAGACTTACTATGTTGTTAACGATGGTATTAAAGGGATCCTCCTGCCTCTAGACTGTTACTACTGATCCTACATAATCTTGCTACCTCAGTGTGCAGCCCAGGCTGACATCAAATGTATGCTGGCATAACTGGATGTCAACATGTAAAAGATTACAAATAGATCCATATCTGTCACCATGCACAAAACTCATGTCCAAGTGGATCAAAGACTTCAACATAAATCCAGATACACTAAACTTAATAGAAGAGAAAGTAGGAAGTACTCTTGAATGTATTGGCACAGGAGATTACTTCCCAAATATAACACCAGCAGCACAGACACTGAGCACAACAATTAATAAATGGGACCTCTTGAAACTGAGAAGCTTCTGTAGAGCAAAAGACACGGTCAATAAGACAAAAAAGACAGCCTACAGAATGGGAAAAGATCTTAACCAACCCCACATCTGACAGAGGACTGATCTCCAAAGTATATAAAGAACTCAAGAAACTAGACATCAAAATACTGAACAATCCAATTAAAAAATGGGCTAAAGGGCTAAACAGAGAATTCTCAAAAGAAGAATCTCAAATGGCTGAAAGACATTTAAAGAAATGCTCAACATCCTTAATCATCAGAGAAATGCAAATCAAAACGACTCTGAGATACCACCTTACACCTGTCAGAATGGCTAAGATCAAAAACATTAATGACAGTCAATGTTGGAGAGGATGTGGAGCAAAGGGAACACTCCTCCACTGTTGGTGGGAATGCAAACTTGTACAACCACTGTGGAAATCAGTATGGCGGTTTCTCAGAAAATTGGGAATCGATTTACCTCAAGACCCAGCCATACCACTCTTGGGCATATACCCAAGGAATGCTCAATCATACCACAAAGGTACATGCTCAACTATGTTCACAGCAGCACTATTTGTAATAATCAGAACCTGGAAACAACCTAGATGCCATCAACTGAAGAATGGATTAAGAAAATGTGGTACATATACACAATGGAGTACTACTCAGCAGAGAAAAACAATGACAGCATGAAATTTGCAGGCAAATGGATGGAACTAGAAAATATCATCCTGAGTGAGGTAACCCAAACCCAGAAGGACAAACATGGTATGTACTCACTCATAAGTGGATACTAGATATAAAGCAAAGAACAATCAGATTGCAACCCACAGAACCAGGGAGGCTATATAGCAAGGGAGACCCTAGAATGACTGTGGCTTATAATAAGTTTTGGTTTTACTCAATTACTGGGCAAGCCTCAATGAAACATTTCACTATCACTATTAGGATAAGAATTTATAGTGTATCAAGCTGATAATAGAAAAATAAATACATAAATAAATAAATTAATTAAAAAATATATGTAGTTTGTTGCTACTTTGTGGGGAGGGGAATCATTGAGACAGGGTCTTCATGTAGCCCAGGCTAGCCTCAGACTTGCTATGTTGTTAAAGATGGTATTAAAGGGATCCTCCTGCCTCTAGATTGTTACTACGGATCCCACCTAGTCTTGCTGCCTCAGTGTGCAGCCCAGGCTGAAGTCAAATATGAGACCCTTATGCTTCTGCTTTCCAAGTGCCGCGATTATAGGCCTAACCCAACACAACAGGCTGGGCGGTAATTTTTGTTTGTTTTTCTTTTTGGAGAGTCTCACTTATGTCATGCTGGCTGGCTTGAACTTGCTATGTAAACAAGGCTAGGAACTTGCAGCCTCACAGGGAATCCTCTTACCTCATTCTCCTGACTATAGGGATTATAGAGATAGATAAATATAGATATAGATAGATGATTTTTTTTGAGACATGCTGTGGGATGTCTTTCTGTATGCTGTGAATATGTGTTACTCCCATTGGCTGATACATAAAGCTGCATTGGCCTATGGCGGGGCAGGATGGAACCAGGCGGGAAAATCCAAGAGAGTTAGTGAAAGGAGAAAGGAGAGGAAGGAAGAAGATGCCAGCCGCAGTCCAAGGAGCAACCTGTAGTGGGACACAGGTAAAGCCAGGAACACGTGGTGATACATAGATTAATAGTTATCGGTTGAATTAAGTTGTAAGAGCTAGCTAGTAAGAAGCCTGAGCCATAGGCTACGTAATTTGCAAATAATATTAAGCCTCTGAGTGATTATTTTATAAGCAGCTTGGGATGGGGTGGGGTGGGACCGGAGAAGCTTATGGCTACAGAGACAGGCTCTTACTATGTAGTTCTGGCTGGCCTGGAACTATGTAAACCAGGCTGACCTCAAACTCAGAGATCTGCCTGCCTCTGCTCAGAGCTGGGATTAAAGATATGCACTACTACGCTCAGCAATATATAAATATGAAATATAAAGTACAAAATACAAAATATAAAATTATATATATATATACTGTATCAGCAGTTCTCAACCTGTGGTCATGACCCCCTTAGGGGTTCAACAACCCTTTCACAGGGGTCACATATCAGATATCCTGCATATCAGATATTTACATTACAATTCATAACAGTAGAAAAATTACAGTTATGAAGTAGCAATGAAAGTAATTTTATGGTTGGGGGGTCACTACAACATGAGGAATAGCATTAAAGGATTGCAGCATTAGGGAGTTTTGAGAAACACTGCTCTGTAAGCTTGAGTATCTGTGTGGAGGTATGCGCACATGAGTACAGTTATCGCCAGTAGAGGGCAACAGATGCACGTGCTGATACCAACACTCAGGTCCTCTGAAAGAGCCGTCTCTCCAGCCCAGTGGTTTTCACCTTGTTGTTGTGTTTTTGAGGCAGAGTTTCTCTGGGTAGCCCTGGCTGTCCTGGATCTCGCTCTGTAGACCAGGCTGGCCTCGAACTCACAGAGATCCTCCTGCTTCTGCCTCCTGAGTGCTGGGATTAAAGGTGTGCACCACTGCCACCCGGCTTCTACTTTTTAACATTAATGGGGCTGTGAGAAGTAGGCATGGGTGGACGTAGATACAGTGGAGTTTTTTTTTTCTTTCATCCCTGCCTTATATATATTTTGGAGATCGCCTGAGAGACTCCCCTCCATACACCTGTCTTATTTCTTGCCCCCCTCTGCCTGCAGTTCCCTGTCCCTGTCCCTGTCCCCCTTACCTTTCTTTGCACTGTTGTCCATAGCGGCCAGGGTTGCAGGGCAGCTCACAGCGGGCTCCGTGGAAGCCAGGAGGGCAGGAGCAGTGGCCAGAAGTAACGCTGCACTGGCCTCGCACACACTGGCACCTCTGGCTACACTCAGGACCCCACCAGCCCTGCAGGCAGGTGCAGTAGCCAGAGTCCTGATTACAGGGCGAGGTGTGACATCTGCACTTGAAGCTGCAGCGGCGGCCCCACCAGCCAGGCGGGCACAGGCAGGCTCCGTTGTCCTGGTTACAGCGCGCTATGGGGTTGCACTGGCAAGGACGATTACATGCGAGCGACCACCAGCCGGCATTGCAGTGGCACGCACCTGTCTTAGGGTCGCATCGTCCGTGAGGGCCGCAGGTGCAGGGGGATTCACAACGACTACCCCAGTAGTTAGGCTTGCACTGGCACACACCAGTGTCTGGCTCACACTGGCCATTGGGATGGCAAGGGCAGGTCTCACGGCAGTCAGGGCCCCAGTACTGGCCTGGGCAGCCTGTGAGGTTAGCAATGGAAGATAAGTGAATTTAAGCCTGGGCACAGGTCCTCGCCCTTCCCCTTCCTTCAAGAGCCAAGGACAGACCCTGGGAACATCTGGCAGCCTCTCCTCCTGGGACTCAGCTCATTTCCGGCCCCAGATTCAGATGATAAAACTCAGCCTTGGCTTAACGTCCATTTCACATTCCAGAACACAGATCTTGAGTTTGACAGGGATGTGTCCAGACTCTTATAGGTGGATGGGATTTCATTCATGTCCCTTCCCCCTCCCTGCCGAGGTGTCCCCCTACCCTTGGTCATCACTGACACCTGGATTTCAGGTAGAAGATGCCCACCAGGATGGCAGGAAAGTCCATATGTCCCCTTTCAACCCAGAGATTCGTGGTACTTACTGCTCACCCTTTCTTGAGAGCCTAGTCCCGGCTCCAGCTACCCTCCACTCAAGTATAGGGTATAGTCAGCAGGGATCATAGACCTATGACGTCCCACCCACCCACCTCTGTATTTCTTCTTACTGAGAAGTTAGAAGCAAAGATACTGGATAAACAGGGTTTTATGGCAGTGGGTAAAACCAGGCCACCCAGGGCATCTCCTCTGATGACTGCCCATTTCTGAACCTGTTTCCTCAGTGACCTTTGGGGGATTTTGACCTTACACCTCGACGTTTACATCTCTGTTTGCGTTGCCCACTTCCTGCCCCTCACTCGCTTTTGCCTAACAACTTCACCCGGCCCTTGAAACTCACGGGAGCTGCACTGGGCTCCGAAGAATCCAGGTTTACATCGACAGAGGCCTGGCTTCACGCACACCTCGTCTTTCCTGCAGGCATCAGGCCCCTCACAGATGGCTGAAAAACACCCCACCCAGGCTGGAAAGGACTGGGACACAAACAAGGGCCATCCCTCCCCCTCCCCCCAACTCCTGGGGCTATGCTCCTTTTAAAGCCTCCTCTTCGTGCCGGAGAGGGGCATGTGTCACAGGGTGGACACTGGTTCCAGGGCTCAGGAGGGGAGCTAGTGTTGGAAGGGTTTACTGGGTCATATCCTTCCTTTCCTTGGCTAGGGGACTGTCCTGGCTACTCACGGATGGTGCATTCTTGATCTTTCTGCCTCCAGCCTGGACAGCACTGGAGCTCAGAGGGGCTGTAGGGCAGAAAGGGGACAGCAGGTCCCCATAGCGTGGGTCACAAATGCTGGCTGAGGTGTGGGGGTCTTCTCCAGCCCCACTTAGGATATCTAGCCCTGATGTCACAGACCATAGTCATAATATCCATGTTTCCAACCCCCCTTTTTTCCTTCCCTGACCTTCCCACCATCTGCCCTGGCCAGTTATTACCTGCCAGGCTGCCCCTCAGAGCCCCTTCCGTCAGGCCCATGACCTCTTACTCGCCTCTTGATTTTCCGAAATGACTTAACCCTAGTCAGCCACCATCTCTACCAGTCAGACTCCCACAAGACCCACCTGCTGCCTCTACAGACGTGCTGACCGGCTGGGTCTAGTGTGGATCCCTGTGTCCCCTGAGTCCAGAGCAGCAGCAGTGGGACTACCAACCCTAGTCCCATGGCGGCCAGTGTAGTAGGAGGGTCTGGTTTGATCTGGTCCCCACAGCGCCCAACCCCCTCCCTGCTTCCTCCCAAGGCTTTTCCTGAGGAAGCCAACATAGAGGGCGGGCTGCTATGAGGCACCTCCCTGAGAAGGCAGGCAGCTGAGCACTCAGAATGAAAGCTGATGGTGAAGCCTGAGTGGCCTTAGCCTAGAGGAGGCCAAAAGATTGAAGCCACGGGTTCTCTAAGTATTGGAGGCAGGCAGAGTGGTGGGGTGAGGGTGGGAGCCATACTCCCAAAATAAAGAGACGTTCCTCATCCTCAAAGAGGCGCCACGGAGACCTTTCATGAAACATCACCATGCCCCTGTTCCTGGCTGGGCTGGGAGGTAACAGACCACCGACAGACAGACAGGGAGCATTTTTAGGGGTACTATGGGTACAAGCTTTATTGCACTGATCACCTGCATAAGCCTCAGGGAGGTAGGCAGGCAGCCCTCTGTCTCTCAGTGGGGAAAGTGGAGCTCAGAGACACTGTCACCTCTGGCTCCGAAGTGTGGGACAAAGACATCAAGAAAGGGAGAGAGGCTGAAATCCCATCATGCCTAGTGCAGGCTAGGTATAGAGGGGAGCCTCGCCCTTGTTTGAGGTCACACATCTGTACACAGCCGGAACTCAAAGTTAGGCCTCTTGATAGCCGAAGCCCTCGGAGCAAGATGTTCATCGGAAGCACAGAAGGGCTAGTCAGGAGTTGGGGGCTGGAAGGCTGCCCACGGGTTCCATGTGGGGTTGCTGTGGGGTCTCTTCTCCTTCCTGTAGCCTGCTGGGAGCTGTGTTGCTGGTCTCAGTTTCAGGGGCCTCAGTTTCACCCCGATACCATAAGCCAAAGCTGGAAGGAAAACCAGGAGAGATGTCGGGGTGCAGGCTGAAGGCAGAGAGAGGTGAAGAGGGGGCTTCGGGGGGAAGAGGATGGCACACGGTCACAGGGATCTGAAGGCACTTAGGGCAAAGGGGCAGAGGGAAGACAGATCCGGGAGAGCAGTGTGAAGGCAGCCGAGCAGAACAGAGGGGTGGAGAAGAACCAGGCAGGCCCCTCCTCCACCTCCTCCTGCCCTCCCCTCCCCCAACATACAAATTTTGTATTCTGGATCCAGGAACTAGAGGAGCATCATCCTTGTCATTGGAGAGCAGAAGCCACGAGTCATCCTCATCATCACTAAGATAAAGACAAAAGGGCTTAAGGGACAGACACTGTGAGTCCAGCTCATATGGAGCCTCAGGGGAAAATGGAGTGGCTGCAGAGGCCTCAGGGCTGGAGAGCGGACACTGAGGAGACACAGGACACCTTGAGGCTTTCACTTTCTAGTCTGGCCAACAGGGAAGCCACAGCTTCCTTTAATAAAGAGATCCAGCCAAGGAAGGGAACAGAAATGAACGTGGAGAAGTGGCATTAACAGTTTCTTCAGCAGGTCGGACAGCAGCCAGGGTAAATGGGAGCCGCGGGTTCCAGACAGAAGGATGGACAGGGGGACAGCAGGTTCAGTGAGGTGCAGGGCATGGCTAGGCTGGGTCATTGGACACAGTAGAACTGTAGCAGGCAAAGGGTTCCTGCAGTGGGTACGGAGGCAGGATCTTACCTGCTCTCTGCTTCCTCTGGTGTCCCTAACATCTTGGCCTTGATCTTCTTTCGCTGTCTCTTCACTGCCACCTTCATGGCTTCAAGGAGAAGCCCAGGGACCCGGTGATCCGTGAGCAGCTCTCTAAGGAAGGGTGTGGAAGGGGGAAGAAAGTGGGAATGCCAACAGTAGGTTTCAATTGAGTACTATGCTCTGTTTCCCCTGGAAACACCTGCTAACACCTCTGAACTGAGCTTAGATGGCCCCTCCTCAGAATACTTCTGGCCTGCTGCTCCGGCCTGCTGGCCCTTGGTGCTGCCCTGTTTGAATGAGGTTCCAGAAGGGCAGGGACTATGGAATTTATTTCTTTCCAGTGCCTGAGCAGGACACTGGCAAATATCACTGCTGACTCTATAAATGATTAAAAAAAAATGAGGTGGGGTGACCTGTGGCCCAGGAACAGGGGTCCTAACTTCCGACCCAGGAACAGGGGTCCTAACTTCCGGCCCCTCACCGCTGGAAGTAGGCCAGTTCCTCCTTGAGCAAGAATACGTTGGCTTTGAGCTCATTCCGCTCCTGAAGGATCTGCTGAAGCTCCTCCCGGCTGAAGCCACATTGAACGGCCTCTGGAGGGTGCTCTGGCCGCTGCTGGGCATCCACCTGTGCAGGGTCAGGCACGGTCAGAGGGTAGCCTCTCTTAGCCCTCCCCTAAATCCCAGCGCTCACAGTAATGTTAACCGAAGCGTCTGGTAGGAAACCTTAAGGAACAAGGTTGCTACTACAGTAGGTGGTGGACTACTGCTGCAACCAAAACTCCGTTGCTGCCTTCCGATTTCCTGCAGACCTCTATACTGCACGGCACACCCAGGCCTGGCCCAAGCGCTGGATGCTGCGAGCTCTGGGATGTATCCTGACTCCGCTCCGGCTCTCACCCGGTCATCTGGGGTTGCCGCTTCGGGCTTCAGCCTCTGTTCTTCCGCCAGTTGGCGGGAGCCATCCCGAGCTATCTGGCGTTCCCTCTCCCGGTCCTGCGCCGCCCTGAGTTGGGTCTGCACTGCGGCCAGCTTGTGCCGCAGCTCCGAGTTGACCAGCAGGAGGCGCTGCAGCTGCTCCTGCAGCTGGGGGTGGAGCGAGAGAGCTAGTGGGCGGGGCTCCGAAGCCCGCCACGGCTCCGCCCCCTCCGTGCCCGCGTCCGGCCGGCCCTCACCGCCTCGGTCTCTTGGCTTCGGCGCATTAGATCTCGGCTGTGTGCCCGAAGCTCGTCCCTCTGTCGGTCTGTCACTTCCTTGAGCTGTCGCAGCAGCGCGCGCTCCTCTAAGGAAGGGGTGTTCTTAGCACCGGTCTCGGGGTGCGAAGGCCCCGGGTGCCCCTAGCTCACTGTGCTCCGGCGGGACCCGCACTCACCCTGCGGCCCTGAGCCCAGCTCCCGGCGGAGACGCTGGTTCTCCTCGCGCAGCCGCCGCAGCTCCAGTTCGGCCTGCTGCGCGGACACCTGCAGCTGGGGGAACCGGGGGACTCGGGGTTAGGGCCTGCTGGCTGCCCGGGGTAAGAGGAGGAGCCGGTGACTCACCGAGTCCGGCGCCGGCCCCACGGCGGCCTTTTCCAAGAGCTCCAGCGCCCGCACCACTAGTGGCACCAGCCCAGCCGCCGCGTCGGGCCCGAACCGGCGTGCCAGCTCCTGCAGCTCAGTGCCCAGGGCCCCAGCTAGATGGTACACGAGCTCCGCGGCTGACCCCGCGCCCACAGCTGAGCCCTGGCTGGGTGGCCCGGGCGCTGCTCTCCTGGACTCCATTTTTTCCTCTCCTAAGGCCAAAAGCCGCCCCTACCCTCAACTGGGGCAGGAAAAGCCCAGTTCCGGCCCAGGAAGTTTAGGGCCCTAAGGGGCGGAGTAGAAGTGACAAGGGAGGAGCAAATGGAGAAAAGGGCCTTGGGGTGGGAGAGTGCCCTGGGCCCCTTGAGCCCTGTTCTGGTCCACCTACAAGGTCACTGGATACAGGACAGCCAGCTTCCAGGCAGGTATCCAAGAGCTGAGGACCAGGGCTGTAAGTGGTCACTTTAGGCAAGCCCTCCCCATAGCGCCTGATCCAGGCTCCACCCCTGGACTTGGCTGCCAAGCACTCCAAAGAGGTGAAAGACTGAAGGTCAGTCAGCAAACAGCCTCCACTGGACTGCAGGGACAGCCACCAGGAACGACAAAGTTTACAGATGGACTGGGCACCACAGCTACAGGACCAGAGTCCTAGAAGTAATGTGGAAAACAGGTGGTTTCCAGGTACAGAGAAACAGCAAATATGGTCATAGTAGGGTGTCTCCGAGTCTAGAGTATATGGAGCCTCAAAGCTGTTAAGGCGGGGCCCAGTACCTCACAGTGAATTGCCCAAGTCAGTCCCCAATCCCCAAGGTTATTTATACCCAGAATTTGAACTCAAAAGAGCAAGAAAACAAAAGCACTCCTATTTATACAAAATTTATTACATTTCGTTCAGGATTACAGTCTATCAACAACACCAGCACAAAACACAAAGGGGCCAGGCTGCTGAATGTCAGCAGCTTGTCTGGGGAGGGTGCAAGAGGCTCCAGCCTTTGGGGACTCTGAAGCAGAAAGAAGCAAGGAAAGGACTAGGCGTAGAGGTCCTCTCTGTCTGCAGAGTAGACCTCACCCTCCTGCAGGAGGGCAAAGTTGAGGAAGTGGGAGGGCCTATGGACCTCGTGGTAGAATTCCTTGGGGTTTGCCAGCTGCAGCTCATATTTCATGTTGGGGTCATGCCGAACACCTTAGAGAGGGGAAACAGCAGATGTTAACAAGGGTCTGCCTGCCTCACCCAGCCTGGGCCCTGGGCAGGCAGACCCCACGAGCCAAGAGTGCTGGCCTCTCCTGCCTCCACCCTTCCCTGCTCACACCTCTCGCACTGTCTGTCACACAACCACGTACCCATAAAGTTGTAGTTCCAGGAGGACTGGGCAGGAACCATAAAGAAGCCGAGGAATCGGTCTGACAGGAGCATCTGGACCCTCTCGTAGTGCGAGGGCAGGTAGCCTTTGGGGTTGTTGCCTTTGTCCGTGTTCTGTCGGCCCCACTCATAGCCACTGGGGGTCAGCTTGTAGGCTGTCAGTGTGCAGGAGCCTGGGGTGAAGCTGCGGGGAGGGAAAAGACAGGCTGAGAGCTCAGGCCACCAGTCCAGGTCCTGACCTGCAATACCTGCCCTATAGTATTTCCACTCAAGGAGGCCCACACCCACCTGCAGGTAATGATAATTGTCTTCTCGCCATCCCAAGATGGGTTGTCCGCCATGATCTTGGCATGAGTGGTGACATCTTGGGGTGACAGCTGGGGAGACTCATTGGGCTGAGTGTGGATCCAACCTAAGGGTTCCATCTCCTGCAGGAAAGAGCAATACAGAGCTGTTCACCCTATCTGCAGACAAATGCCACTCATCAGGGTAACCTGGCAGTAAGTTCAGTTCCCAGGCTCCTCCACCACAAACCTTAAGGTACTCATGCTGGGGCAGCTGGCTGGGCAGGTGCACAGTCTGGTGAGTGCCCCACTGGGGCACCATCACAATGCAGCGGATCTCCTTCACCTGAGGGTTATCTGGAGGACTCACCCCGTACAGGTATCCTGCAATCTGGAGATGAGGGGGTCAGAAACTTCTCAGTACCAACTCAGAATGCCAGAATTTCTTCCCATTCTCAAGGAAAAGGTGGTTTTTCAAAATACAGTTACTTGTTCAAAATGTTACACACGAACCTTATCTCAAACTGTCCCCAGGGTCTGGGAGAATCAAACTTGGGTCATTAGGTTTGGTGGCAAGTGCCTCTCCCCTCTGCACCCCGAACTTCTTAAAAATTTATCATTGGAGCTAGAGAGATGGCTCAGTGGTTAAGAGCACTGATTGTTCTTCCAGAGGACCCGGATTCAATTCCCAACACCCACATGGCAGCTCACAACTGTCTGTGATTCCAGTTCCAGGAGACCCGACACCCTCACACAGGCATGCATGAAGGCAAAAACAATGCATATTAAAAAAACTAATTTAAAAATATTTAATGTACTGTTACTACGTATGTGTATGTAAGAGGACTTGTGTGCACGGAGTGTGGAGGTCAGAGACAAGTCTGTGGACTCCTAGGCTCTCTCCTTCCACCTTTCCAGGGTCCTGGGAACCAAACTCAGTGTCCAGCTTACGCGAGGTGCTTTACCTATTGAGCCGTCTCACCAGCCTCGGGTTGGCTGGTTTTCTTCTCAAGAAACGGAATCCAGGGCCTCGAGCATGCCAGGGAAATATTCTGCGACTGAGCTTTCTCTACAGTCTTTTTCTGTCCTCTTTAAATTTCTCTCTCTCTCTCTCTCTCTTTTTTTTTTTTTTGAGACAGGGTCTCAGTAGGTAGTTCTGGCTGTCTTAGAACTCACTATGGCCTCGAACACACATGGCGCTGTGTTACAAAAGATTTTCTTTTTTTTTTTTACTTTATTATTACGTGTGTACCTGTAGCTGAATGCACGCCATGGTGTGCATGTCAGAGTCAGGGGATAACTGAGGAGCTGGTTCTTTCCTCCCACAGTGGAATTTGGGAACTTGACTCAGGTTTTCAGCTTTGTGCAGCACATGTTTATCCTCTGAGTCATCTGCTGCCCAAGGATTTCTGGGTTTTTAGTTTTAAAACTTTTAAATATATACCTATTTAGTGTGTGTGTATGCATGAGTGCATGTGTGTCACACTGGACATATGGAGGTCACAGGACAATTGACAGGAGTCAGTTCTCTCCTTCTACCCTATAGATTCTGGAGCTCAAAGTGTGGCAGCAGACTTGGCAGCAAGCACCTTTACCTACAGAGTCATTTCACCAGCCTGACATTTTCATACAAGTATATAATGGGTTTTCATTGACTTCTTTGAGAAAGTTTCATTTGGTACCGGCTGGACCACAGAAGCTGGCTTTGAACTCCTGATCATCCTCTACTTCTCAGGAGCTTGGGTTATAGGCCTGTGCCACCACACCAAACTAAAATACAGCTGTCTCAGTTTGTAGCAAACGCTGGCCTTTAAACTTACAGCAGTCCTCTTCCTCAGCTGTCCAGGTGCTGAGATTAAGGCGTATACCACTAGGCCCAGCTGAGTTTAATGTTTCAACACTAAGATTATCAGTATTTTCTAATACTTTAGTATTTTCCATTCATATTTTTACTCTATTTAGATTTTACTTTTGTGAGTGGTTGGGAAAAAAAAAAAAAAAAAAGGACCTTGCTCTTTCCTATCTCAATATCATAAAGTATGCAGTAATAAGATTTGACTATGCATATAAATGAATCTATTTGTTATTTTCTGCCAATAAATTCTACCCCGATAATATTTTCTCTGAACTGCCATAGCTTTGTGAACTGTCTTGATACCCTCCTTTTTGTGCTGTCTTTTTCAAGTTATTCATTCATCCATGAGTCTTGAAACCAGCACCTCAGAGTTCCTGGGATTAGCAAGTGAAATTTACACACAGACTAGGTGGGCTCCCACACACGGCCCAGCTGTGCGCTTACTCACTTGGGCACGCAGATCGGATATGCAGATGAACTTCTTGAGCACATTCTTGGGAAGAATGTAAGTATAACCAGTTTCCTTGATGTCGTCAGATGAAACATAAATGTGATTGGTCCGCAGATGCAGGTTGGCAGCAGAGATGGCCCTATACAACAGACAGGAGTGTCAGCATCTCAGCCCAAGCACATCCGGCAACATGGATGGCCTGGCCACCCCTACCTTCTTGCCCCGCACAGTACCTGACTCTCCATTCAGTCTTTGATGAGAAGGTCTGGGTCTCGTAGTTGCTAGTGGTGGAGGTGATAATCTCATCACCATGCTTGTTGACAGTCCGAGTCTGTGTGGCAGTGAGCTGGGACTGTTCCTTGGTCTGCTTCTCAATCTCAGCTATCTGCTGCCGCTGCTGTGACGGTGCCGAGATCTCCATTCCTAGGATGATGTCTCGAATTTCTGACTGTGTCAGTGAAGCCACATTCACACTGTGGGGACACTGTAAGTTAAACAGGATCCCTCCCCCCGTCACTTTGGCCTTGATGGCAAAGTAGGGCCGGGCAGGAAGAGCATACTTTGCCAAGATAATCCTCAAGTAACGTTTCTATTTGTAAGGGCAACTTTGAGAGGTTTCTCCTCCACCTGTGGGTTCTAGGGCTTGAAGTAAGGCCCTAAGGCTTGATAGCAAGCACCTTTATCCCCTAACTATTCTTTGATGAAATGGAGATATAGTGACACTGTGGAGAATTACCACATCCCAAGAAGCACCACACAATAACACACATGTACTTTTAGCTACTCAGTATCTGTAACTCTTACTTTTTTTCAACAAAAATTGCCCCCATACAGGACAACTCTCAAAAATGGAAACCCCAAATTGGGTGTAGGGATACACACTGATAATCCAGCACTTGGGAGGTTAAAGCAAGAGTAGTGTTGGGAGTTCAAGGTCAGCCTGGGATACATAACGAAACCCTGTCTCAAACACAAGAGAAATCGAGAGAGCAAGAGCAAGAGAATGCATCTGTTCAAAATGGCATCGGTACCTTCACTGAGAATCAGTGGTCAATAGTGAGACTGGATATTGACTACCTTCTTCCTAAGCACCCCTGAGATGCTGTTTTTCTTTTGAGACATTACCTCATGTGGCCCACCTCTAACTCATGCACTTAAAGATAACATTGAATTCCTGATTCCCCTTGCCTCTACCTACCAAATGCTGGGCTTGGTTACAGGCATTACCAAACACAGCGGCTCAAGTTCGAAACCCCAGACCTCTCCCCAGCGGCGCACCTTGCCGTCCGCCCTGTGGCACCTGACCCTCCCTGCTCACTTGTTTTTCTTGCCGTAGTCGGCCAAGATCAGGTCCTTGAGCTGCACCTCCACCTTGATCCATTCCTCGTCAGTCAGCGTGGGCCAGATGTGGTGGGGTTCTGTGATGGTGGTTTTGTCTGGCTTCAGGATCACCTTGGCCCTATCATTGTTCACGTGCAAAGCACGAAGAATCAAGATGAGCCGGGAGAAAGCCTGGGAGGAGATGTGGAAGAGCGTGATGCTGTGGGATGGTCTGTATGTCAAATGTGTTGCTGATTGGTCAATGAATAAATCACTGATTGGCAGTGGCCAGGCAGGAAGTATAGGCGGGACTAACAGAGAGGAAAACTGAGAGAACAGGAAGCTGGGGGGGGAGACACTGCCAGCCGCCATCAGGATAAGGAAGATGTAAAGTACCGGTAAGCCACAAGCCACGTGGCAAGGTATAGATTAATAGAAATGGATTGATTTAAGCTGTAAGAACAGTTAGCAAGAAGCCTGCCACGGCCATACAGTTTGTAACCAATATAAGTCTCTGTGTTTACTTGATCGGGTTTGAGCGGCTTGGGACTGGCGGGTGAGAGAGATTTGCCCTGACTGTGGGCCAGGCAGGAAAACTCTAACTACAGCGTGAGGTCATCAGCCTTGTGGAGATTTCTCCCCTCACCCTGTCCTCACAGGAAAGCAAGCGCTATCTCCAAATTCTTAATGTGCCAACCCCTTACAAGTCAAAAGGCCTCACTCTTTGTATGCACAGCTCAAGAATTTGAAAATGACCTCATCAAGTGTCTTATGGAGATACTGAGGCACAGTATCTTCTCTCTGTTCCAGACCCACCCCAGAGACCCTCTTCCTAAGGAGTCAAATTACCGTGTAGGAGGAGATGGTCTTGAGCCAGTCATCGTAGAGGTTGAAGAGAACCATCTGAGGCTCTGTGGCTTTAAGAATGAGATCCCCAAACTTCTCCACCTTGAGACAAGCCTGGAAGGGGAGCTGGAGCTCGGATCCTTTGATCACAATGTTGGGGAAGTCCAGCAAGTGTACCTAAGGCAAAGTTCAAGGTCAGAGAGAAAGGCCAGAGGCTCAGGCCGACTTTCGTCTATCGTGTTCACCTCTCACCTCCAATGGATCCAGCATGCCCTTCCTGGTGACGATGATCTGTTTAGGCTGTTCCTCCACAGGCAGAGATCGGATCAGGGCAGCCACTTCCTCAGCTGTCTTCCACTTGGCCAACTAACAACCAAAACAAAGAAAACGAAGCTGAGTCTATCTTCCTCAATTAACTAGAAAAAAATCCTAATTTTGAACATTGACTGTTTCTATAATGAACATGAACACAGTTGCTTAACTTAGTAATTAGAAAAAGTTACCTACATGTATAATGATGAATTATAGTTCAGAAACAGCAAAATAAGACAGGGGCCAGAGCAATGGGTCTTACAGAGGACCCGAGTTTGGTTCTCATCACCCCCACCAGGCAGCCCACAATTAACTGCCTCCAGCTCTAGTTGCAGACCCAATGCTTCTGGCCTCTGTAGTTGCTCTCCCCTACATGTAACCACACCCCCACACACAATTAAAATATTTATTTTTTAGAGACATGACCTCACTATGCAGTCCTGGCTGGCCTAGAAGTCACTATGTAGGCCAGGCTGACTTCAAACTCATGAAGATATACCTACCTCTGCTTTTCAACTGCTAGGACTAAAGGCATGTACCAGCATGCCCAGCCTAATAAGATAATTTTCAAAAAAATCTAAATAAAGCCATGTGGTAGTGGTGCATGCCTTTAATCCCATCACTTAAGAGGCAGAGGCAGGTGGATCTCTGAGTTAGAGGCCAGCCTGGTCTACAGAGTGAGTTCCAGGACACTAAGGCTACACAGAGAAACCCTGTCCTGAAAAAGCAAAAGTTAAGACTACTAAAGCTAGGATTGGAGAGATGGCTCAGCGGTTAAGAATACTAGATGTTCTTCCATAGGTCCTGAGTTCAATTCCCAGCAACCACATGGTGGCTCACAACCATCTGTAATGAGATCTGGTACCCTCTTCTGGCCTGCAAGGATACATGAAGACATTACACTGTATATATAATTAATAAATCTTAAAAAAAAAAAAAATACTAAAGCTAAAGAAATGAATCTTGATGGATAAGACTGCGGTGAACACACACACACACACACACACACACACACACACACACACACACACACACACACACACAAAGACTGCGGTGAACCAAGTAAAAACAAGAGCTCATTCTAGAAAGAAAAATATGGACAAAGCCCTAGAAGTGAGATGAGCATTGAGATTTTGGGAGAGTAGGATCTTGGAATAATTATTAAGAGGACTTGTAATTATCATGCTATATGTACTATAAATATAGAAAAGAGAATCGTGACTGGGTAGGTACAGCCCAGCCTGGCATCAAATGTCCAGGAAGCCAAAGGGTACACATTCCCTTTATAAAGACAGAGGACAGAGGGAGAGGCTTAGGAAGATAATGAAGACCTTCACATGCTTGGACCTCCTCCAAGGGCGTGAAGAGCTGACTCACAGAGTCAAGGGTTTACCAGGCAAGTGTGAGGCCATAGTCTGGATTCCCAGCACCCACTTACATCTCAGGCACGGGCAGTCATAACCCTAATGCTCAAGAAGCCAAGTATGCTGACCAGCTCTGCAGATTCACACAAAACATGTCTCCGTCTCTTTGACTGTGTGCAGCCCTGGCTGTCCTCAAACCTATGGCAATCCTCTTCCCTCTGCATCCCGAGTACTGAGATATATGCCACCACACCCAGCAATGCCATCTTTCAATAGAGAAATAGGTATGTTTTCTCACGTTCCCCCTCCCCGCTACCAAGAAGGAGAGACAGTAATGTTCATGGCCTCACTATTATTTTGCGGCTTACCTGACCCAAACGCTTCTGTCCGGCCCACACAGATGTGTGGATTATCTTGAGGAAAAGCTGCCCTGTGCGTGGGTTGAAGATGAAGATGGCCCCATTGATGGGTTTGGTTGTCAAGTTCCCCTCAAAGGTCTAAAGAACAAGTATATTAGTTAGAATGGACTAGACATAACCACCCCAATTCATCCAATGGGTACACATGCTCTCACAGGCACTTGAAGTCTGCAAGCCCACTCTCACCTTGTGGATAGTCACTCTATAAACATTGGTGTCATCCACAAACCAGATAATCTGGTTAGAGAAGAGTTCACCATAGTTCTGAGAGGACAGGTAAGGTTCAGTGGGCTCAGATGAATACAGCTGCAGTCCTTTGCGTATCCGTTCACGTAACACATACAAGGCAGGATTTGCCTTCATGATCTTGGCCATAGCCTGCTGGATGAGAGGCTTGCTGCCTGGAAACCAGTTCCCATAGGCACTGTGAGGACGAAAGGGTCACAAGAACTTAAGCATAGGCAAAAGCCCCAAGGAAAAGGTGAAGGGACAGCAAAGGGATAAAGCCGGTTGGTCAGATGTATGTAACAACCTGCTAATGCATGTACATACGAGAGAGAGTCAGTGACCCAGTAAGATAAAACCTCGTCTTAGCCAGGCAAACTGAAACTGGTGTAAATGGGCTAACGTGTAAGGTGTGGTGGGACACACATTTAGTAGCAGCACTTGGGAGGCTCAGGCAGGCAGATCTCTGTGAGCTTGGGGCCAAGCTGGTCTACATAGTGAGTTCCAGGCCAGCCAAGGCTATGTAGTGAGACTCTGCTTCAAATAATGAAAGAAAACATAGAAGGTACAGAGCTAATGGAAACCCTGCTTCTGAGCCCTGACTCACCTGTGTAGATTATAGGCCAGGTCAATGGCAATGAGCACACCTGTGGGCGAAGGGTAGATGCTCATGTTGTCTGTGGTATAATCCAGGAACTTGGCCCGGGCGTAGCGCTCAATATCATGGGAATCATAGTCCCCCCAGCGTAACTGGATGTCAATCCAATACTTCTGTGTAGTTGTGCTGTCCATCACATCCCTAAGGGCGGAAAAAATTCAAGTTTCCAGGAAACCACAGCATAAGCAATGTCTCAGAATCGTAAGAAGTCCCAAACACTGCACTTAAATCTCAAAACCATCTCCTTTCTCATTCGAGATCAGCAAGATCCTTAGCCAGAGTGGTGATGGCGCACACCTTTAATCCCAGCACCCAGGAGGCAGAGGCATGTGGATCTCTGTGAGTTCAAGGCCAGCCTGGTCTACAGAGTGAGTTCCAGGGCACACAGAGAAACCCTGTCTCAAAAATCAAAATAAAACAAAACATAAAACAAACAAGAGAATGGTGCCTACTCTTGTACAGCACTGGGGGGCGCGGGGCGGTTGAGGCAACAGGATTATAAGGTCAAAGCCAGAATAACAAAACAAAAAGGGCATGGTTAATCCCTTAAGTAACATGGCTATCATAGTAACATAAAGTTCCTGGGTACCTAAAGCTGGGTCACAAAACACTTACTTCGAGTCTGCCAGCAGTGAGGGCCGGGAGACATTCCACTTATAGGAAGCAAAGAGTAGTATATCAGCACAGGAAGAGTTCATCTTATAAGATTTTCGGGGATGGATTGTCTCCTTCTGTACTGTTTCAATTTCCAGAGCATCCAGTTCCTGGTCAAAGACCTGGAGGGAAAGATGAAAAGATTGGACCTCATTATAGAAACCCATTTACAATGAGAACTGATAGAATTTATATGAGGCAATAAGAATCTAATCCTTAATGTGTCCAGGATAAATTTCCCATACTCAAAAGAGCAAGCTGGCTGGGCATGGTGGTGCATGATTTGAATCCCAGCACTTGGGAGGCAGAGGTAAGCAGATCTCTATGAGTTTGAGGCCAGCCTGGTTTACATAGCTCTAGGCCAGGGCCACATAGAAAGACTGTCTCGCCGGGCGGTGGTGGCTCACGCCTTTAATCCCAGCACTCGGGAGGCAGAGGCAGACGGATCTCTGTGAGTTCGAGGCCAGCCTGGGCTACCAAGTGAGTTCCAGGAAAGGTGCAAAGCTACACAAAGAAATCCTGCCTTGAAAAACCAAAAAAAAAAAAAAAAAAAAAGAAAGACTGTCTCAAAAAATCAAAAACAGCAAGCTAATTTAACTATGATCTCTTGGCCTCCACTGCTGCCCACCTGACATAAGTCCATCACGATGCTCTCATGGATCTTCTGCCACAGGTGAGCTCGGAATATCTGGATAAGAGAGATCTTCAGTGTGGGGATCTTGCCATGCATGAAGATTCCTGTCAGGTCCAGCTGCACCTGGAAGCCTACATATACCTGCCAGGAAAGAGAAATGACATTAGAGACCAGAGAGGCCAGTTCTTAGGACAAAATGAAAGCAACAGAAACACCTTTTCTTATCTCCCATGTTGGACAATCACACTCACATTGGCTCGATTGATTGTTGGGGACCACCAGAGGGTGAATCTACGATTAGGAATCTGGTTTAATCCTGATCGCTGAGCATTGGTTAGCTTCTTCCACTTCATGGACTCCTCAAAGCCACTGGCTTTCTCCCTGAGGGGCAGAGGAACCAAATAAGACATGCCCTTGCATCTCCCAGAGCTGGCTAACCCTCACAGGATAACTGAGAAGCAGCAGACCACTAAAGCCCAGCAGTGAGGAGCTCAGGTGGTTGTGACGAGTCCCTGTAAAGAGGACAGAAATAGGTCTTACCAGAACAGACCTTCCCAGGTAGGGAAGTAAGTGCCCTTGAAGAGAGTGTGCTCCAGAATGCCCTCCACACCACCCAGGGCCTGAATCATGTCTGTGCGGTAGTTGTTGAGGTTCCAGAGCTTGCCATCATGCCGCTGATGTGTCCACCAGAAGGGGTTCTGCTTCAAAACCTAGACAGTGGACAGGGACGGTGAAGCTTTGGGTGCCCACCACCGAAGTGACAGGGATGCCAGAAGCTAGTCTGATTTAGAGAATTCCATCCATTCACCACTCCACAAACCTGGTACTGCTTAAAGTCAGTTCGGACACGCCAGCCCTTGTCATAAGCCAATGTGTGCCGGTCCTTCTGGAAGAGAGTATTGATCCGTGGAATGCCTCGATCCCATGAATCTTCTAAATCTTCTAAAGTCAACCGTCTGCCAGAAAAAATAAAGTCAACATCCTTTCTCATGCAAAGAGAAACATTCAACATTCTTTGGCCAAGGATGAGTACAATCAGTCTTAACTCCTAAAAATATACTCTGCCCAAGAATCCACTTAAGACTCACAGTGTTGTGATGCAACCCCCAGTCCTTAGATTGGTATACCCTCCCGGATGCCCACCTGTTCTGAGCAATAGCCTCCTGTCTCTTGAGTGCATACTCAGCCCAGACCCGTTGAGAGTCAATGAACTCGCTCTCCCACGGCTGTATGTAGCGGTACAAGTTGGGAATCAGTTGGTCTTCTTCATGACTCATTCCTGAACGGAAGTGTGTGATACCCACATCTGTTTGCTTGGACCACCTGTTTTGGAAAATCAAGACAAGGGATAAAAGTAAAGTCAAAAGTAATGAAACACCCACTCCCCTCAGAGTCTAAGAAATGAGACTAACACGAAGGTTGCCAAGCAAGCCCTACCTGAGGTCAGACTGGGGGATGAGCACATGGCCCATTGAGAGCATGCCAAGCCCACCCAGCTCTTTAGGGGTGTAGAACACAACAGGGGGGAACCGACTTGGCATCTTGGAGTTCAATCCAATCTTGATACGTGTCTGGATCTTGTTTTCACACTTTACCAGTAAGTCTAGGAGTTCCTGTGTATTTACCACGGCCTCTCGAAAGTATGTCATAAGGCCGATGAGAGCTGTATTCCACTTATTCACAATCTGAAGTTAGTGGGAAAGAGTAAATGCCACATGAGCAATGCAGGCCTTCCAGATCTAGTTAGCTACATCTCTAGTACAAGAAAGCGTTAATCTTAAAATCATTAGTAATTAGAAAACTAAACAAACAACAAACAAAAACCATGAGGTTGCTAGTTCACACCCACCAGGATAGAAATAATCAAGAGAGGGAGGACTGGGCCACTCTGATGGTTCGGTGGGTAAAAGGACTGCTATCAAGCCTGAAGACTTGAGCACAATCCCAAAGCCCACAGAGTTGGAGGAAGAACCCACTTCTGCCTGTAATCCCAGTTCTTAGGAGGCTGAGTCAGAAGGATCAAGAGTTCAATAGCAGTCTGGATTATTGATAAAGTTTCTCTCAAGTAAGCAAACAAATAAACAAAACAAAGGAATAAAGTAAACAAGTTCAAACCCAACATTATGCTCTCGTAGTCTCTAAAAGCACTTTGTAAAATAATCCGGCAAACTGACTCACTATATGCATATTTCGTTAATTTTCACAAAAGCCCTCTGAGCTAGAACTATGGTTACCCTCACTTTACAGAGAAGGGGGAGAGGGCAAGGGTCTCAACAGACCCAACAATCCAACTTGACTCTAGATGTGTACATTAACCATGATTGGGAAGCACCTCCCTCAATTCTCAGTCACTCCTCCATCAGGCTCTGAGCAGTGCAGAGACAGGAGGATTGCTGGAGCTCACTGGCTTCCAGTCGAACCCCAAGCTCTAGGAGAGACCCTATGTTAAAGGACCAGGAAGAGGGTGAAAGAACAGCACAGCACCCCATCCTCCCCCAGTCAGCCAATCAGCCAGCCAGCCAGCCAGCCAGCCAGTCAGTCAGTCAGTCAGTCAGTCTCTCTCTCTCTCTCTCTCTCTCTCTCTCTCTCTCTCTCTCTCTCTCTCTCTCTCACACACACACACACACACACACACACACACACACACACACACACACACACACAACCTTTTAAAGGAGAGGCAGCAGGAATGGGAAGAAAACAAAAAAGGGTAAAAAGAGATAAATACAGTTATAACACATTGTACACAAGTGAATTATACCAAAAACAAAAACAAAAAAAAAAAGAAAGAAAGAAAGAAAAGGGAATAAAAGTAAAAAGCCAAAAAACAAAACCAAAAGGCCTGTCTTGACGAACAGCTTCCTCTAGGAGGCTTCTAACTATCTACTCCAGTTCTGGCAAACTGTCCTTACTGTCTCTACTCACCTCCCATAAAGTCTCATCCACACCATCTGGCTTCCATCCCAACCAGTTCTGAAATAGTTCTAAGGTCACCAGTGACGTCCTAACTGCCAATTCCACTGGCTCCCATTCAGTCCTTATCTAACCGAACTGTTCTTAGGCAACAGACACTGTTCAACACCTGCTCAACTCTGGACACCAGTTCCTGGCAGCCTTGACTGCCCACACCCCAGCACTGTCTCGGTTCTGCTCCACACACCGCAGCGTTTCCCATCATCCTAACCTGCCCTCCTGTCTCACCCTCCACTCTTCCTGGGAGTCTCATGAACCCTTGAGCTTTCAACCTTCACACCATGAGACTCCCAGATCTATCCCTTCCCCACACCCAGGGGTAAATGACAGTATCTTAGGACATGTTTGGTTCTAACACAGGGACTGTTCCTGGCATCTCTGATGGGGAGACGCTGGGGGTAGTGCCAGACAACACACAGAAACTCCCCCAACAAATGACATGGCTGAAAGCGTCCATGTCCATGAATGTGTAACATTACTTTAGGCAGGTGTGCTGGAAAACACCTGCCATTGCATCACCCATGGAGAAACTGGGCATAGCAGCACATGCCCAAAGGCCAGCCAGTCCAGAGATGAAGGCAGGAGGAACACTGAAGACCAAGACCAGCCTAGGTAACACAACAAGACTCCATTTCACCATGGGGGTACAAAAGCCAAGTGTGGTGGTGCACACCACACCTGGATTCTCAGCAGTGACAGGCTGAGGCAGGAAAGCTGTCTCAACTTTGAGACCCTATCACAGCAGCCCTCATCCCACAAATAAACCAGCCAGAACTGACATTCTAAACTACTACACAGTGAAGAATTATAAAGTTAAAGAGGCTGGGCAGTGGTGGCACATGTCTTTAATCCCAGCACTTGTGAGGCCAGCCTGGTCCACAGAGTGAGTTCCAGGACAGCAAGGCTTACACAGTGAAACCCTCTCTCAAAAACCCAAAAACCAGCCTAAGGGAAAATGCAAAATAGATGCTTTTGTTCAAATTAAAATCTCTTACTTTTGCCTTAATCTAAAATCACCAAAATAAAATAAAATCCTCAAATCCCCACAGATGCAGTCTGACAAATTCTTGTAGTGAATTCTCAGAAATAAAGCCCAGTTGACCCAACACTCTAAGCTGCCCTGCAGAAAGCATGGAGATTAGCACACTAGGCAAGGCTGGGAACGAGCAAGCTCAACCTCGGGAGGAGTTGAAAGGGAGGAAGGACGGACCGAGAATGGCAGGGAGCGGAGGCTTAGGGCCCTACATACCTTGGTAAAGGTGGTGGAGCCAGAGGCCATTAGAATCTGACGCACTCGGTTATGGAAGCGCTGCATCGACTCATCATCCACACGCAGGAAACACTGTGCTGTCCGTTCCTTGGTAACCTAAACCACAGAGTCAGTGTTAACTTGTCCCAGAACTTCCAGAGGGGCTGGCGACATGGCTTAGAGCAGGCAACGGTGCTTGTTACTGAGCCTTATTTCCTGAGTTCAATCTCCAGAACCCACAGAGTGGAACTGACTACAAGCTGTGCTCCAACCTCCACACAAGTACCATGGCAATAAATAAAGGTAATAAGCCTACATGGTAGTGCATGCATTTAATCCCAGTACTCAGGAAGCAGAGGCAGGGATGGATCTTGGTGAATTCAAGGCCAACTGGTCTATATAGAGAGTTCTAGGCCAGTCATCACTATACAGTAAGACCTTGTCTCAAATAAAATAAAAAGAAAGAAAAAAAGAAAACGGAGACAGCAGGCCATGGCGGCATGTGCCTTAATCCTAACCTGTGGGAGGTAGAGAGGCAGACTGATCTCTGAGACAATCAGGGCCAGCCAGGGTTACAGAGAAACCCTGTCTACACAAGCAAGGATTAACTGTGATCACCACTAAGCTCGACCCACCCAAGGCTCGTGGAGCTGATAATAAGGTATTTTTGTTCTGTGATCACCCCACTGATGCCAGAGTTACAGGGGTGGTGAAGCGATGTCCTTTCTAGGCTCTACCTCATTCTGCAGGTTCCAGACGCCGTCCTTGTGGGTGAATTCTTCATAGCTGGTACGGCACTTAGGCAGGATGCGGCACTCAAAGCCACACATGTTGAACAGTAGGTTGGGGTTGTCTTTACTGTACACAGACACAAAGCTATTCTCCCACTGGACTGTAGTCACTGATCGTGGCAGCCGGTTTTTGATGTCCCAAAACACTGCCCGACCCCTGTCCGGAGAACACATAGAAATTTCAGTCTGTTTAACACATTTGCATTCAAAGACCAGACAGAAGACACCCCAACAGGCCTATATTCCTCCTACCCAAGACACAACTTCCTCAATAGTAATTGCTTTCTGGGTCCCTAGGATTGGTGTCCTTTTAACTCTTACAAACCCAACTGAGACTCACAAGTTGACATCATGCTTCATGAGGCGCATGCGGGCATCTCGGGGCCAGCATTTCTTATTATTGTAGCCAACAATGTTCTCATTATTGGGGTCTGGATGCTCTGTCAGGTAACGCTGGATCAGATCTCGAGCCTCATCTGCCGTGAACCTACATTAAGGAAAGGTATATGTTGAGGCCCAAATACAGTAGGACCCTTTGAGAAGGCCAGCTCCATGGGTGGGGACCTCATGCCACTCTAGACTTCGTTTCACTTTACAGCCCCAACTCAGCCATTAGTCAACTAAGCTATAAGAGCCACTTCACAGGCACGACATGCTTCAATGTTCTTCAGGCTAGAGGATCTGTCCGTGTTCTTTACCTGAAGAAAATGTGGATGCGATCAATGTATCTACAGAAGAGGCGGATTGGGTGCGCAGCCTCGGTGGCTATGTCCTGGAAACTGAGAAAGTCATTTGGCATCTGAGGAGGCCCAGCCATCTCACTGGCCCGGTGCAACCCCAATACGAGCAAATCCATCACCAAGCCATAGTACTGTACAATGAACGAGGCAAACTGCAGGCCTCTGATGATCCCATATGAATTTGTATGGTTCATGTCCTAGAAAAAAAAAAAGAACCACAACTATTAACTATGGCTAAGGATGGCTGTGTGTGGTCCAGGTACTTCAGAGTCCAATCTCCTTCATTCTCCCTCAGCAAATCCTAACTCAATGGGTCAAACAACCCCTTAACACATTTTTTGCTACTTGCTCCAAGACGGACCTTATAGTTAATGACAACATTGTTCTTGGCTGTCATGTAGTCAGCTATGTTGTGGTCCACAATGAGTCGCAGCAGCCTATTAAGCAAGGTCAAGTCAATCTTTTCATACATCTTCTCAAAGCGGGACTCCAACATGACATTGCACTCGCCCTCACTGGTCTCCCACACATCCTGCAGGTTATTGATACCTAAAAAAAGCAAAAAGACAGAGCTATTGTTGATTAGAAATTCCTTCTCAGGTCTAGTAACCACAGCAGCTTTCAACACATTTCAAAACCCTCTATCTATCATTCATCCATCCTTCCATCCATCCATCCTGGCTGCTACAAGTGTCAGCTTTGCTCAACAACCATACTATTCACTTTGTTTGTTTGTTTGTTTTTTCAAGATAGGGTTTCTCTGTGTAGCTCTGGCTGTCCTGGAACTCATTCTGTAGACTAGGCTGGCCTTGAACTCATAGATCTGCCTGCCTCTGCCTCCCAGTGCCAGGATTAAAGGCGTTCGCAGCCACCACCAGGCAGTATTATTCACTCTTATCATGAAAAAGCGTCAAATGACTATGCAGCCTGGGTAGGAATTTTTATATAGAACACATCCCCCTTTCTCTGCGGGATGCTAACTCCGGCAGTTTTACCTTGGCACCACTTGTAAACAAGCAGCGGAGGTGGTTCTGTGTCAGCAGGCTTGATCCAGGGCGGGAAAAGACGGCGCTTATCTGCTTCATACCACAGGTACTGGTCCAGGTAGGCGTCAGTTATTTTCTCCAGTGGTTCTACATCATAAACTGGCACCAGGTGGCTATAGAGATCCATAAACTCAATGCCCACCTGTGGGAGAAGGAACCTGGCTCACATCAATTCACCTAGTCAACTTGGCACCCTCTAGATGCCAAGAATAAATAGCATAGACCAAATGAAAGCTCAGGGAGCATCTCACTCACTTCCTTAAAGGCTCTCTGTGTGAGGAGGTGACGCTTGATGCGGGACAAAGCCTCATGGGGGTTGTCGTAGGCTTGCTCGATCAGACCCAGCTCCTCCCTCTGAGACTGGTTTAACCTAGACTTCACACTAACAAGCAAAGGAAAAGGTGAATGAGAAAACCCAAGAAGATGCTAAACCAGAAGGACTACACCTTTCTTTGGACTCTGACCACAACGCCGTTCCCTCTCTGTTACCCTCCCAGCAGGAACCCTCCCCACCATTCCTCACCTATAAGCTTCCTTGAGGCGCTCCAGAGCCAAGATGAGCAGCTTGGTGTCGTGCTTGTAGGAGAGTGGAGGGAATGGGATGGGAGAGAATCTGCGGCTCTCCAGCCAATGCACAGTGGTCGTATACACTGCCACTGCCTCTTCTGCCGTAATGTAAGGACCATCCTGCAGGGGACATGGAGTTAGTCTCCCACTATCGTCCAAACCAGTACAAAGCAGGACCCCCATCTGCAGCCCACCTTATCACCCAGCCCTCACACCCGGCCCAGCTGGCCCAACCTTCAGGTAATTGTGCTGCCGCTCCTGCTCTGCCTTTAGGTACAGGCGGGTGAGACGGCCCAGGTTCTTTTTGCAAACAGTCTTGTCTACAGTGGCCCCACGGCGGATTCGTTCACGGTTGTAGTGGGCAGTATTGGTCCACCAATCAGCCTTGGCCTTAACGTACCGAAGAATCATATTCTCTATAGGTGTTGGCAGTCCTGGGACCTGAAAATATAAACACAACGGAAAAGTAATAGGAGCTGAGCACAGTGTTTCACCCCTGTGTCCCAGCATAAAGGCAGATAGATCTCTTGAGTTGAGACCAGCCTGGTCTGCACAGTTACAGGTCAGCCAGGACAACGCAGTGAAACAGTCTTAAGAAAGGAGGGGTTGGGAGCGATAGAAGGTGGACATTAAGGGTGCATTAATCCTAACCTCAGGAAGATGAATGGCTGTGCCTCCTTGGAGGCGGAGGAAAGCCTACCTTCCAGGGAATGTTGGCCTTCCAGCAGCGCCAGGCTTCACTGAGATGCTGCAGAATTGTCCGGGCCTTGTTCTGTTTGATGCCTTCAGGCATCATGTCCAGAATATCGTGCATCACAGCTGCCCTAAGCTCGAGGTCAAAATGGGACTCCACTCGTTGCTTTGTTACTGTCTTCGCCACCCCCTTTGAGTGACGGCCTACGAGTGAAGGGGGCCCAGAGATTAGATCAACAAACAGTAACAAGTGTCCATATGCTCCACACATGCAAAAAGACAAGCCACTTCAGACAGTCACAACCATACTTCGGAGGAACTTCTGCTGCAAATGCATGATAGCTCACATCCCACAGAGCAGCCCCAGAACCACACTACTAGGTCAGACTCATGTGAAACAAGCGAACTTAGAAGCAAGACTAGACGACACACGCAGACCAAAGCATGGGACAGCAGGCACCCTCATCTACCTGTGAAGCCATGAGACACCGCGGGTAGAGAAAGTCACTTACCTTCAAACTGCCGGGCCAGAAGGTTGCCCAGCCATCGCTCTAGCAAAGGGGTAATTCCACGCATGAAAAACAGCCAGACTCTCCAGCCAGCAGCCCAGAAACCACAGCCGGGGCCTTTTCCTACAGGGCCCTGCAGTCAAGCAGAAATCAGGAACATAAATGAACAATTCTTTTACAGAAAGATAGAGGTGGAGAAAGAAGAGCCATTTGTCAGGCTGCTGAGGTGACAGGGTAAATGCTCTGGAGTCCTCAAAATCTAGAACAGGGAAGCATATGAGAACTTTAAGGCATGGAATGAATCAGTGGTAGGTTTGGGGAGGAAGTGCTGAGATTCACCAAGTATGGTAATGACACAGTCAAGCGAGTCTCTCCAAGGAGGTCCCGGGGAAGAACTGACTTCAGGGAAAAGGCCAAAGAGCAGCTGAGAAGGTAGCAGCGAGGGCAGCTCTCACCGTGTTGAAGCGGTAATAGATGAGATGCTTCAAGTCCTTGCACATGCGGATCTGGCGCATCAGTTTGTATTTGTATCGATACATGCCAGTCAACTGCCCCACGTGGGCGAATATATACTGCAATCCATCTGCCAGCTGCAATAAAATGGCCCTCAGACTTAGAGCCTGAGCCCGCTCCACAGCCTTCACCCTGCCTCCCCACCTGGGCAGAGGTCCGGGCAGCATGGCCTCACCTGGAAGGCATCCACATTGCCCAAGCGATATTGCACATGACTGTCCACAACCAGCTTAGTTAAACGCAGTACCTCCCGACACAGATGGAAAGCATTCCCAAAACGAGATTTCTTTCTTTCCTGAAAAGCCAAGAACAGAAAGAACATTAATGACAGTGGCCACAAAAGGAGGTATACAACAGTGCCATCCATCCCTAAGCCCAGCGGAGCCCCGAGGTCTGATGACGGCACCTTGGTGGTGAGTGTCTTGACAGGCTTCAGGTTGAAGTTGTAGTCCAAGTGCAGGTAGTTGAGGTTCTTCCGGTGAATGAGGAGGTTGAGCATGTTGTAGCCTTGGCGGCAGACCTGCAGGCCCACCTCCACCCAGTCTAGCTTTGTGGACTGAAAGAATTTGGTAGCTTTGAACGAGCGGAACAGATACCTGGTGAGAATAAAGGAGAGTTAAAGCTGGCACATTGACTCTCCTACAGCGGAAGTGTAGCAGGGCCTCCAGCACCTTACCTCTTCTTCTGGGCTTTCGGGGGCCGATGCTTGAGGGCATTCAGCACATAGTACTTCAGCAGCTTCTGGTAGGAGACTCGCACCTTCACAGGCTGCCCAGCAGGACAGTGCTCCCGATACCTGTTTAAATTAGCCCATCAGAGAATTGCCCACCTCTCCTTCCAGACACTCTGGGAAAGGCTACATGCCCATCCAGATTGGAGTCTTTTCTCCTATGTTATACCTCTACTACTGGCCCCTTAGGTAGAAACCTTACCAGTTCTTGACAAGGGGTATGTCCAGGGCCCGGCGGGTACGACCAGAGCGTAAGTTAAAGGGCCGTGGTGCCCAAAGTAGGGCAATGCCATTGGCTGTATTGTCTGTATAGAGGGGTGTGTCCTTCAGGAAGGGCTCCACAAACTCTGGAAGTTCAAATTCCTCATCATCATCAGGCAGTGGTTCCTGGCTCTGAAAAAGAAATCCTCAAGTGTTCATTTTCCACTCACTGAGCGCAGACTTGAGATGAGCGGAAAACTCTCTGGGATGAAGCATAGTAGCTACACAGGTCACAAAGACTGGGATGCCGGACAAGAGAAGCCCTAAAGAGCCTGGCAAAGGATCCAAGGGAGCAAAGAAAAAGACAGGGCTAACCAGGAAACCAACCCTTCCACTTACCACTAAAAGTCTCCCAAAGAGCTCCCGTGCCATACCACAGGAGGTGACCGCTGCAGCCAGTTCCCACCAAAGGCCAATGAGCTTAGGGAAGGAGGCCTGAAACCCCAGCACTTAGGAGGAGGCTAAGACAGAAGGACTAAGAGTGCAAGACCAACCTGGAACTACACAGTAATTCTGTGCCAACCTGTACTACGCGTCCAAAAATAAAACTGTGGGGTAGAGATTGGTAAGAGGCAGAAAACTTACCTAGCATGCACCAGACCCCAAGCTCATTCAGGACTCTCACACCCCCGCACCTCCAAAGAACGTGATTTCCTCTTACCTTGACTGAGTGTCTATGAGAGATCGGGTTGATCAGAGGATCAAAGTAGAAAGCTGGCAAATCGGGATCCTCGGTCTTGATGAACACCACGTTAGGAGTGTGGTACCTACACGGAAAGAAGAGTCAGCCAAAGGTCTGCTCTGGCCCAAACCATACACCGGCTTTCTCCTGTCTAACTGCTGTGTTCCAGGCAACTTACCAGGTCAGGTGCACATGGTGTGGAAGGTTGTTATACAGGTAAGGAAAAGCAATCTTGTACTCAGTACGAATAGGCTGACGGATGATGATCTTATTAATATCATTGAATTCATTCCAGTCTTCATCCCTAGAACCGGAAATCAAATGAGTAGTCTAGTTCCATTGCTAGACAAAGATCTTAAGGATAAGGATTAGATTTTAATACATACAAAGTGCCTAAAATTGATATTCTCCCCAACTTACTGTAGGTTGATATCTCGAACCAGAGGTTCAAATTTGGGTCCTCCAGGAATGGCCATATTGAGTGCCTTAGAGGTAAAGAAGGCCTTCAGATCAAACAGATAGAAGTAGTTGTCATCCACCAAGTCAGTCAGAAGCTGATTGGCCAATCGGTAGAGAGTGGACATCATAGGCAACGTGAACTGCCAGCGTTGGTAAGTGGAACCATTAACATACCTAGGGAAAAGATGGAGGGCCCATATCAAGTAGGCATTGAGACAAGCCACTTACCTAGTGTCTTCCCACAGCTATAGTTTCCAGAACTCTCACGGGATTAGTTCCACTCACTTCCTACTGTCTCTCAATGGCTGGTGGTCATAGAACCAGTCCAACACAGGGGCATCCTCCTCAGGGTCCAGCTCCAGCTGAATGGCTTCCAGTGGCTCAACATCTAAGATGTTGTCAGCATAATCCAGGGGCGGTTCCTCATCATCAAAAGGGGGGAACCGCATCCTCTTGAAATGTCTCCTGTCTCTTTTTTCTCGACGCATCATGATCCACATTGACCTAAAAGGCAAGACCATCATACAACAGTTTCTACCTATGGATCCTCAGCTGCCACTGCCACCACCCCTACCCCTAAGCGCCATATGAGCCGCCACCACCCACCACCACCATCACCCACCGCTGCCACCCACTGGACTTCAGCCCTTCTCACCCCCACTGGGAGATGTAAACTGGCTCAATAACCCAGGGAATCTCGTTGACAAAGGAAATGGCTCCAGTGATGTGGTACAGAACAGGTACATCCCGAATCTGCTCCCAAGGCATGGGCATGTTCTCTAGAAGCTTGAGAACTGCATGAGGCATGTACTTGAGGGCTCTGCAACATTAGGAAGAGAGACCATTAGAAATGACCAAGTGTTCTGTTACTTGTCCCTTGCTGACATGCCAGAAAGTTATCACATGTTCCACAGAAAATGCTGCCTTATAGTCCAAAGCCCCAAATTAGGACTCAGGTCCTACATGACTAGGAGTCCTGCCTTCCCAGCTCCACCTTCATCTAGTGCCATTAAATGTCTTAGTTCATAATCCTCACTCAGCCTCTAAATGAACAGCTGTCCTTTCGAAGGCACCTTCCTTCTGCCCTTCATGTAAATACCAACATATCCACTATACTGCAACCATCTGTTGCTCTTCTATCATGCCACTCAACTGTATGCTCTTAAAGGAGAGGATCAATACTGTCTGCCCACAGCTATATCCAGAGCACCAAGAGCAAGATTCAATAATAATAGTAATGATGTTCGTTGTTGTTTGAGACAGGGTCTCACCACAGAGTCCAGGATGGCCTGGAACTCACTATGTAGAACACAAGATTCACCTGCCTCTGTCTCTCGTGTGCAGGGATTAAAGGCCTGTGCTGCCACATCTGGCTTTTGCTGATGTTTTTAACAGAGCTGCTCATGGAGTAGTCTAGGCTGGCCTCAAGCTTGTAATCCTCCTGTCTCTGCAACCCAGAGATTATAGTAATGTAGAGGCATATACTTCCGTGACTGGCTAAGAAATTATTTTTGGAATAAAACTTCCAAGGCTTCCCTACATCAATTCATTAACTAGCCAAATTTTTGTATCCAAATGGAATGCTAAGAATCTCTGCAGCTTAGGGTTGAAGAACTAACAGTAGTACAGAGATCCCAGGAATTAAACACCCTAAACCCCCAAATTCTGGTGACTGAACGAACATTTTACAATGACATTACCAGGGCAAAGCAAAACAATGGCGAAAGCAGAAGAGGTGACCATTATCACGGAATTCCAATGGTCTTGCCTTACTCTTACAATCATCACTAAGTGCGGTCAGGAGCTATGTTCCACGCTGAGCATGGTGGCATCTGCCTTTAATTCCAGCACTTGGGAGTCAGAGGCAGAGAGACCTCTGTGGGTTCGAGGTCAGCCTGTCCTGGTCTCCAGCCAGGGCAACAGAGAGAAACCCTGTGTGTGTGTGTGTGTGTGTGTGCAGGGGTGTCATGTTCCAAACATAGTCCCTCTATCCATCACTGTCAATGCAGTTACAGGGAAAGGAAAGACACCAAACTCCACATGAAATTATTCCAGGATGTTGCTTACTTACCCCAAATAGACCCTTTTGTCATGGCGGAACTTCCTGTTGGTCATGTCTCCATGGTCTCGAATGATCTTCCTGACATGTTCTGGGGGCATGTCTTCCTTCTGAGCATCCACAAACCCAAATTTCCGCTTCTCGGCATAGCGCTTGGCCTGCAACTGCTGCCATTTTCGAGCTACAAAGGCACCTCAGTGTAAAGGGCTGCACACTCTCACCCTAACTATCCCCACTCTGGCCCCTACGGCAACCCCCGGCATTCTGTGGCAACCCCCGGCATTCTGTGGGAAAGAGGCATACTCGCCGCCAAGTCTAATTCCGTCATTGTAATGCAAACCCCATAAGGGAGTGGTTTTGTCTCCACGGCTGTAAAAACACACACACACACACACACACACACACACACACACACACACACACACACACACACACACTTAGCTCCTCCTGCAAACAACAGGTGCTTCCAATCTTTCAATGATTTGACTGAAGGTAAAAAAATTAAACTCGGCTAACAGGGGAGCGGACCCCTGATTGACCTGCCTACAGAGAGATAAAGTGAAACCCGCCGAACACGTTCCGGCCCGCACGCGCGGTACCCACTCGTCCCGTTCCCACTCGCCCCTTACCTTTCTCCTGCAGCTTCTCCTCTGACATGTAGTCCGGCAGCGGGGCTAGAGGGCCGGGAACCGGGTTACCCGGCCCTCGGTAAGGAAACACTCCGGCCATGCCGGAAGAGTCGGGGAAGGACAGGGAAGCCAAAACTAAGCCGCTAGGCCCGGGCCCACAAGGGGCAAATGGAATGCGTCCGGAGCCACCTGGCCTGCACGCTAGCCGGGCTGAGCGCTCGCGGCCTGGGCCTGACGCAGCTCCTCAGGCCGCTCGGCCCACCCGACCGTCTGCAGCCCAGCCTCGGACGCCCGCCACCCCACCTGTCGCCCCTCACTCAGGTAGCGGCTCCGAACGCAGAGCAATGGCGGAAAGACGACGTCCGCCCCGCGTTCCCAACTCCAGGAAGTGCGCAACCGGGGTCAGAAACTCACCCAATAGGCGCAGAGCTGCTCTGAAGGATTGGCGAGCAGTCCAATTGACGTTGGAGCCCGCGCCGAGGGGGCGGGTCAAAAAGTGGAGGGGTGTGGCCAGGGTGGGCTCGCGCCCCGCCTTCCGCCAGTCGGATCGGCTTAGGAGGCCTTTAATAGAATTGATGTTTTAATTGCCTGTTGGCGTTGCTCCCCCAAAAGTCAAAGCCATTACAATTTTAAGAAGTTTACCTACGATGCACATTTTTCCTGTATTTATTGTCATGAATTCAGAGCTGATATGTAGTACTAGCTTCAACTCAATGAATCCTTTGTTCTTGTGTGCGTTTATTACATTATCGTTAGAGTTCCTACTATGTACCAAGGAGTCAAACAATTCTTGGAAGCCCAGAGCAACAGGAAGGCTGACAAGAATGCAAGATCTGGACTGGGAATGTACCTCGGAGTGCCTGTCTAATTGTACAGGAGACCCTTGCTTCATATCTTCTCTAGCACTGAATAGACCCGTGGAGCATGTCTTTAATCCCAGCACTCCTGTGGGTGAAGGCAGGAGAATCAGACATAGAAGGTCTGGGGCTGGAGAGATGGCTGAGTGATTAAGAGCACTACTCTTCCAGAGGACCTAGTTAGATTCCCAGCACTCACATGGCAACTCAAAACAGTCTATAATTCTGATTCCATGGAACTTGATACCCTCTTCTGGCCTCTATGGACACTGCACATACGCGATACACATAAATACATGAAGCCAAACACCCATACACATAAAATAATTTTTTTTCTTTTTCAAAAAGAAATTCAAGGTCATCCTCAGTCGTGTAGAGTTTAAGTCCAGTCTTTGCTACATGAGACCACATCTCAAAAACAAAACATACCAAAGATTCTTTCTCCCTTTTTTTTTTTTTTTTTTTTTAAAGTGTTTTGCCTTTGTGTATGTGTATGCTCCACATACATGCCTGGTGCACAAAAAGGTTAAAAGATGACATCAGATCCCCTGGGACTGGAGGTGGTTGTGATCCACCACTTGGATGCTGGGAACCTGGGTCCCCTGCAAAAGCAACAAATGTTTTTAACCCCTAAGCCATCTCTCCCAACCCCTAATTTCTTGTAAAATTTGTAATGCGCCGGGCGGTAGTGGCGCACGCCTTTAATCCCAGCACTCGGGAGGCGGAGCCAGGCGGATCTCTGTGAGTTCGAGGCCAGCCTGGGCTACCAAGTGAGTTCCAGGACAGGCGCAAAGCTACACAGAGAAACCCTGTCTCGAAAAACCAAAAAAAAAAAAAAAAAAAAAAAAAAAAAACCTTGTAATGCAGTGTGATGGGCACTGACTGCCAATCATGCTAAGTTGCTTTCAGGGCAAGGGTTTTTTAGCTTAATGCTTGCTTATTATAAGTGAGGCCCTAGAGTTAATGCCCGGCACTGCAAGCAATGAAATAAACTAAAAAATAAAATAAAAATCCTTCCAGTCATGGTAGTAATCCCAGCACTGGGTTGGCAGTATCAAGTGAATCTCCATGAGTTCAAGGCCAACCTAGCCTATATAGCAAGTTCCAGGACAGCCAGGGCTACGCAGAGAGACTGTACCAAAAATAAAATAAAATAAAAATCCTGCCGGGCGGTGGTAGCGCACGCCTTTAATCCCAGCACTCGGGAGGCAGAGCCAGGCAGATCTCTGTGAGTTTGAGGCCAGCCTGGGCTACCAAGTGAGTTCCAGGACAGGCGCAAAGCTACACAGAGAAACCCTGTCTCGAAAAACCAAAAATAAATAAATAAATAAATAAATAAAATAAAAATCCTCCCTTGGAAGATGGGAGGAGTTAGCCTAGAAAAATTAAAAATGTCTTAGGGGGATTTCATTGGTTGTATCTTTCTTCTCTTATTTCTCCTTCCTCTATCTGACAATGATCGCTTTTAACTCATGCTATAGACAAAAATTAATTCAGTGTGAATTGTAGACCTATAAGGGCTAAAAAACAAAAATCTTAGAAGAAAACATAGGAGCAAGACTGGGGATGTGTTGTAGTAGACCATTTCCCAGCATTGCAAGGAAGGGGCAGGCATTTTAGACTGTCAGAGGTATGTGGATAAGAAGGATTTGACCTAAGCAAATGAACAGAAACAAAGTAATTCCAGATAGCAGAAACTGCTACAATAGAACTCTTTTGTTTATATTACTCTCTGCATTGTTAAGAATTGAAGCCAGGCTGTGGTGGTGCATGCCTTTAATCCCAGCACTCAGGAGGCAGAGGCAGGCAGATCTCTATGAGTTTAAGGCCAGCCTGGTCTACAAAGTGAATTCTAGGACAGGCTCCAAAGCTACACAGAGAAACCCTATCTCAAAAAACCAAACCAAAAAAAAAAAAAATTGAACCTAGGCAGGCCAGGGAGTGGCACATGCCTTTCATCCTAGCACTCTGGAGGCTGAGGCAGGTGGCTCTCTGAGTTCGAGACCAGCCTAGTCTACAGAGAAAGTTCCAGGACAGGCTCCAAAACTATACGGAAAAACAACAAATAAATAAATAAATAGATAAATAGATAAATAAATAAATAAATAAATAAATAAATAATACAAAATAAAGAATTGAACCCAGGACTTGACACAAACTGGAGGGGCCCTCTACCACTGAGCTATGTCCCCAGGCTCCTGGAGTGAACATGCCGAAATAGTAGTTTCCAACACTGGGGAAGCAGAGGCAGGAAGGTGGGAAGTTGAAGGCCAACCTGGGCTACATAGCAAGACCTTCTTAAAAGAGGAGAGCAGAGGGGAGGAAATAAAAGGCCAGGAGAGGGGGCAGAGCAGAGGAGGATGGGGAGAAATGGGAATGAGAGGGAGGGAGGAGAGGAAGAGAGCAAATTTAGGAAGAGAAATCACTCTGTAGAAAGATCTGGCAGATGAGCCTGGCAATGGTAAGAAGTGTAGCTTCAGCATTATCATGGTCACCATAGTGAGGTCTTTGTAATGACCATGACTTTGTGTTAGACATCAGTCCACACTCTGTAAAGTTCCAACAGAGTCTGTAGTTTCATTAATGTGACAGTGCGACCATCAATGTTCTAGTCTGATTGTCACACTATGGTTATGTGTAAGTGTTCAGAAGCTGGAGAGATGGCTCTGTGATTAACAGCACTTGCTGATTTTGCAGGGAACCTCCGTTTGGGTCCCACCACCTACATGGCAGCTCATAACGACTTGTAACTCCAGCTCCAGGCAATCTAACACCCCCTTCTGGCTTCCACAGGCACCTGCATTGCGTGTGCTGCACATACATACACCCAGATGCTCACACATACTCATACAGAAAAAATAGATACATCTTTTTTTTTTCAGAGCTGAGGACCGAACCCAGGGCCTTGCGCTTGCTAGACAAACACTCTACCACAGAGCTAAATCCCCAACCCCCAGATACACGTTTTTAACAGTGTAAAACTTTGTTTGTTTTGATTGATTTTTTTTTTTTTTTGATACAGGGTTTCTCTATGTAGTCCTGGTTGTCCTGGAACTTGCTATACAGTCCAGGCTGGCCTTGAACTCAGAGATTCACATGCCTCTGCCTCCCAAGTGCTGAGATTAAAGGCATTCGCCACCACTACCCTGCAAAAGTGTTAAATGTTTTAAACTAAGTGAATAGTGTAGAGAAAGTCAACATAATGTTTTTCTTTTTATTATTAATTTTTAAGTTGAGAGCTGGAGAGATGGCTCAGCTGTTAAGAGCACTGACTGCTCTTCCAGAGGTCCTGAGTTTAATTCCCAGCAGCCACAGGGTGGCTCACAACCATCTATAATGAGATCCAGTGCTCTCTTCGGGTATACACGCAGGCAGAACACTGTACACATAGTAAGTAAATAAATCAAGAGAAATCCTAAAAAAAAAAAAAAAATTAAGTTGATACTTTAAAACTGTATTTTTATTGCTATGCCAAGAAATGTCTTCACATACATACACACACACACACCTGTACAGTCTTCTGAACCACATTACTAAGACAATTTCATTCCATGGAGTTCATTCATTTAAAGTGTTTAATTTAGTGAATTTTAATATGTCTGTTGAGTTATTATTATTTAATTCTAGAACATTCTCATCATTACAGAAAGAAATATTGTAACCATTAGAACTCTCTATTTCTTCCTTAGCCCCAGGATTCTGTCTTGGAGTTCACATATTCAATATTTCTTTCTTTTTTTTTTTAAAGATTTATTTTTATTATGTATACAACATTCTGCCTCCATGTATCCTTGCATGCCAGAAGAGGGCATCAGATCTCATTACAGATGGTTGTGAGCCACCATGTGGGTGCTGGGAATTGAACTCAGGACCTCTGGAAGAGCAGTCAATGCTCTTAACCTCTGAGCCATCTCTCCAGCCCCTCAATATTTCTTATAGATATATTGTTGAGCAGCGAGGTCTTTCGTGATTGGTAAAATTTCTTTCACTCCACATAACATATTTAAGGTTCACACTTGTTTTAGTATGTATGTCTTCTTTAAAGAAATGTCTATTCATAGCTGGGCAGTAATGGTACACCTTTAATCTCAGCACTTGGAAGGAAGAGGCAGTCGGAGCTCTGTGAATTCAAGGCCAGCCTGGTCTACAGAGTGAGTTCCAGGACAGCCAGAGACACACAGAGAAACCCTGTCTAGAAAAACCAAAAACAACAACAACAAAAAATATCTATTCAGAGACAGGGCGTAGTATCATATACTTGTATTATTAACATTGGGGTTCAGAGGCAAGAGGATTGACAAGATTTTTTTTAAGGTGCTAGGAAGAGATGGCTCTTCCAGAGGATCTAGATTTGATTCCCAGCACCCACGTGGCTGCTCACAACCTTCTGATACCAAGGCCCTGTTCTGGCTTCCTAGGGGACCAGGCACACACTGGATCCATAGACATACAAGTATTCAAACAAACACAGAAGGTAACAAATAAAAAGGAAAAAAAAATTGCTCAGATCCCTTGCACTTGTTTGATGAGACTGTGTTCCAGGCTGTTCTCAGCCTCATGGATCCCTCTGTCTCCATTCCTGAGTGCTATAATAACAAGTATACACCATCATACATTTGTGAGTTGTCATGTGGGTGCTGGGAATTGAACCCAGGTCCTCTGGAAGAGCAGTCAGTACTCTTAACCACTGAGCTATTTCTCTGGCCACCCCCCAGCCTCCTTTTTTAAACCTTTTATTTCATGTATTTTATGTGTATGAGTGTATACATGTATGTATGTACACTCCATGTTTGCCTGATACCCACAGAAGACAGGACGGTGGATCACCTGGAACTGGAGTTACAGATAGTTGTAAGACACCATGTGGGTGCTGGGAATCAAGTCCAGTTCCTCCGGAAGAACAAGTTCTTAACCACTGAGCCATCTCTCCAACCCCCTCCTTTTCTTTTGAGATTTATCTGTTTATTATTTTATGTGTGTATGTTTTGCCTGCATGTATGTATGTGCACCATGTACATGTCTGGTATCTGTGGAGACCAGAAAAGGGCATTAAATCTCCTGAAAAGTAGAGTTACAGATGATTGTGAGCACCCATGTGGGTGCTGGGGATCGAACCTGGGTCCTCTGCAAGAGGAATAAATGCTCTTAACCACTGAGCCATCTCTCCTGTGTACCAGCCTTGACAGAGTCTTAGTAAACTTTCCAAGCTGCCCTTGGATTAGCTCTGGAGCCCAGACAAGCCTTGACCTCGCTATTGTCCTCCATCAGCCCACCCGGTAGTTTGGATTTCAGGCCTGTGCCACCAGACCCAGCTCCCTTTCACTTTCTGGGTGGCGTTTAATGACACAGCATTTCTAATTCATATAAAGTCTAACTTGTTGGTCTCTTTTATCACTTACGATTTTGGTGTCACAATGATTGGAACTCATCATCTAACTCAGGTCACAAAGGTCTCAGCCTCCAATTTCTTTTTCCATGTTGGGGGTGCTAGAGAGGGAACCCCAAGGCTTGCCCAGGCCAGCAAGTGTTTTTGATTGGGTTACACCTCCACCCTACTCCTGATTTCTTCTAAGATTTTTTTTTCTTAGTTTTGACTTTTACTTATAGGGCTATGATTTACATTAAGTTAATTTCTGGGAGTTGGGGATTTAGCTCAATGGTAGAGCACTTTGCCTAGCAAGCACAAGGCCCTGAGTTCAGACCTCAAGTCTGGGGGAAAAAAAAGTTAATTTCTGGATATAGTATGATACAGGGATCCAAATGTCTTCTTTCACGAGAATGCTGGCTAGTTTTTATGTAAACATAACACAAGCTAGAGTCATTTTGGAAGACTGAACCTCAGTTGAGAAAATGCTCCCACCAGACAGGCCTGTGAGCAAAGCTTTGGTGCATTTTCTTGGTTGATGACTGATGTGGGGAGAGCCCGGCTCACTCTGGGCAGCACCATCCCTGGGCTGGTGGACCTGGATGCTATAAGAAAGCAGCTTGAGCTGCCTCCCGAGTGCCGGGCAGTGGTAGCACACGCCTTTAATCCCGGCACTCGGGAGGTAGAGCCAGGCAGATCTCTGTGAGTTCGAGGTCAGACTGGTCTACAGAGAGAGATCCAGGACAGGCACCAAAACTACACAGAGAAATCCTGTCTCAAAAAGCAAAAAAAAAAAAAAAAAAAAAAAAAAAAAGCAGCCTGAGCAAGCCAGTAAGCAACGCCATGGCCTCTCTATCAGCTCCTGCCTCCAGGTCCCTGTCTTGTTTGAGTTTTTGCCCTGACTTCTCTTAGTAATGGTCTGTGCTGTAGAAGTATAAGCTGAAATAAACCCTTTCCTCCCCAGGTTGCTTTTGATTGTGGTGTTTTATCACAGCACGAAACCCTAAGACAGCCAGCACAATTTATAGAAAAGGCCATTCTTTCCCTACTGAAATGCCTGGATACTTTTGTCTGAAATCAATCAACTGACTGTGTGTTTATTTTTACTTCAATGCTAGTCATTGATGTACATGCTTGCCTTTATATTCTTGTGATTGTTGCGCATGCATGTAAAAATTACTTTCAGTATAAAAGTTACTAATCTAATTTTTAGTTTTATTTATTATTAATGTATGTATGGGAAGGACAGCCTTTCCATGGCACACATCGGGAGGTCAGAGGACAACTTCATAGAGCTTGGTTCTCTCCTTCCACCGCTACATGGGTTCCAGACAGTGAACTCAGGTCCTCAGGTTTACGAGGCAAACTTCTAACAGGTCCTTGTCTATTTGATTTTGTGAGGCTGAGCACTGAATTTAGAGGCCAGCAGTGGTGGCACATGCCTTTAATCCTAGCACTCAGGAGGCAGAGGCAGGCGGATCTATGAGTTCAAGGCGAGCCTGGTCTAAAAGCAAGTTCCAAAACAACTAAGGCTACATAAAGAAACCCTGTCTTGAAAACAAAACAAAAACAACAACAAGAAAAAAGGAGAATTGAACTTCGGAGTACTTGAATGCAAATGCTCTATCACTGAGCCATAATCCCAGTCCATAAAAAGTTAATAAAGAAATAGAACCATGGGGCTGAAGAGGTGGCTAAATGGTTAAGAACTCAGGGGAGTCAGTTTCCAGCACCACAGAGTAGCTCACAACCCCTGTAACTCCAGGGGCTCAGACACTGTCTTCCGGCCTCCTCAGGTTTCTTTGTACACATAGCGTACATTCACACAAACACATACAACCAAATAAAAATAAAACCTAGAAAGAAAGAAAGGAAGAAATGGAGCACTAGATCTGGGACTGTAGCTCACTGGCCGAGTGTTTGCTTTCTATACATAGGATCCTGGGTTCAATCCTCAGCAGCACACACACACACACACACACACACACACACACACACACACACACACACAAAGGAAAGGAAGGAAGGAAGGGGAAAGAAAAAAGAAGGAAAATAGAACCAGTCGAGTGGCGCACTATAGTGTGGCTGTTTCTTCTCAGTTAGACTCCACCATTCTGGTCATGAAGTAGACCAGCTGTGATCACTCACATGAAATCCTAGTGAAAAATCACAAGGCTCACTCACCCACCCTCAAGGTCATACAGGAGGTAAACATTTGCTGGGCAAAGTGGCGATGCATTTTTTTTCCTGAGTCATCCCTGCTGGGGATGGAGTTCCTAGAAACATAGATGTCCAAGGTTACCCATGCTCTTATAAACAGCCCTGATAACATGAGGTCACCACGGTGGCCTGGAACAGAACCCTTTCTTTGGTTTGTTAATGTCCTCTTTATCTGGGGTGGATAGACATAACAAAGAAAAAAGAGAAAGTTGGGCTGGCAGGATGACTCCATGGATAAAGGAGCTTGCTACCAAGACTGATCCTGAGTCCCACCCTCTGACCTACACAGTAGTGGTAGGAAAGCGACTCCCTCTCTCTACACATACGTGCTGTGGGTGCTCACACACATGGGCTATGACAATAAAGTCTCATAAAGCTTGTGAAAAAGATTTGCTAACAAGGACAGAATCTTCTGTTCACGTTTCCTCCTCACAAGGAGGCCGATTTCAGCCCGTGTCATGGCACATGTCTATGTTTTGGGCATGGAGAGTTCAAAAGTGCCCTGGGCTGCACAGTGAGACTGTGTTTAAAGGTTGTTCACTGACTGAACTGATTATTTTAGTATGTATTTCCACATCACATTTCTAGCATTTCCCAACTAAGAAGCACGGCTCCTCTTGGGCCTTCAGTGTCGGGAGTTCCTGATTCACCTTCCCCTATAAAAAGGGACAGCGCCTGGCTCCCAAACAAACAAACCAAAGCAAGAAACGGTCGGTCGAGGGTGAGCTGGCACCACATCCATTTATGCAAAAATGAACTTGGTTTGTTTGAGTCAAGGTCTCACTGTGTAGTCCTGGCTGCCCCGGCCTTATAGACCATCTGGCCTTGACCTCACGGACATCTGCCCACCTCTGCCTCCAGCGTGCTGGACTAAAGGTGCATGACTTGGCTCAAAAATTGATTTTTTATGTATTTATATTGTTGCCATGGGGTCTTTTATAACCCAGCCTGGCTTCAAACTTGAGAGATGGGGATGACTGGACCTTCTGACCCTGCTGCCTGCATTTCTCAAGGGCTGGGCTTATAACCCTGCACTAACATGCCTGGTCTATGTAAGTGTGCAGTTGTAGGGATGGAGTCTAGGGCTTAGTGAGTGCTAGACAAGCACTCTACCAATTAAGCTACAACCTCAGCCCAGTTATTAACATCATCAAAATTTCAATCATATTGGGAGAAGTTGGGAGTAGATGGGAGGGAGTCCATGGGAAGCTGGAGAGGAGCTGTGCCAGTACTCAGGGGACTGATGTGAGAGATTTATTTCAAGTTTGGTACTGGCGTGGCTACAAAGTGAAACTCTGTCTCAAACAGAGAAAGAAAGAAGCATGAACTGGTTAATAAAACTGGAGAGCTATCCAAAGAGTTAAGCAGATGGGACCAAGTGTGAAGAAAGGCTCTTGGAATCTACAGGCCACTTGGTGAGTTTCGCTTTTATCTTAAGGAGAAAGCTACCCAGGATGCACTTTATACGTGTATGAAACTGACAAACAACAAATTCAATAAGTGTTAAAAAGAAAAAAAGGGCCAGGCCGTGGCGGCACACACCTTTAATTCTGGAGGCAAGGCCAGGCAGATTTCTGTGAGTTTGAGGCCAGGTTGGTATACAGAGCAAGATCGAGGACAGGCACCAAAACAACACAGAGAAACCCTGTTTCGGGGGGAAAAAAAGAAAAAAGAAAAGAAAAGAAAAAAGGAAGGGAGGGATATATGTCAGTGGTGGAACGCGTGCCAGGCTCTGGGTATCCTGCTCCTGACACACAGGCACGCACAAACACACCACTGGACAGTCTAAAGCAGGGAAAGACGTGATAGATTGACTTTCTAACAATCACAGACTGTGGAGAATGTCTCTAAGGCTGCCATTGTCACCAGGCTAGAACTGATGGTTATTCAAAGGAGGATGGGATAGCAGAGATAGAAAAAAAGAGGTGGGGATGTGAGAGCCATTCTAAGCCTGGTGATTAACTGCACACGTGTGGAGGGTCTATAGGGTGGGATAGCTAGAAGAGGCCTGTGCTCCTAATTTACATAATGAGCTTAAGGTAGTTGCTATGCACAGCCTGGAAGATTCTGGAAAGGGTGCAGGCTTGAGTGGAAAGGTACTGAGTGAAGTTCTGACGTCCCCTTGGATGTCAGGATGCAACAAGCCTACCCTCCATAGGTAGTCCGCTCCTTCCCAGGCTACTGGTCCTTTGGATCACCTGTCTATATCCATCATCCTTGTTCTATCCTCTGAATGACTCCCACTTACCCAGTTTAACAAAATGCTGGCTGCGGGCTCCTGAGGCCAGGGCTCTGGCTCCTTTACTTGTTATTATACCTTGTTCTGTTTGCTTGGGACCTAGTGGGTCCTTTATAAATATTTGTTAAAAAGGGGAACACTCGCCGGGCGGTGGTGGCGCACGCCTTTAATCCCAGCACTCGGGAGGCAGAGCCAGGCGGATCTCTGTGAGTTCAAGGCCAGCCTGGGCTACCAAGTGAGTTCCAGGACAGGCACCAAAGCTACACAGAAAAACCCTGTCTCGAAAAAACCAAAAAAAAAAAACAAACAAACAAAAAAAAAAGGGGAACACTCGGAATGACAAAGTAAGACGACAACACTTCCTTAGATCACAGTACCGGTAGCTGTGTTTGACGGTTTGTAAATATTTTAAAAACCAATTCAAAGTGGATCAAAGACCTTAATTTGAAACCCGAAACACTGAAACTTCTAGAAGAAAACATAAGGGATACCCTTCAAAATATTGGTGTATGCAAGAACTTTTTGAATAAAACATCAACAGCACAGAAACTAACCATCCTCAACAGACATGACTACGTGAAAATAAAAAGTCGCTGCACAGCAAAGGAAACAATCATTTTCCCCCCCCATTCTCTGTGTATGCCGGGCTGTCCTGAAACTCACTCTGTATCCCAGACTGGCCTAGAACTTACATAGATCTGTCTGCCTCTGCCTCCTGAGTCCTGGGATTAAATGTGCACACCACTACTACCTGGCATGATTTTTTTTTTTTTTAATTTTCGAGACAAGATTTTTCTGTGTAGTTTTGGTGCCTGTCTGGGATCTTGCTCTGTAGACCAGGCTGGCCTCAAACCCACAGAAATCCGCCTGGCTCTGCTGGGATTCAAGGCGTGCACCACCACCGCCCGGCCCTGGCATGAATTTTTAAGATTCATTATACAGTAAAGAAATACTACTGCAGCTGCCTTAAGATGCGCAAATTTCTCTCTCCCAACTCCCTAGGGTCCCAGGCATCACTTGGATTACTGTGGGGGAGGGGCACCTTTGGATTGGGCAAAGATTTAGATTTGGAGGAAGGAAGGGCAGGAGGTTGGGGCAAAGTATACTCAGACAAGTAGCTAAAGGGAACGGGTGAGTCTGTGGCCCTCCAGCTCCAAGGGCTTATCTGGCCTCCTCTTGCACTGCCTGAACTTGGGATCTGCATGTCTCTCAGCCACCAGGACTAGCACCATCGGCTGGGGAAGGTCAAGGAGATGAAGTAGTTCTCTCAAGGGCATGAGCAGGTGGGGCTGAGTGAGAGGGCAAAGATTAACTGAGAAATCTGAGGCTGGAGACATGGCTCAACAGATAAGGGCACTACTGCTCTTGTAGACAAACTGAGTTTCATCGCCAGCCCCCTTTACTGACTGATTACAGTCGTTCATGACTTCATTTTCAGGGGATGCAACCAAGCCCCTCGTCTGGCCTCTGTGGGCACCAGGCATGCACTTGAAGCACACACATATAAGCAGGCTAATATTCATACACATAAAATAAAACTAAATAGCTGGGCGGTGGTGGCGCACGCCTTTAATCCCAGCACTCGGGAGGCAGAGCCAGGCGGATCTCTGTGAGTTCGAGGCCAGCCTGGTCTCCAAAGCGAGTTCCAGGAAAGGCGCAAAGCCACACAGAGAAACCCTGTCTCGAAAAAAACCAAAAAATAAATAAATAAATAAATAAATAAAAATAATAAAAATAAAACTAAATAAACCACGAGCCAAGCGTGGTGGTACATGCCTCTAATCCTAGCTCTTGAGAACCAGAGGCAAATGGATCTCTGAGATTTGAAGTCATCCGGGTCTATAGTGTGCATTTCAGGACAACCAGGGCTACATCCTACATATATACATTTATTCCCTGGAATGTCAGATGTTATCCCAAGGTTTGGGTTTTCGGTGGTGGTAGGCAGGGAGCCCTCTCCAGGGACCCTCATGTTACCCTCTAAACACACAGGGCTTGCACTCTTATCTCTGTAGAAAGAAAGACTCCCTGAGACTGAGAGTCACGTCTGTGTCCGGATCCTGCAGAAGGTGTGTGGTGATCTAGCAGATCCGAGGCAGGTACTGCACCACAACGCCAACATCAGTGGCCGTCATGTCTGCAGAGGAAAGCTGGGCAGAGAGAGAGTGCAGTCTTGAAAAGTGCAGAAATCGATGGTTGCTGACTGGTCTGGCTGACTTTCAACCTGAAACATCCTGACGTGGAGATGCCATTTCGGAGGTAATTATCTGAACGGATTGATCTTCGTCTCTCCCACTCTTCCACTCTGGAACTCCTCCACTCTCAACTCTACTCCTCCTCACTTAAGTAATTCTGAGGGGTTTTCCAATGAGTTTCATTTTTTCCAGAGTCTTTGCTGACCATTCTCCCCCTACCCACCCCCTCTTTCTCTCTCTCCCCCCACTCTCTTCTCTGTTTTTCTGTAGCCCAGGCTGGTCTTGAACATATCACATACCTGAGGCTAGCCTTGAACTCCTCATCCTTCTATCTCAGCTTCCTAAGGGCTAGGATTGCAAGTGTGTCCTCGGGCCTAGATAGATTTGCTCTTTTAAAAATAATTTTTAATATTAAAAATGTCCTTACATTTCTTGGTGTATTTCTTTATTATTTCTTGGTGGTGTGTATGTGTAGGTACACATGTGTGTGACATGCCTGTGGAGGTCAAAGGATAACCCAAGGGAGGCGGTTCTCACTCTTCACTGGGTGGTCAGTTTTGGTAGAAAGCACCTTGATTCTGGGCCACCATCACAGGACCTGGGTTTGCTGTTTTTTTAATTCTTTTTTTTTTTTTTTTTTTTTTTTTTGGTTTTTCGAGACAGGGTTTCTCTGTGTAGCTTTGCGCCTTTCCTGGATCTCGCGCTGTAGACCAGGCTGGCCTCGAACTCACAGAGATCCACCTGCCTCTGCCTCCCGAGTGCTGGGATTAAAGGCGTGCGCCACCACCACCCGGCTGTTTTTTTTAATTCTTACATTTGTATTTTTTTGTTTTGTTTTTGTTTTCCCCTTTGGGGAAGGAGGACTCACGCCACAGTGCACATGAGGAAGTCTGAGGAGAGCTTGTGAGAGTCTATTCTATCCTTCCATCATGTGGGCCCTGAGGATCAAACTCAGGTTATTAGGCCAAGTGTGGTGGCGCACGCCTTTAATCATAGCACTTGGGAGGCAGAGGCAGGTGGATCTATGGAGTTCCAGGCCAGCCAGAGCTAAAAAACAAAAAAACAAACAAACAAACAAAAAACCCACAGTAACAAAAAAAATTCAGGTTATCAGTCCTGATAGCAAGTATTTTTATCTACTGAGACATCTCCCTGGCTCCTAGGTTTGTTTTCTGGGCACAGAGGATCTAATAACACTTCAGTTATTTGTAGGTCACAAAGAGAAGGTGCTAGCCTGGCCTGGTATGTAGTACACTTCCATACTCGCAGGTCTAGGTCCTAGGCCACAGAGGCAGGAAGATCAGGAAAAATTCAATGCCAGCCTCCACTACATCCAACCCAACTTCTCTCTCTCTCTCTCTCTCTCTCTCTTTCACACACACACACACACACACACACACACACACACACACACACACACACACGAGCAATAACAACAAAACCCACAAAACAAACAGAAAGAGAGAAAGAGAGAGAGAGAAAAAGAGGGGGGAGGGAGGGGGAGAAGCGGAGGGGAAGGAGAGGCAGAGAAATCAGTAACAGGAAGCCCTCTCAAGTCCAGGCCTCCACAACCCACACCTTATTGCAAACCAGGATGCCACCGGAGTCAAGAGAAATGGCTCAAAGCAATCACACTCACAATAGACTAATGAAATCATTTGCATAGCCATTTATTCCTGTATAATAAGGATAGTGTTCTGAGACCTAAAATCTCAATGTTCTCTCCCCAGTGAAGCTCCTCTCCTCTGCTGGAAGACAGAGTCTATCAGCAAATGACTGGGCAAGCTTGGAGTCAGTCTCGAGGACTACTTCACCTGGCCATGGTATTACCCCAGTGACCAGACCCATATCAAACAAAGCACCTGCCAAACCCCACATTTAAAAAAAAAAAAAAAAAAAAGGAAAATTCTTTGTGCTGGGCATTGAACCCAGGGCCTCAAGAATGCTCCGTCATGCTGCAGCTGCCATGTCCAATTTTTTCTGCTTTGGTTTGTTTGTTGAGATGGGATTTCATGTAGCCCAGGCTGGACTCCTGATCCTCCTGCTTGTCATTCCCAAGGGCTAGCATTACCAGCATATGCCAGCCACCTTGCCAGGCTCCAGTCTTTGCTCCTGTTTTTCTGACTGCAATGGAGATCTCATGCAATGTTCTGTCTTTGCTTCTCATTCTCTTTTCCCCTCCCTCCCCATCCCTTCGTTCCTCCTTTTCCTCGCTCCTTCCGGATGTTGCTTTACATGCTGTCCCCACCCCGTGATTCTCCTCTGCCCTGCCTATCCTTCTGTCTCACTGCACCTCTGAAGACTCGACCCCCTCTTCCCCCCAGTCTCTGCCTCCCTATTGCTGTCAGCCTGTCTGCCTCTCACTGCAGCTGCCCATCTCCAGTTCTACACACTTCCTGCTTCTATACAGCAAACCCTCTCTCCTGCCTCCGCCCCTGCTTCTCGGTCGGTCCCCTCTCTGATTCCCCTTCTCTATCTCCACCTCTCTCTCACTCTGTTAATTTCTCCATTGGCCACTACCACCTCCGTCTCTCCCGAGTCTGCTTTCAATGTTTTGATGTCTAGACTAGCTGGGCCTTCCTCTCTTGGGGTCCCTTTCTGTCCCGTTTTATTCCTGTTTTTCCTGCTTTCTTGGTGATCATTCCATCAACACTATGATCCGGCTCCTCTCAGCTTCTGTAACAAGCTTTTTCAATATGTCTGCTGAAGCTTTGCTCTCCTTACCCTCAAGCTCTCACTGCCTGGCTTCTCTATGGGGTTTAATCTTTCTCTCTTCTACCCAGACCGCTATCTGTGCACATCTGTCTCCCTTATCCTCTTTGTCTCTCTCTCCCTCCACTTCTTAGCATCGTCTTTTTTTTTTTTTATGGTTTTGGTTTTTTCATTTTTTCAAAACGGAGTTTCTCTGTGTAGCCCTGGCTGTCCTGGATCTCACTCTGTAGACCAGACTGGCCTCAAACTCACAGAGCTCTGCCTGCCTCTGCCTCCGGTGTGTTAGGATTAAAGGTGTGCACCACCAATGCCTGGCCTTAGCAGCGCTTTTTAAAATCCCCTCCCCCCTGCCTCCTGTATCCTTTCTGAGGGTGACTAGGGGTTATCGCTTTTTTTTTCCCCTTTGGTTTTTCGAGACAGGGTTTCTCTGTGTAGCTTTGCGCCTTTCCTGGACTCACTCTGTAGCCCAGGCTGGCCTCGAACTCACAGAGATCTGCCTGCCTCTGCCTCCGAGTGCTGGGATTAAAGGCGTGTGCCACCACCACCGGCCAAGGGGTTATCACTTTACTGTTCGATACAACAGTAACCCTAATCTGCTCCACAGTTCCTGTAACCTGGATGTTCCGACTAGAAAGGGAGGAGACTGCATGTAACAGGAGACTAGCTGTGGAAACAGGAGGAGAGAGCCTTCAAAAGACTCCAGAAGAGGGTCAGTCAGCTGTCCTGCCCCTCTGTCTCTTCTCCCCTGCTGGGCCTCTGCCTCAGTGCTCAACACAACCCAGAGCCTTAAAAAGCTTTGCATTGGGTGATCACACTGGGTATTCAGTCCAGATGGTTCAGTCTCTTCTGTGGCTCCTGGCTCTGTGCTGCCTTAGGAGAGACATCATGTTCATCTAAGAATTTACATTTCTTTAAAAAGGTCAGAAGATACATAAGTATTAGAAAGGCTGTGTGCAGCAGAGTAGGGTTGAGTACAATCCTAGTACTTGCAGTCTCACCCAGAGGATGGGAGGTATCAGCAATGATTGCAGTGGCCTGGCTTCTGTCTGTCCCTGGCAACTGCCATGCCCATCCCTCCTGGCAACAGATAATGTTTCTTGTGCTCTCATCTCACTGCCAGAATTTGATCATAAATGGGATCTCTCTGATTCTAGAAGGACCTCCTGTCCCATTGTCTGTCCTTACGCTGGAGCAAAGGAATTCACTGAGTGGTAATCGAGGTTCCCATGAAGCCACTAACATTCACATTTCTTCTTGGGTCTTGGGAAGGGGAGAGAAGTGAGTTAGCTGGAAAAGGTCCTGAGATGCTGATAATACAGTCTAGCCCTTACTACACAGTGGACTATACAGTGAAGGCTACCATCTCCTCTTCCCGGCCCCAGTCCCCCAGGTCTGGCAGAAGAGGAAGCCTCCACTTCTCTAGTCTTTCAGATTGAGAGTGGAATTGTTCCTGGTGACAGGCTCACCATCATGCGTCTTTATCTGCCGAATCTCCTTGTGCACAGCGATAAATGAGTTGGGCCGAGACTGCAAGACATCCCTGATCAGAATTCGGATACCCAATGAGATGCTCATGGTACCCACAGTGACCAGCCCAGTTATACAAAGGATGACCAAAGCAGGAGGCACCTGGTAGTGCTGCCGAAACAACCACAGCGTCATCCATCCTAGAGGTAGAAGGCGGAAGAGGGCCAGAGTGGTCAGGGTGGCCCAACTGGTTACTCTGAAGGCCCAGGATGAGGCCTTATGGGAAAGCAGCAGCAGCTTCCGCAGATGCAAACAGATGGAGTTCAGCTCCAGAAGCAGAGATACCATAGCGAAGCCCACGTAGTGGCCCGACAGAACCGCGATGCTCAGGCAGCTCACTACCTGGGGGTGAGGTTCAAAGTCAAACCTTTGCACGACCTGTGCCCGTCAAGTCCCGCCAGCCTAATCTCTATACTGGGGATGCACAAGCATTTTGTAGGACTCCCCCCAAACCTGACCTTTCTGCTGACCCTTATCTAGGACGCATGAGCAGCCTTCACCCAGAGCCTGTCTCACCCTGGAGCTACACTATTTGCATAACACACTCCAGCTTCCATTCCTGGCTTTTTCTCCTCATTCCCACATCCTATACTATGACTCCTCCCTCTCAGCAAAACTGTATCCGGGTTTTCATGACCAGCTGGATGTTTGTGGGGGATCCAAACTCGTTGGGTAATGCCCAGACTCCAAACTGTGGCTAGCAGTCAAAACCTCCCTCCAGTTCAGTCCAAGACGGGGAAGATAGGTTTTCAGGGGACTTTGTGGGAAAGTCAGAGGACAGAAGACTGAAGAGGGGTTGGGAGTGCTTCCTTTCTGTCTGGCGTCTCCCTTTCAGTCTCACCACCACATGGTGACAGAGAAGGTCCCAGGCCTGCGCCAAAGTCTGATTCCACAGCATGTCAACTCCATCCGCCAGGAAATAACCTGTGGGCATGGGGGAGGATTTTCAGGCTCCTCGATGGTGCACAGCCTAGAGAGGTGTCTCAAGTCCCACTTTTCCCAGGTCCTTAATCCCTCACAGCAAACCTCCAGCAACATCTGCTCCATTCCAAAGCGGGGGAGGGACCTAGAATTCTCATTTCAACACTGCCTTCCGTGGCCCAGCCTTTTCTAGACACTCACCCACTGACACTGCTACCAGGACCACTGCCCACGATGGGTGGCCATGAATCGGGTCGGTGACCATCTGAGGATAAAGCCACAGCCTGAGGAAGATGGGGGGCTAAGGTCAATTTCTCCAAGACCTAGATCCAGCCTTCTCCTGGGTACTCCCACCCGCCTGCAACTCAACCCAGCTCCAGACTTTGAAGACCTCGAATCTATCTATTCTAAAAGGTACCCACCCAATGTTCCGACCTCAGTCTTCCACGCCCTCATCTCCACCCCCACCCCTCAGTGCTTCGTCAATCTCTAAGTTCCGCACCCGACCAGCGCCCCTGATCCAGAGAGTAGGCTATGCATCAGCGAAACGAAAATGTTTCGCCACATCCAGCTGTCCTGAGTAGATTCCGGGGTGGGCAGCAGCTGCAGTCCCCAGTGCAGCCCCCGAAATGACGCGAAGGAGGCACCAGCCACAAAGAGTCCCCAGGATGCCATGGTCTGGCAGGTCAGCTAGGCTTCAGTTTGTGTCTTCGATCCCCGTGCCTGGTGGACCGGACCTCAAAGTGCCCCGGCGGAGTCGGGATCTGGCTTTTCCACGGAGCTGTGCCGGGGGCTTCCTCGCCTGCCTTGCCTTTCCAACGTGTTGTAACTTTCCCCTGCTTGTCCACGCCCCTATCCCTCGGCAGGGCAGTGATTGGTTCAGCTGTGGGGCCACCGCCCGTGGAGCCATAGAAATGATGGCGTCCCGCCCCTGCCTGGGGCTAGCGGGTTGGGGGGCTCCCGGGCATCAAGTCCGGCAACCGAGCTCAGACCCCTTCCTGCACAACACTAGAAGTCTTCTCCAACGCCACGAGTCTCCAAACCCCTCAGAGTTCCAGAAAGCGATCTAGTCTAGCCTTACCTGACAGGTCTGGGGCTCCGCCCACTAACTTTCACCTTCTGCTCTGGTTTCCTCATCTCTCACCTACTGGTCATCCTTACCCACAGCCCCAAAGGTAGAAGGCTAGAGCAGCCAAACCCTGAGGGCCCACACCTTGCACCACCTCACCTTTACCTGAGAGCATGGCTAGTTAGGCAGAGGTGCCCTCGGCCCACCTGTCATTCTCTTACATAGTACTTCCCAAACCGAAGAGCGATCCACCCCCGCCCCCTCTTTGGAGTAGTCTTAGGGGATCCCTTCCCAAGTTTTTTCCCCCCTACTGGGAATCTTTATTAGGCAGAGAAGGCAAATGGAAATCACTACTACCACATACCTGAAATGCATCCTCCTTCCCTCCCCAGGCCTCAAGAAAAAGGCCGATTCAAGAGATAAACACCCAGTGACAGCACTATAAGCTTGTTCAGATTCTAGACCCGTTTGGCTTTAAGACACATCCTCTCCAACCCCAAATTCCCTGGAGTGACTGGTTTTGAGCATTTTCCTTCTTTCTTACTCTGAGCCACACCTCCTTAGCTGGCTGACACCCAGAAGGCAGAGGAAAGCTTCCTGTATGCAGAGCAGGTGGGTGGATTCAGCCAACTAAGAGAATGAAGTTCACAGGGCTGACTTCAATGTGGTGAGCACCTGCTTAGCTTGTACAAGGCCCTGGATGTGATTCCCAGCAACACACACACACACACACACACACACACACACACACACACACACACACACACACACACACGTTCAAGAAGCAATAGGTGCCCCAAACAAACATTTTCACCAAGGCACTAGGTACAGCCCATCCTCCTACATCCAATTCTCTGAAGTTTAAACAAAATTACCTCAAGGACTGAAGAGATGATGGCTTTAGTGGCTAGGAGCATTTGCAGCTCTTCTAGAGGACCTGAGTTCAATTCCCCACATCCATATCAGACAGCTCAGAACAGCATGTAACTCTAGCTCCAGAGAACGTGATGTTCTCTTCTGGCTCTGCAGGCATCCACATCAGGTGCACATAACCCCCCACAGACACACAATATAAATCTTTTTAAAATTACATAGAGGAGGTGAAGAGATGGACCAGAAGTTAGCACTGGCTGCTCTTGCAGAGGACCTATGTTCGATTTCCACCACCCATGTGGTGGCTCAAAATAGTCCAACTCCAGTTCCAAGAGGTTCTAAGCCCTCTTCTGGCCTCTGGAGGCACCAGGCACAAGAATGGCGCACATACATGCGTGCAGGCAAAACACTCATACACATGAAAAAGTAAAAATTTTAAAAATCACATTTATCTTTTGCTATCATTTATTTAACATGCAAAAGCAATATACAATTAGTATAGAAAACTTAGAATGACTGGAAAACAAGGGGGAAATTCACAATTGCTCTATCCCACCATTCAAAAATAACCACTCCTAACATTTGAGTCTACTTTGAGTCTTTTTTTTTTAGTCTATGTATTACAAGTATGCACTCTTATTTTAAAACAAATTGTTTAAAGACAAAATTAAGGTCACAAAACTCACACTTTTTATAATCTTTTTAATATTCAAAGAGCATTTTTCTTTCCAGTCAATTTTTCTTCTGCAGGACTCTGGATGGCTGTGCAGCACTCCACCACTGGGATGGATATAATCCACTCAAGCAACCCCCCACTGAGAATTCACGACAGCAGAAAAGGAATGGATTTCCAAACAGCAGAAAAGGAATGGATTTCCAAACATCATCCCTGAGATGAGCATTTTATAACCAAACTCTGATTTTAAGATACATTTCTAGAACACAAAATTACAAGGCCAAAAGACATCTCTTACAATGTTTGGCGCCACTACCCACAACGTATGGGAGTGTTCCTTCTGCCTCCATTGACTTGTACCATGATGAGGGGAAATGCTTTCAGCAATGTCAGCCTTCTTTTAATTGCTTTTTTTTTTTTTTTTTTGAGACAAGTGTCTTATGTAGTCCAGGCTGGCTCAGAACTCACTGTGTAGCAGAGGATGACTTTGGATGTAGGCTCCTCACCACCACCTCCAGGGTGCTGGGATTATAGGCCTGTGCCACCACACCCAGGTCTAGGCAATGCAAAGATAGAACCAGGACTCTGTGCATGCTGAACAAGCATTCTCCCAACTCAGCTACAGCCCCAGCCAAAACTATGTTTTTCCATAGTGTTACACATTTGAGTCTCTCTTTGAATTTGCTCTGTATTTCCTTTCAGAGGTGGCTCATGCTCCTCCAGGGTCGTTATATAGAAACTGCGGGGTAGAGAAGAGACAGGACCATACTTCATTATGGGTCTTCATCTCCAAGGGAGGTAGGTCTGGAGAGGAGATGGCTGGAAGCTTGTCTTTCACGGAGGCTGGCTGTTCTCTTTCCTGGTGTTCTCCAGGCTTCCGTGTGCCCCTCTGAACAATGTCTGGGACAGGCCCTTGTGGCTCCTGGCCAGGTCCTTCACTGGTCTTCTGCCTGCCTCTGTGTTTCCAGGCTGCCCTTCCTCACCTCTGAGGCTCCATGTTGGGTGAAGATGGCAGAGCCATGAGCCCAGTGCTGGAGGGACACACTGTGGCCAGTGGCGTGAGGAGGGGGAGAAGGCAGGGTCGAGGGACAGGGCAACCTTTGTTGCAGCGTCCGAGTAGACTCGGCCTCCCCACCCGCCTCGGCTGCAGTCCCTTACACATCCTACCCTCATCTCAGGCTGCAGTGGGGCTGGCTTCTGCGGTCTATTCTCCCCTATGACTCAGTTTCTCATAAATGAGAATAGGCTAGGACGACTCCTCCTTCTCCTGCCCAGCAGAACAAACAGCTTCCTGTAGCCCCTGAACCCCATCTTCTGGTAGGGAGACTGGGCCAAAGGTGAACCACAGTCAGAGCCCAAGCCCAAGAATGTCTCAGGAGCTAGAGGGGGGCTCCTATCATTACAACCCGTCTCCCCGATGGCTGGAGGAGACAATTTCTTGCCTGCCCAGCACTGAGCTGAGTCTCACTATCCTGGAAAGCAAAGGCAGAAAATAAATGGCAGTGGCTGTTGGGGCCCAACCAGGAGCTGCAGTCTTACTTGGGGTGGAGGGGAGACCTTGGGTCACCCCTGTATGATGAGAAGTCAGCATGGGACTAGCCTCCCACTAGCATTGGTCTTAACCCTAACCTTTCCCTCCACCCCAATCCCCCAGAGCTGGGTGTGTAGTCAGGGGGTGAGGGAGGGACAGCAGTTTATAGGAAGAGCTGTTTGGTTTCCACCCACGGAAAGAGAAGAGCCCAGGCTCTGAGTCAGCACAGGTGGACTTCTGATGCCCTCCTGCCTACTCATCTATGGGACTCCCCATTTCACAGATGGAGAAGTAGACATGTGTAAGGGTCCCCACAGAGGTAAGTACCCCTAAATCCAAAATCTGGACCAATCTAAAAGATACAGAGAAAGGTAAACACACGGGTGACCACTTAGATCAGAATTTCGATGTCACCTCCCCGGGAGTATATTTACTTTGGGACCTCATGTGAAAGGAAAGTTGGGGCAGGGGGTGAGAGAGATATGGCAGGCCTACAAGGAAGTCTTGGTGAACAGGTAGGCAGACTTTCCTTCCGTTCCTTCCCATTGCCACACAGAGATCAGCTAACCTTGGGGAGGTGGGGCCACCTATTCCCCAATTCAGTCAGGGCCTTTAACCTGAATCTCTGGTTGGGCCAGTGCGGGTAAGGGCTCCCCGGGGCACCTTTCCTTAAAGCCATCACCCCAGCTGTCCAGCCCTTCCCAACCCCAGTTCTGTCACCTTCCAGATGGTAGGCAAAGAAGCTGCTCTTCCTCTTCCTCCTCGAAGCCAGGGGCAGAGGGCAACAGTTCTTCAACTGGCAGCTTTAGCTGGGTCAGGACATAAAGCTTGCCACTGAAGAACTACTGCGGCTCAGCCAGGTGAGGGTGTGGGAGGCACAGGTTCCTAAATGGGAGGGAAGAAAAACAGGAACGCTCAGAACAGGGCTGGGGGACAGGGACCCACTAGCTCTAGATGACTTTCAATACCTTCTAATGAGGGGTTCTTGAGTAAGAGGCAAGAGGCTCCTAAATGCACCTCTCTTGGCCCGATTTACAGACCAGGAGGCACTAGCAACCCTTGGCAACCGGCTGAGGACGCCAGCATCTTCAGCATTCAAAGGGCAGGGTCTAGAACCTAGGTCCCAAGTGAAAAAGTAGACTTCAGGTCCAGAGATGTGAGTTCTGCCATTGGCTCGACTGACTTGCTCTTAGTGAGTTCAGCGGGAAGGAGGGGTGGTGGAGGGTTAGAATGGGGAGGAGGGCTAGAGTTTGGAAGGTCAGCAGGGGCTCTGAGGAGTATGAGGGAGAGGACAGCTGACCAAAGGCAGGAGGGGAGGGAGGTATGGGCAGGGTGGCTGGGCAGCTTCCTCAGGACTCTGAGATGCCAGGCATTCCGCTTGCACATTCCGGGTACATCTGGTATGAATTCCAGGCTGTCTGCCGGCCCCTCCACGTCTGAACTTTGTTCCAAGTTCCAAGCCCCGCCCCCACAGTTCCAACGCATGAATCAGCAGGAAAAGCCGGGGCCCTGCAGCATGGCCCAGGGAGGGGGCTGGGGGCGTGGCAGGCTAGAGGGCTGTGAGCTGGAGAGGGTGGTTCTGCACAGTCAGTCCAAGGGCATGGCCACTGCCAGATCGAGGGGCCAAGGAGATTGTGCCTTGGGATTTCTATATTCAGGGAGTGGAAAGATTACGGTGGGGTGGGCGATTTTCAAATTCCAAAAAAGCCTCTTGGGAAGCATAAACTTTGTGGTATCTTCCTTCTCCTAGGTGATCGGTTTCTGTCCACTCCTCTCTCTGCCCGAGATGGCTCTGTTCAGCTACAGGGTTCATTGGCTGCTGAGAGTTTGTGCCAAGCAGGTGCCCTTGGCTGCCGGGCGGGGTGGGCCCAGGGCACTGACCCTCTGACCAGCTGCTCCATCAACCCTCTGGCACCTCGACAGCTTCTAGCCCTACTCTGACAGCCAGGATGACAGGCCAAATGAGTTGGAGGCTGAAACTAGGGCCAGAGGGAGGTGGGGACGTTAGCCTAGCCGGAGGCCGTGGGGAGGGGCCAAGAGTTGGCCAGGAGGTGGGGAAAGAGGGAGCCCAGCGATGACTAACCCAGGCGCCCCACCCAGCCAGCCGGCTTCCCAGGCGGTCATGGCCAAGCCGGGGCTAGGGGCCTCACCACCGGACATACTGGGGGGGAGGTGCAAAGGTGACCTTCTCTCTGTCCAAGACGGCCAGTTAGGCTGGGGGGGGGGTGCGGGTAGAGTTTCCAGGCCCTCCTCCTGTCCGCCCCCCTAACCTCCGCCCAGCCGCGGTGAAACCCTAACCTTTGGGTTGCATAAGGCCTCTGCACCGCCGCCCCCTACTCCTTTCCCCTCCCCCCTTACATAACATCCCGGGAGGGAACGAGAGGAGGGGCTGGCCCGCCCAGCGACCCCTTCCCTGCCAGGGACTTGAACTGGCCCTGACACAGTCAGCGCCGGTAGAAGCAGTGCACCTCCACACTACTCGCTCCCCCAGATTCTCCCCAGGCTAAATGGTCAGCTCCCGGATCCTCAAACCAGAGGGCGTCGGGGTTAGACGTCCCCAGCCCTCTGGTCTCTCATCTTTTCCCCCAATTACCTCTCCAGACCTTCTGCCACGATTCCCGTCCGAGACCCTCTCTTTAAACGTCCAGACACACTACTCGGGCCAGTCCAGGGCCCCTCTCCCGGAAGCGTCCCCGTCCCCGCCGCCCCCTCTCCCCTCCCCCAGAAGGGCAGGGTGTGGTCGCCAGGACCCTACTTTCCCCCATCACCCTGTTACCGCGATTCCCCCCGGAATGACCGGGTCCCCAGATCACACCCACCTGATGCTGGGTGTGGGGGTTGCTGAGGACAGGGGGAGCAAAATCACTGCGTCCTCTCCGCACCGCCGACCGCTCTGTCTCTTCCCATCGCCCAGCACACACCGGCTCCAGTCTCCGATCAGCTGGCGGCGTCGTGACGCACGAGCTGCGAATGCACCGCCCAGGGCCAATCACCGCCCACTGCTGGGCAACGTGACCACACCCACTCAGGGGGGGGCTCCAGCACCTCCGCTTACTCCCGCCCCTCCCGACGTCTGGGCTTTGATTGGCAAGGAGGCCACCCCCTTGCCTGGAGGAACTTCTCTAAGCCACGCCCAACAACTCACCAGCTGGCCAATAGCTGAAAAGGTGTGGCTAGCCCTCGGCCTAGGCCACTTGCTTAGACCAGTTCTACGTCAAGCCATAGTTTAAAGAGCAGAAGGAAGTGAAGGCGTGTGTTTTTGCAGTGCATCTTGGTCAATGAAGTTCTTACGGTGACACCCGGCTTCCCAGAATGCAGCGCGCTCTGTGAGTTGGCATTTTTAAACTGATCTCTGAATCGGTCGCGGGGAAGTCCTTAAAGGGCTATAGCCCCTCCTTCTTGGAACTTCTTTTAGACAACCTCAGAACTGATTCACCAGCCTCCACAGAAGGCCTGAGTTAAGGAAGGTGGAGCTCGCAAAGCAACAGGATTGGGCAGAACTGAAGATGGAAGTCAGCCATCGATGCAGCAGAACTCCCGAGGGCTTCGGGGTATAGGGACGACTGTCAGCCGCGCGGCCCCAGTCTTCACTGGAGATCTAGTCTACCCTTCGTGGGTCTAGTGAGAGGAGTCTTTTCTAGTAAAGGTCTGTCTCGTCCTGGTCGCCGAAGAGCCACGGCTTCTCAACGGGCAGCTTCCTAACAAAGGATTTATATAGCACAGCTCTCACTTTAGAGAGAAGGCTTCTGTTTAGAAATTAGGGGACGATCTGTGGAAAAGTAATACAGCCAGAAACCCCATTCTTTGACTTGCACCCATTCAGTCCGGGCCTCCAAAGCGCTTCACTGACTCAGGCCTACTTAGGGAAGTGATTTCAAAGGTGGAGACCAATGAAGAGGCTGCTCCTTCCCCAGGGGCCAATCAGAGTCTGAAGAATGGGGGATGGGCAAAAACTGAAATGAACCCAATGACTTGGCAAAAGCTGCTGAATTGCTTATTTAAAGGGACAAGCCTGGGACCACCTCATCACTCCCTCCTCACCCTCAAAGAGGAACTTGTGGCCCGGGGTTCATGACTTTTGCATCATATCCAGATTGAGGGTGCCGGCAAATGAGGCGGAGAAATGAGAGGGGAGTCTGAGGTAGCTCCTGGGTCAAGTATGTGCTAGGTGACTGCTAATGTTCCTTCAGACTCCTAAGTTCTGCGCTCAGGACATTGTGCCTTTAAGGAGACTTCCTGCCTTCCGCCCCAGTAACAGCTGATTGTTCGACCCCAGGGGACGAGTCAGCCTTAACCACATCCTCCTCCTTTCAGCCTGTCCTTCTCCGTCTCCTTTGCTCAGATCCGCCCCCCCCCCCCACCCCGTGTCCCCATTGGGTGGTAAGGGAAGGAAATGGAACCCCAAGCATGGAGGGTGGAGGGGTATGGTTTTGTTCTTTCAGTGATCTTTTCTCCATCACTCCAGGATTGCCACCTCCCCTAACATCTTCTCCTTAGTTTTTCAGAGTTCTGAGGAAACTGGAACCGGAGATATTTCTTGTCAGCACAGTCCGTTTGGTGGGGAGGCCTGTTATGGTGGCTAGCTGAGTGTGGGTGCTCCAATAGGCTCTCTGGATGGTACAGGGAAACCGAGCCCAGGCCTAGGGAAAAGGAAAGGTTGTGTAAAGTAAGCCGGGTGGGTCAGAACCCTGTTTCCTGTGCCAGCTGCCCCTTTCTCGCTGTTTCCCTTCCTAGGTCAGGTAGCTGGTGGAGTCCTCTGCCTTTGCCTGCTTCCTCCACGTCTCACTTCTTAGGCGCCACTAATCTTTTATTTTAACCCACCCCCTCCCACAGCTAATGTGCCAACATTTTGTTAGCTCAGGTACTGCAGGTGGAACACACGGGTCCTGGAAGCCAGGGTCGTCTTCTGGGAACTCTTACGGGAGGACCCAGGTGAATATGTTCCCCCAGCTCTGAGCTGGGGGTCAGGGTCACTCCAGGACAAACTTGGTGTGAAGTCCCGGGACTGACTTGGCAGGGTTGGGGGAAATTGAGTAGGGCTCTGGCCAAGCTTGGAAGAAAGAGGAGTTTCCACAAGCTGCCCCATTCTCCATTCTCCCTAGCATAGGAGCCCCATCCCCTCCTCACTCAAGACCCCTGTGGTGGCCCTTCTGTGTGTTATTCTAACCTCCTCCCACCACCTCAAGGCCAAGAGCATGGGCTTCAGGCTGAGATTTCTCAACCTTAGCACTATTGATAGGTTGAGCCAGATAGTTTCTTGTGTACATGGCTGCCCTGTGCACAGTACGACGGTCAGCACTACCCGGGCCTCTATCCTAGATCCCAGCAGCACAGGACCCCAATTATAACTAACAGAAGTGTCCCCAATTTTCCTCTGGGGAGTCCAAATCGACCCTAGTCGAGAAGCACTGAATTAGGCAAACTTTCCATTCCAGTGCTGACTGGCAAGTGAGCTTAGGGATGATATTTTCCTCATCTCCAAAACAGTACAAATCCTAAAGTATGGTTTCTCGTAGGGTTTTAAGAAGAAGTTGTTTGAAACCACTTAGCACGGTGCAAATTCACCGGACCCACGGTTGGCACACTCTTTGCCAGCTTCTTTCTTGCTGATCTCACTTGGCGTGTGCTGGTGGCCCACAGGCAGCTGCGGTTTCCTCAGTGCCGAGCCAAAAGTGTTCTTCTGGAAACACGGTATGAAAGTAGGCAAAGTGGAGTGACTTAATCCTGGGCCCCAGATTCCCCAAAGCCCAAGGGAGCCTGAGCTCAGGAGATAACAAGGTGAGGGAAAGGGGAATTGGGAGACAGTTACAGAGTATTATTTCAATTATTATCAGTAATGGTAGTGGTGGTGGGGCTTTATTCATGTAAAGCACACCACGTGACCCTGAGTTATACCCCCCTGTACTCCAAAGCCTCACTTTTCAAGCTGTGCCTTGAATGTCTGTGCATCAGAGCTACCCAGGGTGCTTGACAAAAGTTCAAGCTCCAGGGTCTCACTCCATACTGAGTCAGACGTGCACCTTAAAGTTAGTTCAGTGGCAGAGCACTTGCTCAGCTAGCATGCAGGAAGCCTTGGGTTCAGTCCCCAAGATAACAAAGCCAAGACGTTTTCTAAAGTTCAGATAAAGGAAGGTGCAGTGCCCTAGAAGCCTGGGTGGGACAGGTCCCACGCAGCCTTGAGAGGACACAAGAGGTAAATTTAAATACTTTCAAGATCATTATTGTAGTATACAGCCAACACCACTAGAGGGCAGGCACACAGACTTAGAGAAAAGTAGTTTTTATTCAGTTTAGATAAGCTGAGACCAGAGCAAAGACCTTTCGGATCCAGTTCTGTTGGTACCAGGGCACAACCTTTGGATCATCAAAATGGTCCCTCACAGACGGTAGTAAGAAGGCACACTTGTTACCTCAGCATTTCAGAGGTGGTGGCCTGTCACATGCCTTTAGTCCTAGCACTAGGGTAGATTGCTGTGTTTGAGGCCTGCCTGGTCTACAGCATGAGTTCTGGGTCAGCCAGGGCTACACAGAAAAACCTTGTCTCAAACCCTGCCCCCCCCCAGAAAAAAAGATTAGGGTCTGGAGAGATGGTTTAGTAGTTAAGAGCACTGGCTGTTCTTCTAGAGGACCTGGGTTCAATTCCCAGCATCCACATGGCAGCTCACTGTCTGTAATTTTAGCTCCAGGAGATCCAACATCCTCACATAGACACATACATGAAAACACCAACTCACATAAAATAAAAATAAACAAATCACGAGAGACAGAGAGGTGGGGAAGGGAGTGGGAGAGAACAAGGGAGGAGGCTGGAGGATCTTGAATTCAAGACTCACCTTGGGTACATATTAACATTCTGATTTAAGAAAAAGGTTCTTTCCTGGGTTCCACACATACTTCCAAGGTGTGTTTGGGGGGGGGTGATAAGCAAAAAGCAAATGGACAAACAAAAATCTCTCTGTCCTTTGGTTTCAGGTTCTCATATCTAACCTGAAGATAGAGAATTTTCATGGGCCATCTTGTTTCTCAGCTGAAAAACAATAATGTCCAAGTACAGGAATACTAGTTTAATTAATTAAAAGAGAATATAAGCAAGCTCGCTTGCCTGCATATTCTCTCTCCCTTCGTCTCTCTCTCTCTCTCTCTCTCTCTCTCTCTCTCTCTCTCTCTCTCTCTCTCTCTCTCTCTCTGAGACAAGGTCTCATTATGTCACCCAGGCTAGCCTGGAACCTTCTACATAGACCAGGCTGGCATGGAACTCACAGAGATTCTCCTGCCTCTGCCTCTGTAGTGTTGGATTAAAGGCGAGCACCACTATGCCTGGCTCTTTCTTTTCTTTTTTTTTTTTTAATGTTTGTGAATATTTTGATTGCATATGTGTACGTGCACCATGTGAGTACCTGAGGCCCACAGAGGCCAGGAGGAGGTGCCAGACCCCCGAAAGTAGAGTTACAGATGACTATGAGCCACCCAGTGTGGGTGCCAGGAACCAAACCCAGGTCCTCTGTAAGAATAACAAGCAACCAGTAAGCTATCTCTCTAGTCCCTAACATTGACTGAAGTGAAACAAAACTTACTGTTTGGAAGGAGTCTGGTGGAAGATCCACCTCAACTCCCCTCCCCATCTCTTTCCCTAAACCTGCCCCTTCAAAGCCTGCCAAATACAGCTCCTCCCCTAGAGAGGCTAAAGACCACTCCCACAGGGTATATAAGCAGCATCCCCGAAACACCCCCCCACCCTCCTCAACCCTGTCTCCTCTCTGCAGGGGTGGGGAATCACCCTGAATGCGTCGGTGGAGAGGCCTTCAGGAGGCCTAAAACTTATCACTTTTTCCCATTAATTTCATTTTATTTTATTTTTAGACTTTTTATTTATTTATTTTTTAAATTTATTTATTTATTATGTATACAGCATGTATGCCTGCAGGCCAGAAGAGGGCACCAGATCTCGTTATAGATGACTGTGAGCCACCATGTGGTTGCTGGGAATTGAACTCAGGACCTCTGGAAGAGCAGTCAGTGCTCTTAACCTCTGAGCCATCTCTCCAGCCCTATTTTTAGACTTTTTTTTTTTTTTTTTTTTTGGTTTTTTGAGACAGGGTTTCTCTGTGTAGCTTTGCGCCTTTCCTGGAACTCACTTGGTAGCTCAGGCTGGCCTCGAACTCACAGAGATCCGCCTGGCTCTGCCTCCCGAGTGCTGGGATTAAAGGCGTGCGCCACCACCGCCCGGCTATTTTTAGACTTTTTAAAAAAGACATTTTTATTTTATGTGAATGGGTGTTTTGCTTGCATGTCTCTGTGCACCACATGTGTGAAGTGCCCATGGAGGCCAGAAGAGGGCGTCATACCCCTTGGAACTGGAGCTACAGACAGTTGTTAGTTATGTGGTGCTGGGAATTGAACCGTGGTCCTCTGAAGAGCCCTCAGTGCTCTTAACCACTGAGCCATCTGCCCAGCCCTTAACTTTACTTTGCAGCTGCATAAAATGATGCATGGAAGTAACTTAAGTAGATCCAGTGAGAGTTCCAGGGCTTGTCCTGCTGCAATGATTTATGGGTTGTCCCATGTGTCTAGTGTGGCTCTCTCCCTGAATGCTTAAGGAGTTGCATCAGAGCCCTCAAGAGGGAGGTAAGATACAGCCAGAGTGGCCATGCCTTAGTCTGTATGATGTTTGAAAATCCACACACTAAGTCATACTAATCTTCTTCAGTCATTTGTAGAACAAATACCAACTAATCTCTTGGCAGTTCACCTCAGGGTGAACTTTAGAATGAGAGTCATTATCATTTGTGCATAGTTTGAGATCCTCACAAGCCAATCAGGTCATAGGGGATCGTTGGCCCAGCAGGCTGACTAAACGTCCCTTTTTCTGAGTCTCATCTCATCCTTGAGGACAGCTCATCCGCGTTATTTTCTTTTCTGTTGTTGCCATGGGGCACCAAGGCCAAAAGCAGCTCCAGAAGGAGAGTTTAGCCAGGAATGATGGTACATACCTTTGACCCTAGCACTCAGGAAGCAGAGGCAGGAGGATTCCTGTAAGTTTGAGACCAGCCTGGTCTATATAGTGAGATCCAGGACAGCCAGGACTATGTAGAGAGACCTGTCTTTAAAAAAAAAAAAAAGTGTTTATTTCTGATTCCAGAGAGGTAAGAGTCCATCCTGCCAGGGAGGCAGAATCAGGAAGCCAAGTAGTACAAGCAGAGAGAACAAACTGGTAGTGAGGCGAAGCTTTGAACCCTCAAGCCTGCCCACAGTGATGTATTTCCACCAGCAAGGCCACACCTCTCTCTCTCACTTCAAACAATACCACCAACCGGGACCAAGAGTTCAAAGGCCTGCGCTTATGGGGAACACTTCTCACTCAGATAACCACTTCATCTCTGGATGTAGGACCACTCACAGGCCTTGTGGGCACACCTGTGTTTCATAGCTGGGTAAATGGAAAGGCGAGGAGACTTAGGAAAGACACCAGACAATGTCTGGAATTACTGCTGTGGTTCATTCACACTTTGGTTGAAGTCATTGATAAAGTCATGATGCTCAATCTGTGAATAACTGTGATTCTAGCACTTGACGGGAGAAGGCTGGAGAGTCTGAAGTCCGAGGTCATCTTCATCTACATAGCAGTCTAGAGATATGTGACACAGTTCAAGTCCCTCATGGTAGGGAAGTCCTGACAGCAGGAACTGGAAACAATCAGTCACATTGGATCTGTAGGCATGAAGCAAAAGAAGATAAATTTGTTTCTTTCTTCAGGTAGGGTAGCATGTAGCCCAGGTTGGTCCTCAAACTCCCTCCACAGTCGGGATGACTTTGAATTTCTGCTCTTCCCACCTCTACCTCCCAAGGGCTGAGATTACAGGTGTGCGTCAGTATGCTGATGCGAAGCACTGGTTTTAAAATTAATTTGTCTGGATTTAAGTTCTGTCTCAAGTTTTTCTTATGTGATCTTTAACAAGTTTACCAAAGGTGGCTGGTTAGCTTCTTCATCCTAAACTAGGTATGAAAGTAGCTTTTGTTTTTTGTTTTTGTTTGTTTTTCAAGACAGGGTTTCTCTGTATAGCTTTGGAACCTGTCCTGGAACTCGCTCTGTAGACCAGGCTGGCCTCAAACTCACAGAGATCCACCTGCCTCTGTCTCCTAAGTGCTGGGATTAAGGCGTGCGCCACCACTGCCCGGCATATGCTTACAATCTTAACCTCAAAAGGTTCCCCAAACTTGAGTTGGTGAAATGGTCCATGAGGCAAAAGAGTTTGCTGCATAAGCCTGATGACCTGAGTTTGATTCCCTGATCCCGTGGTGGAAGGAAAGAACCGACTTTCCAAAGTTGTTCTCTGACGTCCACGTGTGTACTAAGGCACACGTACAGCTGTCCACTCACACACATGCACTCTCACACACAGTAAAAACAACAAACACACCAGAGAGAGAGAGAGCGAGAGAGAATGAAATGAGATATGTAAAGCTTTTGGCAGGTGGCTAACTCCCAGTAAGCACTCCACAAATGGGGAAGTTACTACATATAAGGTCATGTGATCAAGCACATCTGGGGCTCCAGCAGCCCCTGAAGAAGAAACAGATGCAATCTGTCATTTCTAAACCACTGGTGTCTTTTCTTTGGGCAGTCTTTCTCCTTTTCCTCCTTCTTCTCCCCCTTTCTTTTTCAAGTTGGGTCTTGTATAACCCTGGGTGGCCTGGAAGTCTTTACTTAACTACATTGGCTTTGAACTTACAATGATCCTCTGCCTGATTTGTGGTCTTATTTATTTTGAGACAGGGTCTCACTATGTAGCCTTTGCTGGTCTCTCTGTATACCAGACTGGCCTTGAACTCAGAGAAATCTGCCTGCCCCTGCCTCTCAAATGCCGGGATTAAAGGTGTGTGCCATCACACCTGGATTTTAATTTTTTTTAATTTAATTTTATTTTTTTTTGTTTTTTTTCTACAAGGTTTCTCTGTGTAGTTTTGGTGACTGTCTTGGAGCCTGCTCTGTAGACCAGGCTGGCCTCGAACTCACAGAGATCCGCTGGGCTCTGCTGCCCGGCTGGATTTTAATTTTTAAAACCCATTTATTTTTTTTTTTTTTTTTTTTTTTTTTTTTTTTTTTTTTTTTTTTTTTTGGTTTTTTTTTTTTTTTTTTGGTTTTTCGAGACAGGGTTTCTCTGTGTAGCTTTGCGCCTTTCCTGGAACTCGCTTTGGAGACCAGGCTGGCCTCGAACTCACAGAGATCCGCCTGGCTCTGCCTCCCGAGTGCTGGGATTAAAGGCGTGCGCCACCACCGCCCGGCCCCATTTATTTTTATATGTGTGTATATGTGTGGGTGCTTGTGGAAGCCAGAAGAGGGTGTCAGACACTGCCCGGTTTAAGTGCTTTTAAAGGCCTGAACCTCAGCACCAAACTCTTAGGAGACTCAAAACACACACACACACACACACACACACACACACACACACATGCCAGAGCACACAAAGTGGTTTTTTTTTTTTTTTTTTGGTTTTTCGAGACAGGGTTTCTCTGTGTAGCTTTGCGCCTTTCCTGGAACTCGCTTGGTAGTCCAGGCTGGCCTCGAACTCACAGAGATCCGCCTGGCTCTGCCTCCCGAGTGCTGGGATTAAAGGCGTGCGCCACCACCGCCCGGCAACAAAGTGGTTTTATTGCTGGCCTGGCCTGTACATGAGCCAGAACGAAGACCTTTGGAGGGAGACCCACAGTTTGAGCACAGGCTCTCTGGTTTCTGTTCCTTGTTCTGTGCAGAACCCTGCCTGGAGCCATAGTAGCACCTGCAAGGCTGTGACCACACTAGCTGGTTCTGTGCCATCTACATTTTCAACAGGAAGTCTCAGGAGGACATTTTGTCTTATAGAACCCCAAGGCCTCTGTGCCTGGGCCACTTCCCTACTTCCCAGAACGTTGTGAGGGCCAAGTGGACAAGTTACTAACCAAGTAAGTTAATTTCCCAATTACTAACCAAGTAATTGGAAAATTAAACTCCTTGTTTCGCGGAGTAGCATGGGAACGCTGAGAGGGTGCATGTCAAAAGGTCTGGTTCTGCTGCTGCCAGAGCTGACACTTGGCTGAACGGCTAGCATTTCCAAGATGAGCCTCTCTAGATCCCTGTCTCAGAGCCTGCAGGAGAAATCAGAAAGGGGGGAGAGGTCCGGTGCCCTGTTCAGGATGGTCTTCCTCTGCACCTGAGAGCGGGTGGATTGCCCAGGCGGCTCCAGAACCAAGCGAGGCTGGGACGAAGCCCCAAAAGAGCAGCAGAAGATGTGGTATCTTGATTCGTTCGCAAGGGTGGGGGCAGAAGCCAGAGGCGGGGTCTCCCCGGGCCCTTTAGAGACACGTGCGGTTGTTTCCGTGTCTGGGAGATCACATGACCCGGATCAGCTGACCCGTCACGGTGGCGCTCAGCTCTGGTGCTCCGCGCTCCCCGCCCCGCTGCGCCCCGGGAGCGCAGGACCCTGCAGAGGGGTAAGAGAATCCTCAGGCCTTCTCTCCTTTGTCGCTGGTTCGCCCCGTCACCTGCACGCCAGCCCTCGCTCCTCGCCCCTCCCAATCTTCCCGGCCTGGCACCCCGGAAGCCACTGCGAGGAGGGCCGGGGCCAGGCTCAGCCTCGCGCTGCCCCCAGGGGGCCGGGACCAGATGGCCCAGGGGAGCAGAGGGCGGAAAGTGGTTCTTACGGCAGGATCTGAGGGCTGGTCTCCATCCTCAGGAGCTGACATGGAGGAACTGCTCCGGAGCGTGGAGCGAGATCTGAATATCGATGCCCGGCAGCTGGCCCCGGCGCCGGGGGGCACCCACGTGGTGGCCCTAGTGCCCGCGCGTTGGCTGGCTAGTCTCCGCGAGCGCCGGCTGGGACCCTGCCCCCGGGCCGAGGGCTTGGGTGAAGCGGAAATCAGGACTCTACTGCAACGCTCGGTACAGAGGCTGCCCGCGGGCTGGACGCGAGTGGAGGTGCACGGGCTGCGGAAACGGAGACTGTCCTACCCGCTGGGCGGAGTCCAGCCCTTTGAGGAGGGGTCCTGTAGCCCTGAGACTCTCACTCGTTTCATGCAGGAGGTGGCTGCCCAGAATTACCGGAACCTGTGGCGCCATGCATACCACACTTACGGGCAGCCCTATAGCCACAGCACTGCCCCCTCAGCTGTACCTGCTCTAGACTCTATAAGAGAGGCTCTACAGAGGGTCTACGGAGGCGCCTTCCTGCCAGTAGGTGAATCCGTCCAGTGTTCATCAAATGTCAGAGACGGGCCCTGCCCCTCTCGGGGCAGCCCTGCCTGCCCCAGCCTTTTGCGAGCCGAGGCCTTGCTGGAGTCACCAGAGATGCTGTACGTGGTACACCCTTATGTTCAGTTCTCCCTGCATGATGTAGTTACCTTCAGCCCTGCCAAGCTGACCAACAGCCAAGCCAAGGTGCTTTTCATTCTCTTCCGTGTCCTCAGAGCCATGGATGCCTGTCACCGCCAAGGACTGGCCTGTGGGGCTCTGTCTTTGCACCACATTGCTGTGGATGAGAAGCTTTGCAGTGAGCTCCGGCTGGACCTGAGTGCTTATGAGATGCCTTCTGAGGATGAGAACCAGGAGGTCTCTGTAGAGAAAAATGGGACGGGTGTGAAATCTGAAAAAGAGGAGGCGGGGAGACCTGCGTGTTCCACCTGCCAGAAGGAACTCAAGGGCCTTGTTCTAGACTGGGTCCATGGCCGCATCAGCAACTTCCACTACCTCATGCAGCTGAATCGGTTGGCAGGTCGACGCCAGGGGGATCCCAACTATCACCCAGTGCTGCCCTGGGTGGTGGACTTCACCACGCCCAATGGGCGCTTCCGAGACCTGCGTAAATCCAAGTTCCGACTCAACAAGGGAGATAAGCAGTTGGACTTCACCTATGAGATGACACGGCAGGCATTTGTAGCCGGTGGTGCAGGGGGTGGGGAGCCACCTCACGTTCCTCACCACATCTCTGACGTCCTCTCTGACATCACATACTATGTCTACAAGGCTCGGCGCACACCCCGCTCCGTACTCTGCGGACATGTCCGAGCACAGTGGGAGCCCCATGAGTATCCTGCCTCCATGGAGCGGATGCAGACCTGGACACCTGATGAGTGCATCCCTGAATTCTACACGGATCCCTCTATCTTTTGCTCCATCCACCCTGACATGCCTGACCTGGATGTGCCAGCCTGGTGCAGTTCTAGCCGGGAGTTTGTGGCTGCCCATAGAGCTCTGCTGGAAAGCTGGGAGGTGTCCCAAGACCTGCATCATTGGATTGACCTGACCTTTGGCTACAAACTCCAGGGCAAAGAGGCTGTGAAGGAGAAGAACGTGTGTCTGCACCTGGTGGATGCCCACACCCACCTGACCAGCTACGGCGTAGTACAGCTCTTTGATCAGCCACATCCCCAGCGCCTGGCGGGGGCTCCTACCCTGGCGCCTGAGCCTCCGCTCATCCCCCGGCTACTGGTCCAGCCCATTCAGGAGGCCACAGGCCAGGAAGACATTCCAGGACAACTTATCAATGGGGTGGGCAGGCTTGTTTTAGAGGCCACTCCTTGTGAGACAGGCTGGACTAGAGACAGACCCATGACAGGGGAAGATGACTTAGAACAGGCTACGGAAGCTCTGGATTCCATCTCCCTCCCCGGGAAGGCAGGTGACCAGTTGGGCTCTTCCTCCAGCCAAGCCTCACCTAGCCTGTTGTCTTTTTCAGCCACCTCAGGCTCTCGACCAGGCCGCAGAAGCAGAGCTGCTGGGTTGGACCCTGGGGAGGGCGAAGAGGGGAAGATTGTTCTTCCTGAAGGCTTCAGTCCCACCCAGGCCTTGGAGGAGCTGGAGAAAATGGGGAACTTCCTGGCTAAAGGCCTAGGGAGCCAGCTGGAGGTACCCCAACAGCCTCAGGTCCGGCCACCCGTGCACCTCCAGAGCCTCTTCCATCGAGACATGCAGGTGCTGGGTGTGCTGTTGGCTGAGATGGTGTTCGCCACCAGGGTCCGGACGTTGCAGCCTGATGCGCCTTTGTGGGTACGCTTTGAGGCTGTTCGGGCTCTCTGCACACGCCACTCCAAGGACATCCCCGTGTCTCTGCAGCCTGTGCTGGACACACTTCTGCAGCTGAGTGGACCCAGAAGTCCCGTGGTGGTGAAGAAGGGCAAGCTGGACCCACTGTTTGAGTACAGGCCTGTTTCCCAGGGGTTGCCCCCACCCAGCCCAGCCCAGCTCCTGAGCCCCTTCAGCTCCGTGGTCCCCTTTCCTCCGTACTTCCCGGCGCTGCACAAGTTCATTCTGTTGTATCAGGCGAGGCGTGTGGAGGATGAGGCCCAGGGACGGGAGCTGGTGTTTGCTCTGTGGCAGCAACTGGGTGCAGTGCTGACTGACATCACTCCTGAGGGCCTGGAGATCTTGCTGCCTTTCGTGCTGTCCCTCATGTCTGAGGAGCACACGGCTGTGTATACAGCCTGGTACCTATTTGAACCCGTCGCCAAGGCCCTGGGCCCCAAGAATGCCAATAAGTACCTCCTGAAGCCCCTCATCGGTGCCTACGAGAGCCCTTGCCGGCTGCATGGCCGCTTCTATCTGTACACTGACTGTTTTGTGGCCCAGTTGGTGGTGAGGTTGGGCTTGCAAGCCTTCCTCATCCACCTGCTGCCCCATGTCCTTCAGGTACTAGCTGGGGTGGAGGCCTCTCAGGAGGAGAGCAAAGGCCTGGTTGGAACCACTGAGGATGAGGAAAGCGAGCTCCCAGGGTCCAGGCCTGGCTCCTGTGCCTTTGGGGAGGAGATTCAGATGGATGGGGAGCCTGCTGCTTCCTCAGGCCTGGGACTCCCAGATTACAGGTCAGGTGTCAGCTTCCACGACCAAGCCGACCTGCCGGACACAGAGGATTTCCAGTCTGGACTTTATGTGGCCGAATCTCCACAGCCCCAGGAGGCTGAGGCCATGAGCCTGGGCCAGCTGAGTGACAAGAGCAGTACTAGTGAGACCTCACAGGGCGAGGAGCGGGGTGGGGATGATGGGGGTGCCCCTGTGGACAAGAACAGCCTGAAGTCAGGTGACAGCAGCCAGGACTTGAAGCAAAGTGAGGGCTCCGAAGAGGAGGAGGAGGAGGAGGAGGAAGGCTGTGTGATCTTGGAGGAGGAAGAGGAGACGGATGAAGTCACGGGGACATCTGAGCTCGCCCTGTCTGACACAATGCTGTCCATGGAGACCGTCGTGGCTCCTGATGACGGGAGAGACAGAGAAGAGGAAGAGGAGCCCTTGACAGAGCAGACGGAAGGCAAAGAGCAGAAGATCCTCCTTGGTGAGTCCTTGGGCCTGGGAGGTGTGGGTCAGCCACTCCCCATTTTAGTGTTTCCTGTGCTGTGCATGGGTCCGCCCCATTCCATGGTAGCACAAACGGAGCTTACATCCGAGGTCAAATGGTCTGTGATACAGTGTAATGCGTTAGTGCTACATATGAGTGGAAAGGGGGGGGGCTTAGATTTAGCTTTCAGATGTCAGGGAAGGCATCTTTAAAAGGGACATGTTGGGGTAGGGGTGGAGCTTAGCGGTAGAGCACTCGCCTAGTATGCATGAGGCCCTGGGTGCTTATCTCTAGCACCAGAAAAATAATTAAGAAGCAAAAGCAAGCAATGGTTGAGGTGTAAAATTGAATGGGAATTGGCAGTACTAGGTGTGAAACGGGAAGAGTATTTCAGACAGAGGGAATAGCCTGTGTGCAAGGCTTTGAGGCTCTCAGAGTCCTAAAAGAGAGGCAGTGAAAGGCCAGAAAGGTTTACTGAAGAGAGGCCAGAGGAGCGGTAGCCAGGGGCAAGCCTATATTCAGGGACTTGGGAACATTGCTGTAAGGATGACCTCCCTGCAGGTCTCGCCTGACAAGCCATTTTTCCATAGGCCAGCCTTTACCATGGCTCACGGATGGGCCCAGTGTGGTCAGGCTCCCTAGCAAAGCTCCTGCCAGAGTTGGGCGGGGTGTGCTGTAGGGTGGGGTGGGAAGGGTGTCGAGTTATCCGATGAGCTCAGAGCGTGCTCCTGCCCTGCAGATACAGCCTGCAAGATGGTCCGCTGGCTGTCCGCCAAGCTCGGCCCCACAGTGGCCTCTCGCCATGTGGCCCGGAACCTGCTGCGCCTGCTGACGTCTTGTTATGTGGGTAAGGCCTGTGGTTAGTGCCGGAGACCAGGTCTCCTCCCAGGCTTCTGCCCATCCTTAGCCCTCTCCGGGGGATTCCTTCCCTAACTTCACATGGCTTCCGGGGCAGGTCCTGTGAGCTGCTTCTTTTCTTGGGTTGGGAGAGGGGATGATCCCAGTCTAGAATGAATAGAAGTTGCCTCACAATCTTAGAAGGCTGACGTCCCTCCTGCCCTCCACCAGCTTCTCAAAGCCCTTCCTTGGCAGGGCCCACTCGGCAGCAGTTCACAGTCAGCAGTGAGGAGAGCCCCCCACTGAGTGCGGGCAACATCTACCAGAAGAGGCCGGTACTCGGGGACATAGTGTCGGGGCCTGTGCTCAGCTGTCTCCTCCACATCGCCCACCTGTATGGAGAACCTGTTCTTACCTACCAGTACCTGCCCTACATCAGCTACCTGGTCAGTTGCTGGTTCAGCAGGCCTGGGGTGGGGAGGCTAAGGGCCCAAGGACTGACCCCCAATCTCTGGGGTTCCAGGAGGTCTGTGGGGTGGCCTGGCCCTCATTTATTCTATTTATTTTTTATTTATTCCCAGGTGACCCCAGGGAACAGCTCAAGCCCCAGCCGACTGAACAGCCGCAAGGAGGCAGGGCTGCTGGCGGCGGTGACGCTGACCCAGAAGATCATCGTGTACCTCTCCGACACCACCCTCATGGACATTCTGCCCCGCATCAGCCATGAGGTCTTGCTGCCTGTGCTCAGCTTCCTCACCTCCCTTGTCACAGGGTAGGCCCCTGCTCCATGGGAGAGCCACCTGGCTGAGGGGTCCCCAGGAGGAGCTGGGAAGCTCAGGGAAAAGGAGATAATAGTAGTCTTGGTGTTAAGAGTTGTGGTTCCAATCCTGTGTGTGGTGGCACAGGCCGTCAATTCCAGCACCCAGACGAGGGGAAATTTCTGTGAGTTTGAGGCCAACCTGGTCTACATAGCGAGAGCTCCAGGCTAGCTAAGGCTACATAGTAAGACTCTGTCTTTAAAATAAAAAAAGAAAGGAGCCTGGAGGTGGGTGGCACATGCCATTAATCCCAGCACTTGGGAGGCAGAGCCAGGCGGATCTCAGTGAGTTCAGGCCAGCCTGGTCTACAAAGTAAGTTCCAGGACAGGCTCCAAAGCTACACAGAGAAACCTTGTCTTGAAAAACCAAAAAAAAAAAAAGAGAAAAAGAAAAGGAAAGAGTCCTGGCTTTGGGTTGTGGGTGTGGCTTGGTGAAAGGACCCTTTCCCAGCCTGCAGGAAATGCTACATTTGCGCTCCAGCACCTTAGAAAAGCAAAAATAGGGGCTGGAAAGAATGGCTCAGGGTTTAAGAGCACTGGCTACTCTTCCCGGGGACCCAGGTTAGATTCCCAGCACCCACATGGTGGCTCACAACCCTCTGTAACTCCAGTTCCAGGGATCTGATGCCCTCGTCTGGTCTCTGTGGGCACTGCATGCATTGGAACAGACACATGCAAGAAAAACACCCATACACATTTTAAAAAAAAGAAAGTTCATGTTCTATCCTAACTCTAACCCCAAGGAAGCCACACTGTTTTCCTGTGCCTCCATTTCCTTATCTGGTGTGAACTGGTCACCCTCACAGCTCCTTTTATTTGAAATTCTTGGTGGACTGGTCAAGTCCTTCAGGGAAGGGCTTGGAACTCACGAGCTCTGTTTCTAGGTTCCCAAGTGGGGCCCAGGCCCGGACTGTCCTGTGCGTGAAGACCGTTAGCCTCATCGCCCTCATCTGCCTGCGCATCGGGCAGGAGATGGTTCAGCAGCATCTGAGTGAGCCTGTGGCCACCTTCTTCCAAGTCTTCTCTCACGTGCATGAGCTCCGGCAGCAGGTAGACAGAGTGTCTGGGCTGGGCAGGCCAGGCCAGGGCTGTGGACTCACTGACTCCCCGGGCTTCCCGCCTGCAGGATCTGCAGCTGGATCCTAAGGGCTGTACTGAGGGCCAGCTGCCAGAAGCCACCTTCTCTGATGGGCATCGACGGCCAGTGGACCCCACCCTGCTGGAAGAGCTGCAGAAGGTGTTCACCCTGGAAATGGCGTACACAATCTACGTGCCCTTCTCCTGCCTGTTGGGTATTGCCCATCACGTTCCTTTGCACAGCGTTGGTGACTACATCGCTTCCCTGGGGCGGGCCCCGATGCTTTCACTTCCAGAGTCAGCAGTGGGTTCTTTTTTTTTTTTTTTTTGGATACAGTGTTTTATTTAGCCCTTAACTCTGGATTTGTCTGCTCCTACCTGTCTACTGCTGACATTATAGGCTTGTGCCACCACTCATGGTTCTTCATTTTCTTAAAAAAAATATTTTGTGTGTGTATATGATGTGTGTGAGTGTGGGTGCACGCATGCCCTGGCATGTGTGTGGAAGTGAGAGAAAAACGTTAGGGGTTAGTTTGCTCCTTCCACTGTGGTGCTGTGGATTGAACTCAGGTGCTGAGTCTGGTAACAGGTCCCTCTGCCTGATGGTCATCTCTAGCTCTTGTTTTTATTTTTTAAAGATGGACTCTTCCTGCATAGCCTCATCTTTTCCATCCCCCTGCCTCTGCATCTGCCTCCTGTGTGCTGGGATTACAGACATGCACCACCACCCCCAGCTCACAGTAGATTTTAAGCATAGTGCTTTCAGAATCACACCAAACCGATTGGGCCTCAGACCCCAGTTTCCATGGTGATAATCTTAGTTAGGTTATTTGTTTGTTTTTGGGTTTTTTTGATTGTTCGAGGCAGGGTTTCTCTGTGTGTAGCCCTGGCTGTCCTGTAACTCACTCTGGCTGGCCTCGAACTCACAGAGATCCACCTGGCTCTGCCCCCTGAGTACTGGGATTAAAGGCGTGCACCACCACCACCCAGCCTAGTTAGCGTTTCTGTTGAACATCATGGTAGAACATCACAACCAAAAGCAACTTGGGGAGGAAAGGGTTTATTTCCTTTTACAGCTCTCAGGGTCACATGCTGTCGCTGGGGGAAGTCAGGGCAGGGACTTGAGGCAGGAGCTGAAGCGGGAGCCATGGAAGAACACTGACTTGTTCCTTGTTCCCCATGGCTTGTTCAGCCTGCTTTTTTGTTGTTGTTTTTTTTTATTTTTCATTTTCATTTTATTTTTTTTATTTGGTTTTTTGAGACAAGGTTTCTCTGTGTAGCTCTGGCTGTCCTGGAACTCGCTCTGTAGACCAGGCTGGCCTCGAACTCACAGAGATCCACCTGCCTCTGCCTCCCGAGTGCTGGGCCATACAAGTCTGGGGACTTGGGGAATACGATGGTCTCCAGAAGCTATCTGCAAAGGAATGGACGGCCTGCCATTTTTGTGGCCTCCCTTATGGGATGGGCACTGTACTGGGTTTCACTCTGAATAGGATGCGCCTTGCCATTGTGTATGCTATTACTCCTACAGAATCCTGAGCTCCAAGAGGCAGGACACATCTGTCTTAGTCATCATTCTGTGTCCGTTGCCAGTATGGTGCCTGGCATGCGTGTCTGTCTCTATAGAGACAGCACCTATGTCTATGTATCGATAAAGGAAACTGGTTTTGGGGGGGGGGGGAACCTCAGGCTCAAAGACAGGAACTTAATTGCCCCGAGCAGCCTAGTCACTACCTTAAGCCCTGCTACCTTAGGTGGTAGCAGCTGCCTGTCATCTTCCCTGATCTTGGGACCTTTCCCACTCCCATGCAGGTGACATCATCCGGAAGATCATCCCCAACCACGAGTTAGTCGGGGAGCTGGCAGGATTATATCTGGAAAGCATCAGCCCGAGCGCTCGAAACCCAGCCAGCATGGAGCCCAGTGTGCCTTGTGCCGGCCCTGAATGGGACCCTCAGAGTGGGAGCTGTCTCCAGGATGATGGCCACTCAGGGACCTTTGGGAGTGTCCTGGTTGGAAATCGCATCCAGATCCCTGACTCTCAACCTGAGAGTCCTGGGCCACTGGGCCCCATCTCTGGAGTGAGTGGTGGGGGCCTTGGCACCAGGAGTGAAGATAACGCCCTGAAGCGGGAGCTGCCCCGGAGTGCCCACGGGCTGAGCGGGAACTGGCTGGCATACTGGCAATACGAGATTGGTGTGAGCCAGCAGGACGCCCACTTCCACTTCCACCAGATCCGCCTGCAGAGTTTTCTAGGCCACACAGGAGCTGTCAAATGTGTGGCTGCCCTGAGCAGCGAGGACTTCTTTCTGAGTGGCAGCAAGGACCGTACTGTGCGCCTCTGGCCACTGTACAACTATGGGGATGGGACCAGTGAGACAGCCCCCCGCCTCATCTACGCCCAGCACCGCAAGAGTGTCTTCTACGCGGGCCAGCTTGAGGCACCGCAGTATGTGGTGAGCTGTGATGGGGCTGTGCACGTCTGGGACCCCTTCACAGGTGAGCGGGCCCAGGTGAGGCCTGTTCTGTGGCTGCTTTACTGTGCCTTAGCCAGGCCGCTGGGAATGGGACCCTAGTGGGAAATGTATAATGGTGTAATTTGAAGGGGAAGATGGAGTGAGATGGGAGCAGTTAAGGATTAGAAACTGTGGGATCTGAGTTTGAATCCGCTCCCCCAACTTACCCTCCGCTGCTCTGCTGCTGGAAGCATCTCCTCTCCACCTGTGAGAATCAAAACACTTTGGTTAGGAGAGGATGCACGTAGGGCTGGCACAGCCTCACCTGCCGTGACTGAAGAGATATGAATGGAGGCCGAGGGAATAGAGTAGCATCCGTGCTAGCTGGTTAGAGCATGCTGTATGAAGAGGAGATTGCTTTGGGGGTGGAACCCTGGCTTGGCTATGGAAACAGAAACAGATGAGAGTGCCCTGGAATCGTTCGCATTTTCTGTGGGTCACTGGGGAATGGGATGCAGGCGTGGGGTGAGTCAGGGGGTTGAAGTAACCAGGGCTCTTTGGTAGTCACTGGGTCCCCAAATGTACTGTGCCCCTTTTCAGGGAAGACCCTTCGCAGCGTGGAACCTTCGGATAGCCGGGTGCCCCTGACCGCTGTGGCAGTCATGCCTGCCCCCCACACCAGTATCACCATGGCCAGCTCGGACTCCACCTTGCGCTTTGTGGACTGCAGGAAGCCTGGCTTGCAGGTCAGGAGGTGTGCAGTTCCCTGTGCTCTAGCTGGGGGTCTCTAGGAGCCTGTCAGGGAAGAAACTCCAGCAGGAACACTGCAGTGGCAGCCCTGTAGGGGGGCTCTGGGATGGACTGGAGTCCAGGGACTTCCCTTCCATGGGTGGAGTGGGAGGGTCAGGCCTCCTGGTATTGTGGGCTCCCGTGGGATGGACTGCAGTAGGGTGGGGGGTGGTGATGACTAGCATTCGAGCACAGTCTCCCTCTGCCTGCAGCATGAGTTTCGACTGGGCGGAGGGCTGAACCCTGGGCTTGTTCGTGCCCTGGCGGTCAGCCCCAGTGGCCGGAGTGTTGTGGCTGGCTTCTCCTCGGGCTTCATGGTGCTGCTGGACACCCGCACAGGCCTGGTTCTGCGAGGCTGGCCAGCCCATGAGGGGGACATTCTACAGATCAAGGTGACTGACTGCCTTAGGTCCCTCCATTCACTTCTGCTTAGAGCCTGGCCTGAGCGAGGAAAGGTTTATTATGCTGATATCCCTTATATCTACTCAGGGACATCTGCTGGGTAGGGAAGGTGGCCCCCGTAGGCCAGCTCAGGAGCCAGCTTGCATAGGAGGCAGGCTAGGGCCAGGAACCAGGGCTAGCACTGACCCTGCTGCTCCACAGAGATGTTCTAATGAGTAACCCTTGTCCATATTTGCCTTGCTTGGAGGATCAGGGGTCACGCCCTGTCCGTGACCCAGTTCAGGTTAAATAAAGCTCAGCCTGGAGGCTGTTTACTGCCTGGAGACCACTGAGCAGAGTCCATGCCCCCTGCTGGGCTGTCCTGATGGGGGCAGGAGCAGGCCCAGGTGTGGGCATCATGTTCCCGCCTTCTATATTCAGTCATAGGCCTCAGGGAATGCTCAGAAAGTTCTGGGGCTGCTCATGGGAGGACTTCTCCCAACCCCTGGAACTCTCCTCCCCAGCATGGATGGAGGCTAAGGTCATGCTACTGGGGAATGTAGGCTGCCCTCAGCTCTGTCCAGAGCCCCGAGGACATTCTAAGAAAGTGTCAGGATGGCTCTGCGGTCATCCTGTGTCAATTCCAGGTCTCTTTGAGGCTTCTCTGGACCTCAGTGTTTTCCCATGTGAAATGAGGATGGTGCCAGGTACTCTTTCAGAAGGCCCGAGTCTTGTTCTCAGCATAAGCACTGGGCAGCTCAGAACTGCCTGTTACTCCAGCTCCAGGGGATTCAACACCCTTATGGCCTCTGTGGGTACCTGCCCTCATATGGCATACATGCACGAATGCGCATTGCACACACATACACACACACAGACACAAATAAACGTAAAAAGAGGACAGTGGCAGCATGTACCTCACAGGTTGTTGGGTAGATGCGGTAATGCAGGGGGGTGTGTGTAGCACAATGCCTACACGGAATTGTTGGGATTTTTTTTCTTTATTTTTTAAAGGATTTACATTTATTTATTTATTTATTTATCAGGATCTCTATATAGCATTTATTTATTTATTTATGTATGTATGTATGTATGTATGTATGTATGTATGTATGTATGTATTTATTTATTTATTTATTTATTTATCAGGATCTCTATATAGCCCTGGCTGTCCGAGAATTCACTATGTAGACTAGGCTGGCTTCAAACTCACAGAGATCCCCCTGCTTCTGCCTCCTGAGTTTTGATATTAAAGTTGTGCACCACCACACCCAGCTATTTTATATATAGAAGTGGGGGGTTTTTTTTGTTTGTTTGTTTGTTTTTGTCTTTGTTTTTAGTTTTTTTGAGATAGAGTTTCTTGTGTATCTGTGGTTGTCATGGAACTTGTTCTGTAGATCAGGCTGGCCTCAAACTCACGGAGATCTGCTTGCCTCTGCCTCCTGAGTGCTGGGATTAAAGGTGTGCGCCACCGCCACTTGGTTTTTAGGAGTGTTTTGCGTGCTTATGTGTAAGTGCACACTACCTTCATCCAATGCTAGCTAGCAGAAGTCAGACAAGTGTCAGATCCTGTGGAACTGGAGTTACAGATGTTTGGGAGCCACCATGTGGGCGCTGGGAGTTGAACCCAGGTCACTTGCAAGAGTTAGGAAGTACTTTCAACTTCTAAGTCATCTTTCCAGCCCCGTATACTCCCCCAACCCCACCCCCCAGCTGAGGACCAAACTCAGGGCCTTGCACTTGCTAGGCAAGCGCTCTACCACTGAGCTAAATCCCCAACCCCGTCTTTTTTTTTTTTGACAGGGTTTCTCTATATAGTCCTGCCTATCTTGGAGTAGAGTCAGTTCTTAAATGAGAGTAATGATTAAAGTTTTTTTGTTTTGTTTTGTTTTCCCTTTTTTGGTTGATCTGTTTTATTTGTGTTTTAAGATAAAGTCTGACCCTGAACCCCCTGGTGGCCTGGAGCTTGCTATGTAGACCAGGCTGGCTTCAAATTTATTCTCAGTGTTGGACTTACGGGCTTGTGCGATTCATGGCAATCATCTTGCCCAGCCAATGTTGATTATGTTAATAACATATCTAATTTTTCTTTTGAAGACAAGGTCTCACTGTATATCTCCCAGACCCTGGCTGGCCTAGGGAAATCACTGTGTAGATCAGGCTGACCTGAATTCAGAGGTCTGCCCTCTGAGTGCTACATTCAGGGCATTCTGGAATGGTTGTGGAGTTTGATGTGTAGACAGGATCCCCAGGCCCCTACTGAAGCTGTCTGCCTGCTCCCACTCTCCACAGGCCATCGAGGGCAGCACGCTGGTCAGCTCCTCTTCCGACCATTCCCTGACCGTCTGGAAGGAGCTGGAGCAGAAGCCGACTCACCAGTACAAGTCAGCGTCCGACCCCATCCACACCTTCGACCTGTACGGCAGCGAGGTGGTCACTGGCACTGTAGCCAACAAGATTGGCATCTGTTCCCTGCTTGACCCACCCTCTCAGGCCACCACGAAGCTCAGTTCCGAGAACTTCCGTGGCACACTCACTAGCCTGGCCTTGCTGCCCACGAAACGCCACCTCCTGCTGGGCTCGGACAATGGCATCATCCGCCTCCTGGCCTAGGTCCAGGCAGGAGTTGGCTGAGGGCAGGGTGAGATGACACCCCTCAGGTCCAGCTCCTCATTCTTGATCTCTCAGCAGCTCCCTCTAAGCAAGCCCCAGGCTCTGGGTACCCACATGGCCTGCCATCTGGAATCATGCAGCTCCTGAATCTCCAAGGCCATGAAGTGGCTTCATTCATGAAACTCGGGAGATGCTGTTCCTAACCAGCAAGAAGAGGAACAGAGAAAAGCATTATGATCCCCATTGCTCCCCAACTCTGCCTTCTGATTCACATGGGGACAGGAAAGCTCCAGGACATGAAGGGAGATTAGCCAGCTTCTTCTAGCCAAGCTCTCCCTAGCCCTGTCTCCCAAGGATAGGAAACTGCTCCTATCCGGGGTACTGATGGTATCTGGATTCTAGCCTAAGGAGGGCTGGCCATGACCTAGGAATTTAAGGGCTTGGTCTGGAGTTTCAGTATCCACTCGGCCAGGTCTTTCCAGTATGGGACCAGAAAAGGGGGTAAAACGGGGAGTGGGGCCAGGGAAGAGGTGTTATGGCCCCAGCTGGTCCAGGAGTGAATCCATGCCTTGCCTTGGTACCCCAACCACAGTGTTTGTGCCTTGAGCCAGGGAGGCAGCCCTTGGCGCCAGCACCCCTGGGGAGAAGGGCAACAGGAATCATCTCTGCATCTCAGGTCCCTCCCAGGAGATGAGAAGATCGTGGCATCTCTTGAGTCCCCATTTGGAGCAGAGAAGAGGTCTGAGATAAGCCCCCAGCTGCCTCCTCACTGTTTGCAATCCATGTAAATATGATCAATAAATTCTTTGGAAGAGCCATGGATCTGAGTGAGGCTGTGTTGTGTTTTGTTTTACCCAGGCTGGGCTCAAGCAGTTCTGCCTCAGCCTTCCAAGGAGCTGGGGTTACTGGTATATGTCACCATGTCTGGCTTATGGCTTATCTTTGATTTTTTGATAGTAGTCTCATGTAGCTCAGGCTGATTTTAATCTTGGGATGACCCTCCTGCTCGAAGCAAAGTCCTGGGATTATAGGCATGAACCACCAGGCCCAACGTTTAACTTTTAAAGACTTTTTTAAAAATGTGTATGAGTGTTCTGCCCACATGTATGTATGTATGTATGTGCATCATATGTGTGTCTGGACCCTGTGGAGGTCAGAGGAGGGTATCAGATTCCCTGGAACTGGAGTTAATGGATGATTGTGATCAGTGTGGATCCTGAGAACTGAACCTGGATCCGCTGCAAGAGCAGTCAATACTCTTAACCACTGAACCACCTCTCTAGTCCCTATGCACAGCTTTTTTGTTTTGTTTTGTTTTTTGATACAAAGTCTTTGTAGCTCAAACTACTGGCCTTGAACTTGATGTGTAGCTGAGGTTGACCTTGTCTTCCCAATCCTCTTACCTTTCCCCTCTAAGTGCTGATACTGTCTATAGGCTTGTACCACCATGCCTAGCAGTAGGGCCAGGAAAGCCAAGACCTGGTCGTTTCCAGGGCTGTGGAGAACAGAGCAAGAGGGTAGAGAGGGAGCCATTGTCCTCTGGTTGCCTTGGATGTGGGGTAGCTGGTCTGGGTGGCCTCGGGCAAGTTTCCAGATCCCTCATCCTTGGGGAAAGTAGGGAAAGTGAATGTTGCTGCAGAAGAGGTGGGACCCTGGGAGGGCCTGCCTCTGCTGCGTCTCATCTCTCCACCCCGTCTTGGGGCCTAGGCCAAAGGTAGCCAACCAGAATCCTAGGCTTGCTCTAGGCTCCTGAGGCCTCCCCTTCCCTGGGGCAGCTGTGGTGGGAAGACAGGAATTTGGGGACAGGAATCTGATTGTGACTCTGGTCTCAGTTCTGTGCCCTTAGTCAAGTCACACAGCCTCCCCGAGCCTAACTGGCCGTGGATCATCCCCATGCTGAGGGGTCATTAGAAGGCTTACCAGGCCCCCTGAGCATCCTGGATCTACCCTCTTGCCTAGCCAGACCCAGCCTCCTCAACTGTCTGCTCCTGTATCTCCCTTCTCCAGGCTCGGGCAGGGTACTGGGTGACTGTCTTAGGATTAGCAGTCCTGATGGGAAAGGGGCTTCTGGCCCCCAAATCAATGTTTAACCGGATGTTCGGGTCAATATTTACCAGCAGAGAAAGCAAGCTGAACGGGGGTTGGCTGAGAGCAAAGGTCCTGTGGGAGGAGAGAGCGAGGCCGGGCTGGCTGCAGCAGGCAGAGCGTGGGGAGCAAGTGGGTCCAGAAGAACACTGTGTGCTGTAGCAAGCAGCCTGACGAGGTAGGATGGAGGGGTGGTGCCGTCTGCTCGGGCAGCAGAGGAGGGGGGGAGCTGCCCTCTCAGCGAGGGGTCTGGCTGAACTTATTCAGGGAACCTGCAGTTCCACAGCTGCCTAGGGTGGCGGGGAGCAGAAGTGTGGGCAGCTCCAGAAGTCCCTCTAGAACCTCGAAACCTAGAGGCCTGTTCTTGTCAAGAAGAATCATTTACCCAGGTTGAGGATGAGGCCCAGGCTAAGGCTCTTGGACATCAAGGTGGGGGCTGGGGACAACAGAAGGACCCTCCAGAAGAGTTGGCCTGGAGACAAGGCCTGGGGAGGGCTTGAGGACAGGAAGCCTTTACTGGAAGCCCTAGGCTAAGGCTTGCACAACCCCCTCCGCCAGCCTGGCTTCCCCTAAGCACCCTGGAGCAGACTTGGGGGCAGAGTTGGGATGAGGCCTGCGGTTCCCATAAGTCCAAAGGTATCTGGGTCAGTCATTCATTGGGCTCTGCTACTAGGTCAACAAAGCAGCTTTCTGGCTGTCCTGCCACCCCAGCTGAGCTCTCGGGACCTTCGGGTAGGACCTGGGCAGCCTGAGAAAGGCTGGAAGAAATGAACGACAGGTTAGATGGATTCTCTGGGGTGGGAAGCCTTCTCAGCTGTGGATCACTGAGGGCCAGGCATCATACTCATGTGTTTACAAAGGCTCTTATTTTGGTCCTCAACTCTCCATGGGAGGAGGAAAGACTTCTGCCATGATTTTACAAGACAAGGTAAAGCCCAAAGGCATTAAGGGAAGTGCCAAAGGTCCTGTGGCAAGAAGCAGATCCCAGATTTGAACCCAGGTCTCATCCACAATGTGAGGCCTAAAGAATGAAGACTAATTGAGAAACTATAAGAGTGAGAAAAAAAAAAAATCATGGCAACCCCACCTCTCGGGATGGGGACCACGGCTAACATGTTTTGGGTGTGGGCCTAAGTTCTGTAGCCTGATGGGTTCAGGGAGCCCATGGGTAGCAATCTGCTGCCTGGTGTTTGAGTGTGAAGTGGAAACTAACCCTTCCTGTTCTGGATACAGGATCATGGCGCGGCTCTGGGGGCTCCTGGTGCTCAGCTTGTCCTGTCTGCAAAGCCCCTGCTCCATGGTGAGGCTGGGCTGAGGTCTGGGTTGGAAGAGGTCAGTCAGGTTGAAGAAGATGCTGGGCAGGGGCACGTTTGGGAGAGGCCAGAAGGGTAGAAAGGGAGGAATGCTGAGTCCAGGGAGGGGTTGGCTCCGAGGGAATTCCCTGTCTCTTCTCACCCTGTTCTCAACAGTTCTCCCCTGTGAGCACTACGGATCTCCTGGGCCAGCAGGTACACAAAAGCGAGGGTGTGGGGGAAGAGCCCAAGGGTCTCACCTAAGTCTTGGGCCAAGTGGGGACCTATGGGGAGCATCATCTACTTCCTTCTTTCGGCAGCCAATGAGCGAGCAGGCCCAGCAGAAGCTGCCTCCACTTACCCTCCTCAAGTTGGGCAACCAGGTACAATCAGGTGGGGCTGGGGAAGAGTAAGTGGGGGCCAGAGGGAGGAGGGCCAATCAGCAGGAGCAGCGGGATGGGGGAGGGGAGACGTGGGAGGAGGGCCAATCAGCGGGAGCAGCGGGATGGGGGAGGGGAGACGTGGGAGGAGGGCCAATCAACAGGAGCAGCGGGATGGGGGAGGGGAGACGTGGGAGGAGGGCCAATCAGCAGGAGCAGCGGGATGGGGGAGGGGAGACGTGGTCATAGGACTGATGTCCAGGGCTTCAGAAGGCATAGGGTGGGAAAGACCCCAGCATGACTCTTCCTCTCCCCTCAGATCTGGGACAAGGCCTTGCTGCCCTGTGGCACCAGAAGTGTGAGGGAGACACAGACTCTGAAGCTGCCCCCTTGACCTTACTAACCTCTGATCTGTCCTTGTAGGATCTTGGTGGCCACGCTACCCTGAAGAGGTCCCCAGGAGACTGCAAGAGTCCCCCAACTGCAGAGGAGACTCGCAGGCTGTCTCAGGCCATGATGGCTTTTACTGCTGACCTGTTCTCCTTGGTGGCCCAAACATCCACCAGCTCCAACCTTGTCCTGTCACCGCTGAGTGTGGCCCTGGCACTCTCTCACTTGGCACTAGGTACTGGGGCAGCACCTGTCCAGAGGAACTAGGAAGTCCCAAGGAGTTGAGTGCTGCAGAGGCGGTCCATGGGTGGTTCCTCCATCAGGGACGACACATGGCTATTTGGTAGCATGCAGGTGCCCGAGCTGTCACCGCCCTCTGTGAGTCAGGGATCGGGGACGGCCTAAGGATGTGGTGATTGACAAATCCCCCTAGTTATGTTAGCACAAGAATTTGACAGCTACAATATCTTCCCCGGGACATGAGTGTCTCACTGTGGGAGACTGCAGTTCAGAGAGGGAAGGTACATTGCCCAGCTTGTCAGCAGCAGAAATGAAAGCGGAATTTGAGAGTCCGGTAGCTCAGTGGATGTGGGAGGGGAGGGGAGCAGTGGCCTGCGGCCACGTTCGTCATGGGGATGTGAGAGTGTGGGAGTGGGCAGTGAGGCAAGAAAGAACCCGTGGCCTGGGCCTCAGCCCACTCGGTCCCCTTCAGGTGCCCGGAACCAAACGCTGCAGAGCTTGCACCGAGTGCTGCACGTGAACACAGGATCCTGCCTTCCCCATCTGCTGAACCATCTCTGCCGGAACCTAAGCCCCGGGACAATCCGACTGGCTGCCAGAATATACCTGCAGAAGGGTAGGTGGTGATGGCGGTCAGCTGCCCAGGAATTGCTCTGTCGCCAGTGAACAAGGGTGAGGGAGAGGGGCTTAGCCTCGGGGAGGCAGAGCACTGGTGGTTGTGGAGGCCCCAGCCCTGGGATGAGCTTGTGACTCATTGTGTGCAGGGTTTCCCATCAAAGAGGATTTCCTGGAGCAGTCGGAACGGCTCTTTGGTGCAAAGCCTGTGAAACTGGCTGGAAATCAGGAGGAAGACCTGGCGAACATCAACCACTGGGTGAAGGAGGCCACGGAGGGGAAGATTGAGGATTTCCTCTCTGAGCTGCCAGATAACACCGTGTTGCTTCTCCTCAATGCCATCCACTTTCATGGTGCACTGTTCTTCTTAAGCCCCTCACCCTGACAGCCCCACCTGTAGGCTGAGAGGGGCTGCGTAAGCTTTGCTCTGAGGTTGCTAGGCCGTGAAGCAGGGGATTGTCTGGGCGTGTGAGGAGGAAGCTCAGAGGCTGGCTGAAGCTGTGGAGGACAGACTGCCTGAGAGAAAACTGGGGCTGCAGAGGGATGGAGAAATGCAAGCCTACATGTAGGGAAGATGCCTAAGTTCCACTGGGTGTCAGCACTGGGGGCGTGGCTTCACCTTTGTTTTTCAAAACAGGGTTTCTCTATGTAACGGCTCAGGCTGTCCTGGAACTCGCTTTGTAGACCAGGCTGGCCTCGAACTCAGAGATCCACCTGCCTCTGCCTCCTAAGTGCTGGGATTAAAGGCGTGCGCCACCAGCAGCAGCTTTGGCTTCCACTTCTTGTTCCTTGAGTGGGTTCTAGCTAGGATGGGCAGGAGGCGAGTCGTATATTACATGGCTCCTGCCCTCTGCCTGGCTGCAGGTTTCTGGAGGACCCAATTTGACCCAAGCCTCACCCAGAAAGACTCCTTCCACCTGGACGAGCAGTTCACAGTGCCCGTGGACATGATGCAGGCACAGTCGTACCCTCTGCGCTGGTTCCTGCTGGAGCAACCTGAGATACAGGTCACCCTGGCTTTCCCAGCAAACTAGGCCTGGTGTTGGGAGGGGATTAAAGGCTGTGCAGGGACCTCGGGGGTGAAGGGAATACCCCATTTTCTTTGTGGTCTGGCCTCTGGGGTATGTAGTTCTGGAAGGGTCTATTATGCCTGAACCCAGGACACAGCCTCTTTGAGGTTCATTTGCTCAAAGAAAATATACAGAGCTTTTGTGAGTGCCAGATATTGTGGAGATACTGTTCTCTGCATTGGAGTTTTAGAGGCTCTCAAGGAGACCAGGGCCCTGCTCCTACGGGAAGGTATGAGTTCCCACCAGAGCTTCTCAGCAGGGAGGATTCTGCCAGGTTGGGTTTACTGCTCCAGACATTCTGATTGGATGGAGCTCTGCACCAAGCTGTCTCAGCTAAGGCTTCCCTTGCTTCTAGCCTCACCGTGGCTCCTTGGCTGGGATACTCACCCTTGTGCCCATCATCTGTGGCTGAGATGACAGTGTGGGCTAGTTTTGTTTGTCTTAGGGTCTGGCAGTCTTACACAGGCTGGCTTTGAACTCATGATCCTCCTGCCCCAGCTGTCTGAGTGCTGGGACCCCAGGTGTTTGCCACCATGCCTACTCACTCACTCGGCTGGTTGGTTTTACTAGGCAAGCAGGGCACAGCACAGTCAGTTCTGCAGGAAGGAGCCATGTGGGCAGCTTGGCTTCTCTCTAGCTCACGTTGAGAGAACGATGGCCGCGTCAGCCCCCCTTAGCTTCTCGTCTTCCTGTTGCTCCCTCCCTCAAAGTCCTGTCTACCCACTGTTCCTTCATCCTCTGGCTCCCCATCCTCCCCATCCTCCTCTGGCCTTTCGTTGGCAGGCCCTGGCAGTCAGACCTGGCACTCTTCTCCCCCTGGCAGAGGACCTGTCTGCAGGCCCGTGCTGGAACTCCGGGAGGCATGGCTTCAAGAGTCTTGAGCCTGGTGGCTTCCATTCGGCTGTAACCTCAGTAATTCTTCAAAAAGGGTCTTGTGACCCGAGGGTGGCGGCTTACACCATAGTCCCGGCACTCAAAAGATTGAGAGTTTGAAGATAGTCAGGGTTACATAACCAGACCCTGTTGAAAGAGGGGAAAAAAAAATCGCATTCCAAATCTTGGCAAATACAGCAAACTCATTGGGTGAAGGAGAAAGGGGAGAGGCAGGGTTCCTTCCTACCCTTTCCAGTGGCTCCTCTCCAGGGCACTTGGAAAGCCAGAGGCCCCACCTATCGTACATAGGGAAACAGACAGGAAGGTCCATAGCTTGTTTGTATAGCTAGTTGATAGCAGATGGAGAACTCGGTTTGTAGGGAAGACACTGCTAAAAGATTCACCAGTGTGGCTGGACACGTAACTCAGCTGAGTACTTGCCTAGCATGCACAAAGTCCTCTGTTCAACCCCTAGCACCACACAAACCTGGTGTGGAGAAATGACTCGTCAGTTAAGAGTACTTGCTGCTCTTTCAAAGGACCGAGGTTCGATTCCCAGCCCCCATGAGGCAGCCCACAAACATCTGTAACTCCAGTTCCAGGGGATATGATGCCCTCTTCTGGACTCTGAGGGCAGTCCAAGTCCAATGATGCATAGACATACATCCAGGCAAAATACCTAGACAAATAAAAACAAATCTTAAAAAGAAATTCAAGATCATCCTGAGTTACACAGTGAGTTTGAGGACAGCCCGAGATACATAACCCTGTCTAAAAAAACAAACCAAAACGAAAATTGGGCGTGATGGTGTAGCTTTGTAATCCCAGCACTCAGGAGGCAAGCGGAGCAAGAGAATCAGAAGTTCAGTTATCCTTGGCTAAATAGTTTTCCAAAGCCAGCTTGGGATTCATGAGACCCTGTGTTCAAAAACTGGGTAGGGGGTGTGATGGCACACGTCTTTAATCCCAGCACTCAAGAGGCAGAGGCAGAAGAATCTCTGTAAGTTCAAGGTCAGCCTGGTCTACATAGTGAATTCCAGGATAGCCAAGGCTCCACAGAGAAAGCGTGCCTAGAAACAACAACAACAACAAAAAGATGTTTTATTAAAAAAAGATAGAGAGTAATTTAGGGAGACAACTTGTATCAGCCTACCTCTGACCTTCACACACACATGTGCAAACACACAGCCATACAGACGTGTGTATGTGTATGCACACACAGAGATTCAAAAGCATTATCCCATTTGGTCATGGCACCTTGCAAAGTGCCAGTGATAGTACTCCATTTTGCAGGTGAAGTGAAGGCACACTGAACTTGAAGTCTCAGAAGTACAGAAGCAATTTTGGCCCAGGCCCTAGGTTTTGTCTGGCCCTCATGTTTTCTCCTTTCTTATCTGTAGGTGGCTCATTTCCCCTTTAAGAACAACATGAGCTTTGTGGTCATGATGCCCACTCATTTTGAATGGAACGTGTCTCAGATACTGGCCAACCTGAGCTTGGACACTTTGTATCATCCCTCACTGCGGGAGAAGCCCACCAAGGTGCGGCTGCCGAAACTCCATTTGAAGCAGCAGCTGGACCTGGTCCCCACCCTCGGCCAGCTGGGTAAGGGGGCTCGGGATAGGGTGGCCCCAGGTGGTCTGGCAGGGCTGTGAGGAGAGGCCTCCAGCCGGCAGTGTATCTGAGTCAGAGGTAGCCCAGCATCCTGGATGGGAGCAATTGATACGCTCCCGTAGACCTTCTGTCCTGGGATGGATTGGGATGAACAACTCTGCTGCCTGAGCGCTACAAAGAATCCTGGGTAAAGAATTCAGGGTGGGCCGGGGCGGTGGTGGTGGTGGTGGTGGTGGTGGTGGTGGTGGTGGTGGTGCACACCTTTAATCCCAGTACTCGGGAGGCAGAGCCAGTCAGATCTCTGTGAGATCGAGGCCAGCCTGGGCTACAGAGAGAGTTCCAGGACAGGCACCAAAACTACACAGAGAAACCCTGTCTCAAAAAAAAAAAAAAAAAAAAAGAGTTCATCGTAAAAGAGTTCATCATCTAGCTTGGAAAGGGGATGAGGAGAAGCTGGAGTCACTGTGTTAAATGCTGCAACTACTCTGCATTAAGTACTGTGAACTCACTGTGTACAAAGTACTCACTCTAATGGAATGAGTGGACACAAGCAGACTCGGGTACTTTCTTTAGTGTGAGTGGTAAGTCAGAGTGTGTCTCTCCAGTTCACCCTAGAGAATATCAAACTGGTACAGTGTAGACTTTGATTTAAAAAAAAAAAAAAAAAAAGGTTTCTAGAAGTGGTGTCTAGGTTGAGACTTGAAGGTTTAACAGGTGCCAATCAATCTGTGGGTTCAAGTGTTCTCTTTAGCCAGGATGCCAGACAGGTCCAGGTAGCCTGGGGGCGGCACTGACTCACCATCTGTTGCTCTGGGCAGGCCTGCAGGAATTGTTCCAGGGCCCAGACCTGCGTGGGATCTCTGACCAGAGTCTGGTGGTGTCTAGCGTACAGCATCAGTCTACCATGGAACTCAGCGAGGCTGGCGTGGAAGCAGCCGCAGCCACCAGCACAGCCATGAACCGAATGTCCATCTCCTCCTTTGCTGTCAACCGACCCTTCCTCTTCTTCATCATGGAGGACGCCTTAGGCATGCCCCTCTTTGTGGGCAGCGTGAGGAACCCCAACCCCAGTGCACAGCCCCAGCCCCAGGAACAGCAAGATTCCCCCGACAACCGGGTCTTCCGGCATGAAAAAGCTGACTTTCCCGAAGACAAGACCTTGGGTCCTGATTTGAAACTTGCACCCCCCGTGGATGACGATTACCCCCAGCTTAGCACCCCCAAGTGAGGAGGGGCCCTGGGCAGCAGCATCCTGAGTCCCCATCTGGATCAGCCTCTCAACTCCTGTGACTCTTTCCAACCAGCTTTGTGGGGTAGGGTGGGACCTGGGGAGGCAGTCTCCAGGGAAAGGAGCCATTCTCTTGCAGTAGCTCCTGGGGATAGGAGGTGGGGAGGGATCTGGAAGAAGGCAGGCAAAAGGAATCTTCATTTCTTCCAAAGGAGTTCAGAGGGTGACCTTTTGTGGGATGGGCACTCATGGATACAGTTCTGGCTAGAGGTGGATTAGGCCGGTCCCTAACTTAGTTGGGGAATCTTCATATTTGTAGGCAGAAGCAGGAGGCCACCTTTAGACATGTCCCCAGACACCCTGAGCTCAGACACTGGCCTTGATGTTGTGCCCCATGGCTGGAGGTTGACCTACTCTGACTCTGTTGTACCTTGCTGAAGACCTCCAGGCCCCCACCCATGTCCCACCACCGGAGTCACCCCTCTGGTCTTTGGAGATACCAACACTGCCAGGAGCCCCCTCCTTTCCTCTCTCTTGTCCTCCTCTTCAGGAAGCTCAGGGGCTGAGGCAGGGAAGGGCCTCTTTAGCTCCCAAGACTCTTTTGTAAAGTTTTTGTAGTGACTTTTATGCCACCTGAATAAAGAATGAATGGGCCGGGCTGGTTTGACGTCGCGGTTCTGGGCAAGTGGATGTGGCTGGGAGGCAGCCAGAGGGCAGATTGCGCTGAGCCCTCTCTGTGCCACGTTTGGTCTCTGGCCACATGCCAGTCCTCTCTAGGTCTACCTTCATGCCAGCCTGGCTCAGCTCTTAGCCTTTCCCTCTGTGTGCGCCTCAGGCAGCCGGTAACAAGGACGGCTCCGAACTGGCAATTAGGGAGCTAACGGGTCTCTAATTACACCCCAGCTGCTTTGCCAGGAGCAGGCGCCCGCCAGCCGGGGGCAGGCTGACAGCTGGAGGCTGGCAGTGTCTGAGGGTTTGGGGGATGTAGTTGGGGATACCTTGGCACCGGACTGGCTACTTCCTGTGGGAGAGCAGGAGCTGGAGGCACAACTGGTGTCCATGTGGGTGGTGATGGCTGCCCTCTGGGGCAGGCACATCTCCCTGATGGACTCTCCTGTGTCCATGTGGCAGTAGCCCTCTGGAGCCCTAATGTGCCGGGCAGGGGGGGTGGTAATGAGGGTGGGATAAGAGACTGGTGTGGGATCCTGTGGCTGCTAAACTGCTTCTGTGTGTGTGTGGCGGGGGCGGGGGGTGCAGATATTACACTAGGGGAATATGTGGCGTGTCAGAGGGTGAGGGTCTCAGAGGGCAATGTCAGAGGACGAGGGCCCTTAATTGAGACTTGAACAGTGGAGCAAGGAGCGGGCAGGGCTAGGAGGGAAGGCCTATCCAGCAGGTGACATTGAGCAGGAGCTGAAGGAAGTGATGGAGAGCACCTCAGAAGTTTCGAGAAGAGAACTGGAGGGCTGCTGGGAAGAGGAAAAGCAAGAGCCGAGGCCTGGACTGAGCGCATGCGCAGAAGTTCAGGATGAGCTGAGCTTGGTGCTGGGGAGGAGTGGGAGGGAGTCAGTAGCTGGGGAAAGAACTCGAAGGGCTCTTGGACCGTGCAAAGACTTTAAAGAAAACATTTGCTATTTACTTTTTTTTTTAGCTTTTCGTGACAGGATTTCTCTGTGTAGCTTTGCGCCTTTCCTGGAACTCACTCTGCAGACCAGGCTGGCCTCAAACTCACAGAAATCTGCCTGCATCTGCCTCCAAAGTGCTGGGATTAAAGGTGTGCACCACTACCACCCCACTTTGCTATTTACTTTTATTTTGTGTGTATAAGTATTTTCTCTGGATGTATCTTTGTGCGTCACATGTATTCAATGGCTATAGCCCAGAAGAGGGTATCAGATCATCTAGAATTGGGATTACAGGGTTCTGAGACACGATGTGGGTGCTGGGTGTTGTTTTTTAAAAAATAGTAAGTGGTGCTGGTTACTGTGTGGAAAGGTCATGAGGTACGAGCCACGACAAAACCTAGTATCAGAGATTTATTGGGGGGGGGACACAAAAGAACCAGGCCTGGGAAGAAGCCCATATAGAGAGGAGAGAGAGAAAGAGAGAGAGAGAGAGAGAGAGAGAGAGAGAGAGAGAGAGAGAGAGAGAGAGAGAGAGAGAGAGAGGAGGCAAGAGAGAACTGAGCAGAGAGGAGGGGGAATCTGTCCAACTTCTTAAGGATTCCCGTGAACATGTGCAGGTGGGAGCTACGCCACGCATGTGCTGATTACGTGACCACACACACACACACACACACACACACACACACACACACACACACACGTAATCACCAGCACACACTGATGACATAAGACCCCTTGCTTAGCTCCTGAACTTCGCATGTGCAGTCATGCAGCCGGAGTGGCAGCAGAATCCTAACATCCCAGACTTTTTGCTTATTTATATAAAAAAGCAGGTGAACAGGAATAAGGGAAAAAATGCTTCCAGCTGACTTGGTGGGCATTGGGTGACTCTTGTGGGGGGGGTAGGGAAGGGGGCTTCTGAGTTAGACAGGCATCTAGGGATGGTGGGCTGTCGTCTGCTGCCTTGGAATTCGTCTGACAAGGTGCTACTGTCCAGGTGGATGCAAGCTGGTTCTGGAGCCCACTGGCCTGTGCAGGTGGATTTTCTGGAGCTCGGAAAAATTTTGAACATATTAAGAAGCAGCCATGAGAAAAATTAAAGTCTTGGGCTGGTGACCATTGCAGTGTTTGGTACTCTGCTTATATTGGTTAGTGTTAATAAGAGAGAGAGATTGGAACATGTTTTTAATTTTCACCTGAGATAAGCTTTATCAGAGATAGATTATTTTGAGGTACCTGTTTCCTTTATTAGTTTACCATCCAGGAGACACAGGTGATCAATTGCTGAAAACATTTAACAGTAATAGATGGTTATATTAAAGTCTGCTTTGTTTTTGTTTTTGGTTTTGGTTTTTTTGCAGAGCCCAGACCATTTTTGGTCTTGGGGTATAAATACCTTTTAACTGTTACTGTTCCTTACCACCTGGGGTATATCTGATGGTCCTTGGACTCCAGCTCTATGGTGATCCTGTAACAATTAGTTGAGTAATTAATTAGAAGGGGGAACTAGGAAGAGAGAAGCTTGTGCAGTGAGACCTCATTCTTCTGAAATTGGTGACAGGGCAGTGGATCTTGATGTCCTCTGAGAGAGAGTAGGGCCCTGTCTGTGTCCCTGTCCCTGTGCCTGAGGAGGAGAAGCACTGCTGACCGGTCTGGAGTGAGGCACATGGAGGGAGCAAATGAAATGAAAGCTCCCACCTTAGCTGGAAAATCTCTTCCCATTGGGTATCCCTGAAAGTACAATTAAGTCTGGTGAGGTGAGTAAGGCTGTCCCCCTACCCCGACAATAGGGAAACGAGAAGGAGAGGTGGGACCCCAAAACTCCCTCAGGATTGATTAAGTGGCTCGGTGTCCAACAGGAAGGAAACGGGTCGCCCCATGCTGCATCCTAGGTTCCCTGTGAGCCCGTGGCCAAGCCTAGGAGGTCTGCTGGAGGTCTTAGTTTGATGTCCCCATGCTACTGGGTGCCTGGGGGCAGTAAGCTGACCAGTTATTTCTCTAGGTGGCACTTTGAACAAGGCTCAACTGACGGCCCGGCAGGGCATGCACTAGCCTGCGTAGCCTTCTAAAACAGGGACCCGGAAGCCCTTATGCAGCTGCTTGGATAGCGTGTGCCAGCACTTGGCAATTTGGTTCACAGGCTTCCTCATCTTTCCCATGGTATATCTTAAATGCCACAGCTGAAACTTCCACCTGTGGGGTCAGGAGCCTTGCTCTCCAGATGCTTAAGTTTTAGCCTTAATGTTAGGGAGCTGTAGCTAGAGTTTTCCTGCCTGGCCCACAGTCAGGACAAATCTCTGTCACCTGCCAGTCCCACAGCCGCTCAGACCCAACCAAGTAAACACAGAGACTTATATTGCTTACAAACTGTATGGCCATGGCAGGCTTCTTGCTAACTGTTCTTACAGCTTAAATTAATCCATTTCTATAAATCTATACCTTGCCACGTGGCTTGTGGCTTACCAGCATCTTCACATGCTGCTTGTCATGGTGGCGGCTGGCAGTGTCTCTCTGACTCAGCCTTCCACTTCCCAGAATTCTCTTTCCTGCTTGTCCCGCCTATCCTTCCTGCCTGGCTACTGGCCAATCAGTGTTTTATTTACTAACCAATCAGAGCAACATATTCGACATACAGACCATCCCACAGCAGGGAGCTCTGGGAGACAAGAGATGGATTTTATTCCATGTCTTGAATTTTTTTTTTTTTTTTTTTGATAGTTTGCTGGCTTGAGGACAGCTTTAGGAAGACCCTCCAGGAGGCAGGCTGTAAACTGTTCTCTGGCTAGAGAGCCATCGGATTATTGTGATCCCCTTGTGGGTCCTGATTGTAAACTTATTAGCACGCATCCTAGTCTGCTTCCAGACCTGTCCGTGCTTAGTGGCCTGCCCAGTACAGGAGAACAGAGTTAAGAACAGAAAAGATAAGGTTCTTTGGAGTCAGAGATTCCTTAGGTTCAGGAATGCAAGTAGGCAGGAGAGAGAGAATCAGAAAGGGAGGGTTTAGAGCTTAGGTAAAAGTGGGGGATAAGGTAACCCTTTTCATTTGCCTGTTCGCTGGTAGAAGTTAGATAATTCCTGTGAAATATCGGGGTTCAAGCAGCTGTTACATGGCCAAATTTACTGGTATCTGAGGATATTTAAGGCATTTGTCAGAGGAGGAGTGGAACCATGAGGAGGAAGCCTCCATGTCCCATGACTGCAGCTGAGAGAAAATAAAAAATTAAAATAATAAATGGGATCCCAGGCTCCTATCTCAGGTGTCCTAGGATAGGTAGTCTATGGACCAGCATAAATTAACAGCACAAGTTACCCAATTGTCATCACGAGATGCGCAAGGGCTGGGAGGACATACCGGAGGACTCCCCGGGAGTCCAGACAGCATTCAATACTTTGTCAAGAAAGAATGTGTCATGGTACGCAGCCGAGGACCCCCAGGGGTCTGGCTCCAGGAATATATCACAGGCTATAGTTGTGGTAAATGGTGGGGGATCTGAAAGGGGAGTTCACCAATCTCAGTAGCCGGTGGCGTGTGCAGGAATCTGGTGGTTGGGCAAATGATAAAAGCGGAGCGGGCAGTCATAGGTCCAATAAACCTTGGTACAGGGTCCCGGGTCCCCGGACGCAGAGTGCCAAGAGAGCCTGCCTCCTCACAGCACCAACGTTGTTTTTAAAAATGATAAGCAGCACTGGTTACCGTGTGGATACGTCATGAGGCATGAGTCACAACAAAACCCAGTATCAGAGCTTTATTAGGAGGAGGGGACAAGAGAACCAGGCTTGGGGAAGAAGCACATGCAAAGGGAGAGAGAGAGAGAGAGAGAGAGAGAGAGAGAGAGAGAGAGAGAGAGAGAGAGAGAGAGAAATAATGGGGGGAAGAGAGAACAGAGAGGAGAGGAGAAGGCATCTGTGTCCAGCTTTTTAAGGATTCCCATGAACATGCGCAGGTGGGCTTATGGAGCTACGCCACGCATGTGCTGATTGCGTGACCACGCCGCACACATAATCACCAGTGCGCACTGATGATGTAAGACCCCTTGCTTAGCTGCTGAACTTTGCATGTGTGGCCATGCAGCTGGAGTGGTGGCAGAACCCTAACACTGGGACCCAAACCTGGGTTGCTGTAAGAGCAGCCAATGCTCCTAACTTCTGAGCCATCGTTTCCTCTTCCTCCTGACCCCCCCCTCCCCCACCCAGAGTGTTTCTCTGTGTGGCCCTGGCTGTCTTGGAACTAGCTCTGTAGACCAGGCTGTCCTCGAACTCACTGAGATCCACCTGCCTCTGCCTCCCTGAGTGATGGGATTAAAGGCGTATGCCTCCACCGCCAGGTCCCCTTGACTTTTTAAAAAAGGATTTTTATTTTACTTTTAATTATGTGTAGGTGTGTGGATATGTGTCCATGAGTATAGTTGCTCCCAGGGGACAGAAGAGGGTGTCAAATGCCCTGGAGATGGGTTTACAGGTAGTTATGAACCACCTGATGTGGGTGCTGAGAACAAAACTCTGGTCCTCTGTAAGAGCAATGCGTTAACCACTGAGCCATCTCTCCAGCCCCCTAGTGTGTGTGTGTGTGTGTGTGTGTGTGTGTGTGTGTGTGTATTTGTGTGTGTGTGTATGTGTATTTTTACATTTATTTTGTTTGCTTGTTTTTTTTCACTTTTGGATTTTTTTTGCTTTGTTTTGTTTTTTGAGACTAAATCTCACTATATGGAGTCTTAGTTGGCCTGGAACTCATTTATGTAGACCATGCTGTCCTCAGACTCAGAGATCTGCTGAACTCGGCCTCCCAAGTGCTGGGACTGAAGTCGAGATCCACCACACTTAGCAATTTACTTACTTTCCTATCTATTTATTTATGACTGTGTGTGTGTGTGTGTGTGTGTGTGTGTGTGTGTGTGTGTGTGTGTGTGTGCTTGTGCCATGGTGCACAAGGAGAGAGAGGTGAGATGGGAGAACAACTTGCAGGGATCAGCTCTCTCCTTCAACCATGTGGGTTTCAAACTCAGGACCTCAGGCTTGGCAGCAAGCTCCTTCACCTGCTTAGCCATCTTGCTGGCCCTTTTCCCTGGCTTTTAATTTTGTATAAATGAATCATAAAGTCTTCTCCTCTATCCCCGTGCCCTGCCCCGGCCTGGCAGTGCTGAGGATTGAACCCAAGGCCTTGCCTATGAGGCAAACACCCCACCACTGAGCTATGTTTCTAGCTCAGTTTGTATTCTGTATCTGTCAGGTTTCTTGCGCTCGGCCTGTGTTGTGCCCAACAATGCCCCTTCACCCAAAAGCCTTTGACTTGGGAGATGCTGGATCTGAGCTTGTCTCTGGAAGGCTCATGTGGCTTCTGGATGGAGAGGGATAAGGTGGGAATAAGAAGCTGGTTGGCAGGCCCACCCAGAGTGTAGATCAAAGCCGTAGAGTGGTTAGACCGTGGGAGGGAGGAGAAGGAAGTACTGGGGATGATGGGATTTGGCCTTGCAATTCCTAGGTTTCCATTGTAAAGGAATGGGTAGGGGTGGTGCCTTTGGCTGAGCTGGGAAGCAGAATGATTATGGGGTGGGTGGTGGATTTGCAATTTAAACATGTTATAATGAAAATGTTATGCTAATGCAGGCCAATCCCATGCCCCATTTTGCCTGGAAAAGTTAGGGTTATTTCTGTCATTTAAGCTAATTAGTAGTATCTAGTCTTGCTGTTGGAAGTGTCCTATAAGTTAATTCCTGGCCTATAATGTGGATCTGGTAGGCATGGAATTGCTAATGATGGTTTTCAGTTTACCCATTTTAAATATCAAGGAGTTGACCGAATGCTCTGGTAAGGGATGGGAGTGTATATTTGACAGTATAGAGATGCTTTATGTCATGGAACTAGGGGCTGGGTGGAGCTCCTGCTTAGCACTGCAAGGCCCTGGCTTTCATCCCCAGTGGGGCTGGAGAGACACTGGACTGGAAAAAAACCCTTAAGGGGAGAAGATTTAATAGAAAGGAAGAGGGTCCCAGGATCAAGCAAGCAGAGACAGAGATGGGAGAAAATGGAAACCGTAGAGAGAAAGGATCTGAGAGGGAGGAACACTCTGCTGTGCTGCGTGCTGCTGCAGGATGGAGGTTTCCCTGTGGCAGTCAACGGAAGTCACCCCTGCGGTGACAACAGCATTTTCAGAGAAGATGGGAGGAGAAACTATGTAGACATAAGAGCAAACAGCTCGCCAGTTGGTGGTGGCGCACGCCTCTAACCCCAGCATTTGGGAGGCAGAGCCAGGCGGATTTCTGTGAGTTCGAGGCCAGCCTGGTCTACAGAGCGAGATCCAGACAGGCACCAAAACTGCACAGAGAAACCTTGTCTCAAAAAAACCAACCCCCTCCCAAAAAAAGTGAGGGAAATGGACAGTGACTTTGGGGGATATATCATAAAAAGGAGACTTCGAGATAACCAAAGTCTATTTTTCCTTTCTTTCTTTTCTCTTTTTCTCAATGTTCAGACTGAACCCAGGGTATTGTGCATGCTGGTGAAGTGCTCTGCACTAGGCTATACTCCCAGTTCTAGAAGATGTCTTTAAATGTTTTTTTGCATTTTCTTGGTTTTTTTTTTTTTTTTAAAGATTTATTTATTATGTATACGACATTCTGCCTGCATGCCAGAGGAGGGCACCAGATCTCATTATAGATGGTTGTGAGCCACCATGTGGTTGCTGGGAATTGAACTCAGGACCTCTGGAAGAGCAGTCAGTGCTCTTAACCACTGAGCCATCTGTCCAGCCCTCTTGTGTGAACATACACATGCCTTAGCACACACGTAGAGGTCAGGGGACATCTCTCCATGTCGTCTGGCTTGGCAGCAGGTACTAACTGCTGTGCCCTGGAAGCACGGACCTGTTCTGAAGCCTTGGGTGACTTCTTGTAGCAGACACTGGAAGGAGTCTGAGAGTTTGTTGGGTGAACTTTGGTTATTGTCTAATGTCCTGGAATCCCACAGAACCAAGAACGAAACCGTGAGGTTTCTCCACTCTTCCAGTAGAGGGAGTACTCTTGCCAGAGCCTCTGGCAGCCAGTGGCTTCCAGAGTGCTTTCCCATCATGCATCTGTGGTGGTTGGCTTGGTGGGAGCCATGGTGTAGAGAGAACCCTCTTTACCGATTCCCTTCTTCAGGTGCAGCCCCGGGAGGCACTGGCACTAGAGTATCCGCAGCTGGATTGAGGTCACTCTAGAAGCTTCCTTTTTTTTTTTTTCTTTAACACTGGGAACAAAGCAGCTATAGTGTTCCTGTGAATAATTCCTTGTATGCATATGCTCATTTTATTCTTTGGTGGAGTGGGGGATGGAACCCAGGACCTCATGCATGCCAGGCCAGCACCCTATGAGAGCGAACCCTCCAGGCCTGTGGGAGGCTTTTGGCGTATACACTCAGAAGCAGGATACTGGGCTTTAGCCTCGGCTTGTCCACCTGCAACTGCCAGGGCTGCCACACACAACCACACACAATGCTGTTATTTACTGTCATATCGTTCTTCAAAGTTGTCATAGGAACACAGACTTGTGATGAGCAGAGTTCATTTTCCACACTCACACCAACACTGGCGTTGCCACATGTTTACAACTTCTCAACCGGATGAGTAAGCAACATGACTTCCTATGGTTTTAATTTGCATTCCTTTGATTATTAGCAATGATAACATTTTGGGGGGGCCCATTTTTGTGGGGGTGGGGCTTTAGACAGGGTCTCTTATTATTTTCCCGGGCTGTGCTGGAACTGGCTATGTAGACCAGGCTGGCCTTGAACTCATAAAAATCCTTCTATCTCTACTTCCTGAGAACTGGGATCAAAGACACCATGCCTGGCTGAGAGTCTTTTTTAAATTAAATTAATTAATTAATTAATTAATTAATTTATTTATTTATTTATCAGAGCTGAGGACCGAACCCAGGGCCTTGTGCTTGCTAGGCAAGCGCTCTACCACTGAGCTAAATCCCCAACCCCTAGAGTCTTTCTTTTTTTTTTTTTGAGACAGGGTTTCTCTGTGTAGTTTTGGTGCCTGTCCTGGATCTCACTCTGTAGCCCAGGCTGGCCTCGAACTCACAGAGATCTGCCTGGCTCTGCCTCTCCAGTGCTGGGTTAAAGGTGTGTGCCACCACCGCCCGGCTGAGAGTCTTTTAATATACTAAGGAAGTGTTGTACCACTCAGCTACATTTCCAGCCCCACAAAACTTCTTTGTATACATTTATTGGCCACTTGGGATTCTGCTATGGATGACCTGGCCTTACTTTTCTCTTACATTTTTTTATTTAAAACTTGTTAGTTTTATGAACATTTTGCTTGAGTGTATGTCTATGCACCACATGTATGCCTTGTGCCCACAGAGGTCAGAAGAGGGCATTGGATTACCTAGAACTGGAGTTACAGAGTTGTGAGCCACCATGTGGGTGCTGGGAACTGAGCCAGGTCCTCTGCAAGAGTAACAAATGCTCTTAACTGCTAAGTCATCTTTCCACGTCTTGAATTATTTCTGGTTTTCTCATTAGAATGTTTTGGTGTGGTTGTTTTTTCTCTAGTTTTTGTTTGTTTGTTTTGAGACAGGGTTTCTCTGTGTAGCCCTGGCTGTCCTGGAACTAGCTTTGAAGTAGACGAGACTGACCTGGAACTCACAGAGATCTGTCTGCCTATGCCGGGATTAAAGGTGTGTGCCACCACTGCTGGGCTCCTCTTTGTTTTATGGTATCTTTGTGTGAAGAGAAATTTCTAACTTTAATGCTGCATTTATCATCAACCTTTTCCCTTATAGTTTGCACTTCTTTGGGTATTATCTTATTTTGATTTTTAGAGATGGAGTCTTGCTGCGTATTCTTGGTTGGCTTGGAACTCTTCATGTAGGTCAAGCTGACCTTAAATTTCCAACACTTCTCCTCCTGTCTCCTGAATGCTGGAATTACGTGTGCCACCACACCCAGATGTTTATTTATTGCTTGTTTGTTTTGTGTGCTTGAGTATCTATGTGCATGCCATGGAATGCATGTGGAGATCAGAAAATTACTTATGGAAGTCATTTCTCTCCTTCCACCATGTGGGTCCTGAAGAATCGAACTCATATCATCATGCTTATTTTACTTGCTGAGCCATCTCATAGACCCTACTCTTTTCTTTCTGAGGGTCTCCTGTAGCCCAGGTTGGCCTCCGACTCTTATGGAGGACTGCCTTAACTCTTGGTCATACTTCCTCTATTTTCCAGAACTAGGATTACAGGTGTGCCCCATCCTGTCCTGCCTGTATTTGCTTCTTAGAGCATGATATTGCTTGAATAATATGCTAGGCGCGATGGGGTACACCTTAAATCCCGACACTGGGGAGGCAGAAGCAAGGGAATCTTTGTGAGTTCCAGACCAGCCAGGGCTACATAGTGAGGCCTGGTCACCAACCAACCAACCAACCAACCAACCAATCAACCAACCAACCGATCAACCAGGGAAGACATCAGTATCAGCTGGGCTCAGAATGTGGTACTGGGTGATTGGGGAGATTAACTGAGAAATTTTCATCTTTTGTTGCTTTTGACTCTGTGTGTGTGTGTGTGTGTGTGTGTGTGTGTGTGTGTGTGTGTGTGTGTGTGTGTGTGTGTGTGTGTGTGTGTGTGTGTGTAGGCCAGAGGACAACTTCTGGAGTCAGCACTCTTCTTCCACCAAGAACTGAACTCTAGTCAGCAGGCTTACTACACTTCAAGTGCCTTTACCCCTGACACAGCACTCTGTCTGGAGTCACTCCGAAGATTTTTTTATTGAAAGGACCTGGACTCTGACTGCAAAGACGCACTGGCCCAAGCTCTGCTTTCTGGGGCTCCCTCGAGAATGCTTGCGGAGTCCCCTAAATTTTCTCTTTTGAGCCTTCCTCTTTCTTCCTCTGAATGGTTATCAGGCTTTCTTAGTCAGCCTAAAAAACATTGGTTATATAGGTTTAGAAAGCAACATTTTTAACCAGAGCAGCTGCAATACGGAAGCATTCCGTAACCTTCCGCTTTCTGGAGCAGATCCCATGCTACACGGTCGACAGTTCAATGTGCATGAACTTTGTTCCATGAGTAGGAGTAACAAAAAGACTGTTCTTTAAAAAAATCATTACACTGATTTATGTGGTGTGTGCAGGGTGGGTATGTGCACAGGCCATGGCACACACATGGAGATCAGAGGATCACGTGTCGAAGTTGGTTTTCTCTTTCTGTGTGGGTGCTGGGGAGAGAACTCGGGTTTTCAGGCTCAGTGGCCAGCACCTTTACCTGCTAAGCCACCTCAGTGGCCACTTTTTCTTTTCTTTATTATTTTATGACACAGGACTTCATGTAGCCCAGGCTAGCCTCAAATTCACTATGTGGCCAAGGCTGGCCTTGAACTTGTGCCACCACCTTCCAGGTGTTGTGATTCTGGACACCACACCAGTTATTCAAATATTGATTACCTTCAGGCTGAGTGTGTGCAGAGTTACACGAAGCAGGTGAATTTCAAGTTTGGAACTGGGTTCCATTCCCAAGATCTCTCATATAGATGCAAATATTCCAGATCCCAAATCCAACACTGTTTTTTTTTTAAATAGTCCTAAGTAAGCCGGGCGGTGGTGGCGCACGCCTTTAATCCCAGCACTCGGGAGGCAGAGCCAGGAGGATCTCTGTGAGTTCGAGGCCAGCCTGGGCTACCAAGTGAGTCCCAGGAAAGGCGCAAAGCTACACAGAGAAACCCTGTCTCGAAAAACCAAAAAAAAAAAAAAAAAAAAAAAAAAAATAGTCCTAAGTATTTCAGGTCAGGGGATTAACCCTGGAGTCGCTAGTCATTGCTTATGTTAGTGCTTTAGTTTTTTTGTTTTTTGTTTTTTTTTTGGTTTTTTGAGAGAGGGTTTCTCTGTGTAGTCTTGCACCTTTCCTGGATCTCTCACTGTAGCCCAGGCTGGCCTCGAACTCACAGAGATCCGCCAGGCTCTGCCTCCCGAGTGCTGGGATTAAAGGCGTGCGCCACCACCGCCCGGCAGTGCTTTAGTTTTGAAACTGCACTATGAGTTCTAACACCCCAGGGCAAGCTGAATGCAAGTGTTCTCCTGTGCAGGCAACCTCTAGTGTGAGCCACCTCCCAGGATGGGTGTCTGGTACACCCCATTTCTTCCTCTGGTCAGATGTTCCCCCCACTGTCCCTCCTTTTCATTTTAAAGGTTTTATTTTTTATTTATGTGTCTGTGTGTCAGTGTATGGGTATCTGTACGTGTGTGATACCTGAGGAGGCCAGAAGAGGGCATTGGATTCTCTGGAGCTGGAGTTACAGGAAGTTGTGAGTCCCTGGTGTGGGTGCTGGGAACAGAACTCATGTTCTCTGCAAGAGCAGCCAGTGCTCTTAACCACTCAGCATCTCCCCAGCCCCCAACGTCCTTTGTAATCTTCAGAGAGCACAGAACTTCACAGCAGACAGGCCCAGTGCCATCCCTTCATTTTCCAGGAGATGAAGAATTATCTCGCTCTCCAACTGCAGGCAGAGCCAGAGTTAACCACCTGGAAAAAACCATTGTCTCTACACCGACTCACTTTCTCTCCATGCAGCCTGCCCCTCAGCCAATCCTTTCTGATGTTCAAGTTCAGACTCATGACCTACCCCAGGCTGGCCCAAGTGCCTTGTGAAGTTAGCCATCCTGTTGGAGGGGTCCACTGGGGAGAGATGACGGCCCAAGGAAGATGTGGTGGGTGAGGAGGGTGATGTGAATGCATGGTCTTGGGGACACAGGATGGAAGGGTAGCAGTGGGTTAAAGTTAACACCAGACAATGATGCAATCAGACTCCAAATGGAGTTAGGTCACTTTAAGAAAGGAGTAGCTGTAATCTGAAGCCTGCTGGACGCTGGGTTGGGAAGCAGCTATTCACTCCTCAGCTTGCTAGAGCCCCTCAGGGTACAGGCTGAGAGGGACCCAGACTTACTTCAGGAAGGAGCTGTGGTGGTGGACCACAGGTAAGGCGGCTCCTGGTCTAGCCTGGGGAAGACAGATGGAAGAGGCCCCTTAGCTAGAGGGACTGGGAGGAGCAGGGGCACCCCAGAGAGCAGAAAAGAGGGGTGCAAAGAGGTGGAGGTAGGGATACAGTAGCCTCTGCAGTTTAGGGACCAGGGTGAACAGATGAGAGGGAAGAGGGAGTTGGGGGACAGAGGGCCAGGATGCTATTATCCCCATATCCCACTGCAGCAAACGGAGAGGCTGGACCGGTTTTGAATGGAGTTGGGGAACAATGTGGTAGTGGTGGGAAGTGAGCTCTGGGTCTGGTCCCAACAGGGACCCCAAAGGGGCTATCATCCTACAGGCAGGGCTCTTCCTGAAGTTGCTTCCACCAGCAGTGAGCAAGGAAGGTGGTCTTTCCTGCAGACCAACCTGGCTCCACTCACTCGGATTGCTGCTTTTCACAATCAACTGGTGCTTATCCCCCCCCCCCCCCCTCCCCGGCAAGGAGCAGCTGGCCCTGCTGGGATGGGATGCCTGCTAGGTCCTCTGTCCAGTTACCACCGATTCTCTGTTACGGAGTGAATGGAAGACAAACGAGGTCACGGCCTCCTGCAAACAATAAGCACCCTTTAGCCTAGCTGGTGTGTGGGATCTGGCTGTTCTTCTGCAGCCTTTTTACCTCCCGGGGAAGCCACAGCAGGGAGTGCGTGGTCTGGGTCAAAGAGACAGGCTTTCCAAGTGCCAGCCACTGTCTGGACCTTAGCTGCCCATCAGTTCAGCCCCTAGGCTGAGGGGGATGGGTGGGGCCCAGGGAGTTCTGGCCCCAGGGCTGGCTTTTCTGGAGTGTTGGGAGGTGCAACTATGGGGTTGTTTCAGGTTCCAAGATTTCAGACAAAACAACAACAACAAAAGCTGCACCGGAGGTGAGTGGTGTAGATGAGCCAGCCAGACTGGACCCCTGGAACAGTCCTTGAGGCAGCGGAGAGGGAGGTGTCCTCCCCTGCACTGTCCACATGTCCACTGCCATGTGGCTGGAAGGCTGCTTGGCTCTGGGAGGAGGGAGCAGTGGAGGAGGAGCAGTGTGTTTGTCTCCCAGCTGGGTCTAATCGGAAACACATGTGCCGGCTCCTATTTGTCTTCCCAGCTCGGATTTGAGACCACAACACCCCAGTTTCTGTGCCTCTTGATTTGGGGCAGGCCTTGGCTCAGAGGGGAGACTCTTGACCCTTCCCCATGCCCTCCCCCACGGTAGCCCAGGAATTTGGCTTGGACACTGCCCTTTGGACAGGATGGCATCATTGTCCCGGTGCCCCTGGCTAGTCAAAGCTGCCTACCCAATCCACAGTTACTGCTCCCAGGACATTGTGTCCTGTGGGGCCCCTGCTGCAGACCCTCACTTTCTGCCCTTCGGGTCTCCATTTCCTTAACTCCTGTGGCTTCGGGTGGAGAATTCAGACATTCCACTAACACCTGACCCTGCTTATAACTCCTGGGCCAGCATTGGACCCCGTGTCTCCCCACGCCTACTATTCCCCACCTCAGCTTCAGTTCTCAGCCTACCCATTTGGTAACAATGATCTGACTTAGACCCTGGAGGAACTCCAGGAGGTCCCATCTGCAAGTGCTTCTCATTGACTTCCTGAATAGGATGCCAAAGGTGACCATCTCCTCCCTTCTGTCAGTCAGTACCCACCCAGAGGGACCAGAGGGACCACCTGGATAAATCAGCCTGTTGCGGCTCCGTCGAGGGAGGCTGCTGCCTCTGATGGGTGGGGCTTGGGGGGGGGAGGGCTAAATCTGCATCACTTTCTCTGTTCCAACGGAAGCTGGGAGGCAGCACCCCTGGGTGAGAACACAGGGGTCCCTAGAATTCCCACTGGGAGATCCGGTGAAGGGTTAGAAAGGAGGAGGCTGGTTGTGTTGGTGGTGCTGTGGAAGCAGGGAACTTTCTCTTGTTGGCCCTCACGGGCTGCAGTTTTCCAGTGGATTATCTGACTTAATTTTCAGGACCTTAGCCAACGATTGCAGATTGCACTCCTGACTCTTCAGATCCAATTTGTTCTGGGAAGTCAGAAAAGTTGGTGATGTATGGGTGGGGGGGTCAAACACATGTGACAGAGTAATGATGGAGCTGAGGGGCACTTCAGGGTGTGTGTGCTGGAGGATGGGTGGGGGACAGCCAGTGGTCTTTTCCAACTCTAGGATGAGCTTTCCTGTGGCCCTCATTCCCACCCCTAGACCTGATTCCAGGGGAGCCCAGGAATGATTCAGGAGGACCCATAGCCCAGACTTCAACTTTGCCCAGTGGTCTCCAAGTGCCAGACTAGAGTCTGGGCAGAAAGGTTGCTGCTTAGGGAGGTGGTGGGATGTGGGAGGTCCCACCAAAAATTAGTGTTGTTTAACCTGCAGGAAGACAGGTTCTGGGGTTAAGAGCTGTTTCCATGCTAGTGGGGTGGGGGTGGGGGGAGAAGAAATGGCCTTCAGAAGAGATGCCAGTGAAGAGACAGCTGAGATCTTCCCAAGCCCTGGCACTGCCAAGGGCTGCTAAGACAATGTCTAGGCAGGTGAGGCTGTGCACACCTGTGACGTCAGCACTTGGGAGGCAGAGGCAGGAGGACCACACATTCAAGGCCAGCCTAAATACAGCAAGACTGTCTCAAAAAAGGAGAGAGAGAGAGAGAGAGAGAGAGAGAGAGAGAGAGAGAGAGAGAGAGAGAGAGAGAGAGAGAGAGAGATTGAAAGATTATATAATTTAACCCTCCTAACAGTAGGAGGGATTTGTTCTTTGGACAGCTATGAAGTCAGGCTTAGAACTGGCAGTGTGGCCCTCGTCCGCACCCTCTTAACCAAGCACTCGGAGTTGTTCTTGGGATGGAAGAATGGGGTTGACAGCATGGTGGCACACACCTGGAATTCCAGCACTCGGGGTGGATGGGGGATGGGCAGCTGTGAGTTCAAGGCTACATAGGCAAGATCCTATCTGAATAAAAAGGGTGAGGGGCAAAGAGACTGGACTGAGTCCTTATCATAGGCTTTTAGCCAGAAAACTTTTGGTGGATAGCAGGGCTAGACCTGATAGATGTTCTGTGAGTCTATAAAGACCTGGGTTCTGCTCCCGTTCTGAGACAGGGTTCCAAATCCTACCAAATGAGCTGGCTGTATGCCTGCAAGGAAAAGCCTCCTTGTGTGTTTGTGCTAGACCAGAAAGCCTGCTGCTGGGTCTTCACTGCTGGGTCTTCACTGCTCTGGCGCTGAGGCTGGAAGGTGGGTCTCCCGATAGGAACCACCGGATAGGAACCACCGTGGAGGCACAGCTCACGCGGCAGGTGCAGGCCAGGGACACCAAGCCTCGGGAAAGTTCTTGTCCCGTCCCGTCTGACTCTTGCTCCTGTGAAGGGTGGGGTGGCAGCGCAGGGTGTGGGCGAGGGGAGTCACTTGTCTTGTCTCCCTTGTAGTCCCGGGATGCAGGCCTTGGTGCTACTCCTCTGGACTGGAGCCCTGCTCGGGCACGGCAGCAGCCAGAATGTCGGCAGCAGCTCTGAGGTCAGTAGGGTGGGTAGGTGTGGGCAGCAGCTGTTCTATACCCTCCTCGGCTGGCTGGCGGCAGAGGAGCCAGCACAGGGAGGCAGTGCTAGGGCCAGGGTGGGCTCTGGCCTTCATTTCTCAGGTCTTGGTTTCTCTAGCAGCAAGATAAGCATTTGCTTCACCTTTCAGGGTATGGAGAAGCCTCCGCTGTATGGAGGAAGTAGGGGTAGGGTCACACAAGGGACAAGCCAGTTGGGTATATCAGCTATAGAGCTGGGCATTGTGGGTTCTGAGTTCGGATTAGGGCTTAGTGACCTTAGACAATACCCTCTTACCTCAGTCTGTTTCCTTACAAGGCCACTATGGCCATTTACTCATTCCTCACCTACTAACCACTTGCCCTCCCCTCCCCCCATTGGAAATGATATGTAGGACCCCAGGCATGATACACAAGTGCTGTATTAACTGAGCCCTACCCACGAACACTTACTCTGAGGTTGGTAGGTGTGGATAGAAATACAAAAATCCCAGCACTCGGGAGGCAGTGGCAGGTGGATTGCTGTGAGTTCAAGGCCAGCCTGGTTTACTAAGTGAGTTCCAGAACAGCCAGAGACACATAGTGAGACCCTGTCTCAGCCCCGCCCCCCACTCCCCACCCCCACCCCGCCAACAGCAACAGGAACCGGAGGTATTAGCATTTGCCCAGCATAAGCGAGAGCATGGGTTTGCTCCCCAGCCCCAGAGACAAGACAAAAAGGAGAAAGCTCACAAAGCTGCTAGCTACTAAGGGAGCAGTGGACACTGAAAAAAGGTGAGAAAACCACAAACTCCCTTCAGGTATGGTCAGAGAAGATGGCTTGTCAGGAGAGACAGGGAGAGTCTCACAGCAGAACTTAGGCAGACACAGAACAGTCTGAAACGGTGAGCAGAGGAGTGTGGTGTGGCCTAAGGACAGGTTTCTCTGGTGATGGTGGTGGGGAGGTCTCCAGAGAGAGAGAAACAGAGACAGACAGGCATACAGACAGACAGACACACGGGGTTGGGGGAGGGAGAGACACAGACAGACAGATAAATGGACAGAGAGACTGTTTGTAGGCCAGAAGTCAACCCAGAGTCATTCCTCAGGTGCAGTCTGCCTTGGTTTCTGAAACAGGACCCCTCCCTGGTCTGGAACACACTGACTAGTCGAGGCTGAGTGGCCGGTGCACCCCAGGGACCTGCCATCTCTGCCTCCCCAGTGCTGGGATTACAAGCATGCCCCACCATGCCCAGCCTTTTTGCGTGCTTTCTGGGACTGAACCCAGGTCTGCATGCTGTCAGGCCAGGACTTTACCAATGGAGCTGGCTCCCCAGTCCTACCATTTTTATTGTAAAGTAGGCCAGGCTTCCCGCTCTCAGGTCACAGGTCAGCCTGGCAAGCCCTGGGTGTTGTCTGTCCCCAGCACAGAGGTTATGTACAGTCAGAGAGCATACACTCATTCCGACCTTAGACTAACGGCCCCCAGCGACCAGAGGACAGCCCCAACCCAGAGGCGACGCCATTCACTGTGCCTTCCCACTGGTCCTTGTATTCTGACCCAGGGCTCCCCAGCCCCCGACAGCACGGGGGAGCCGGTGGAGGAGGAGGACCCCTTCTTCAAGGTCCCTGTAAACAAGCTGGCAGCAGCTGTTTCCAACTTCGGCTATGATCTGTACCGCCTGAGATCCAGTGCCAGCCCAACTGCCAACGTTCTGCTGTCTCCACTCTGCGTGGCCACAGCCCTCTCTGCTCTTTCTCTGGGTGAGTGTCAGCAGAAGGTGGCTGCAGGTGGACCTGAATGCCCCACCCTGAGTCTCCATGCGTACACTGCCAGAGAACAGGAAAGGGTCGGTGGGGGCTGCAGCTCTGGCCAGGTCCTGGCTACACACACACACACACACACACACACACACACACACACACACACACACCTCCTACCACTTTATCAAAGTGACGCTCAATCCTGGTTCCTTAAAAGGACTCCTATCGTGTGCTAGTCATTTACCCAGGTTCTAGGGGTACACCTGTCACAAGTAGGCCCGGGTCCCCCTCACAATAGTGTAGAAAACGATGGGAGAACTTGAGGGAATGCATCCTACCCTTTTCTCTGTAGGTCTGATGCCTTGGCCTATTTTAGACACTTTTCCTAGCAATGCGGTCATTATTCCCGAGGCTCTTTGCCCACCTAGAATGTCTGCAACATCAGCCTCCTCAGCTCTCAGAAGACAAGACTAGATGTCTAACACCCTGGCCTGCTGTGGGTCCCCTGGGCAGTTATGAAGCCTGCCATTCTTTCTCCCCTGGCAGGAGCTGAACAGCGAACAGAATCTGTCATACACCGGGCTCTTTACTACGACTTGATCAGCAACCCCGACATCCACGGCACCTACAAGGATCTCCTCGCCTCTGTGACTGCCCCTGGGAAGAGCCTCAAGAGTGCTTCCAGAATTGTGTTTGAGAGGAGTCAGTAGCCACTCCCTCCCCGCCCCTCAGTCTATGTAGCCCAAGCTGGCCTCTGCTTTCCAAGTGCAGACACGCCATCATGCCTGCCATGTGGCTGCTTTTCTGGCCTGGGTCATCTGTGTGCTCCATGCTGGGGTTCGGTCTAAACAATAGACTGTGTGTGCTCAGGCTAGGCCTGGCACTGGTGGGCAGGAAAGGGCCTGTGAGACCACAAAGGAGCAGAAAGAGGAAGTGGGCTGCGGGAGACAGCAGGAGGGTCTGGGGAGGGCAGTAACATGAAGGGGAAGGCAATGGGTGGAATCCATTGTTCCCTGTCCAGGGTTTGGACAAGCCAGCAGATGTCCCAGCAAGTCAGGGAAGATGCTGGGCAGGAAGCTGGGGTTTGGCAGGCTTTCAAAGTGCTGGCTCAGCTCTCATACACTATCTTTGATCTGCTCCCTCTCAAGAACTTCGAGTAAAATCCAGCTTTGTTGCACCTCTGGAGAAGTCATATGGGACCAGGCCCAGAATCCTCACTGGCAACCCTCGAATAGACCTCCAGGAAATTAACAACTGGGTGCAGGCCCAGATGAAAGGGAAGATCGCTCGGTCCACAAGAGAAATGCCCAGCGCCATCAGCATCCTCCTCCTCGGCGTGGCTTTCTTCAAGGGTGAGGGCTTCCCCACTTGGGCCGAGGGAGGACGGTAGGTGTGTGGAGTGTGCTGGTGAACACGAATGCAGGTGCAAGGCCAGAGGAGGATATGAAAACCATGTGGGCTTGCTTCTCTGCTTATCACCTACAAGCGTCTCTGAACTATGTGACAAGAGAAACGTCTGAGTGGAGCTGGACACAGATCTCTGATTTGAATCAGACCAGGTTTAATCATGGCTGTGCCCTGTGAGTGCAGAGCCCTGTCTAAGTTTCTCCTGAGCCATCTGTCTCCTCAGCTTTCCTGTGAGGAGTATACATCTACTTCATACTTAGTACAATATATACTGTCTTATTCTCATAGCAACCCGGTACCACTCCTGGGCCTGCCCTGTGCTCATGAAACTGCTTCCAGTTACCTATCGACACTTCTAGGCAGTAGTAATGTGTCAGGAGACCCTTCCACAGGCCTCACATGAGGTCTGCTTTATTCAGAAAAGGGCTTGCGGCAGGAATAGTTTGACCAATTTCCCTCTTAAAATGTGACCATCTTACTGAGTAGCAGCAAGAGTGGACGCCTGACCTAGAGGAAAGCCTGGGGCTTCTTCCTACTCCAAGCACAAAGAGGCGAGGAGAGCAGGCGCAACCCAGCCTGTTAAAGGCCACCTTAAACAAAAGAGCCTGGTGATCCAAGTCAAAGTGAGAATACCCACTTATTTTCATCTGAGTTTGTGTGGGGAAGAGAACCGGATCCTGTGGTCTCTGTCACACATGCTGGGACCCAGCAGCTCCTGTGTCCATGACAGCTGAGGTTAGTTTGGCCAGTGGAGACACAATATGGTCCTCTGGCCTTTCCAGTGATGGCAGCTCAGGAAGTTCTGTGTGTTTCCTTCCAGGGCAGTGGGTAACCAAGTTTGACTCAAAAAAGACGACCCTCCAGGATTTTCACTTGGATGAGGACAGGACTGTGAAAGTCCCCATGATGTCAGAACCCAAGGCCATCTTACGATATGGCTTGGACTCCGATCTCAACTGCAAGGTCTGGAGGGATAGGGGGATGGGTGGGAGGGGTCAGAGAGGGGCAGGGTGGTAAAGGAACGGATGGCCGCTGAGAATGGCCAGCTATCTGAAGTCTGCTGTGTGACTTTGGGTAAGTTAGTAATGTTTCTGGGCCTTTCCTTTTTCCTCCTCCTCTTCCTCTCCTCTTCCTCCCTGCTCCCTTCTTTTGGTTTTTCCAGACAGGGTTTCTCTGTGTAGCCCTGGCTGGCCTGGAACTCACTCTGTAGACCAGGCTGGCCTCAAACTCAGAGATCCGCCTGCCTCTGCCTCCTGAGTGCTGGGATTAAAGGCGTGCGCCACCACCGCCCGGCTTCAGCTCCTCTTTCTAGACTCAAGAGCCAAATTCTGACAAGTTGTCCTGAACGTCCACACTGACACTCTGAGACTCTCAGAGTGCATTTGACTTCCCTTAAGTTGTCCTGAACGTCCACACTGACACTCTGAGACTCAGAGTGCATCTGACTTCCCTCAGTCCCAAATCAGTAGTCACTGACCTCTGCTAGGCTACGGTTTCTTCGGAAATCTGACAAAAGGGCCTGAAACAGTAGGGTGTGGTGGCACACTTTAATCCCAGCACTTGGGAGGCAGAAGTAGGTGGGTTTCTGGGAGTTTGAGGCCAGCCTGGTCTATATAGAAAGTTCTAGGGCAGCATAATGGAGAGATCATGTCTCAAAAAAAAACCGACTAGAGAAACAACATTTCTGTATATGGTTGCACGGGGCTCTGCGAAGCCCTGACACTGTCCCCCGGGCCTTAGGGTAAGAACCTCTGTTCAAAGGGTCTGTTTTATTGTTCGTTTGTAGCCCAGGGCTCTGCACAAAGCAAATGCTCAGTAAATGCTGGCAGGTAGACTCTGGGAGGACATTCAACTCCAGCTCCTGAGAACACTAACACTCCTGGTTAGTGTCACCAACCTGACACAAGTGAAGATCATTTATAAGTGGGAACCTCAACTGAGACAGTCCTCCCACCAGGCTGGCCTCGGGCACACCTATGGGCCCTTTTCTTGATTAATGGTTGATGTGGGAGGGCCCAGCCCACTGTGGACCGTGCCACTTCTCAACATGTGGTCTGGCTGGTGGAAAACAAGGCTAACAAGCCTTGGGGGAGTCAGTGAGAGAGCAGTTCCACTGCGGCCTCTGCTCCAGCTCCTGCCCTGAGTTCCTGTGGTGATGAGTGTGACCTGAGAGTTCTAAGATGCAATAAACCTTTCCTCGCCAAGTTGCTTCTGGTTACATTTTATCACAGCAATAGAAACCCCAACCAAGACAAACCACAAGCTAACATTTTTTCATCAAACTTCCATTGGTATTAAGCTGAGAAGAAAACTGTGGAAGACAGCCGTGGACAGATTAGGGCTGAGGCCGGCCCCAGGACTAACTCCCATGCTTCTCTGTTGTTAGATTGCCCAGCTGCCCTTGACAGGAAGCATGAGCATCATCTTCTTCCTGCCCCTGACGGTGACCCAGAACTTGACCATGATAGAGGAGAGCCTCACTTCGGAGTTCATCCATGACATAGATCGAGAACTGAAGACCATCCAAGCCGTGCTGAGCATCCCCAAGCTGAAGCTGAGCTATGAGGGCGAAGTCACCAAGTCTCTGCAGGAGATGAGTATGTTTGAAGACCACTTTGATCCAGGGGCTGGAAATGAGGCTGAGTCTTTCAGCCTTCCACCTTGCTGACAGAACTTTGTAGGGAGGCTCTTGGGTACTTGCTACATTATTATGAGGGAGGGGAACACAGAACCACTGTCCCATCAGATGTAGTGGTCCTTGGTCCTATGAGCACATACCCTTAACAGCCCAGAAGACCGTCTCAGGCCAGGTCTGTTTACCTTGGTTTCTCAGACAGCCTTGCTGGCTCTATGCTCCTGGGTAAGTCCTGGGCCTGTAGTAGCTCAGAGCACCTCATACCCCACAGGGCAAAGCAGTGCTCCACTCCCAGCTTTCTTGAGAATCACCTGACACAAACCAGGACTCTGTGTGTGTGTGTGTGTGTGTGTGTGTGTGTGTGTTGGACAAGGAGGGTTTTAACGGAATCTCTCTCAATCTCTACAGAGCTACAGTCCTTGTTTGAATCCCCGGACTTCAGCAAGATCACAGGCAAACCCGTCAAGCTCACCCAGGTGGAACACAGGGCTGCTTTTGAGTGGACTGAGGAGGGGGCAGAAAGCAGCCCCAACCCAAGCCTCCAGCCCGTCCGCCTCACCTTCCCACTAGATTACCACCTCAACCAGCCTTTCATCTTTGTCCTGAGAGACACAGACACGGGGGCACTGCTCTTCATAGGCAAAATTCTGGACCCCAGGGGCACTTAATGCTTCTCCTCAGTGTGCTCCAGAAGAAAACCCCAGAGGGATGGCTGATTACACATTCCAGGAAGGCTGCCCTATAGCTTCAATGTATCCTTTGCAATAAACGAGCTTTTCCTGAATTTTCACTGCTTTCTTCCTTCTGTTTGGAGCTGTGTTTAGTATGGAGAGAAACTGGTCCTTATGAATTTACATGGTGGTAACTGGCCCTGCTTAACTGCAGAAACTCACCATTTCCTGTTCCGGGAGCGCCGGTGAATGAGGACTCACACCCGCCCTCACACACAACTACAGAAACTTGCTGTGGCACTCCTCAGCTTTCTCTCACTGTAACACCTTCCTGGGGAAATCCACTGCTGTTTTAGAGGTCCCAGCTCATGACTGGGCCCCTTGCTCTGGGGTGAAGCAGTCTTGTGACTTGTCTTTTATGATCTGGAAGCAAAGAGAAAAGAGGAGACCAGTGGCCACCTCCCACTAGGTCCAACTTCCTTTTTTTTTTTTTTTTTTTTGAGACAGGGTTTCTCTGTGTAGCCCTAGCTATCCTGGATCTCACTCTGTAGACCAGGCTGGCCTCGAACTCACAGAGATCCACCTGGCTCTGCCTCCTGAGTGCTGGGATTAAAGGTATGCACCATCACCGCCTGGCCTTAAGCCCAACCTCTTAATAGTTCTACTATTTTCTGGGACCACACTTTTTCCAGATGGGTCCTTGGGGGACTCACAATCTAAACTGTAGCACATGTTCCTGAAGAACCCAACTAGGTTTACTTGTGCATTTACGTGTGTTTATGTAGGTATGTGTTTGTGCATAGAGTCATGTAGGGGCCAGAGGTCAATCTTGGGTGTCATTTCTCAGGAGATGTCCACTTTAAAAGTTTAAAATAAAATACATATATTATTGAGGGGCTGGAGAGATGGCTATGGGATTAAGAACCTCTTGCAGAGGACTCAGGGTTGGGTTCCCAGCACCCACGTGGTGGCTCACAACCCTGTAGAGCTCCAGTTCCAGGGAATCTGATGCCCTCTTCTGACCTCCATGGGCACTGCATGCGTGTAGTGCATAGACATGTATGCAGGCAATGATACCATACCCATAAACATTTAAAAATCATAGCCGGGCGGTGATGGCGCACACCTTTAATCCCAGCACTCGGGAAGCAGAGCCAGGCAGATCTCTGTGAGTTCTAGGCCAGCTTGGTCTACAGAGTGAGATCCAGGACAGACTACACAGAGAAACCCTGTCTTGAAAAACCCAAAAAAAAAAAAAAAAAAAAAATCATTATTTGTACGCATGCATGATGCGTGTGGGTGCACAGCACGCATATGGAGGTCAGGGGACAGTTGTGTGGAGCTGGTTCTCTCCTTGCACCTTTACGTGGCTTCTGAGGACTGGACTGGAGTTGCCAAGCTTGTGCTTTGTCTTTTCCTGCTGAGACTTCTGTTACCTCTTCCTACCCTGTTTTTTATGGACAGTCTCTCACTGGCCTGCATCAGACTAAGTAGACCAGGCTAGCTGGCTGGCCAGTGAGCCCCAGGGATCCATCTGTCTCCACCTTGCCAATACTGGGTCACAAGCATGTGCCACCACATCTCACTTCTCTTCACATGGGTTTTGGGGGTTGTCCTTGGGTTCCTGTGCTTGGAAGACAAGCTAAATTTTAACAATTGGGCCTATTTATTTATTTTTTGGTTTTTAGAGACAGGGTTTCTTTGTGTAGCCCTGGCTGGCCTAGAACTAGTTCTATAGACCAGGCTGGCCTCAAATTCAGATATTTACCTGCCTCTGCCTCCCGAGTGCCAGGATTAAAGGTGTGAGTCACCATGGCCCAGCTTGTGTGGTTTTATTTTTAAAAAAGGATTTATGTTTATTTTTAGTTACACGTATATGTATATGTCTGTGTGTGTGTGTGTGGATATGTGCATAGAGTGTAAGTGCTTGCAGAGGTCAGAAGCATCAGATCGCCTTGGAGCTGGAGTTACTGTGGTTTTGAGTTGCTGGCCACTAGGAATGGGAACTGGAATAGCTTGCCACTAGGCTAGGAATTGAGCCTGGGCTTCCCGCAAGATTAGCATATGCTTCTTAACTGCTGAGCCATCTCTCCAGCCCTCTTATTTATAGGCAGGGCTTCACTATGCAGCCCTGGCTGGCCTGGAACGCATTATGTAGAACAGTCTACCCTGAAACTCAAAGAGATCTGCCTGCATCTGCCTCCTGAATGCTGGGATTAAAATTGTGTGCCACCGAGCCGGGCGGTGGTGGCGCACGCCTTTAATCCCAGCACTCGGGAGGCAGAGCCAGGCGGATCTCTGTGAGTTCGAGGCCAGCCTGGACTACCAAGTGAGTTCCAGGACAGGCGCAAAGCTACACAGAGAAACCCTGTCTCGAAAAACCAAAAAAAAAAAAAAAAAAATTGTGTGCCACCATATCAAGCTTAAATGCAGTTTCATTTATTTATTTGTTTGCTTGTTTATTTATTTATTTATTTATTTATTTATTTATTTATTTATTTATTTATTTATATTTCTTTTCAGAGCTGAGGACCGAACTCAGGGCCTTGCGCTTGCTAGGCAAGCGCTCTACCACTGAGCTAAATCCCCAGCTCCCATTTTATCCCTCTTATTTACTTTAAAAGATTTATTTTTAAGTGTGTGTGTGTGTGTGTGTGTAGCACAAATTCTAATTGGTTTTAATAATAAAAACCTAGAGTCAGATATAGGGGTAAATGCTGCAAGATCAGAGAGACAAAGAGCAAGCCACAGTCAATCACCTCTTACCTTGCCAACTCAACATGAAAGAGACTGAGCTCCTGTCTCCTCCCACCTAATCTTATTACTTATTACATACCCAGCCATGTTACTTCCTGTCTCCACCTCCCTAGTGCTGGAATTAAAGGCGTGAACCTCCCAAGTACTAGGATCAAAGGTGTGTGCTACCACTGCCTGGCTCTGTTTTTCTTTAGACTGGACCAATCTTGTGTAGCCCAGGGTGGCCTCAAACTCACAGAGATTTGTCGCCTCTGCCTCCTGAGTGCTAGGATTAAAGGTGTGTGCCACCATTGCCTGGCCTCTACGGCTAACTAGTGGCTTAGCTCCACACTCTGATCTTCAGGTAAGCTTTATTTGTTAGATCACAAACAAAATATCACCACATGTGGTATGGGTGCCCATGTAGTCCAGAGGTGATGGATCCCATGAATCTGGAGTTATAGGTGGTTGTGAACCACTCAGTGTGGGTGCTGGGAACTGAACTGAGGTCCTCTGGAAAAGCAGTATGTGCTCTTAACTGCTGAAACAACTCCTCAGCCCTTTTATTTTTATTATTTTTGTTTTGTTTTCCATAGAGTTTCTCTATGCAGCCCTGGCTGTCTTGGAATGTGCTTTGTAGACCAGGATGACCTAGAACTCAGAGATCCTCCTGCCTCTGCCCCTTGAGTGCTTAGACTAAAGGTGTGCGCCATCATGCCCAGCTCAGCCTTTTCATTTTTGAGACAAGATTTCTTTTTTTTTTTTTTTTTTTTTTTTTTGGTTTTTCGAGACAGGGTTTCTCTGTGTAGCTTTGCGCCTTTCCTGGAACTCGCTTTGGAGACCAGGCTGGCCTCGAACTTACAGAGATCCACCTGGCTCTGCCTCCCGAGTGCTGGGATTAAAGGCGTGCGCCACCACCGCCCGGCGAGACAAGATTTCTTGTAGCCCACACTGCCCTCTAACTCTTGATCATCTTGTCTAGCCTCCTGAGTGTTGAGATTATAGGTGGGTTGCTACCATGGGCAGCTCATGGTAGATTTTAAGGCTGGCACAGGAATTCTCAAGCTAAGGTTACATGAGACAATGAGAGATTTATTTTTAGTTTTTATTTATGTGTATGACTGTTTTGCCTGCATTTATATTTATATATTTATATTTTATGTGAACCATGAGCATGCAGTGCCCACAGAGGCCAGAAGAGGGCAATGGACCTCTGGAACTGGAATTACAAATGGCTGTTAGCTGCCATGTGGGTACTGGCAAACAAACTCAGTATTTCCAGAAGAGCAGTCCACTGAGCCATCTTTATATAAAGTTATAAAGAGACATACTTTATAACTTTAGGAAATAACTATTTTACAAAGCATTTTAAAAAAGCTTCCATAGATATATATAAAATAAAGCCTAATATGTAAAAGTCTAAACGTATCCTTTGAGGAAGAGTACATATTTTACAGAGGTAACAGGCTCTTAGGAACAAAACACACAGTATGTGTTTAGACTGGAATAACAATAGAACCGTCTGTATGACTAAAGTTTTTTCCTGAAAAAACCCTACCAAAAAAATCTTACAGGTTGGGTGGGGCTGGAGAGATGGCTCAGAGGTTAAGGGCACTGGCTGCTTTTCCAGAGGTCCAGAGTTCAATTCCCAACAACTACGTGATGACTCACAACCATCTATAATGAGATCTGGTGCCCTCTTCTGGTGTGCAGGCATATATGCAGGCATAATATCGCGCGCGCGCACACGCGTGAGTGTGTGTGTGTGTGTGTGTGTGTGTAATAAATAAATAAACAAATAAACCTCAAAAACAAACAAACAAACCTCTTTGTCAGAGTAAGCTAATAGACTGTAGGAGAATCAAATTCTGACCACTTTCCATTCCCCAAATGTTTGAATGCTAACTATCTTCCATCACTCAGCTTCCTGGAAAGTTGCTGTCAGGCATCTTCAGGGCTATTTATTTCCTGACTGTAACGCCATGGCAACTAACAGCCACTTCTTGGGCATGGCCAGGGTGGGCAAGTTCTCAAGAGCAGTGCGTATGAACTTGGTTTTCTTTCTACTAACTCATCGGAACACACTGGTCACCAGTGATAACGTAATAAGGATCAGTCAGAAAAATCCCACAGTTACCTGACTCTGGGGGTCTGGACCACCACTACACACCCGTGAGGAAAGGGGCAGCCTCCTTCCCGTCTGTCTCAGTCTGAAACCATAAGCAGCAATGTCTACAACCTCAGCACGGGGGCGGGCAGGGATCTGGGGACGCAATCATGAGCCACACACTCTACCAGTGAGCTACACCCCCAGCTCCTTATGGAAGGTTTGGTAGACTCTTTGTACCCATTACTTTTAAAGCTAGTACTTGGAAGGCTGAGGCAGGAGGATGACATGTTTGAGGCTACACTGGCTTACAGAGTGAGAGCCTGTCTTCAAATAAGCAAACTGAGTTGTCTACTTTCAGGTTTGCTAATAAATAACTCAGAAAGGAGGTATGTGTTATAATATCATTCCTTCGCGTTTGACTTTTATTAATACCTGGATAGTGAGTCTGCCAAGAAGATTCAATGAAAGCCAGCGAATAAAATTAGAAAACTGCAGCCGGGCGGTGGTGGCGCACGCCTTTAATCCCAGCACTCGGGAGGCAGAGCCAGGCGGATCTCTGTGAGTTCGAGGCCAGCCTGGACTACCAAGTGAGTTCCAGGAAAGGCGCAAAGCTACACAGAGAAACCCTGTCTCGAAAAACCAAAAAAAAAAAAAAAAAAAAAAAAAAAAAAAAAAAAAAAATTAGAAAACTGCAGGGCTGGAGGGATGGCTCAGAGGTTAGGAGCATTGGCTGTTCTTCCAGAGGGCCCAGGTTCAATTCCTAGTACCCAGATGGCAGCTCACACCTGTCTGTAACTCCAGTTCTAGGACTTCTGATACCCTCATACAGACATACATGCAGGTAAAACATCAATGAACATAAAATTAAAAAAAAAAAAAGAAGAATTAGAAAACTGGTAGGAAACAAATTCAGAGTTGCCATCTCAGGAAGAAACTGCCCAACAGTAAGACAGCCCCATGTTTATTTCTCCATTCACAGACTATATACCACCAGTTTTAAGGAAGAATTTAGGGAAGCAGGATACTGTAAGTATACCTGTGTGTCTCTTGAGTAGAGTCACACCGATTTCTTGTTGTGTGTTGTTTTTCAATTACAATACAAGACCAAGAGTTGAAGTTCCCACTGGAGTGGTACACAGCACTCATTACCACCAGAAACCAGGGGAATGTTCCAGGGAGACAGACTCATCGTTTCATGAGATGAAATGAAGCCAAAACCCTAGGCTAGTATCAGCTGCCTGCAGATCATCTGCGGCCCTTGAAAGTACTCAGCTTCCAGACGCTGGTGTAACTCTTAGAGACAGGGTTTTTCTGTGTAGTTTTGGTGCCTGTCCTGGAACTCACTCTGTAACTCAGGCTGGCCTCGAACTCACAGAGACCCACCTGCCTCTACCTCTCGAGTGCTGGGATTAAAGGCGTGCGCCACCACCGCCTGGCTGGTGTAAGTCTTTTCTGGGGATGGGGAGTTTCTATCAGAGGGCAGTTACTTCCTGCAAACAGCAGCCATCAGGACGGTGCTTCTCGACCATCGTGTTTCCCAAGTGCTCCCTGCCATCAGGACACAGCTTAGGACAGCTGGGCAGGTCCTGTCCTTTCTGATGACAGCTCCAGACCAACAGGGCCTTTTTACCTCATGTGCCAGAGTTCCCTCCCTGTGGGCTGAATGTGTACTCTACCCCGAAGGGATGAACGACAGGTCCAGTAAACAGGATTTCATCTCCCGGAGCTCCTGGACCTCATCACTCTCAGGGCCACACTGCACCAACAGGATCTTTTCCGCTTTCCGTATGGTATTCAGAGCCTCAGGGACTGCCAAGCTGAACCAAGGGAGGAAAACTGGTCAGTTCACTCACTCAGTCAAAATGAAAGCCAACTCCTTTCTGGACAGAGGACACAAGGGTCAAGTCCATTCCATCCTCCAGATCTCATGGAGGGCACAAAGGGTCTACATTCACCACGCCCTCCAGGATCTTACCATCTAAAAGGACAGATAAGAAACTTTCACAAGCATACAGCAAAGCAGAGTTTGAGAAAACTCTGTGTGTGTGCGTGTGTGTGTGTGTGTGTGTGTGTGAAAGACAGACTCCAGAACCTCGAGAAAAACAGGCACATTTTAAAACCGTAATCAACATTTATCCAGAGGTGTTCACTTTAGGGTGCCCATGTCCCACCTGACTGATTCTGTGTCCTTCCTTCTCTCTGACCAAACATGCTGTTTCTATCTCGGGGAGCAGGGCTAAGCTAGCCCTTTCCCTTATCGATGTACACTAATGAGTTTTTAATCAAGCTGGAGGTATGCTACCCACATAGAAATACTACCAGTGGGGACAAGTTTCACTTCAAGTGACCTCAGTGGCAGCACTGGGTGCAGGACCAGCTAGCGCACTGACTCCGCTCTTGTCTGTGTGTGCAGTGCAGGGATGGAACCCAGGGCCTCGGGAAGGCTAGGCAAAGGTGCTACCGACGGAGCCTTTCCCTCAGCTGCAGCCTTTCCCTCAGCTGCAGCCATTCCCTCAGCTGCAGCCATTCATTCCCTCAGCTGCAGCCTTTCCCTCAGCTGCAGCCTTTCCCTCAGCTGCAGCCTTTCCCTCAGCTGCAGCCTTTCCCTCAGCTGCAGCCTTTCCCTCAGCTGCCTTTTTAACCTTGAAAGCAGGGATTCTCCCCCGGACGTAACTTGGGTGACTCCACGTGGAGGCTGTCCTGTGCACTGCGGGTGGAGCCTTGACCCACTAATGCTGGCAGCACCCCCTCCTTCAACCCTAACAATCCAAACTGTCTCCAGACACTGGCCAGTGCCATCTGAAGGCAGAATTCCTTCTGCTTGAAAACAACTGCTTTAAAAGGAATAGGATGCAAACCAGGGAAAAGGCAGAGGGCCTGGAGTTGAGAGTGGCTGGAAAGCCAAGGGAGGTGTGATTCAGCTGAGAGGAATGCTAGCAGGCGGGTGAGGCTGCCTGGAAGCCCTCCCTGGGAAACTCGGTTCAGATCTAAGAGCTTTCTCCACATCTCTCAGGAGGAAAGTCAAAGCTTCAAGTCTGTCAGTGAGGCAGAGGGCAAGGCTCTGTCCTACACAGGAAATAGAAGAGCTTCAACACGCTTAAAACACACACTGTAGCAAAAGTCATCCACTGAAGTGCCTAGTAAAACACAGAACAGTATGTGCCCTGGCTACGAAGAGGAAAGACCTACCCATTGAACAAGACTTGGGCCAGTTTGAAGAGCTCATGGCCAATCTCAACGCTGGATGGCCCATGGCGAGCTTCAACCACATGGACACTCTTCTGGACATGGGCAGCAGACTTTCGCCAGTCTCCTGTGGGAACAGTCTCATTTCAGAAAAGAACCACCATCTGCCCAAGGCTCTCAGGGCGAGGAAAGCAGAATGGAGGGAGAGCCAAAGAGACTGAGCAGGGCCACAAGTGAACACGAGGCTACGTACCTAAGGCAGCATAGGCCTGGCCCAGGCCATCTTCAATTTCCCCCACAGTGGTGTGCTCTGCTGACAAGAAGCTCTCGGCAGCCTCCCGGCATCCCAATAACTGTTGAATGGCTTGCTCTATTGAGTCAAAGGAAAAACACCTCACGACAGACACAGACCTGGACACGAGAGCCCAGATTACAGGTTCTCTACTGGCTGGGCCAATGTGGAAATACCCCCTTATTTCCCTGAGTCAACAAGCCAGCATTCCAGGAAAGCTGCTGTCCCTTACGTTTTCTCTTTCAGGAGAAAAAGGTGCTAGATGGGGCCTCTCCACATTTACTCCAGGCCCCTCACATCCATTCCCAGTATAACCAACTCCACAGCCCACCTGTAATCATTACTTCTCTTGACTCTAGGCTCAAGGTCAACTTCAGAATCTTGGCTGAAACAGGTGAAATAGAGTCCTACCACGTCAGGGTCTAATAGCAAGTTTCACAAATCCCCCTCTGAAAAGAAGGGCTCCCTCTCTCCCTCTCTTCGTGCCGAGGCTAGCTATGAAAGCTCTGCCCTGAGCCACAGCACCAGCTCCGAGCAGGGTCCACCGCGGCGGCTGAGGGCAGAGCAATCTTCCCCAGATGGTCAGTCATCAGGCTGAGAGTTAAGATAAATGACATGGGACTTCTGGGGCCACACAAAGCTCATGGAAGTCAGAAAGTCTTTCTGGTGCTCGAGGTACTGGAACTATCTATAACAGCTTAAACCATCGGGCACTCTTTCAAGGACACTGGACTAGAGCTGGTTAGGGTTTGGTCTCCCTGGCCTATATGGCCATCTTGTGGCTGGTGCTGGGATAATGAAATCCAAGTCTTCGTTCATTTACTGAGGACTAGTCTTGACAGCAGCATGAACAACAGGGAAGAGGCTGGAGGGCCGAAGCAGCAGTCAGCCTCACCTAGTTTACCATTCCGGAGGAGCTTCTGGGCCCCGCAAACCTGCTGCTGAAGGTCCTGGAGGCGGGAGACCAGGTGGTCCTTGCTGACGGATTCTGGGCAAGACTCGTTGCTGCAGCTCAGCACATCATTTCCCTGTGGAAGCCGGTTCTATCTTTACTCCTAAGCCAGAGCAGTTATCAGCATTGCATGCTGCATGCACAGGGTCACTGACCTGACGGGAAAGAGACTCCTGCACTAACACATTGCAAACAAGGCCTGAGTGAATTCGGTCTAATAGCAATTCTGATGAGAGCAGTAGCTGATCCCATGCCAAGATTTCATTTTGGGACAGAAACGATATAGTCTGTAATCCTTTACACCTTAGCAGCCCCCCCATCCCTTCTGGGGAACAGGCCTTTAGATGATGAACATATGTATATTGGTTATTTGAAAAAAAAAAAAAAAACCATAAGAAACGCAGTCATAGAAGGCGGGATGTGGTGACACACTGCTATAACAGTGGCACTTGGGAGCCAGAGGCAGAAGATGACGGGTTTGAGGCCAGCTGGGGTTATGCAATGAGTTCTAGACCATCCTTGCAGGGAGAAGGGAAGAGGAAGAGATATGGCTCAAAGGATAGAATCACCTTATTAAGAATCTACTGGAGGGGCTGGAGAGATGGGTCGGCGGTTAAGAGCACTCACTGGCTGTTCTTTCAGAGGACCCGGGTTCAATTCCCAGCACCTACATGGCAGCTCACAATTGTCTGTAACTCTACTTCCAGGGAATCTGACACCTTCACACAGACATACATACTACGTAAAACACCAATGCACATAAAATAAAAATAAATAAATCATTAAAAAAATAATCTAGGGGTTGGGAATTTAGCTCAGTGGTAGAGTGCTTGCCTAGCAAGTGCAAGGCCCTGGGTTCGGTCCTCAGCTCTGAAAAAAATAAAAATTTAAAAAAAAAATCTATTGGAGAAAGCCAGGTGTAGTTCTAAAGGCCTGTAAAGACCCCAGAACTTGGGAAGTTGAGACAGGGGAATCTCAAGTTTGAGGCCGTTGTGGACTATGAAATGAATTCTAGGCTAGTTGGGTGTGGTGGTTTGAAAATGGACCCAAAGGGAGCAGCACTATTAGGAGGTGTGGCCTTGTTGGAGGCAGTGTGTCACTGTGGGGGTGGGCTTTGAGGTCTCTTTTCTCAAGCTTCAATCAATGTGACAGTTGACTTCCTGTTGCCTCTGAGCCAAGATGTAGGGCACTCAACTCCAGCATCATATCTGCCTACATGCCACCATGCTCCCCGCCATGATGACCTCTGAAACTGTAAGCGAGTCATCCCAATTAAATGTTTTCTTTATAAAGTTGCCATGGTCACGGTGTCTCTTCACAGCAACAGTAAACCTTAACTAAGACATTGGGAATACACAATGAAACCCCGTCTCAAGAGAGCAAGAGTGAGGGGGAACTAATATAAAAGGGTGCTAGGCCCCAGCATGGCGGTACACAACTTTAATCCCAGCACTTGGGAGGCAGAGGGCAGGTGGATCTCTGTGAGTTCCAGGCCAGCCTGGTCTACACAGCGAGACCCTGCTAAAACAACAAACAAAACAAAAAGTGCTAGGTAAGACCTCATATTCGACCCTTGGGTTTACGATTTTAGCTTCTGAACATAACTAATTCCACTTACAATATTCCTAACAAGAATGCCATCCTCTGGTAGTGGAGAACATTTTTCATCTGGGCAGGACTGTTGAAGACTCCAGTGTCTATGCCATTTTCTGGCAATAGCAGCTCAATTTCTCTAAGGATCTATGCTCCCTCTCCCAAGGTCAATGTCCTTAGCTGAGGGGCTCAGATGTGGTTCCTTCCTCTGGGTCAAATGGCTGAAGGAAAACTCTCTGGGTTGGATTTTCCCAGTTTCTGCATCAATGACACACAATAAGACTTCTGGTCAGACTGGTTTGGACTGGCATACGTTTTCATCCTATTGGGCTAGGTGGACAGGAGGCTGAGGTGGTGACAAGCATCTTGTCACCATACGAGCGGAGTGTGTCTGGTGAGGCTAGCACAGAGCATGGGGTTGAGAAGACAAAATCTGGGTGCTGGTGATGTTATCTGAGCCCCTGATTAAGCTGGATCTGAAACTGTTCTCTGGGATGTTGTTTTATTAGCTAGGGCCTCAGCCTTCTGGGTGCTGGGGTTACAGGTGTGAGCCAACTACCAGATCTGATACAGAACTTCCCGTGATTTATTTGAGCAAGTATATTTCTAGTTTTTTTTTTTCTTCCACTGGGTCAAAGTTAAGATTTTGTGTCATTTGTAAGGAAAACATTACTAAATCCAACCTGACCCTGTGGTTGTTCTCAGGGTCGGGCAACATGTTTAGATGATTTACTAAGATGGAAGTAATAACAGTGTTCTTGATAAACCCCCAGTGGTTTCTCTCAGTGACTCCTTTGGGCCGGAGCACTGACCTCTGGAACAGTAGAGAAGACTTACCTGCATGAGCGCTCTGCACGTGCTACAACAGAAGGCTTCCCACCTGGGCTCTGCAGCTGCTCTGAGCGTCTCAGTGTGACAGGCTGGACAGCTGCAGTCAAAGAAGTACTGAGAACTCAGCTTCCGCCGCCTCTCAGCAACACCCATCCGGCTCTCATGAGGCCCTGGAGAGAGATCACCCACAGTAACTCTCACATGAAGAGAGTCAAAGACTACTCAACAGAGGGGCTGGGGTATTCATCACGGGACTGAAATGGCAGAACTGGGCTGGGGTCTGGCTCAGTGACAGACACTAGTGTATGTGAGGCTGGGCACTATCCTATCATCTCAAAAGAAACAACAACACATGGGTAGAAGTGGATAAGCTTCCAAGCTTCTAGGGCAGGAAGAAAAAGAAGCCGAGAAGATGCTCCTAGCCTATTTTCAGGATATGTAGTCTACAGGAATTCAGCATTGAGAGACATGGCTCACTGCCCTCAACAGGCCTTTTTATTATGGCCAGAAGACCTTTTTTATCGGCCTAAGGATGCACTGTCTTTTCCAGGGAAAACACGGAGGATAGGCAAGCGGCGGCACCGGCTCAGGGCCTGCTCATTCCTGTCCACCTGTCCTTTGCAGGTGGGGCAGCGCAGGGCAGCAGAAGGAAAGGCTGGCTCACCATAGCAGTGCACAATCTCTTGTCCCCTTCGGATGTGCTGTGCTGCCCGGACGGTGGCGACAGTGCTAGCAAAGGACACACCAGTGTTGGGGCTGCAGGAGTGGTTCAGGAGGCTGACAACAGGAAAGACGCCTGTGGCAAGGCGTACCTGCCTGCTCTCGGTAATGATGCTCTCTTTAGACCCTGAAAGTGCAAGAACAGAAAGAAATATGCATCAGGACATTTGTCCTGTCCTTACATCTATTCTCAGAAGATGAACTGAGCAGCTGGGCCTGAAGCCCATCTGAGTCATGGCTCCGCAGCCGGATCCAATATAAATCGGATGTAACATGACTCATAGCAAACTCTGGTCCCCAGGAAGCAAAGTGAATGAGTCCATGAAAAGTCCGCTGGAGCCTAACCATTATGCCTGTGTGTCACTCAAAAATCCCAATATTAGAATTTATAAAAAATAATAAAAAAGGGATTATCAGTAGGGAACTTTCTAGAGTTTCATAATGTTCACAGGATGCAGAACCATACTACCCCTGGGATTATCTCCCCAAGATTTTTAAAGTCTGGGTGCTTTTGTTTAACTGGTCTTTGGTTAGTTATTGGAATAAGTGTCCTAGCTAGTATAGCACATTTTATATACTTACACAGACTTAAGTGTGTATAAAACACTCAGCCTTCTTTATCCTGCCCTTTGTCTAACCTTTTTGGAAACTGCTCTGCAGTCTCATGTAAGCAAACCATCTGTACGTGTTTTACTGAAGGCAGTCTTACGTCCCAGACAACCTCTCTGCAGTACACTCAGCCAATTCAGACACCTGCAGGTATGGAAGGGAGAAAAAGGGCCTCTAGGCAGTGATGTGTCTGCATGAACATTCACGCATACGTGAGTTGTTCACACTCATGTGCACAGCTATGTTCGTGTTAGGTTTCTGTTGCTATGGCAAAATCAATTTTAAAGAAGCAAAGGAAAGGTAAGCTGACTGATGCATGCTTGTAATCCTAGCATTTGAGAGGCTAGGACAAGAAGATCAGCCTGGGACCCAAAACTGATCCTGGCTCAGACAAAACAAAACAGAATCAAAACCAAATCCAAAACCCAACCAAAACAAGCGAGAGAAGAGGCACTGGGGAGGTCTCCTTCCACTGTTCCCTGCCTCCCAAAAGTTAGCGGTGGTCAAGGTTCTATCTAGCAAGAGGATCTGTGGGTGACAGGTAAGATCCAAACTCTAACAGCCTACATGCTCTTCAAACAAAATGCTAATTGATTTGTTATGCAGTTTTTCTCAGGCCAAAGTTCAGAAGCAGATAACTACCATGTGGGAATATATGGCAAGGTTTTCTGCCAATGGGGAGACAGACAGCAATAGACTAGAGGGGGCAGAGAACTCCTAAGTGTGACACAACAGTCCAGGACAAAGAAAACTCCATTCCCACTCAAATTTCACTTAACCAGAGGCTCCTAGAAGGACTGCACACCTACAAGGGTTTTTCTAATAGCCAAACACAAGCCAGGAGTAGTATGAGATATGTCAAGTTGGCTACCTAGAAAGGCTTCAATTAAGATCACAGCCTCAGTTTAAGAAGGAGGAAAATCCTATTTCCAACAACCCGGTTGAGATGTGAAAACTGATACTTAAAGGGACACAGTTTTCTAAAAACCTGGGAAACTATCAGATCACTGTGCTGTCACTGTACATGTGCCAGGAATCTCAACTAGTTGTTTATCAGAGAAGTAACTGGTCTGGATACAAATGTAATGAACAAAGAAAACACCACGAACCATCATGTAAAAATGTTCTACAAAGGAAAAATTAAATATCAGAATTATGTTGTCTCTCTGCAGACAATTCTATTATCTGTTGCTATGGGGGACAAGCACAGAACATGTAAATACAATTCGCAGGGAATCCAAATGACTCAATTTTAGTCAATAGTTGTACAAACTGCATTAAAATCTTTCATCAGAGCTTCTCCTAAGTGCTCGGCTGATTTGAGTCCCTCTCCTCGCTTCCAATGCCTACCTTCTGGAAGACGTGCTAATGAGCAGTGCAAATGCTAAAAGGTAGGCAGCGGGCAGGAGCAGTACAGGGCACGAACAGTTTGTCATCTGAATAATCAGCGTCTGCATAATTAAAAGTTGACTTGCATTCTCAACTACTGATAACTGGCAGTCTGTATTAGAACAGTTGCTAAAATTTTCTCAGGAAAAACTGATTGCACCACAGTGAGTAATGTGAGTTATTTATAGACCATCCTCGAGCAGAAGTAGGCTCAGGAACTGAGTGGGTGTTGGTGTCAGAGTTGAATGTCTCTCTAATTATTTCTAAAAAATTGAGTATTGATTTTTAAAAATTACTCAATATTTTGCATTAGTCATCTATTAGTGGAGATAATAGGAAGAGAGGGTATGTATGCACCTTATCAACCAAATTTAATGGGTGACATTTTGTATATAAAAATAAGTGTGAGTGCTTCTCTAGCAGGAGTGTACCTCAGGTTTAAAAGTGTTCCCTGGTACATTTCAAATGGGACTCAAGTAGAAGGAGAACAACAGAAAGACTCATTTGCATGTCTAGGACACAGCTACCCTGATAAATAGTCTGTAATGAGAAGTGTGTGGAGATGACCAGGACCAAACTGAAATAACCCAAAGGGCAGTTAGCTGATTCCAGACCACACAAAGCCTCATCAAGGCTTGTTAAGACATGAATCCAGATGCATCACAGATGTGCCTTTCCTACGGGGACAGAACCACACACCCCTCTACCAAGAATATCATCAGTGGCCAGACCTATCCCTGGAGATGGGAACAGAGAGAGGTTTTTGAGGACTTTGATTAAAAAGAATTTATGCAAAGATAATAACACACATTTTTATAGGTTTTTGTCAAAGTCTATCCTAGTTAACGCTTTAATCCTTCTTCTGTGCCACTAATGAAACAGCTGCTAATGAAATTCAATGAGAACACTAAACTGGGAGGTGTTGGAACCCCAAAGAAACAATAAAAAGGGATATAACGAGATTAGAACTATGAATAGACTGAAACAGAATTAGACAGTAAAAAAATGAGAGCGAACATTGCTGGTGGCATGTAACTGGTACGACTCACCTGGAGGGCAAATTTGCAGTATGTATCAAGTGCCTTAAACATGTTCCTATGGAAATACTCTTAGCACTTAGATTGTTTCTATTATTACAAAAACCAATTAAAATTACAAAAAGAATACATGGTAGTTATGCAAAAATTAGAAACTGGAAATGACAGAGACAAAGACTGTTATCTAAAGTCCAATTAGCAGGTCCAGTGTTTGGATATGTTGTCTTTGCCACGGCCCTTCTAGTTCTAGGTATGGAATTATTACTGTTATTATTTGGATAGGATCTTGCTATGTAGCCCAAGCTGGCCTTGAGTTCACCATCCTCCTGCCTCAGACTCCTGAGTGCTCAGATTGTAGGCATGGAACATCATACCTGGTGGACGGAACTTCTAACATAATTTGTGACAAGGACACATGGTGATTTGTAAGTAATTTCTTTTCACATAATATGCCATGGCCATTTAAAAAATTGATCTAAAATGCACTCAAAATGTAATTCAAAAGCAAACCAAGTATCTTAGTTGGGGTTTCTACTGTTGAGAGATAAAACACCATGACCAAAAGGTACCTGGGGAGGAAAGGGTTTATTTCTTCTTACAACTCTCAGGTGACATGCCTTCACTAAGGGAAGTCAGGGCAGGAATTCAAGGCAGGAACCTGGAGACAGGAACTAAAATGGAAGCCATAGAGGAGTGCTGCTTCCTGGTTTGCTCAGCCTATTTTTATATACACCACAGACCACCTGCCCAGGGGTGGTACCACCCACAGTGATCTGTGCCCTTCCACATCAACCATTAATCAGACTTGCCTACAGGCCAATCTTATGGAGGTATTTTCTCAATTAAGATCCCTGCTTCCAAGACATATCTAGGTGTGCACCAAGTTAACAAAAACTAATCAGGACATCAACAAAACGACTGCCAATCTCATAGGCAGAATGGCATCTCGATTTAACTTCTATAGAGTGGGTATAGACTGACCTTTTTTGTCATGATAATGTGCTTGCTCATGTGCACTTACAAAAATTTCATCAAGAGGCTGTGGGTGTAGCTCAGTTGCTAGGAAGCACGAAGCCCTGTGTTTGATCTCTGACACACATACACCCAGAACAAAATAAATACATACAGACTGCATGATGTCACAAGTTAAATTCTGCTGGGCATGGTAGTGCATCCCAGCACATGGGACATGCAGGCAAGAGGGTCATGAGCTCAAGGCCTTCCTCAGCTATGTAAATGAGTTGTAGGCCAGCCTGGGCTACCAGGGACTCTGCCTCAAAAATTTATTTCCAGTTAAGTATTATTATTTTATGTCTATAGTATTTTGCTTGCATGTATGCAGTGCCCTCAAAGCCAGAAGGTGTCAGATCCCCTGGAAAAGGAGTTACACACGGTAACTGCCATGTGGGTGCTGGGAACTGAATCCAGGTCCTCTGAAAGAGTGGCCAGTGTTTTTAACCACTGAGCTATCGCTACAGCTCCTTTCAGTTAAATATTTTAAAAACCAGGAGCTTCTGGAGCTTGAGGAGATGGCTTAGTCGGTAAAATACTTGCTACATAAACATGAGGCCTGAGCACGTGAAAATTAGGCGTATATTTAATTTTTTTCTTATACTTATTTGTGTGTGTACATGGCATGGGTGTGGAGGTCAAAGAACAACTCTGGGGAGTCGGTTCTTTCCTTCTACCATGGGGAACCCTGGGATCAAACTCAGGTCATCAGGCTTGGCAAGAGCAAGCTTCTTTACCAGGTGAGCCATCTCACTGGCCATTAACAGGTATATATATATATATATATATATATATATATATATATATATATATATATATATATATATATATATATATATATATATATATATATATCATATATATCATACTCTGAATACTACACTTCTTTTCCACTTAGAAATAAATGGCGTACATCTTTCCTTGTAGACTGCCTTTTGTTTTGCTGGTTTTGGCAGACATCATGCTCATGGTATTCCTCTTCCAGGGTTTGCATCCATCAATCACCCAGTAGCTAGCTTGCTTCCTGGGTGGCTGTGGTAAGCAGGGCTCTAGTGAGCCTATCTGCTGAATTCTGACTGTGGGGATTGCCCTCCAATGCCCTGTCAGTGAGAGAGCAAAACCTATTGCCTTTTCTTAGCAATTCATCACGGACTCTTCTAAATGTTTACTGGTGTCTCCATATGACAAAAGTCAAGACATGAATGCAGGGGAGCTACAAACGGGAAAGGAGATCTATACTTCAGCCCTCTCTGGGTATACCACTTCCAGGAACTGCCACGTGTTCAGCTGTCCAGAAGCTCTTCATTTTTATTCTTTAAAATTATTTTTCTTTGAGACAGGGTCTTACTGTATAGCCTTGGACAGCCTGTAATTCACTATGGAGACCAGGCTGGCCCCAAACTCACGAAGATCTACTCGTCTCTGTCTCAAGAGCTGGGATTAAAGACATGCACTACCCTGCCTTGTTTATTTTTTGAGACAAGGTCTTGCTATATATCATACACTGGCTTTCAGTTTGTAATCTTTTTGCTTCATTCTCCCAAATATTGGGATTACAAGTGTGCTGCCATCATGTCTATCATTGAAGATATAAATCTATATCTATATCTCTTGGTGTGTAGATTTATTTGTGTGGTATGGAGCACATGTGTACATGTGGAGTCTGGAGGTTGATGTTGGATGCCTTCATCAAACGTTCTCAGATGTCTTATTTTTTATTACTAACATGTATGAGAGTATGGGTGCACATGTGCCATGGCACACACGTGGGAGTCGGTTCTATCCATCAGCTTTCACATAAGCTCCAGGGATGAGACTCAGTGTGCTAGGCAAGTACTTTTACCCCCAGGACCATCTTGCTAGTCCCAACTTACTGTTTTTGACAGATTTTTGTCTGAATCTAGGGTTCACTGATGAGGGCTAGGCTCACTAGGCAGTGAGTTCCAGATGTCTGTCTGCTTCTCCACACCCTAGGGGTACAGACACATATCGCCAACGCCTAGCTTTTTACATGGGTGCTAGGGATCTGAACTCAGGTCCTCATCTTTCCAGTCCCTTAGAGGCTCCTAATTTTTAAAATTTAATAAATTATTTTTTGAGACAAGGTCTCATGTAGCCAAAGCTGACTTCAAATTCATTTATATAGCCAAGAAGACCGAACTTTCTCCTGTCTCTACCTCACAAGTACTGGTGTGCACCACTACGTCCAGCATGTTTAACTTCTGCCTCTCACAAGCTCCATATGCATTTGTTTGGTTTTGCTTGAGAGGGTCTCAGAGTGCAGTCCAGTACTTGCTGGCCTCTGTCTGTCCTTTGGAGAGGCCCTGCCACACAGCCCTGACTGGCCTGGGATTTGCTGCAGACCAAGCTGACCTCAAACCTGTGATTATTCTCCTGCTTTTGCCTCTTGAGTGCTGGATTAAAGGTGTGTGCCACCACACCCAAGCATCCTAACAGACTGGCGCTCTATCTCCAGTCTGTTTTGCCCCCTAGCTTTGAATTTGTGGTCCTCCTTCAGCCTTCCCAGAACTGACTATGGGTATGCACAACTGTTCCACATTGGCTTTATTTTTAAACATCCATTCCCTTTAAAACTTTATTATTGTTATTATGTGCGTTGGTGCACATATGGAGGTAAGAGGCACTTAGGTGGTGGCTCACAAACATATGTAACTCCAGTTCCAGGGGATCCAATGCCCTCTTCTGTTCTCCTTGGGTACTAGGCATGCAAGTGGCACGAAACCATATATATATAGCAAAGTACCCAAACACATGAAATAATAAAATAAAATTTTAAAAAATTAATAGAGGCTGGAGAGGTAGTTCAGAAGTTAGGAGTACTTGCTACTCTTTCAGGGGACCTGGGTTTGGTTCCCAGCACCCACTTGGTGGCTCCCTACCAACCGTCTGTTACTCCAGTTCCAGGAAATCTGATACCCTTTTCTGGCCTCTTTAAGCACTGCATGAAGGTAATGCACATACACACAGCAGGCAAAACACTCTTATATATAAAATAAATAATAAAAATATTAAAAATAGGGGCTGGAGAGATGGCTCAGAGGTTAAGGGCACGGGCTACTCTTCCAGAGGTCCTGAGTTCAATTCCCAGCAACCACATGGTAGCTCACAACCATCTGCAGTGAGATCTGATGTCTTCTTCTGGTGTGCAAGCATACATGCAGGTAGAGCACTTGTATATATAAAATAATAAATAAATCTAACAAATATTAAAATAAAATAAACAGGTAGTGCACACCCTTTTTTTTTTTTTTTTTGGTTTTTTCGAGACAGGGTTTCTCTGTGTAGCTTTGCGCCTTTCCTGGAACTCACTCTGTAGCCCAGGTTGGCCTTGAACTCACAGCGATCTCTCTGGAGGCAGAGCCAGTCTGGTCTACATAATGAGTTCCGGGTCAGCCAGGGCTATACCCCTGTCTCAAAATTTAAAAAAGTATTTTTATTTTATATGTATGTCTTTATACTGTGTGTGTGTGTGTGTGTGTGTGTGTGTGTGTGTGTGTGTGTGAAACCCACGCTCTTTGCAAGAGCAGTATATGCTTTTATCTGATAAGCCTTCTCTCTAGCAGCTCCCCAGTCTGTATGTGTGTGTGTGTGTGTGTGTGTGTGTGTGTCCTCGCCCTAGGAAATGACCTAGTTCGAGAGCCCCTTTCAACTGTATTTCTGGCAGGCTCTTGTATATCCCAGGCTGGCCCTGAACTCTTCATACAGTGTAGGGTGACCCTTCTCCTTCTCCTGCCACCCCCAAGTGCTGGGATTCCAGCTGTGCTCTGCTCTGCTCCTTCTTCTTTCCGAAAGTTATGGTCAAATATGCTGAGTCAAAGTTTTGAAGAACTTATGAGGCCTGGTGGCAAATTTCAAAGTAAAAACAAATAGGCCTGGGCTGTAACTCCGTGTCGAAGTGCTTGCCTGCCATGGGTAAGGCCCTAGGTTCAACCTGTAGCACGGAAAAATAATAATTAAAAAAAGTTTTAAAGAACTCACATGACACATGTGCGTATGGCGGTCAGAGGACAACTCCCCCGTCAGTCTTCATCTCCTGAAATGGGTTCTCTTTGTCAGGGCATGTATGTCTGCCGACTGTGTGCATGCAGTGTCTGCAGAGGCCACAAGAGGGCGTGGCACCACCTGGGACTGGAGTTACAGGGAGCTGTGAGCCACCATGTGGGTGGCTGGGAATAGAATTTAGGACCACTGATCTATCTTGTCAGGGCCTAACAGAACTATTTTGATAACTTGATTTTTTTTTTTTACAAAGTGTTTTTCTACTTCTAGAACAATTAAGGCAATTTATATTTTCTAAAAGTTGCATCTATGTAACATTCTTAAATTTAGTATCCTAAAATTATGTAATTTTAAAAGAGGAAGCGGAGTCTTGTTATGTTGCCCAGGCTGGCCTGGAGCTCCTGGGCTCAAATGATCCTGACTAAACCTCTCAAGTAGCTGGACTATGGGTGTAGACAAGTGTGCTGGTGTTACTTTGTTACAAGCCTGCCTCAGCTTCCTGAGTGCCTAGATTACAGCTATGTGTCACTATGCCTGGCTGAAGATGCTAATCTTTCTGTGGAATTTTTCCTCCCCTACACTGATGACAGACAGATGTCCTCTCTCCCCAACCCCCCCACTAGAGACTGAGTTCAGGGCCTCACATGGCTGGGTTAGTGCTTTACCCACTTGACACGTCCCTAGCCACTGACCCCTTCAGGCTGCCTTTGAACTCATTCTAGCTCAGGCAGGTCTTGGGCTCAGGATCCTCCTGACTCTGCAGCAGCAAGTGCTGCTTCTTTTTCAATTTTCACATATTTATTTTTATCTGCATGGATGTTTCCCTTGGATTTATGTGCACTCCATGTATTCCTGGTGCTCACAGAGGCCAGAAAACAGTGTTAGATCCCCTGAGAGAGTTACAGACAGTTGTGAGTCACCATGTGGGTGCTGGGAATCAAACTCGGATCCTCTGGAAGGCAGCCAGTGCTCTGAACCACTGACTCACTTTTGTAGTAACTGGGAATACAGAGCCTGCACTACCAGGCCTGACTACAGAATTCTCTGACATGACGAGTATGTGTACCCCTAAGTATGCTTGCTGGGCCCAGAGGCTGACACAGGGTGTCTTTCTGGAGTGCACTCCACCTTATTATCTTAGTTTTCGAGATTAGGGTTTTCACTGGTTCACCATTGGTCACTGATTGGCTAGACTGCTTGGGGAGGAAGTGCCTTGGATCCTCCTGCCTCTGCCTCCTACTGGTGGGGTGACAAGAGCATGCAGCTTTTTCTGTGGGTGCTTCAGATCTGAATTCAGGTCCTCACACTTGCACAGCACACACTGCTCACTGAGCCACTTTCCTGATATAATTCCCTAGCTAGAGAATGTTACTCACTGAGCCACGTCCCCAGCCCCTATCCAGAGACTGTTAGGTTTACCAGATCTCAGTCTATGTCAAGAATCTTTAAACTGTGGTCTGTGGGCTAATTCCTACCTGTTGCCTATTTGTGTATAGCCTGTGGCCTAATAATGGTTTTCATACTCAGTGTGTGTGTGTGCTTGCGCATTTGTGCCTGAGTGTGGGTGTGAGTGTACACACGTGTAGGGAGGTCAGAGGACAACCTCTGTGTCAGCCTTCATCTTCCTCCTTGTGGTAGTTCGAATGTAACTGGCCTCCATAATCTCACAGGGAGTGGCACTATTAGGAGGGGTTGCTTTGTTAGAGTGGGTATGGCTTTGTGGAGGAAGTATGTCACTGTGGGGGCAGGCTTTGAGGTTTCCTATGCTCAGGATAGTGCCCAGTGAGTCAGTTGACTAATTGTTGCCTGCAAGATGTAGCACACCACCATGCTTCCCATCATGATGACAATGGACCGAACCTCTGAAACTGTAAATGAGCCACCGCAATTAAATGTTTTCCTTTTTAAGAGTTGCCGTGGTTGGTCTGGAGAGATGGCTCAGAGGTTAAGAGCACTGGTTGCTCTTCCAGAGGTCCTGAGTTCAATTCCCAGCAACCACATGGTGGCTCACAGATGGTTGTGAGCCACCATCTGTAATGAGATCTGGTGCCCTCTTCTGGTATAAAGGCATACATGCAGATAGAGTACTCATACACATAAAATAAATAAATCTTTAAAAAAAAAATAAGGGGGCTGGAGAGATGGTTCAGAGGTTAAGAACACTGACTGTTCTTCCAGAGGTCCTGAGTTCAATTCCCAGCAACCACATGGTGGCTCACAATCATCTGTAATGAGATCTGGCTCCCTCTTCTGGCCTGCAGGTATACATGCAGACAGAACACAGTATACATAATAAATAAACAAATAAAAATAAGGGTTGCCGTGGTCATGGTGTCTCACACAGCAATAGAAACCGTAAGACACACCTGAAACAGGTTCTCTTTGCTGTTCAGTGCTGTGCATGCCAAACCAGCTGACCCAGGAGCTTTCAGGAATTGCTCTATTTCTACCTCCTATCTACTTATAGGAGCAGTGAAATTACAGAGGACCTTACTTCACCCAGCTTCAGGTGTTTCTGGGGATCCAAACTCAGGTTCTCAAACTTGTATGACAGCATTTTACTCACTGAACCATTTTCACAGCTGGGTTTTGTGGGTTTTTTTTTAATGTTTAAGTAGTTGAAAACAAACCTAGAATAACTCTGAACATGGAAAATTGCAAAACTCGAGCTCTCAGTGTCTATAATGCACTTGGACAGAAATCAGGCAGGCTCACTTTTGTGACTGTGCATTACTCACAGCTGTTTTCGGGCTACACAGCAGAGATGCACAGCTGTAACAAAGCATTCGGCCTGCAAATCCTGAAATGTTTATACCATCTGGTGCTTCACGGAAAGTTTGTGACTTCTGATCTATGAGGTCCAAGTTTTGATAGATAGATAGAGCTACCAAATCCCCAGGTTATTATGTAATCTTGGTTTCGAGATCCTTAATATATTTGCCCAGTCAAAGTCAGAACGGCACACTAAATTTTCTTACAACAAAGGAGTTTTTGCCAAGCTCCTTCTTGTACACTTAACCATTTTTGTTTTATAGATACAATCTCTGTTTCTGAGAGCTAACACTGATAATATATTTCAGTATGGAAAGTTTCCTTCATAAAAATAAAATGTTTTGATTTATTATATATCTTACTTTGCATTCTATTTCATATTAACACCAATGCCCTGGTTTACTTGTGATTCTTGACATGCCCAAATATTGTTACAGCAGTCACTTTTGTGAATGGAATACAGAAGAATCTTAATTTTCTGTTTTCTGATTCACTTAAAAAGAGTGCTTAGCCGGAGAGTTTAGCCCATTTACTTTCCTCTCTCTCTCTCTCTCTCTCTTTCTTTCTCTCTCTCTCTCTCTCTCTCTCTCTCTCTCTCTCTCAACAGCATCTCACCAGGTAGCCCTGGCTGGCCTCAAGTTCACAGAGATACACCCTGCTTCCTGAATGCTGAGATGAAAGGTGTGCACCCCCATGCCTGATTGTCCACTTACATTTTACATGACAGACTCATTTTCATTGATTATCTTTTGCTTTGTGAAAACACAAGATGGCTCAGTGGGTAAAGCACCTGCCATGTAAGCCAGATGCCAGGTGCCCTTAGCTTGATCCTGGTGCCCATGCTAAGTGGTGGCTGGCATCTGTAAGCTCAGCATGCTTAGAGTAAGATGAGAGGTAGAAATAGAAGTGGAATGTATGAAGTACAGGGGCAGAAACAAGAGTGATTCTGCCTCAAAAACAGATAGGAGAAATTCAGCTCCTAAGAGCTGTCCCCTAACCTTCACACAGCCCCTCTGTCTGTCCTTCTCACACTCAGAAGTTTAAAAAGTTTTCCCCCCTAAATGATGGTTTATACCATTTCAAAAATTACTAGTACACTGTTCCACTATGTGAACAGTGTTCTTAATTTAAAAACACAGAGGACCTCAAAAATACAGGAGCAGCCACTAATATGCAGCGATTTTGGATATTCCAATATTCATTTATTCTGTGTGGGGTGGGAGCACATGCCATGTGTGTATGAAGGGGAGAGGACAGCTTGTGTAGAAGTAGCTGGTTCTCTCCTCTACTATGTGGTCCTGAGGATATAACTCAGGACCTCATGCTCTCAGCACATATACTAAAAAATTAGAATGATATAGAGAAGATTAGCATGGCCCCTGGGCAAGGATGACATGCAAATTTGTGAAGTGTTCCATTTTTATTTCAGCCAGGTGGTGATGGTGCATGCCTTTAAACCCAGCACTTAGGAGGCAGAGGCAGGTGGATCTGAGTTCAAGGACAGCCTGGTCTACAGAGTGAGATCCAGAACAGCCAGGACTACACAGAGAAACCCTGTCTCGAAAAACCAAAAACCAAACCAAAGCAAAGCAAAACAACTAGGTCCACAGGCTTAGAGACAAGCACTGTTCTAGCAGAGCCATCTTTCTAGCATAGATTTGGATGTTTTTGTAGCAGTGGTTCAAAGAGGGAAAGAAGGCAGAAAAGAAAACAGAGACTAACTTGAGATGTGGTTTGATAGGACCATGGGCCACATAAACGCTAGTTTTCAAATTCCATTACTTTAAAATGGGCAAAAGATCCATGTCCCAAAGAATGCCTACATACTGTATAATTTGGCAGCTGAATTAAGATCTGTAGACATACACACACACACACACACACACACACACAAAAAAAAAAAAGGATAGCAAAATCTGGACAATATCACATGAGAAGTCTGAAAAGTAAGCTTCTACAGTTTAGTTAGGCTAACAGTGTTAATCTGTCAGTAAACCCTAGGTTTTATCTCCTTTCCTCCCATTTAGCAGAGAAAAGAAGATGAGGAGATGGCCCAGCAGTTAAGAGTACTTGCTGCTCTTTCAGAGGACCTGGGTTGGATTCCTAGCACCCACACGGTGCTTCCTAAGTGTCTGTAACTCCAGTTCCAGGGGATCTGATGCCCTCTTCTGGCCTCTACAGACACCAGGCACACATGTGGTACCCAGACATACACAAAACACTCATATATATAAAATAAACCTTTTTGTTTATTTGTTAGTTTGAGATAGGGTCTGTCTATATGTAGTCCTGGCTGTCCTGGAGCTTGCTATATAGACCAAGCTGGCCTCCTATTCACAAAGAGCTTCCTGCCTCCCTCCCAAATGTTGGGATTAAAGCCCTGTGCCACCACACTAGGCAAAAAACGAAACAAAACAAACAAAAAACTTAAACAGCACTTTCTCTCCCACCCCCCTCATATATGTGTGTGATGTCTGTGCATGTCTCTGTGTGTGTGTGTCTGTGTGTGTGTGTGGGCTTGCCCATGGAGGTCAGCAACTGATGTTAATTAAGGATTTTCCTCTATCACTCACTCTCCATCACACACACTGAGCTTGGGTCTCTCCCTTAAGTCCAGAACTTGCCAATCCGGCTAGTCTGGTCAGCTAGCTTGCTCCAGGGACCCTGTTTCTCTCCACTGTGCTGGAATCACAGGCAGGCTGCCACACCTGCTCAGCGTCTGCCTGGGTCCTGGGGATCCGAACTCCAGCTCTCATGCTTGCAGAGCAAGTGCATCCCCCACTGAGCCATCTCCGCAGGCCTCAAAGGCATTTTCTGACAAAATGAAGATCACTCAATGAAAACACTGGAGATGGCTGGGAGATGGCTGAGGAAGGAGAAGCACGGGGCCGCCAAGCCTGACCACCTGAGTTTGATCCCCAGGACACACATGGCGGGAGAGAACTGACTCCTGTGATTGCACATGCATAGCACTGAGAAAATAAATAAAAGCTTAAAAATATTTCAGTCTCTAAATTTTAATTAATCAGCTATTATTATTATTATTATTATTATTATTATTATTATTATTAACTTTTGGGACAGGATCTCACTATGTATAGCCTTGGCTGATGGGGATCTTGCTATATAGACCAGGCTGGCTTGAACTGAGAGATCTACTTGCCTCGGTCTCTCGAGTGCTGGGATTAAAGGCATGTGCCACCATGCCTGGCTCCATAAGGTTTTTTTTTTTGAGACAGCGTTTTCTCTGTGTAGCCCTGTTTGTCCTGGAACTCACTCTGTAGACCAGGCTGGCCTTGAACTCAGAGATTCGCTTGCCTGGCCCCTAACTGCTGGGATTAAAGGCGTGGGCCACCACCAGCTCTGGCTCCTTAAGTTTTTAAGAGACAGGGTCTCATGTAGCCGAGACTAACCTCAAACTTGCTATACAGCTGAGGCCGTCCTGAACTCCTCATCATTCTGTCTGTCTCGCAAGGTCGGATTACAGAAGTGCACACAAAGCTTCTTGACAGTACAATGGTAATATAAGACAGCTGGGTTCTCCTCTCAGGTCACTGACTCACTCGTTTGACGCTCGTCTTCCTTCATAGTCCTTGCCTCCTTAAACACGAGCTCTAGAAAAAGCAGCGGTTTCTGTCTCACCTGTGTGCCACACGGAGGTTATCGCCTGGGCATTGCACTGCAGTTGCAGCATGTGTCGCAGCATGGCCAGTCCCCAAACAGTCACGTCTGCACACAATCCTGGAGTCACAGCTCTCCCCGTGGAGGACTTGAAGCTCACGGTCTGGGTCTGCGAGCTGGCTGCTCTGAGCTGCCTGCAGAGCGCAGCGACACTGACGGCACAGATGAATTTGTGTTCCGGGCTGTGTTTCTCAGTGTGAGGCAAAAGGCTGAAGATGGCATTATAATTACTTTCATACTTCCCATTGGCACTGCACCCAGGAACTGGGGGTTCACCCTTTTTGCAGTTCTCTTCACTCTCCCCCTGACTTGTATAGTCAAGTGTCTTGACCAGATTCTTGTTTCCAGGTAAACAGATGTCCTTGTTTCCAGTCTCATCAGAAAGCATCCTGAGAACTCCGTCAACATCTTCAAATCTGGTTAAAAGAGTCATCCTCAGCGCCACATGGCAGAAGACCCCAAGCGTGAGAAGCAGCGCCCCCAGAGGACACTCTGTGCTGTGGTAACACTCCCACGCCTTCTGCATACATTCCTGGCTGCAATACTTGGCATAACTGCAGCCGCCGCAGGGTACTGTGGCCCAAGTGTGCCTCAGACACCGGTGACAGTAGAGGTCCCCATTGGTAACTCTGGTCTCCCACTTGTTTTCTAGGCCAGGATGCAGTGGTGGCATTTCTCCTGGGTTAAGGACACTTACGAAAGCATCCTCCTTCACCAGGAGTTCTCCTGGGAGAATGTCTTTTGTGGCAACTAGATGGCGGCCTTTCAAAGGGTCTGTGTGTAAGCTGACAGAGCGGGATGCCCCAGAAATCTGTCTGTTCTCTTCCCCCAGGGCCATATCCTCAAAGGCTCTGCCGAGAGCTGCTGGGAAGGTTTCTGGGAGAGTCTCCTTCTCCTGGATCTTCACCTTCAGATGATGGAGGCTCCTCTGCAGAATTTGATGAGAGGAAGGTAGCAGTGTTGGCTTGGCAGTGAGGCTGCTTTCAAGGGCAGCGATGGTTTGCTTCGCCTCCTGTAGTCTCCCCAGGTTCACCAGGCATTCCGTCTTCCGCAGCATCATCTTGGGTTGCAGTCTTTCAGGATACCCATGCATTCCTGCTCTCACTATGTCTTTAAGACATGCCTGAAAACAAAGGGAAATTCCAGGATGACTCTTGATTTCTACTCTTTCCTATGTACTGACAACTGAAAAACCACGGGCACGCAGAGGGTCATCAAAGTGGACAGTTTCGATCGAGAGCTTAGGCCTTAATTTACATCCTCTGCTCTGCTTCCTGGTCTTTCCTTTTCTCCCTCCCTCCCTCCCTCCCGCTTCCTTCCCTCTCCCTTCCTTTCCTTCCCCTCTTCCCTCTCCTCCTTTCTTCTTTCCTTCCTTATGCTGGGGACTGATTTCAGCACCTGTGTGACCTTTTCATCGAGTGACTAGTAATACTTGTTGAGAGTATTACATCTAATTTTTCTTACTAATCAGTTCTGGGTTTTTTGTTTGTTTGTTTGTTTGTTTGATTTGAGACAAAGTTTTGCTATAGCCTTGGCTGGCCCAGAACTCTCTATGTAGACCAGGCTGGCACAAACCCACAGGCCTATCTCTGTCTCCTGAGTGCTGAGATTAAAGATGAAGCCTGTCTCACTGAGACCAGCTCAATAGTTCTGGTTTTTTTTTTTTTTTCAAGATTTATTTATTTTTTATTATGTATACAACATTCTGCCTCCATGTAACCTTGCACACCAGAAGTGGGTGCTGGGAATTGAACTCAGGACCTTTGGAAGAACAGTCAGTGCTCTTAACCTCTGAGTTATCTCTCCAGCACCCTAGTTCTGTTTTTTTAAGAGCAAAAAAGTCTTAAAAAATTAAAGGGAGTCAAGGTAGACTTTGCCAGGTTTGATGGTGAACACCTTTAATTCCAGCATTCTAGAGGCAGAGGACAGTGGATCTCTGTGAGTTTGAAACCAGCGTGGTCTACAGAGTAAGTGCCAGGACAAACAGAGTCAGATTCTTGGATCTTTTTTCTTTAGAGAATATTTTGTTATTTTCTATGATCAAACTCATGTAGATAAGACTCTGAATATTTAATACAGTGTATTACTTCTATATAAATGGAAAAATTAAGTTTAATGTGTCTAGACCAATATGGCTGTTGATTTCTGTACAATGTCAATTTAACATGGTAAACTGGGATGCTGTTTTCCAAAGCTGACAGCACAGCTAAAGCTTCCCCAAATTCAAATTATATATATATGTATATATATACACACACACATATACACACTTACAGATATAGTAGAAGTCAAATCATAGCAGTATGTTATGAATTAATAGCAACAGCAGCAGGTTTTCCTGGTTCTGTAGCCATCTGAACAAAATCAGAGACATCTTGCACACTCCATTAAAAAACAAAATAAAACAAAACATATATATATATATATATATATATATATATATATATATATATATATATATAAAATCCCAGATTACTAGATTTTTGCTTTTCAGTTGTTAGTAGCAGCTCTGATTGGACAGTATTAACTATGTAGCCCAGGCTAGCTACAAACCCATAGCGTGCCTTGTCCATGCTAGGATTACAGTTGTGTACTACCATGCCCAGAGAGATTCTTGCTCTTCTAGTTTACTGTGAAGGGCATCGAGTGTGAACATGTGACTACTCCAACAGCCTTCAATTCCAGTGTGTAACTGCATTTATGTAGAATTTCTACATGGGTAGGATGATATTTCAGAGCTTGTCCTTAGGCCTTTCTACTACACATTTCAGAGGCTTTGGGTATCTTCCAAAAACAGATCTGACTTTTGTCAGTTCCCAACTTCAGCTCCAAGGACACAATGCTCCTCTGTTGTTTCTGTTCTTGCTGCAGCAATTACGGGCTGAGAAGAAAGGCTTTCGCTTTCATACTCTCCATACTTACTGCAGAAGAGCTGTAAGAAGAGGGATAATCTTTGTTTGTTTGTTTGTTTATTGAGACAGGGTTTCTCTGTATAGCTTTGGAGCCTGTCCTGGAACTCGCTCTGTAGACCAGGCTGGCCTCGAACTCACAGAGATTCATCTGCCTCTGCCTCCCGAGTGCTGGGATTAAAGGTGTGTGCCACCACTGCCCAGCCAAGAGGGATAATCTTAAGCATCCCTTACTTATTTAGTTTCTTCTTTTAAACTGCTATTTTATGTGTATATGTTTTGCCTGCATGTATGTCTGTGCACCACATGCCTATATGACACCTGGTACCTGCAGAGGCCAGAAGAGGATGTCAGATCCCCTGGAAATGGAGTTATAGCCCACGATGAGCTACCATGTGGATGCTAGAAATCAAACCCAGGTCCTCTGGTAGAGCAGCTGGTGCTCTTAACTACTGAGCCATCCCTCCTGTCCTCATGCCCTGCTTATTCAGAAGACACAAATGAACAAGCTGATACCTTGACACACTTGGAATCTAAAGTACTGTTAGCAACACATCTGGCTGATTTAGACATTGAGAAGTGCTGGCCTATTGTATCCAGTCCATCCCTATAGACAATGCCATAGCTTTTTCTTGTCAACTAACACTGTTGTTCATGGTCACCTGTGGGAGGTGACATGAATCAGAAGAAACAGATAGGACCTCGTCTTCCACTGAAGACACAGGCAGGACCCCAGGTAACTCAATACTCACTTCATACTGACCCAGATGGAAGAGGGCTGCAGAGCGATTGGCATAGCACAGTGAAATACCCTCAGTGTTAGGTCTTGAATGCGACACTCCCTGGAAAACAAAGAGCTGGTCAAAGGGACAAATGGGAAGTAGCATTTCTAATCTTTTCTGATAATGAGGAATCTACTACTAAGACAACGTAATTGGAAAAAAAATACTGAACCTTTCTGTTTCAGCTACTTCTCTCTCATTTTTTCCTTTTAGCAAACCTCTGAAGGTCAATGAGAAAATGAAGATTCAATGCTGAATACAGTAGCATCAGACACAGTTTCTACCACGTCTACCAGTTTGTCTAGGCTGACCTTGAACTCACTCTGTCACTCAGACAGACCCTGAGTTCATGATCCCACAGCCTCAACTTCCCAAGTAGCTGGGATTGCAGGCCTGTGCCACCAGGTCCAGTGTAAATGGACCAAACTCTTAATGTAACAAATGAGTAATAACTCTGGAAGAAACCATGAAGAGTCCAAAGTAAAGTTGGAAGAATCCCTTTCTAACTCCAATAAAAACCCAGATGTTGCTGGGTATGGTGGCACATGCCTTAATCCCAGCACTTGGGAAGTGGAGGAAGGTGGATCAGCAGTTTAAAGCCAGCTTCTACTACAAAGTTTGAGGCTATGCTTGGCCGTGTGAAACCCAGTCTCAAAAATATTAAGGGGGAAAAAAAAAGAGAGAGACAAAGAAAGAAAAAGAAAAATCACAAAAACAAAACTCTAGAAAATCATAAAAGGATAATAAACTTGAGTCCATAAGGGCTGGAGATAGAGTTTAGTGGCACGGTGCCACTAAATGGGTTCCATTTCCAGTATTATAAATATATATACACATACACGTATATATATGTGAATATATATCATATCTTATACACATATGTATCCTTTACAATACAAACAAATCAAGGGAACATCAAAATGTAAACACATATTATAAACAAAGAGCTAACTTTTACTTCACGTTTCAAAAGGTCAATAACAAGTCAACTGATAATTCAATAAAAATATGCAAAAGATATGAACAGTCCTTATGGGACACACAAACGACTCTGTTCCTGGTTTGTTTGAGACAAGGTCTCTCTACATAGTCCTGGCTGTCCTGGAACTCACTATGGAGACTAGCACTGGGATTAAAGGTGTACACCACTTGGGAGGCAGAGGCAGGCAGATCTCTGTGAGTTCTAGGCCAGCTGAAATACTTTTTCCCCATCAATTTGTCAAGGAAAAATAAGACCAAGAGCAGTCTACCTGACAAAGGAGCGGGAGAACCGGGCACTCTCATCATGCTGCCAGTGGTAGTATAAACTAGTCTGCTAACTAGTGATACAATCTAGAAATACATAGGAAATGTTTTGGGGTGGGGTGCACTTGGGAGGCAGAGCCAGGCGGATCTCTGTGAGTTGGGAGGCCAGCCTGGTTTACAGAGTCAAGATCCAGGACAGGCACCAAAACTGGGTCTCTCAAAAAACCAAACAACAACAACAACAAAAAACCCAAAACAAAACAAAACACAAAACCCACCACTGATCTATGCCCTCAGTTCTAAAAATACATTATATATGTATATATGTATATTTTGCTTGTTTGTTTTTCGAGACAGGGTTTCTCTGTGTAGCCCTGGCTGTTCTAGAAATCAATCGATAGACCAAGCTGGCCTTGAACTCAGATATCTGCCTGCCATGTGCTGGGCTTAAAGGTATGGACCACCACTGCCCAGCTATATTTTTTGCATTTATGTGTGTGCATGTGTGCACCTGCGCTCATACCATGGCATATGTATTGAGGTCAGAGGACAGTTCTCAGGGGTTGGTTTGCTTCTGTTACCTTGCAGAATCTAAAAATTGAACTCAGGTCATTCAGGCCTTTGCATAACTGCCTCTACCCAATGAGCAATCTCATTGGCCCACCTAGAGCTCTTAAAATAATAATAAAGAAGTTATGTGTAGCCGGGCAATGGGGTGGCGCATGCCTTTAATCCCAGCACTTAGGAGGCAGAGGTAGGTGGATCTCTGTGAGTTTGAGGCCAGCCTGGTCTACAGAGTGAGTTCTAGGACAGCCAGTACTAAACAGAGAATCCCTGTCTCTAAAAACCAAGAAAAAAAAAATGATGTGCATACATATACACTTGAGAGCAGTGTCTGAGGATCTGTTAGAGCTAGAGCTACAGGAAGGTGCTGGGGGCCAAAGTCATGTCCTCTTTAAGAGCAGTACATATTTTTAAATGATGAGCCCCAACCTCAAATTCTCAATCCTCCTGCCTCTACCTCCTAAGGGCAGGGATTATAGGTATGATAATCATGCCCAGTCCAGTCCTGTTTTTTAATCTTTTTTTTATTTCTTTTTTTTAATTTTTTTTTTTTTCGTTTTTCTTTTGAGCAGGGTCTCGCTCTGTAGTCCTGTCTGTCCTGGAACTCACTATGTAGATCAGGCTGGCCTCAAACTCAGAGATCCACTTTCTTCTCCCTCCTGAATTTTAGGATTAAAGGCATGCACTACCACCGCCTGGCTCTTTATTTTTTTTATTTTTTTATTTTTTTGGTTTTTCGAGACAGGGTTTCTCTGTGTAGCTTTGCGCCTTTCCTGGAACTCACTTGGTAGCCCAGGCTGGCCTCGAACTCACAGAGATCCGCCTGCCTCTACCTCCCGAGTGCTGGGATTAAAGGCGTGCGCCACCACCGTCCGGCTTGGTTCTTTATTTTTTAAAGACTAGGATCTAAAAGAGCTGAAGAGGGGCTAACAATATAGCTCAGTGGTACAACTCCTGCCTAGAATTCGTGAAGACCCATGTTTGTTTCCTAGCACCATGCAAAAGAAAAGGGGGGGTGCATGAGGGGACAGGACCAGTGCCTAAAAGGAAGAGGACAGAAGACAGTGAGGGATGAACAGGCACAATGACATGCATTATATACACGATGAAGATGTCACAGTGAAGCTCACTTTTTGTATACTGAAAACGAATGAGCTGGGCATGGTGGTGCACACCTGTAATTCCAATACACGGCAAATGGCGGCAGGAGGATGAGGCTTAGCTGCATAGGAGTTTGAGGCCAGCCTGGGCTACTGTGCTGCTCACACTAGCCTTGGCTCCTGGAGTCATGATCCTCCTGCCTCAGTTCTCAAGTAACTGGAGGTTACTGTCACTATGCCTGCTGTTTTTATTCCCCTATCTATCTGCCTTATATACAGTATATGTAACAAGGCCAGTTTATGGGGATGGAAATGAGGTTGGACTAGGGGACAGAAAAAGAAAGCACACTATATATTCCTTCAACTTTTTTTTTTTTTTTTGATTTTTCAAGACAGGGTTTCTCTGTAGCTTTGCGCCTTTCCTGGAACTTGCTTTGGAGACTAGGCTGGCCTCGAACTCACAGAGATCCGCCTGCCTCTGCCTCCCGAGTGCTGGGATTAAAGGCGTGCGCCACCACTGCCCGGCTCCTTCAACTTTTAAAATGTAACTATATGAACACATTTCCTAGCCTCAAAAATTAACAAAATATTAATATATAATACTAACCAACTTAAGATATGGAGAAACGAACATTCTCATTCTGTTAGAATAGATGTTGACTAGTTCTTTCCTGGAGAACAACCCAGCCTCAGCATCAAAGGCTTGAAAACACTCCCTCTGACCTAGCACTCTACCCTTCTACTAATTCATCCTAAACAAAAATCAGTTGTACATACATATTTATACAGAGATGCTTATTACAGCATCATAATGCCAAATAATATGCCAATATTAGATGTTAAATTAAGTACATTTCTTCTCTGTAATAGAACACTGAGTTAGCTATGGAAAATGACTTAGAGCAGAAAATTTAATACCATGAGAAAATGGGTACAATAAATTGTTGAAGGGAAAGAGCAGGTTACAGAACAGTAAGTGCAGCATTATCCCAATTTTATAAAAGAAAAACACATTCTCACACAAGAAAGGCTGCCTGCCTGGGTATAGGCAGAAATGTTAACAGTACTTATCGCTGGTTATGACTTTTTTTTTACTCTTTATACTTCTCTATATTTTCCAAAGTAACATTTATTACTTTTACAGACAAAAACAACAAGCATTACTTTAAAAGAAAGAAAATAGCAGCTCTCTATAAAATTACAAAGTACCATAATCACCAAAATGCCAGCTTCGTGAAACAGGAAGCGCTTCTCCCTCTGCATCCAGCAAACCTTCATCTTTTCCTTCTGGAGACAGGGTCTCATGTAGCCCAGGCTGATGTCAAAATCGTTCTAGAGCCCATTTTTAAAGTTTTATTTTATTTTTAGAATTATGTGCATGTGTGAGTGTGGGTGCCTGTGGAGGCCAGAAGAGGGTCTTGGACCCGAGGTGGGTGAACCACCATATGCCACGGTCTCTGCAAGAGCAAGTGCTCGCAAGCTCTGAGCATCTCTCCAGCCCCTCCTTTCTTAGCTTGCCTGTTTTCCTTGAACAGTTTTCCATGGGATCATGTTTAGGATGTAAAGGCATAAAACTGAAGCCAAGTACTTTATCACACCACCACAAAGTAGGGCTTTTATGTTTGCAGAATGGCTGCTGTAGCTTTGATAGTTTTTGAAAATTAATTCCAAGTGTTGAATATTGACTTTTTAAAAAATAATGTATTAAGATTTATTTATTTTATGTATATGGTGCTCTATCTGCATGTACACCTGCATGCCAGAAGAGGACATCAGATCCCACTATAGATGGTTGTGAGCCACCATGTAGTTGCTGGGAATTGAACTTAGGACCTCTGGAAGAGCTGCCAATGCTCTTAGCCACTGAGCCATCTCTCCAGCCCTGAATATTGACTTTTTAAAGGTGCAGAAAGGCTACAACACCCCCAGTTCCAGTGCTGGGAATCAGACCGTGGGCTTCATGCACGCTAGGCAAACGTGTACCAAGGAGCTACACTTCCCTTTCACCCGCTTACACTCTTCTCTCCCTCTTAAGACAGGTTCTTAGACAGTTCAGCTAGCCTCAAACTTGTTACAAAGCTAAGACCGGCCTTCAACTCTTGATCTTCCTTCCTCCCTGAAACCTGGATTACAGGAGTATGCCAACATTCTTTTACTGTATAAGATCACAGATCAAGAGTCTGACACAGCCGGGCAGTGGTGGCGCACGCCTTTAATCCCAGCACTCGGGAGGCAGAGCCAGGCGGATCTCTGTGAGTTCGAGGCCAGCCTGGTCTACAGAAGCGAGATCCAGGACTTCAAAACTACACAGAGAAACCCTGTCTCGAAAAAGAAATCTCTGAAAAAGCAATAGAAAGAATTTTTTCAGGGCACCATGGAAACAGGTCAGTAAGAGTAACACAGTATTAAAAGCCATGACTTTGCTTCAAAATCTAGCTCGGTGGGGCTGGAGAGATGGCTCAGCAGTTAAGAACACTGGCTGAGTCGGGCGGTGGTGGCGCACGCCTTTAATCCCAGCACTTGGGAGGCAGAGACAGGCGGATCTCTGTGAGAGACAGGCGGATCTCTGTGAGTTTGACGCCAGCCTGGGCTACCAAGTGAGTCCCAGGAAAGGCGCAAAGCTACACAGAGAAACCCTGTCTCGAAAAACCAAAAAAAAAAAAAAAAAAGAACACTGGCTGCACTTCCAGAGGACATGGGTTTGATTCTCTGAACCCACATGGTGGCTCACAGCAGTCTGTAACTCTAGTCCCAGGAGATTTGATGCCCTCTTCTGGCCTCCTCAGGCACCAAGCACACATGTGGTACACAGACATACATGTAGGCAAAAACCCATATACATAAAATTATAATTAAAAAATTATAGCTTGGTCATAGTTAGTGTAATATAAAGTATCTACTGACTGCCACTAACAGTAATATGTTAACTGATGGACCAGGCAGTGATTGCACACTCAAGAAGATCTCTGTGAGTTTGAGGCCAGCCTGGTCTATAAAGAGAGTTCCAGGACAGCCAGGGCTACACAGAGAAACCCTGTCTCAACAAAAAAACCAAAAACAAACAAACAAACAACAACAACAAAAATACAAAACAAAATACGTTAACTGATGACCAACTGCTGTGGAATATTAGTTGAAGATATGTTACATTTGTTTATGCTGTGGAACATTTGCTTAATGATGCAAAGATTTGTTGCATTCTTTTATGTTACATTTGTTTTAACTCTGTGAAGCTGTGTTACTTTTCCTGCCTAAAACACCTGATTGGTCTAATCAAGAGCTGAATTGCCAATAGTTAGGCAGTAGAAAGGATAGGCAGGGCTGTAGGCAGAGAGAATAAATGGGAAGAGAAATCTGGGAAAAGAAGATGGGGGGTAAAAGGAGGAGAGGAGGGTGTCAGAGGTCAGCCACCCAGCTACACATCATGCCACAGAGTAAAGAAAGGTATATAGAATAGAGAAAGGTAAAAGCCCAGAGTCAAAAGGTAGATGGGTTAATTTAAATTAAGAAAAGCTGGCTGGAAACAAGCCAAGCTATGGCCGGACATTCATAAGTAAGAAAAAGTCTCTGCATTTATTTGGGAGCTGGGTAGTGGGCCCCCAAAGAGTAAAACAACCAATGAAACCTAGTTTGGTTGGGCTATGGCAAATCCACTTATTTTCTTTTTTGACTTTATTTATCAAGATATGGTCTTACTACATAGCCAAGGCTGGCCTGGAGCTTGCTATGTAGATCATGCCAGTCTTGAACTCATTGAGATCCACTTGACTCTGTTTCCTGAGCACTGGAATTAAAGGCAAGTGCCACCATGCTCAGCTTAAGTTACTATGGTTGTAAGCCAGCATGTGGCTAGTTAAAAATCTAGCTGTTGCTGTGTGGTGGTGGCGCACACCTATAATCCCAGCTCTCAGGAGGCAGAAGCAGGTGGATCTTCGGGATTTCGAGGCCAGCTTGGTCTACAGAGCGAGATCCAGAACAGCCCTGGTGGCTAGAGAAACCCTGCCTTGAGAAACTGGGGGAAAAAAAAGGTGTGTATATGTATATATAATAAAGTATTTACTTATTAAAAACACTAGCTGTTCACTAAATTGGGACTATTAAGCTAAAAATTTCATCAGTTCTTCAGATAAAAATGGCATATAATTCAGTAAGAACTATCACCCGGTAAAGCAGGGCAAAGAGCCAATAAGCTTGTGGCCACTATGAGTCTGAAGGAATAGGGGAAGAATCTTTCAAAATTCAGGATATATAAACTACCTTTTGTTTTAGAATATAATCAACAACAGAATTCTATCATTTCCCCCCAAATCCAATCCAAAATGTCGATTAAAACAAAACAGAACAAAACAAACCCCCACTGACTATGAAATTTGGTACCAGGACTCTAACTTCTGCAGAGCATGCCTTGTGCAGTCGTGGGGCTGCATGCGTGTTACGAGTTACCTTAGAGTACAGCACTGCAGCACCTGCATAGTCCTTCTCCTGGAATTTCCTGTTTCCTTCTTCTCTGTAGAAAAGGGGGGCATCGTAGTCCTTTTCCACCAAGTAAGCACTAGAAAGTCGCTTTAAAAACATCTCATCTTCAGGTCTTTGAAGTAAGAGGGAAACAAACAAAAAGGAGAAGTGTGTTATTTCGAGTGAGGCTCTGGAATCACTGTACTTGAAATTGCAACAACCGGCTGGGAGCAGTGCACACAGGCCTGTACGCACTATGTAATCCAACTGGAGCATTCCTCCTGGTCTCAGAGGCACAGGGACAGGGGTAGCCATTTAGAGCTGAGAGCGCTGAGCCGGGCGGTGGTGGCGCACGCCTTTAATCCCAGCACTCGGGAGGCAGAGACAGGCGGATCTCTGTGAGTTCGAGGCCAGCCTGGTCTCCAAAGCGAGTTCCAGGAAAGGCGCAAAGCTACACAGAGAAACCCTGTCTCGAAAAACCAAAAAAAAAAAAAAAAAAAAAAAAAAAAATAGAGCTGAGAGCGCTGATGTCTGACTCTATCTCATGCTTAGTGGTCAATCGTCCCTTGGATCACACATCACAACAAAGCCTGAGTGTAGAGAAAGATACATGGAATCTTTGCACCAAGGAGTGCTCTCCAGTTATACTGTCTTGAAAATACTGAGGAGGGCTGGGGAGATGGCTCAGCAGTTCAGCACATATATACTGGTCATCAGAGGACCCAAGTTCACTTGGTGCTCACATCAGATGGCTCACAATCATCTATAACTCCAGTCCCAAGGGCATCTTAGATCTCTGATCTCTGTGAGTACCTGCACTTGTGTGCACACCCACATACAGGAACATACATATAACTAATAAAAAATAATTTAAAAAAATACTGAAGATTGCTGGGTGGTGGTGGCGCACGCCTTTAATCCTAGCACTTGGGAGGCAGAGGCAGGCGGATCTCTGTGAGTTCGAGGCCAGCCTGGGCTACCAAGTGAGTCCCAGGAAAGGCGCAAAGCTACACAGAGAAACCCTGTCTCGAAAAACAAAAACAAAAACAAAAAAAAAAAAAAAACTGAAGATTTGGGCATGGTAGTGCAGACCTGTAATCCCAGCCATCAAAAAACTGAGGTAACAGGATTACCACAAGTTGGAGGCCAGCCTGAGCAAGACAATAAGGTTTTTTTCCTTTTTCTTTCTTTTTTTTTTTTCTTTTGAGACAGGGTTTCTCTGTGTTGTTTTGGTGTCTGTCCTGGATCTCACTTTGTAGACCAGGCTGGCCTCGAACTCACAGAGATCTGCCTGGCTCTGCCTCCCAAGTGCTGGGATTAAAGGCGTGCACCACCACCACCCAGCAAGGTTTTTTTTTTTAAACACACACACACACACACACACACACACACACACACACACACACACACACAGAGAGAGATGTTAAAAGTGTATATGTGTGGGCAACGAGATGGCTCAACTCACAAAGGCACTTGCTGCCAAACCTGACAACCTGAGTTTGATCCTGGGATCCAAATGATGATAGGCGAGAACTCCAAAAGTTGTCCCCCTGCCTCTTCCTTCCTAGTGCTGGGATTCAAAGGCGTGCACCACCACTGCTGGTAATCACTGTTGTCTTTGTTTTCTGTACATTATTTTGTGTGTGTGCCTGTACATGCATATAACATATAACATATAACGTCATAACATGCATGTGGAGGTCAGAGGACAACTTTCAGGACTTGGTTCTCTCCTTGCACTGTGGGTTCCAGGGATGAAATTCAGGTTGTTACACTTGCATGGCAGGCGTTTTCACCCCCTAGCCAGCTGACTGTCCCCACCCACTCCCTTGTGTTCAGAAAGGGTCTCAGTCTGCTCTCCACTCTGCCTATGATTCACAACCATTGTTTCCTCTTGTCTCAGCTTCCAAAGGGCTGGGGTTCTGGATGAGCACCATGACTAGCTCTTCCACTGTCCTTCTGCATCATCCCAAACTGAAATACGCCATTGCCTCATCACTCTGCCTTCTCCCCAGTTCCTTGTAAATTCTTCTACATTCTACATCATTTGCCTAGTGTGGGTTCTTGAAATCTTTAAATTACATTTTCATTTATATATTTATTTGTATGTATATGTGTTCCAGGGTGCATGTGTGGAGATCAGAGGATACCTTGTGGGAGTTGGTTTTCTTCTTCCACTGTGTAGATCTCAGGTCTTAATGTTTAGTCCCAAGTGCCTTTACCCACAGAGCCATCTTGCTGACCCCATTAGAGGTTCTTTATATAAAGAGATCATGTAATATTATGAGGGAGTGGATGAAGTCCTGAGTGAATGTGTTCTGTTGACAAGGCTTTGTCTCAGACCCATGGGAACTGGCAAAGCTGTTCTTTGGTTCTGGCTCTGTCCAAAAACTAGCAACCAGAGCTTTCTCCTTTGGGATGACTGCAATCTGAGACTGTTCCTCTACAGAGACTGCCCACCAGGACTAGCTAACCTGCTGCTTATGCGGTATACAACAAATGGGCTGAGTTTCCAAGCGGTGGTAGTAGATGCCTTCCATCGGAGAGCAGAGCCCACCTAGTCCAGCCTTTCTGTACATATGTCTATCCTTTCTTCGGGTTTCCAGAAGCAAGCCTTGCTGGATGGAGCATATTTGTCTTTTTTGTGTGTTTGGCTTATTTTACTTGATAAAAAGTTTTCAAGGTTCAACATGTTGCAGCATGTCCCAGAATTTCACTATTTAAAAAATGGTTGAGCCGGGCAGTGGTGGTGCACGCCTTTAATCCCAGCACTCGGGAGGCAGAGCCAGGCGGATCTCTGTGAGTTCGAGGCCAGCCTGGTCTCCAAAGCGAGTTCCAGGAAAGGCGCAAAGCTACACAGAGAAACCCTGTCTCGAAAAACCAAAAAAAAAAAAAAAAAAAAAAAAAAAAAAAAAAATGGTTGAATAATATTTCATTATCCATTCAGGTGTTGGTACATTCATGTGTGTGGCAGTTTGAATAAGAATGGCCCTCACAGGCTCATATATTTGAATGCTTAGTCATCAAGGAGTGGTACTGTAAGTAAATTTGTTGCAGGTACAACTTGAGAAGGACCGGAGGTGTAGCCTTTTTGGAGTAGGTGTGGCCTTGCTGGAGGAAGTATGTCACTGAGGGTGAGCTTTGAGGCTCCAAAAGCCCAAGTCAGGTCCAGTGTCATACTCTTCCTGCTGCCTGCTAAGGCAGATGTAGAACTCTCAGCTCCTTCTTCAGCATCATGTCTGCCTGCATGCCGCCATGCTCCCTGCCATGATGACAATGAACTAACCCACTGAAACTCTAAGTCCACCCCAATTAAATGCTTTCCTTTATAAAAGTTATTATGGTCATGTTGTCTCTTCACAGCAATAGAACACTGACTAAGACAACGTGGTTTCCACTTTTAACTACTGTGGATAATGTGTCTATGAACACTGGTGTGCAAATATTTGCTCACATCCTGCTTTCAGTTCTTTTGGGTATAAACCCAGAAGTGGGATTACTGGGTCATACAATAATTCTCTAACTTTCAAGCAATTTTCCACAATGGTTGTATCATTTTATATTCCCACTGGTTATGAGAAGGGTTCCCATTTCTACACATCTTCACCAACACTTCTGGCTTTGTTTTTGAGTAGCAGCTGTCTAATGACTGTGAAGTGGTATCTTATCTCAGGGTTGATTTGCATTTCCTTGATTATTAATGTTGGAAAGCATCATTTTACATGTTTATTGGCTGTTTGTGTATCATCTTCTTCGGAGAAATGTTGATTCATGTTATTTGCCTGTTTCTTAATTGGATTTTTAAAAATTGTTGTTGAGTTGTGGGAGTTCTTCATTAACTCTGGATATTAATACTCTGATAAAAATGATTAACAAGTATTTGCTTCCATTTTGTGGGCTGTGTTTTTATTCTCTTGGTACTGTCTTTTGATTCTGAACAGTTTAATCTGGACGAAGTCCACTTTATTTCTTCTTTCACTGGCCGTGCTACTGCCACACCCAGTAATCACTGCCACACCCAGCCATGAAGACTTTCTTCTTTTTTAAATTAATTTTTTATTTTTTTAAGACTTTTTTTTTTATTCATTTCACATTCCAACCACAGATCTCCTCTCATCCCTCCTCTGGCTCCCCACTAGCCTTCCCCCTGACCCACCCCCATCCCCTCCTCCAAAAGGATAAGGCCTCCCATGGGGAGTCAGCAAAGCCTGGTCCATTCAGTTGAGGCAGGACCAAGCCCCTCCCCCTGCACCACGACTGGTCAAGGCGTCCCACCATAGGTAAAGGGCTCCAAAAAGCCAACTCTCATACACCAGGGACAGATCCTGATCCCACTACCAGGAGCCCCTCAAACAGACCAAGCTACACAACTGTCTCCCATATGCAGAGGGCCTAGTTTGGTTTCATGCAGGCTTCATAGCTGTTGGTCTAAAGTTCATGAGTTCCCATGAGCTTAGTTGAGCTGTCTCCGTAGATTTCCCCATCATGATCTTGACCCCCCTTGTTCATAGAATCCCGAAGACTTTCTTTTAAGATATTCACAGTTTTAGCTCTTTAAGTTTTTAAATTCTGTTTCACTTAATTTTGTATATGGTATAAAAGTCTAACTTCATCCTTTTCCACATGGTTTGTAACTAGTAACAAAGAGCTGAATTCCAGCTTCCTCCAGCCTTAACCTCTGTCACGGGGCAATTTCTTCAGAAAACAGCCTCCACCTTAGGGGAGTTCCTTAAACACAGATGCTCCATGGGAGGTGAAATAGTTCAGGAAGCTTGTAAGCTCAGGGAGTCTCTGAAACTGCCTGGACTCACTAGGTCCATCCTTTCCCCAAGCATACAGAAGCTGTAAGGATTGGGGAGAGACATTGTCACATAGCTGTCTGGAAGAGGCTTAGACCCATGGGTTTGGCTCCAAGACACACCTTGTTGAGCTGTCTGTAGTTGTGCAGTGGATTCTAGGTTTCTAGCTTTCCTGAGCTTTCCATGCTGGAGTGTTGTGGAATGTCTTTCTGTATGCTGTGAATATGTGTGACTCCCACTGGATAATAAATAAAGCTGCACTGGCCTATGGCAGGGCAGGATAAGGTTAGGTAGTGCATTCAAACTGAAGACAAGACAAAGAAGCATGGAGTTGAGAGAGATACCAGCCGCTGAAGGAGCAACAAGATGTCAGCAGACTGGTTACGCCACAACCATGTGGCAACATATAGATTTATAGAAATAGGTTAATTTAAGATAAAAGAACTTGCTAGCAAGAAGCTTGGGTCATAGGCCATACAGTTTGCAATTAATATTAAGCCTCTGAGTGATTATTTTATAGCCAGGCGGGACTGACGAACATTCCGGCTGCACGGGAGTGGGTTTTTAGTGATACAGGAATAGTGTCACACATCACTCTCATTCTCTGTCTTAGTTAAGGCCACTATTGCCGTGAGGAGCCACACTGACCAAGGCAAGTCTTATAAAAGAAAGTATTTAATTGGAGGATTGCTTACAGTTTAGCTTATGATCACCATGGCGGGAAACACATAGGCATGGTGCCAGAGTAGTAGCTGAGAGCTCTACATTCTGACCTGTAGGCAGCAGGCAGATATATATATATATATATATCACACACACACACACACACACACACACACACACACCATACACACACTCTGGGCCTGGCATGAACTTTTGAAACCTCAAAACCCAACTCCCTAGTGACATATCTCCTCCAACTGGGCCACAAAACCTACTCTAACCAGGACACACCTTCTAATCCTTTCCAAACAGTTCTGGGGACCAAGCATTTAAATCTATGAACCTGTGGGAGCATTCTCATTCTAACCACCTCCCTTCCCCTTCTCTCCTTCTTCCCCCCACTCTCTCTCACCCCCCTCTAGTGAGACCAAGAGAAGAAAAGTCTCTTAATGGAGACAACTTGCAAAGTGGAAAATCCTTGCCTTGGCCTTCAACTAAGTACAAAGTAAGTCTGAAGTAATAATTTAGTAACTGGCATTCATCTATATTTATATCTATTTTTTCTCTATTCATTTCAAAGTAAGTGCAGGCTAGATGTGGTAGTACACACTGTTAATATCAGCATTCAGGAGACAGAGGCCAGCCTGGTCTATATAGCAAGTTCCAGGCTAGTCAGGGTTACATAGTGAGACCATGTCTCAAAAAAAAAAAAAAAAAAAAAAAAGAAAGAAAGAAAAAAAGAAGAGGAAGAGGAATAAGAGCAGCTATGTTTACCTTTACATATTTTTAGGCTTCTGCTAGGAGGACCAGATTTCCTTAGATAACAATGTTCTGTTTGAATGTGACAAGTCCCCCAAAGGCTCATGTGTTTGAACATGGTCTCTAACTGGTGTTTTGGAAGTTTGTGGCAGACACCTGTTGTGTGTAAGGCCTAGATGGAAGAAGTATGTTGCTGGAGTTTTCTCCAGTCCTGCCCAGTCCCATGGACCCCACAACCACTTACAAAATAATCACTCAGAAACTTATATTAATTAAACTGCTCGGCCATTAGCTCAGGCCTACCACTGACTAGCTCTTACACTTAAACTCGGTCCATTTCTGTTAATCTATACGTAGCCATGTGTTCTGTGGCTTTACCTGTTGCATTTACATGTTGCTCCCTGAACGGCAGGCTGGTGTCTCCCCCAGCTTCCACCTCCCAGCCTCTCTTCTCTGTTTGTCCCGCCTATCCTATACTTCCTGCCTGGCTACTGGCCAATCAGCGTTTTATTTATCAATTAATCATAGCAACATATATTCACAACATACAGGACATCCCATAGCAGATGTACATATCATCCTTACATTATATAAGTGATTTAAGAACAGAGGAAGAGACAGGAAACTCCTGATTCATTCTCAGACCACCGCAATTCTGATTCTAAAAGTAGACAAAAAGAACAGAAGAAATATGTAGGCTAATATTTATAAGTATAGTTAGAAAAATCTTACTTAAACAGATGAAGAAAAATGGTCATTTCTCAAGATATTTTTAAAAATTTGATAAAGTTCAATGTGTATTTATGATAAAACTTTAGCATTAAGGAATATAGGGCAGAGGAGAGAGAAGGCTCAGTGGTTAAGTGCACTGACTGTTGTTCCAGAGGAACCAGGTTCAGTTCCTAGGCCGTCTGGTGTCTGATCACGCCAGGATTAAAAAAAAAAAAAAAAAAAGGAAGGAGGAATATAGGGCAACTCCCTTGAACTGCAGCAAGCTGCATGTTCTAAGTCTATGGTGACTATCCTAAATGTGCATTAGCAATCACCACAGCAAGCTGCATGTTCTAAGCCTATGGTAACTATCCTAAATGTGCATGAGCAATCACCACAGCAAGCTGCATGTTCTAAGCCTATGGTGACTATCCTAAATGTGCATTAGCAATCACCACAGCACGAGATGTGTACTTACGCTATCAAAGGTGCAAAATAAGGAAGAAGTACAAATACTGGATCAGAGGATTACTATGGACAGATATCATTATTTAACCTAAAAATGCCAAGGAGATTGGCATAACAATGAAATAATGTTACAGTACACCAAGCAGTCATTTATACAGCAATTTTTTAAAAATTCAACCTTTCATTTATAACCCCTAACCATCAATTATAGAATGTAATTGGGGGGAAATGTTTATACACAATAACAACAAAAGAAACCTTACAAGTAAAAATAAATCTAGCAGGAAATGGGCAAGACCTACATAAAGAAAACTATAAACCTTTACTTAAGGACATAAAAGAAACCCCAAGTAAGTGGCAAGACAATCTTTTCCTTGGATGAAAAAATCTAATATTGTAAAGATGTCAGCTCTCCGTAAATGAATCTATAAATTTAACAGAATCCCAATCAAGAGCCCAACATTTTTTATGAAACTCAACAAGCCAATTCTAAAGTTCACATGGGGAAACGTATACGACATAACAAAGGTTCTGAAGAAGGGTAGTGACTGGATGTGTGCATCTTGGCCTAATTATATAGCTAGGAAGTCCCATTTGTACTGGAGGGCTCCCTGATTATTATTATTATTATTATTATTATTATTATTATTATTATTGTTTCTCGAGACAGGGTTTCTCTGTGTAGCCCTAGCTGTCCTGGAACTCTCCTTGTAGACCAGGCTGACCTTGAACTCACAGAGATCCACCTGCCTCTGGTTCCCTGCTTTTTGAGTGCCCCTTCCCTCCTACTTACTCCTAAATCTCAATGGGGAAACTGTTCCTTGAGTAGAAACAGGATTGACCTCCAGATCACACCAGGTTTGGACAATCAGAAGGAACTGCATATCTTTGACCAAAGGGATATGTGGGAAATCAGAGTTAGGCTAATCTATTGCCATGGCTGGGCAAAGCTGAGCATGCCTTTACTCCCAGCACTTGGGAGGCAGTGACTGGAGGATCTCTATGAGTTCAAGGCCAACCTGATCTACATAGTGAGTTCCAGGACAGTCAGAGCTACATAGTGAGACCCTGTCTTAGAAAATAAAATAAAGCCTCCCAGAATTTTTCAATGAAACTATCTCTGGGGTTAGTAAGCTAAGGGGGTGTGCCCTGGGCTAAGAATGGGTACAACATTACCAAATGCAAGGGCTGTTAGATGTTGAAGAAATATGAAGTCTGGTGGCATGCTCTGAGTCTTTGTATACAAGCAGCCTGAAAATACATCTGCTTTTGAAAATGTTAGTTTCATAGTTACAAATATCAAATTTGGGCTGGGTTTCTGTTAACTTGAAACTCAAAAATTTATAAAATGAATGAGATTATAGTAATTCAAACTCTTTGGTTTTGGCACACAAAATCTAGAAACAGTCAGGTGGTGGTGGCGCACGCATTAATCCCAGCACTCGGGAAGCAGAGCCAGGTGGATCTCTGTGAGTACGAGGCCAGCCTGGTCTACAGAGTGAGGTCCAGGACAGGCACCAAAACTACCCAGAGAAACAAAAAGCAAAAACAAAACAAAACAAAAATCTAGAAACAAATTTATAAAGTACACAGGAACTTATTTTCAATAAGTATGGCATTTTGAAATATTGGGGACAAGTTGGGCCATTCAATAATGCTGTAGAAAAACTGTCTTGTTAAAAAAAAAAAATTTAAAATATCATCCTAGTTTGGTTCTCCGTTGCTGTGATAAAACCCTGATAAAGGCCACCAGGGGAGGAAAAGGTTTAGTTGGTTTACACGTCCTGATAACAGTAAATCATTGAGCAAAGTCAGGATAGAGTTCATCAAGCTGAAATCTGGGGCAAGAACTGGAGCAGAAACCATGGAGGAAGGCTCCTACTGGCTTGTTCCCAGACTTCTACACAGCTACCTTTCTTATACTTCTCAAGATCACCTGCCCAGGTGTAGTGCTGCCCACAGTGGGACGTGCCTTCTACAACAATCAGCAATCAAGAAAATGGCCCACAGACATGTCCACAAGCTAATCTGATGGAGGCAATTCCTGAATTCAGATTACCTCTCCCATATGTCTAGGTATGTGTCAAGTTGACGAAAAACTAACCAATCATACACAATATTAATTTCAGCTGTGTATGTGTATTGTGACATCACATTGTAGACCTGCGGTGGTTTGAATGAGAATGGATTCCATTGCTTAGTCATTAGGGAATGGAATTGTTCGATAAGGATTAGGAGGTGTGGCTTTGTTGGAGGAGGTATGTCACTGGGAGTGGGGCTTTGAGGTTTCAAAAACCCATGTCAGGCGCTCTCTCTCTCTCTCTCTCTCTCTCTCTCTCTCTCTCTCTCTCTCTCTCTCTCTCTCTCCCTCTCCCTCTCCCTCTCCCTCTCCCTCTCCCTCTCCCTCTCCCTCTCCCTCCCTCCCTCCCTCCCTCCCCTGCTTGTAGATCAGGATGTAAAGTTCTCAACTACTTCTCCAGCACCATGCTTGCCTTTGTGCCGACATGTTCCCCTCCATAATAATGGACTAAACCTCTAAAACTGTATAAGCAAGGCCCCAGTTAAATGTTTTCTTTTATAAGGGTTGCCTTGGTCATAGTATCTCATCACAGCAGTAGAACACTGGCTAAGATAACACTGTAGATACACATAATTTTTTTTTTTTCGAGACACGATTTCTCTGTGTAGTTTTGGTGCCTGTACTGGATCTCACTCTGTAGACCAGGCTGGCCTCAAACTCACAAAGATCTGCCTGGCTCTTCCTTCGAGTGCTGGGATTAAAGGCGTGTGCCACCACTGCCTGGCGATACACATAATTTTTAATCTATCAATTATATGCCAACAGAGCTGGAAAATTTTTGGATGGATTAGAGTTAAAAATATAAAACTATAAAAAAAAGTTAAAAGAGAATACAATTTTATAATCTTGATGTAGAATAGATCATTATAAGCAAGACATATAATTCAGAAGCTGTAAAACAAAATGACAAGCCAGGTCTGTGGTGTACACTAGCAATCCTAGCATTTGAGGCTGAGGGAGGACTACCATGAGTTTGAGGTTAGCCTGAGCTATATGACAAATACCAGTCCAGCAAGGACTACACAAAAGCTGGGGTTCTGGCACATAGTTTAAGCATTGGAGAGGCAGATGCAGAAGGATCACCATGAGTTCAAGGTCAGCCTGGTCTACATAGCAAAATCCAGGGCATGTTTACATAGAAAAGCTCTGACTCAAGCAAAGACTGATCAATAGTTAAGAGCACCTGTTGCTCTTGAAGAGGACCTGGGCTCAGTTCCTAGTATCACAGGATAGCTCACAATCATCTGTAACTCTAATTCCAGGGGAGCCAATGCCCTCTTCTGATGACTGTGGGCACCAGGTGCATATGTGGTGCCCAGACATACATAAAGTAAATCTTTTTCTTTTTTTTTTTTTGAGACAAGGTTTCTCTGTGTAGCTTTGGAGCCTGTCCTGGAACTCACTCTGTAGACCAGGCTGGCCTCTAACTCACAGAGATCTGCCTGCCTCTGCCTCCCAAGTGCTGGGATTAAAGGCGTGCACTACTACCGCCCAGCCATAAAATGAATCTTAAAAAAAAATACACTTGGGCTGGAGAGATGGCTCAGGGGTTAGGAGCACTGGCTGCTCTTCCAGAGGACTCGGGTTCAATTCCCAGCACCCATATGACAGCTCACAACTGTCTGTAACTCCCATTTCAGGAGATCTGACTGATACCTTTACACAAATGCAAATAAAATAAAATAAAATAAAATAAATTATTTAAAAAATACACTAAAAAACCCCCCACAATCCAACCCAAATGACAGAAATGCTTGTGTAAAAGTTAAAACAACACACACACACAATCTGCCAGTGTTCAAGACCCTATACAGTATTGTGTAGTATTTGCATGTAACATGCAAATCCTTCCTAATTCTTTACAACCTTCTACATGGGGGGCAGGGAGGGGGGGTTTTATGTATGCTAGGTAAGGTAAGTCCTCGACCATTGGCCCCCATATGTTACTTACAATAACTAAGATAGCATAAATGCCATCTATACAGTTGTTATGTTGTATGGTTCAGTGACTAATGATAAGAAAAAAGAGCCTATATATGATGAGTACAGATGCATCCTAAGGCTACCTATACACAGCACAAATGCTATAGCAGATGTGGAGAATCGTGCTCGAACACTGACTGCTGGAGAGAGAGGATCTGTGAAGAGCAGGAAGCTTAACTGGGTGTGCCTACATATCATGTCAGGTACACAGATTCAGTACAGCATGTGATGCAATTCAAGCTTGGCTTTGGGAGGACTTGCTGAGATTCTTTTTCCTGCCTAATATTTTCCATCCAAGGTCCTGTGGATATAGATGGCTGACTGTACAATGAAAGGTATCATAAGTTTTAAAAGAGATTTAAAAATCTGGAAAAATTAGTAACATACATAGTGAAGCATAGCAAATATTTAAACAGCCAGACTTTTTTTTCTTTTTTTTTAAATTAAGGAATTTTTTATTCATTTTACATACCAACCACAAATCCCCCTCTTCCCTCTTCCCGCCCCTCCAGTCTTCCTCCCCACCAACCCACCCCTCATTCCCTCTTCCAACAAAGTAAGGCCTCCCATGGGGAGTCAGCAGAGCCTGGTACATTCAGCAGAGGCAGGTCCAAGTCCCTCCCCCTGCCTCAAGGCTGTGCAAGGTGTCCCACCATAGGTAGTGGGCTCATGCACCAGGGATCGATCCTGATCCTACTGCCAGGGGGCCCCTTAAGCAGATCAAGCTACACAACTTTATGCAGAGGGCCTAGTCTAGTCCCATGAAGGCTCCACAGCTGTTGGTCTAAAGTTCATGAGTTTCCACTAGTTACACCAGGCTCTTTTTTATGTATGTTCTGGGGTTAGAACTCAGGTTTTCACATCTGTGAGGGTAGCAGAAGTTTTTATAGTTCCTAATAGCATATATTTAGATGATGGAAGTTCAAATAGTGAGGGCTGCTACTATTGAAAAGTGATATGACTTTAGATAGAACAAGATAAAGGGGATTACAGGTGGTGATGGATGTAGGCCTCACTAAGAAAATGACGTTTGTGCAAAACCAAGAGAGTGAGCCACACAGATTCAGGAGGAGTATTCTAGGTAGGTAGAGAGAAAAGCCAACTAAAAAGCCCTACATAGCCATGGTGATATGTGACTCTCAAATGTCTAGCTGTGGCCTGTCTTTGTCTAACATGGCCGACTCTGGGTTCTCTGGCTTCTCTGGCTTTGTTGGGTTAGACAGCTAGACTTATAGATAGATGTAAGATGACTCCCTAGCTCAATGGACAAAGGACACAAACAAGTAATTCACAGACGCACTACAAAAGAGCTTAATGCCAGAAAAAGAGACTACTTCACTTGTGATCAGAAGACTGTCGATTCAACATTTGCCTTTGTTCTTTTCATATTTTGTGGGACTGAACCCAAGGACTGTTGCTCTGGAATGTTGGTAAGAATGAGGGAAACATCTCTCACACATTGTTTATGGTAAGGTGGTAAAGGCTTTCTGGTGGACAACATGGCGGTAGCTGTTCATTTAAGATGCCATAACCACGGGTGGAGCAATTTTCTGTGTAAGAGTCTATCTTAATTTCCTAAGTATGTGCTCAACACCACACATAAAGATTGTTTACTGCAGCATTGTTCGTAATAGTGAAACAAAACCAAACAACAAAAAATACTTAACTGCTCATCAGTAGGAAAAAGAACAACTAAATTGGGACATAATTATACTATTCTAGTTATATCATTCGGCTGTTAAGAAGATTAAGGTGTGATGTTGAAAAGCCCCTGCAGAACAACACACACAATATAACCTAATGGAGAATAAAGAAAAAGATATAGAATGTTTTTTTGTGCAAACATATGCAAATACACAAAAGGACTGGAAAGAAAGCTCTTTGACTATATATCTTTGAAAAGAATGAGAAGAATGTGAAAACTTGCCCCAAAACTCCTGAGTTGGAGCCTTGGTCCTCAATGCAAAGTCCAGAGGTGGGACTCTTAGGAAGTGACTGGATCAGGAAAGCTCTGACCTAATCAGTGGATTAACTAATTGACAGATTGATAATCTGAAGGTATTACTGAGAGGCGGCAGAAACAAGGTGAGGCCTATCCGGAGGATGTTGGTCACTGGGGGTATGCTGCTGTGGGATGGTCTGTATGTCAAGTGTGTTGCTGATTGGTTAATAAATAAATCACTGATTGGCCAGTGGCCAGGCAGGAAGTATAGGCGGGACAAGGAGGAGAATAAAGCTGGGAAGTGGAAGGCTGAGAGAGAGAGACACTGCCAGCCGCCTCGATGACAAACAGCATGTGAAGATGCTGGTAAGCCACGAGCCACGTGGCAAGGTATAGATTTATAGAAATGGATTAATTTAAGATATAAGAACAGTTAGCAAGAAGCCTGCCACGGCCATACAGTTTGTAACCAATATAAGTCTCTGTGTTTACTTGGTCGGGTCTGAGCAGCTGTGGGACTGGCAGGTGAGAGAGATTTGTCCTGACTGTGGGCCAGGCAGGAAAACTTTAGCTACAAATGGTGCCCAATGTTGTGGCAAGAGTTTCCACCTAAAAACTGAGAAAAAAGATTCTAAAACGGAGCTAAAAACAGCTTCCTAATTGTCTCTCTCAAATGAGCGGCAGCTGCGGGTTTGAGCTACTGGCGGGTTCCTAGCGTGCACACTCAACCAGCTGTATGGCGGGAATGAGGCCTCTGCAAGTGGCACATTAAGCTGTGTGGTGGATTTAGACTTTGCTAGTACAAAACAAAAAGAGGTTTCTGGGCTACACGTTGCTTGGATAAAGGCATAGACCCACGATAGCTCCCAGAGCTGGCGGAAAACGTACTACCGCCATGTTGGGAAGCTGAGGTGGGCGGAGCCAGCAGCCACAGCTGCTGCAGTTTAAAGCAATAGATTCACAATAAGACAGATTCAGATGTAATAGTTTACAATGTGTGTAAAATATACGTAGGTTTGAAAGAGACAAAAAAGGTGATATATACAGTTATAGAAACAAACACATAGTTTTAAAAAATAAAGTCTTTAAAGAGACAGTAAAATTAATATAAAAAATAAGCCACATGAAGATGAATATTACACAGAGAATCTGGATTGTGTTGTCTTTGGAATTTTTAACTGCAGAAAAACATTTGATCGTAAAAGATGTTGAGTTAAACCAATATGTACATTTTAAAGATACCTTGACTTCAAAATTTGGATGTAAGGATGTGTTGCTTTGGAAAGGAGACTCTGCTTTTGTTCCCACAGAAAGCAAGAGGCTATGGATTTGTTCCAGATTAAGATACATCAAGTTTGACCAGCCAAGACCCCCTGAAAGGTCTCTGATGACATCAAAGCCCAGATGATCCAACATCCAGAACGGTTTGAAGGCAACGGGCTCAGACGATACACCCTCATGGACTATTCCATAATCCTAAAATTTTCTTTGTGTTCCCATAAGATACAGTGCCCCCCTCCAGCAGGAAGTAGTAAGAGAAGCTACACCCAAATTCCCAAATTATATGTAATTTTACTTTGTTAAGGTTAAAACCTTCCCTTTTGAAAAAAAAAAAAAGAAAAAGAAAAGGGGAGGTGCTGTGGGATGGTCTGTATGTCAAGTGTGTTGTTGCTTGGTTAATAAATAAATCTCTGATTGGCCAGTGGCCAGGCAGGAAGTATAGGCGGGACAAGGAGGAGAATAAAGCTGGGAAGTGGAAGGCTGAGAGACACTGCCAGCCGCCACGATGACAAACAGCATGTGAAGATGCTGGTAAGCCACGAGCCACGTGGCAAGGTATAGATTTATGGAAATGGATTAATTTAAGATATAAGAACAGTTAGCAAGAAGCCTGCCATGGCCATACAGTTTGTAACCAATATAAGTCTCTGTGTTTACTTGGTTGGGTCTGAACGGCTGTGGGATTGGCAGGTGAGAGAGATTTGTCCTGACTGTGGGCCAGGCAGGAAAACTCTAGCTACAGTACGCCCCTGAAGGGTCTACCTTGTTGTTGGTCCTTTGCTTTCTCTGCTTCTTGGCTGCCATGCAGTGAGCAGCCTCTTCTGCCACAAGCTCCTCCTACTCACACGATACTCTGATTCCTTCATGTTCAAAGCCATGCAGCCAGATGACTCTGTTTGAAACTGTAAGCCAGAACAAGGCTTCTTCCCCTGAGTTTTACCAGGCATTTTGCAACAACGAGGAGAAACTGAGCAATGTAGAAAAGCGGGGCTGACTGTGGGGCTGCTGTGATGTCTACCTACCGATGAAGTTCAGATGCTCCAGACTGGGTTAGAGGAGGTGTCTAAGAAGTGGAGTTCCAGGCTATGGAAAGACAGAATGTTATAACTGAAATTACTGGTCTAGTTTGGTCAGAGCTGACAGAGTACAGACAGTAAAGGCCATGCTCATGAGGTTTCAGATGGGAACTGGATTAGAAGCATTCCTGTGACAGTGTGACAAGGACTTGTCTACATTTTGCCATGAGACTTTGTGGAAGGTTGAGTTAATGGATTAATCCACTGGAATGAATTTTAAGGCAGTCCAGGCTACTGCTTGAATGCTATTGGATGCATTTAACTGGATTTATATTAAGAAATGGGAGGAAGAAAGCAGAGAGGACAGTTTTGGTAGAAAAAGGGTTCTTGATATACAACTTAGTTTTTACAGTTAGCTTTCGTGTTGCTGTGACCAAAATCCCTGACAGAAGCAACTTCAGAGGGAAGGTTTCAGGAGGCTTCCATCTGGGACAGCAGGAAGACGAGCTGTAATTGCGCATCACGATGGCAGGAGGGCGTGGAAGAGCACAGGCGTTTGGTTCACTGTGTGGTGGATCAGGACACAGAGCTGCCTGCACCGTACAGGCCCACCGCTACCAGCCTACCTTGTCAGCCAGGCCCTGCATCTTAAAGCATCCACAGTTTATATTTTTGGTTGTGAGCCTAGCCTTTAATAGCTGAGCCATCTCTCCAGCCCATCATCCACAATTTACAAAAGAACACTACCAGGGAAAAAAAGGAAGGAAGGAAGGAAGGAAGGAAGGAAGGAAGGAAGGAAGGAAGGAAAGAAAGGAAGAAAGGAAGAAAGGAAGAAAGGAAGAAAGGAAGAAAGAAGAAAGAAAGAAAGAAAGAAAGAAGAAAGAAAGAAAGAAAGAAAGAAAGAAAGAAAGAAAGAAAGAAAGAAAGAAAGAAAGAAAGAAAGAAAGAAAAAAACAACAACAAAAAACCTCACTACCTGCTAGGAACCAAGTATCAAACCACCAGTTTGTAGAGGATAAAAACGCAAGCAACAAATCACAATGGGAGTGCCTTTCAAGATATGGATAAGGAAGGCACAGTCGTTCAAAAGATGAATGCTGGCCGGGTGCGGCTGCGCGCACACACCTTTGATTTGAGCATTTGGGAGGCAGGGGCAGGTGGATTCTCTGTGAGTTCAAGGCCAGTCTAGTCTACATAGTTCCAGGACAGCCAGGACTACACAGTGAAAGCCTGTCTCAAAAAACAAACAAACATAAAAAAGGTTCCAGGTTCAATCTCTAGACCCCAAACAACCACACAGCTCTCCCCAACCCCAAACAACCACACATCAAAACGGGCTGGTGAGATGACTCAGCATGTGAAGCGCTTGCCAAAAAGATTTGACAACCTTAGTTTGATCCCTGGGACCCACACAATGGGAGGAGAGAACCAATTCCCACAAATTCCCTCTAGCTCCACACATATGCCCCACAAATAAAGAGACTAAAAAAAGAACTCTACAGCCACAATAGGTTATGCATGCCTATACACCTAGCACTCTGGAGGCTGAGGCAAGATCACTGTCAATTTGAGACCACATAGCAAGTACTATGCCAGCCAGGGCTACATAGTGTGAACCAGTCTTAAAAAACCAAAAACAAACAAAACAAAAATCAAGCAACAATAACAACAACAACAACAAAAAAACAAAAGAGTACTTTGTAGTAAAGGCAACGACAAAAATGCTCCTTTAGGACATTTCTGGAATCAGCAATATCCTACCAAGTGCTCAGGGGTATATAAACATTTGGAAGGCTTTCCCTGGAGAAGAGAGCACCATTGTACACTGCTCTCAGAGATGCCCATGAAGTTGTTTATCCCAGATTCTCGTTTAAATGCTATTTTTGAGCATATTTATATATACTAGTCACTGAACTCACAATTTCATATACTTTCTAAAATGTCATTCAACCAATATTTATTAACATTTAGTTTTCTGTTTTATTGGCTTTGAGGAAAAGTCTCACTATGTAGGCCAGGCTGGCCTCAAATTCTTTACATTTTTTCCTCTTTAATTAATTATTTATTTTCATGTGTACTTGTGTGTATGTGATGTATGAATGTGGGCATCTCTGTGTGCAGGTGCATATGGAGGCCAGAGAATGATGTATGGATATCTTCCTCAATTGTTTGTTCATCTTATTTTTTGAGACAGGATCTCTCACTGAACCTGGAGCTCACTTTTTCAGCAAGGCTACCTGGCGAGTGAGATCCTGGGATCCACTTGTCTGCACCCCACATCTAAGTAACATCTGAGGTTACAGATGCATGCGGCCATGTCTGGCTTATCTTAGCTGTCAACGACTGGATCTGTAATCAACTAATAAAATTCAAGCTGCTGGCATTCTTGAGAGGGATTATCTTACAAATTCAATTTTATACGTATGAATGCTTCGCCTCATGTATGTATGTGTACATCTGTGCCCGGTGCCCACAGAGGTCAGAAGATAGTGATGGATCCCATGGAACTGGAGTAACTGATAGTTGTAAACTACCATGTGAGTTCTAGGAATGGACCCACATCCTCTGCAACAGCAACAAGTGCTCTTAACCACTGAGCCATCTCTCCAGGCCCCTGTGAGTTTCTTGATCAGATTATTAAAAGTGAGAAGACTCACACTTAATGTGGATAGTACCTTCTAGTGGCCACCCAGATAAAAGGTCATGGAAAAGGAAACATTGCCATTTGCCTCTTTGCCTTCACTCTTGCTGACAAGTTTATCTGTCCTGTTGTTGAGGCATTCCTTTGCTGATATTACAAGCAACTTCTTCCAACTTCCAACCTAGACTGAAGACCAGAAGCTCTCTAGGAATCTTGAAGGCCTTTTAGCTGGGTCAGCTGAGACATCCAGCCTCGTGGACTGAGAAACTACTAGATTCTCAGCCTCTCCAATGTCAGACAAGCCACTGTTGATCACCCAGACCATATTATGTAAGTCAACTTAATAAACCCCATTTTAATACATATACTCAGTCAGGTACTGTGGTGCACGTCTTTAATCCCAGCATTGGGGAGGTAGAGGCAGGCAGATCTCTGTGAGTTTGAGGCCAGTCTGGTCTACTGTGGGGCGTTTACCCACTACCCCCACAGTTCCCCAGAGTCTTCTTGAGTGCAAGCAGCAGGAAATATTAGATAGAAGGATTTATTGCGGAGATAAACAGATAGAAAATAAAGGATAGCCTCGAGAGGGCCTGGAACCTATTCCAACGGCCCCGACTGTCTCTGCCCCAGGGATTTTATAGAGATGCCAGGGGGTGGAGCAAAAGACCTCCTCCCCCAGCACAGCCAAGTGCAGACCATCTCAGACACCTGCATTCAGGCCCGTGGTCCTAATCATCCTCTATGTGGACCTGCTGGGTAAAGCCACGAGGAACCCAAGAACGGGCTCCCACAGGTCCCCCTTTCTTAATATAAAACTCTTAAGGCGACTACAAACTTAAAGAATCCCTTAGCTTCATCATTACCATTAACAGGTTAACATAAATATTGCTATACATAGTCACAATTCTCTCAATCTTACAACTCAAAGCAAACTCTTAACAGAACCATTTGAATTAGCATATATGGTGCTATATATAGTTAACAATTTTCTCCGTCTTACAACTTTAACTCAATCATTTGAATTTTCTTGCTAACAGAACATAGGAAAAACTTGGATGTATTCACATCAAACTTAAATTTTATTTCCTTAACTTCACAAAACCAGGGTGCATCAATATCAATAAGGTAAACATAATTTCTGCAAATAATTCAACCTCATAACTCCTCCTTTTCTTTATAATTTTTTAAACAAAATCTCAAACCTAGTTAGAAGAACCCAAACTCATACAATTCCTACAAACCCATATTGAAAAGCAATCTTCTCAGTCTAACCATTAACACTTTGAAAACTTTTAGCAAAACATCCAAAAGCAGTTTCTTAATAAAACTCTTTACACTTTAAAAAGTAGTCTCTTAATATACCCCATTTGCATTTCTTACTAACAAAAACATGACATTAATCCACTCAAACAACTTTTGAAATTAGACTAAGGAATATTAACTCTCCCCCTTTTCTTTATAATTTAAGCAAAATCTCAAGCCTAGTTAGAAAACCAAACTTTTCCATTTAAACAGTTCCATTTACAACACAAAACCAGTTCTGTAAGTAATTTCATTTTTACATAAACAGTTCCACAAAAACATGAATCACCAATTAATAAAGCATATATGCATACACAAAACTGCATCTTGATTCTAGGTAGAAATAATAAATTTCTTCATTTAAACAGTTCCATTTTTAACCCAATTCCAGAAAACAGTTCCTAGGTCATTACTATAAGTAAACTCAAAATTGTCCCATATCAATGAAATCTCTATTGTTCATTTCATTTCTTAAGTCTTAAAATTCAAACGATAAATTCTGGTACTAGTCTTCCAAATATGAGAAATCCATAACCAAAATCTTTTTGTAATTTTATCTCATTTTAAGTTCAAAAAGTTCAAACAAGAAATAAATTCTGGTATCAGGCTTTCACTTCCAAATATGAAGAGATGTTTTTCAACCAAAACTTTTTGCAGTTAACAATTTTTGTTCAAACAAGTGTCTCTGAACTTATTCTCAAGCCAGAGACCTTTTTAGGTACAGTAGTATTCTAAACCGCACCGTTTTTGATGTTAGCTCAGGTTTTTCTGTGTTGCGTCGATTTTCCACGGATCTCAGCTGTGGATGCCTTGTGCTGGTTCTGGCGTCCGCCATTCTTAGCTTCTTAGCGGCTTCTGGAACTTTTGAAAACCGCTCAGACTGCCTGCTTTGCAGTCTTCTAGGACACTAACTTCTAGGTCTCAGGTTTTTTCATCATATACATTAAGCATAGACTCACACTTAACATTTGCACTTTTTCACAAACTCACATATAACATTTTTTGCCTTCCAAAGCATTTAGACTCATATTCAACATTTACACTTTTTTACAAACTCACATATAACATATTAATATCTACTTATTTATACTCCTTAAGGAAACTATATAACTACTTTAGCAAATATATTTCTTATTACTTCTTATGTGTTTCTTATGTTCATTCTATCTTATTTCTTATTTAAACTTACATTTGCAACTAGCATCTTTACTTCTTACAAGCTTATTACTACATGTCTTAAGACTACTTTAGATACTTCTTGCAAGCTTATATTCTTTTTTTTTTTTTTTTTTGGTTTTTCGAGACAGGGTTTCTCTGTGTAGTTTTGCGCCTTTCCTGGGACTCACTTGGTAGTCCAGGCTGGCCTGGAACTCACAGAGATTCGCCTGGCTCTGCCTCCCGAGTGCTGGGATTAAAGGCGTGCGCCACCACCGCCCGGCTGCAAGCTTATATTCTTAAAGGAACTCTATAGATCTATTTTACAAACTTATATAGGGCTACCATTAGCATATATTTAACTTAGCAAACACCTAAAGATTTCTTAACACAGATCTAACAAGAGAATTTTTACAAACTCACATATCTTATTTTCATCTTTTTCTATTTCTTACTCTTAATTATTATCACTATCTCTATTAGAAAGATTCTCTTAACTAGACAGGAAGTATGTACATCATTTCTTAAGTTTAGAGTTTACAGTCAGCTTTGCTATAAAGCACTGGGATTTAGTGAGTGTTGTTGTTACAGAATTGTGATAGTTGTTGCTAGGGGACTGCAACCTTCCCAGGATGACGCTACACTCCAAAGTTGCCAGTTCTCTCAGCCGTTCTGGACCGGCAGAGATGCACTGTCAGTGGTAGACAGTTTTTAACTAGAGGCTGTCCCTTCACCCAAATTCATAATAGTTCCCCTAAGTGCTTCAATTCAGATAAACGTTTCTATTACAGCAGCACTTTTGGTTTGTTCCACCGAAAAACTTCACTTCACGCTGAGGGTGAAATTACCGTATTTTGCTGCTGTAAAGCTCTTTGTCAAATACTGCACAGCTATTAGGTGATATAAAGTATTTTTCTAAAGGAGCTAGTAAAGCCACAGTGGCACAGCTCCGAACTGTATTTAGTATTTTCACTTCTTTAGCTTTAACTCCTGATGTTATTAGCAGCTGTAATATTTAGCATTGGTTTTTTATAAGGAACTTTCAGGTGAAGCAACTCTTTTGTAAGACAGCTAGATTTTCTGGTTTGTTTCCCATCTATAAAGCAGTCATTTTTTGAATGCCTGTTTCCTTGTCTCCTTATTAGATTTGCAAAGGAATTACTCAGGGCAGGCAGTTTGTTCAAAAGGTAAAGAATTTTTAATTTCACATAAGTTTCCTTCATATCTAAGACAACGTTCAGTGTATAAACTGCTTTCTCTTGTTTTAAGGATTTTAAAGTGGCTTGTTTGCTCTTAAAGGTAGCTTTTTGTCTTCCAACTACTGTAAAAACTTTGCACAGCTATTAGGGTAAATAAGGCATTTTACCAACGGAGCCCCAAACCGCGAAGCACCTAGTTCTGTATCCTTTCAATTTTTCATTGGAACTGACACAAACTCTTAGACGATTTTCCTCCTTATTCTTTTAAAAGCTGTATTTTAAGTTTACCATGAACGTATTTTCGAGCTGACAAAAGTGTTTCAGGGCAATGTCTCCATCTTTAACGGAAAAACTACCTTTCCCAGAATGCATTTCCCTTATATCAGTCCATAATAGTATCAGTCCTTTATATCATTTCCCTTATATCAGTCATTTCCCACAGTTTTTTTTTGGGTCTGAGAGTCAACTGGTTCTCTTTTACCAGACTTGCTTACAAATTCTTGCCCGGGAGGTTTGAACAGTTTTTTGCTTTTGCAACGGGAGATTTGAACAAGCATTTTACATTTTGAATTATGGCACATTGAGAGGGTTCTGGTATCTCCTTAGCTGACTTTAACAGGTGTCTCTCCTTCATTTGACACTGGCCCCAAATCAGAACTGCACCTGCCTCGTTAGCGCGCATTGAGGCTGGCATTTCTGATAGCGACTTTCCTCGGGGCTTATGTTTGTCTTAGCCAGTCAGTGAAAAACAAGATCATTTAGAACAGCTTTTCCATAGCTCCTTCAGAGAGATTTTCTCCCACTAATTTTATTCTCATTTTGCTTGTTCCTTCCCCCACAGATGCAGAGCTTCAGGTATCTGTCTACGGATCTGTACCTCTGCTAGCTGCCTTTGGAAGTAGGGGCTTTTTTTCTCCCCCCGAATCTGCCTCAAATTCTAGCAGCTTTTTCAGGTCATGTATTTTCTGGGGAGGATTATGTCCCATCTCTTTCTTCAGAGTCTTTCTCCCAGACAGTTCCCAGTTTGGTCTCAGTTTATTCCCTCTACCCCAGAAACAGTTTCCGACACTACAGTGGTGGCTTTCCCTGCTACTGAAGGTAGGGGCTTTTTGTCTGTTTGTTTTCGGGGTCTGTGTGGTTTGCATACAGACTGAAAATCTAACAAGGGAGGTTTTTGCCATTTCTAAACTCCCATTAGGACAGGCGTTTTGTTGCATCAGGCCTTCACCTGGCCCAGTCCCCCAGTGGGTTGGTTGCGTTTTCTTGTCTGGGTGCTCAAGGACAGAGCTTATGCCAGAGACAATCACCCCTTAGGGCTACACTCCCTCATCTCAGGGAGTCAGTTGAAACAAAGCTTTTCTCAAAGAGGTGCTTTCTCTGACAGAAAAGAAAGCTTTACTCCTGGATAGTTCTGTTCTGCCCTGGCTGGGCTCTTTCCCCAGACAGCGTTCTGACTCAGCAGCACAACTGCTTCAGACACAGTTCAGCTTTACTGTTTTCCCAGAAGGGTCCTTACTCTGATAGGAAAGCTTTTCTCAGATTTCTTTTTGCAGCTCTGGACCTATTAAGCCGGGACTTGTAGGAAAGTGGACAACTGTGCCGTTCCCACCGGCTTTAGCTTTGTTCATTAGCAATCTTCCCCCTGGGTCCTGCACCTTCCTGCCTCAGCTCTGTGCTCCAGGAAGTTTACCACTGCAGGAACCCTAGTATCCCCGAAATGCACTCCCACTCAGAGACGCTGGCCAGTCACCGCTGGGTTTTTGGTCAGAAGCGAATATACAATGCTAACGGAGTTTGCATTGGGACGATTAGGAGCACCTTTTTATTCTGAAACGCTCACTCAAACAAAACCCTTGATGCCTCAGCTCCGTTGTAACTGAAAAGCTCGGCTTTTTTGCTTTTCTCAGATAAAGTTTCCTGCCCTTTTGGGCTCTCTGTAGCTCTTTACCCACAGTCTCCCAAGCGTTTCCCTCAGGGTACTCTGACCCACTGTCTTTCACTAGCTTGAAAAGACAGAGCTTAGAAGAGGTTTTTAGGAACTTGTCCCTGCCTCCTGCATTGCAGGGAGGATTTTTAAAGCTTGAAAGAACTTAGGTTTTGCTGTCTTAAGAGGTTGGTTGTTTTCCCTTTGAGCTAATCACAGGTGGTCCCCATACTAATATCTTCAGGTGATTCTAATTTTTGTCCTTCTGAGAAAGTTAAAGGCTTTAGTTTTTAAGTTTGAGAGCTTTTAGTCTGAGAAAGATTAAGGCTTTTTAGAGAGATTTTTCCCAAGTTTTCCAAGAAAAGCTTTTAGTTTAAGAGAAAGATTTTTCTCCCCAAGAGAGAAAGACCAACTTTTCCCAAAACTTCCCAACTTTAAACTTTGGCTTTTTACACCCCCATTTTTGCCTCAAGGAGAAATCACTTTCTCCTGCAGCTTGGACTTAGCATTTCAGCTGTCCCCAGGACAAAAGCTTCCATAGGAAACTTTTTCTTCCCGTAAGCTCAGAGAAGAGCTTTTTTACTACCCGTAAAGCCCAAAGAAAGATTTTTTCCCCCCAGTTTGCATTCATAGCCCCCAAAGTTAGAAAATTGAAGAGTTTTTCTGTCTAGTTGCCTTATTTTTTCCTACACAATCTTACACGTCTAAGTTTTTCCTACACTATTTTACTACCCTATGCCTTATACTTATTTTTCACAGATAGAAATTGAGAAAGGGATACAAGATAGAAAATTTTGACAGAAGAGAATTTCACTGCAGCATCGGACATCCTTCCAGTCAGCTTTCCTTTTCTCTCGAGGATAAAACCCTTGCCTCTCAATAATATATATAAAAAATATATATATTTTCCATAACACCGGCATCCCTTATCCACTGGCAGGGCTGAACTCAGCACTTTCGCCAAAAACTCTGTAATAAAACTATTATTTTCCTTTATCTTTAGTCCCTGTTCATTTGTCTTTGGTCCCCCCTTTTTTCTTTAGTCCCCCCTTTTTTCTTTTTTTAGTCCCTGTTCATGGCGCCATTCTGTGGGGCGTTTACCCACCACCCCCACAGTTCCCCAGAGTTTTCTTGAGTGCGAGCAGCAGGAAATATTAGATAGAAGGATTTATTGCGGAGAATCTTGCAGAGATAAACAGATAAAAAATAAAGGATAGCCTTGAGAGGGCCTGGAACCTATTCCAATGGGCCCCGACTGTCTCTGCCCCAGGGATTTTATAGAGACACCAGGGGGTGGAGCAAAAGACCTCCTAACCCAGCACAGCCAAGTGCAGACCATCTCAGACACCTGCATTCAGGCCCATGGTCCTAATCATCCTCTATGCGGACCTGCTGGGTTAAGCCACGAGGAACCCAAGAACGGGCTCCCACAGTCTACAGAGTGAGTTCCAGGACAGCCAGGGCTATACAGAGAAACCCTGTCTCAAAACAAAACAAAGACACAAAACCAAAAAAACAAAACAAAAGCCATATATTTATTCTACCAGCTTTGTTACTTTAGAGAATTCTAATATGTGTGGGTACTAGGATTTTGAACTCAGTCTTCATGTTTAAGCAGAAAGTTTCCTTCTGCTAGGATTAAACCTGAAGTCAGCCTGAGCTACATGGACAGACCCTGTCTTAAAAACAAACAAACAAACAACCCCACAAAACTCAGTATAGCTAGTTTTTCACTGATCCTTGGAGGTGGTCCTCCTGAGTTTTAGTTTGAGGGTCTAGAAAGAACTTCCCGTTTCTTTAGGCCTCAATGTTTTGGTCTTAGGGGCTCTGAACCTGGATCTGTGGCTTGTCACATCACAGACGTTCAACAGCTGGCAAACATCTTCACAGAGAGACTGTGTTTGCTGCAGTGTCCCTCTGGTGGTGAGATTTTGCTCCTCCACTATTAAGACTGAAGACTTTACTCCATCTTGTTACTGGACTTTCTGTTCCTGAGCACTGGGGAAAACGGATTCCGTATTTGGGCCTTGAATTTGCCCATTTGTCAACCCACCAGACCAGATCCAAATGACTGCCAAGACTTCTGTCAACTTCTGCTTCTTCCAGGGTGGTCACTTTGCTGGGCTCATACGTAACTCCTTGGTCTACAATTTATCCTCAGGAAAGAAAATGGCTAATGACCACTAAGAAGCAGTTTTTCCCTTCAGAATTTTTAGTTTATCTAGACCTTGCTGCTATTTGATGTCTGTAGAATGTGTTTGTTACAGTAGAATTTTTTTAGTTGCCTTGGGGATATTGCCTGCTGTGACCTAGCATATCCCACCTGGAAGCAGAAGTCCTATTTGCCAAATGTGAAGAAATTTGCCAATACATACTGCAAACACAAGATCTGAGAATAGATTTAATGTGGAGTGTAATGGAGAAGGAAAGTAATCAGCCAGTTTCTGGATTGTAACTGGACAGATGTTGGTACAGTTCAATAAGAGACTCTACAAGATGATCTGATGTAGACTGGGGGGGGGGGAGATATCATGAGTTAGTTTGTTCTTTCTTTTTTTTTTTTTTTTGGTTTTTCGAGACAGGGTTTCTCTGTGTAGCTTTGCGCCTTTCCTGGAACTCACTTGGTGGTAGTTCTTTCTTATTTATGAAGGCAAAGTCTCATGTAGTCTATGGTGGTCTCAAACTTGGCTTTGTAAATGACCTTGAACTTGTGATCCTCCTTCATGCTAGCATTATAGACATGTGTTACCAGGCCTAGCTTACAAACTTGGTTTTTTAGTACAGAATAGCTCTGTGATGGTTAGCTTTAATCATCAACTTACATCACCAAAATCACCAAGAATCATCCGGGAAGAGTCTCAATGAAGGGACTGTCTATGCTGGGGTGGGCTAAGGGCATGTTGATAAGGGATTATCCTGATTGTTAATTGATGTGGAAGACCCAGCCCACTGTGAGCAGTACCATTCCCTGAGCAGGAGGTCTCAAGCAGTATAAGAGAGAAGAAACAGGCAAGCAAGCCAGGATCCAGGTGCTCACTTTTTCTCTTTTCTTGACAGTGGATGTGATGCTTTTACTCTCCGCCTTGACTTCCCAGAAATCATGGACCATATCCCAGAACTGCAAGGCAAATAAACCTTTTCCTCTTCCAAGTTGCTTTATGCCAGGATATTTTATCACGGCAACAGAAAGGAAACTAGAACAGGCCCTAAAATTTCCATGTTAGGAACTGAACCTAAGGCTGTTGTAATTCACTAGGATAGGGACCACTGGAAGGGAATTTGATTTTTTTTTTTTTCCGAGACAGGGTTTCTCTGTGTAACTTTGGGGCCTGTCCTGGATCTCGCTCTATAGACCAGGCTGGCCTCAAACTCACAGAGATCCGCCTGCCTCTGCCTCCCGAGTGCTGTGTGCCACTGCTGCCCGGCTGGGAATTTGATTTTAATGGTAAAAATCATGTGTTTGTTTCTGGATATGCTGAATTCTTAAGTATCTTTGAGATTTTCAAGAAGTTAGCTAGATTTATAGATTTGAGTCTCAGAAAAGAGGTCAGGGCTTGCGATATATTTTGAGGACATTTAAGAGAAGACTGATGTCACTGGTCTGAATACAACGACCTCAGTTGAGAATACAAAAGGGAAGGGAGCCTAGGCTAGTCTTGAGGAACTCCTGTATTAAACAATCAGACAAACCCCCCTCTTTAATTTATATTCCTGCCAATGCATCAAATATTCAAATGATTCTTGCTGTTTACTACACTGTTCTGTTAGTAAACCAGACTGATTTATCTAGGCAAAATTCTGCCTATGATCCATACTTTCATCAGTCCCCTACCATTTTTGAAATTCTGTAAAGGGAATCCACAGCTCCTGTAGACTGCGTTAGATATTTTTCAGTTTTTTTCAAATTGCAGGTCATGATTCAATGGGTCATGAAATGAATTTAGTGGGCTCTGATTAGCATTTCAAAACGAGGTAAACAGAAGGCAAACTGTCACAGTACAGCACGTGCAGTGAGCATCCACACATGCTTGCTTGGAGACTTAGCCAGTTTGACGGCTCTAAATGCCACAGAGCTCTCCCAGCCTTGTATCTCTATCCCAGGCCCTCTCTTAAATTCCAAACGTGTTTAGGCATCGCCATTGGGTATCTACTGGACACATGCAACTCAAATATGAAGTGTGGGTCTTCTTTCCCTGTCTGTGGTTCCCAGATGTGGCAAAGCCATCCTTCTCTCTGGGGCCATCTGTACTTCTCACATTCTACTCCACAACACATCTCATGTCAAGAACTGTTATTAACTCTACCTCAGAATCCAAATGCATCTTCCTACCCTAATTACAGTCATCCTGGCCTACGTCCATCTTCTCATCGGGGTTACTCCGATGGCCTTTCAGGCGTCTCTGCTTCTACTCTGGCTCCTTCTGCTGCCTGGCCTTAACACAGCAGACAGAGTGAGTCTTTACAACAGGGCTCAGGACCAGTGAGACTGTTCAGACCTAAATCACTTCCTGCCAAGTTTGATGATCTGAGTTCAATCCCTGAACCTGAGTGGTGGAAGGAGAGAACCGACTCCCCAGAGTTGCCCTCTGACCTCCACCTGTAAACTGTGGCATGTGCGTGTATATGCCACACACATACACAAAAGTAAAAGAAATTTCAATAGAAAATCATTAGAAAAATCAGGGCTCAGCCAACTTTTTATGTAGAAGGCTAGAGTATTTAGACTTTGCAAACCTAGAAGAAAATTTTAATCTATTAGTTACTCATATAGCAAGCAGATTTCTAAAATCTTTTGACAAAATTAAAAATATAATAGTAGAGTATAATTTTTATAATATAAGGCTACTAATGACAACAATGGGATTATTTCTTTTCTAATTAATTAATTAATTTTATTATTATTAGTGTATGTGTGTGCATTCATATTCCACAGCATATGTGTGGAGGTGAGAGGACAGCCCTGCAGAGCTGGATCTCTCCTTCCACCTTTATGTGGTTATAGGGATTGAACTCAGGTCACCAAGCTTGCATATTAGGTAGTCAGGCAGGCTTACGTCCTAGGAAGCAAGCTTTACTTGCTTAGCCATCTCACTGGCCTTAAAACAAAACAAGCCGGGCGGCGGTGGCACACGTCTTTAATCCCAGCACTCTGGAGGCTCAGCCAGGCGGATCTGTGAGTTCGAGGCCGGCCTGGTCTATAAAGTGAGATCCAGGACAGGAACCAAAATTACACAGAGAAACCCCGTCTGGAAAAACCAAAACCAACCAACCAAACAAACAAACAAAAAACCATGTCATTTTGTTTAATTAGGGTTCAAGGCCAATACTCCTTATCCTAAAATCAACTACAAATGTCTATCTGGCAAAACCATCCTTAGCTGTGGTCCTAAAAGGAAAATATACAATTGTAATAACTTTATCTTGCAGGCTTAGTTTGCTCATCTCTGCTTGAAGACACAGTCAGCTCACATCACTCTCCTCTCAAGCCTCCGCCAACTAGTTTGCTCTTCAACAGACTCCCCAGCTGAGCAGCTCAAAACAACAGCCATTTATTACCTTCACAGGGGTCAGAAGCCTATGCAGGCTGCCTCTCTGCTCAGGTCCTTACAAGGTGAGAATCCTCTTCGGAGGGTCGGGGAAGAGCCTTCCCAGGCTCACTGGGTTGCTGGCAGAAGTCAGCTCCTGTGATTACCTGAGGTCATTACTTCCTAGTGGCGTGGTTTGTGCCAGGCGTGTTTCCGGGTACTCACTGTGCCCTATTACCAATTTTCCCTCCGCTCTCAGCTCATTCTGCTGTGATCAGACTAGCTTTCTTGCTGGTGCTCGAACCTACTCGGTGCACGCACATTCACATCCTTTCCTGGTGATCTCTGTCATTTGACTTTTTTTGTTCCAATTTTTATTACATGTTCTGCTGAAACAACCTCGTCCCCCTTTATTTTTTGTTTTTGAGACAGAGTCTCACTATATTGCCCTTTCTGGCCTGGAACTCTCTACATAGACCAGTCTACCTGCCTCTGCCTCCAGAGTGCAGGGATTAATATTACTGATTGCCACTGAGCAATCAATAATAGTTACTGAACAAGTGATCACGTGGAGCTCAGCACCAACTGATACATTGACAGCACAGCTTTTGCAGTTCAGGCTCAGGGAGCAGGAGGAAAATGGGTGGAAAGATTTTAAGAGCCAGAAAGTCTGCTGTGAGATCGCATCTCCCAGAAATGTTGGGAAGCTATGAAGTCTCAACAACATGGCTGCCTAAACAAGACCTGGATAAGGATGACGCTAATATAAAGGTTAACCTGGGGGAAAAAGTTCTCACAGGGGTCCAATGTCAGACAAAGAACTACAAGAAACTAAAGAATGTTCAGAGTGGGAGAAATAGTCTTCTCCAGGGAAACCAAGTCCCAGTTGGTTATCTAATACAAGTGGTCTGTCCTGCAATCATACACATACAAGTAACATCATATGGACGGCATAGATTGTATTTATTTATTTATTTATTTGGTTTTTCGAGACAGGGTTTCTCTGTGTAGCTTTGGAGCCTGTCCTGGAACTCGCTCTGTAGCCCAGGCTGACCTCGAACTCACAGAGATCCACCTGCCTCTGCCTCCCGAGTGCTGGGATTAAAGGTGTGCGCCACCACCGCCCGGCTAGATTGTATTTATATATTTAGAAACACACAAACACAACTACAACTTAAAAATAAAAGAGGCCATGAATTTGAGAGAGGGCAAGAGCAAGGTGGGGATGGGTATATGAGAAGGTTGGAGGGAGGAAATGATGTAATTATATTTTAATTTCAGAAAATTAAAAATAATATTCATTGAATAAATGAAACTTGGGTTTCCACTGTTTTCTATATATGCATATGTTTACTAGTTTGTGATATAAAATGTCTAGCTTACCAATGAATATAGTCCATAGAATTTGAAAGTTACTGGGGCTAGACTATATAATTTCTAGGGTTCTTTCCCATCTGTAGCATTTAACGAATTTCTTTGGGCAGCTACACAATCTGCACCATATATCCTTTGAGTGACAGGAAGGTTTACGGCCTCAGGACTACAACAAGACACTAAATTACTGAACTATAACACATACCAAAAAAGGAAAATAGTTATCCCTACACATTCTATAATCACAGACTAGGAAGAAATGTGAAAACAGATAAGAACTGCTTAATGTCCCCTAATATAAAAACATAAAGCTACTCTTTCCAGCAGAAAAAGATGTAACTTCAGATCAAATGGCAAGAGAGAAGGGTTTCCAGATCAAAATTTCCCTAGTGTTTCCATTCACTTACTGAAGGAGGGAGGAGGCGTGACGAAAGATGTCGCTCAACGTCTCTGCTGTAGAAATTGTGTCCTGCACAGCCTTCGGGAGTAAAGCCCACTTGTCAAGAAGGTAGGATTTCCATTCATCCACAGGCAGATCCATGCCACCTTAGCTCTGAAAAGTAGAGAATAAGGATTCACCTTTCTACAAATGCCCAATTCTAGAAAATCGAGATTTCATATAGCAAGTGAGAAGCAACCAAATCAATTTCTTGGGTCTTTTTCTATAGTTGTTGATATGCGGAAGGAGATATAATGGGTGGGACCAAATCACTGGACATTCTGTCACTCAGAATATTCTTTGGAAGACTGTTCAAGGAACTATGGTAGATAGTGGTTATATAAGTATAGTATTTGATTCATATTCCAGTCCTTCTAGACCTCTGTTTACTCTAGTTGTCCAAGGCCTTCGCCCCAACAACTATGAAATGAAAATTTTAATTTCTAAGATGGTTCAGTTTTCTGTTTCAATCTCCAGATCTTTCTTTCAGTTCAAAGACTCGGGTTTTTGTTGTTGTTTTGTTTTTGTTTTTTTTTCTTTTTGAGACCTGGTCTTCTTCCTATGTAGCCTTGGCTGGCTTCGAACTCACAGAAATCTGTCTGCTTCTAACTCCTGAGCACCACCACGGCAGGCCCCCAAATTTTTATTTTTGAGGGTCTCGTGTAGTCTAGGCTGACCTCGAATTTACGGTGTTGTTACGGATGACCTTGACCTTTTGCTGCCTCCACATCCCAAGGGCTGGGATTACAGCAGACAAGATGGTAGGTTCTCCAGAACTTTGGCGAGGGCCGTTCGTGCTTTTAGGAACACCACTACCCTCACTCGGAACCCACCTGACAAATTCCCACACATATTTGACTCAGTTTAAACGGCATCTCCTCTCCAAAGCCTCACTGATTCCCCCCCACTCCACCCCCCGGGACTTCACCACACGTGTGGCCCAATCGCGTCTCCCTTGAGTCCGGGCTCGACGCTGCCACAACGCCTAGGTCGGACTACGCTCTTCTGAGGGCGGGGACTGAGTCTGATTTACCTGGTTTATCCCACAGTGTCAAGCCAGAGGCCTGGCACGGGCGCCGGGCACGCACGGCGTGGATGGGTGAAGGACTCGGGTCACTGCTTTGACTATATTTAGCAGCAGAGTTACCAGGGAACAGCTCCGATAGCCCCCTGGGCTGCCATGCTGTGTCCATCCGCCAAACGGGCCGGCAAACTTCCGACAGCTGGCAAGTGACCGACTCAGCGGCACCGCGCAGACACGGACGTACAGTAGTCCGGCGCCCCGCCCTCAGTCCCCCGCCATCCCGCCACTAGGCCTCGAACCCGGCCTCGGGTGGGTCACGTGCTCCGCCCGCCGCGCGGTAGCCAATCCGGCGGCGGCCGGCGCCTAGGCCCGCCCCTCGCACCGCGCGCACGCCGGGGGCGGGGGCGGCACGCACAGATGCTCTGGCCAATCGGTGAGCAGCCCGCGGGACCCCGGCAGGGAAGCTCGGGCGGTGCTGGAGCGCGAGCGCGGGAGTTAGCGGTGCAGCCATGGTGGGACACCTGAGCGAGGGGGCCATTGCGGTAAGGAGACGACCCTGAGCGGGGCCGATGGCTCTGGCAGCACCGGCCTGGAGCGGTGCAAAGCAGTCGGGGGGAGGGAGCCGCTGTTGAACGGGAGACCGTCGGGGAGGAGATTGCGTGGGAGCCGGGAAAGGCTCCCGGGGTCTCAGTGGTCATCCCCCTCCCCACGAGGCATCCTGGTCCCCGTATACAAGCTCGCATTTCTTCTCCCTAAGAAAACAAGATGAATAAACATGCTCCTATTTACCTTCTGCGGCCTCTCTTTTCTCCCTTTCCCCATCACCTCCAAACTTTTCTAGAGTTGTTTTCGGCTGATTGATTGATTTCTTTGCCTCCTCTTGACTCTTTACTCCTATTAGACTTTTCTCTGGCCACGGGAGAAAACGTTGGCTGAAGTCGCCAGTGGTCTCCCAGGTAGCCAAGTCGGAAGACGTTTTTCAGTTTTCAGCTGACATTGTTTGGGCTTGTTGGCCACTGCTTCTTTCTGCTAACACTACTCTCTTGCTAGGGTTCCAGTGACTTGCGTTGGCTGCTCTTCCTTGTCTTATTTGCAAGCCCCTCTGTAAGTTTTTGTTGACTCAAGGCCCTCTGTACACTAGCCCTCCTCTGCATGTCAATTGCTCATTAATTTCTTCCTGCTGAGCTACCTTCGATCTAAAGGATTCTCTCTGCCCTCTATTCTCAAAGTCATCTTAAATTGAACATCTCAGAGCAAATACATGATGTCCTTAAGTCTGACTTTTAAAAAGAATTACATGTGTATATGTGTGTACATACACGAGTGCATATGCTTGATGTGGGGATGGCGCATATGCCTTGGAATGCAGAGGACAACTTCGTGAAGTTGTTAGTTCTCTCGACACTTCTCTGTGGATTCTGGGGATTGAACTCAGGTATCCAGGCTTGCACAGCAGGCCTCTTTGCCCACAGAGCCATCTTGCTGGCCCTCAGTTTGAATTTCTGGATGTCTCTGTCTCAATGAATTACACCATTATTCCTTAATTTATGCTAGTTAGAAGCTAAGGAATCCTCCCTACATTTTGCCTGACTGGGTGCCTAGTCCTGTCAACAACTGAAGTATATTTTAACTCCACGCAGATCTCTGAGTCATCTACTTTCCATCCACACTGCAACAATCATTTGTTGTCTGAACTAGTCAGATCTACTCAACACACGCTGTCCCCCCACAGTCCCTGCATACGGTCCCCTTGCCGGGCCTTGTCTTTCTGTTTTTCTCTTTTAAAATATCTTTCCCTGGAGGCCATTGATCATTGTTTGTTTCTATTTCTTTTGTTAACAGAATGTTCCAGTTCAGCTCAGTTGTTGGTTGGCAAAGTAACTAGACTGAATCCATTTATTTTGAGTTTTTGTTCCCTTATTATAGTTCGTATGACTTTGGGCAACATTCTGAACTCTTCCTTTGTCTGTAAAATGAGGGTGATACTGAGTACCCATTGCACAGGACTAGTTGGAGGATTGGGTTTCTGAAGTTAGTGTTTAGCGCCTGCTAATGCAGCTAGTCAACATCACAGATGTAAATGTGCATTTATTATTTGACTGCTGTGAGTTACTTTGTGTTTCCTACACTAAGTTGTAGAGACTGTGAGGCCTGTCTCTACAGAATGAAACAGTGGAAAGAGAGAGGGACAGAGGTGGAAGGGAGGAAAGAAGCAGCTTGGAAGAAAAGAAGGAGGAGGAAAAACAGTTGTCAGAATCAAAGGGATATTTGTATACACTAGGGTTGTATTAATGTTGAAGCTTGGGATATGATTTTTGAATTGTCCTGACTAACATGGCTACCACCTTGTACCCTTAAGACAAATTACAAATGATTCTTTACTCTTATAAAGAATGTTCATAGGGTTATTTAAATAATTTGCTAAGTTTCTCTTAAATATAAACATTTTAGAAAGAAAGCTGTTTCAGACATTGGGTGAAATATTACTTCTTAGACTTTGCTTATAAAGTTGTGGGATTTTTTTTTCTTTTTTCTTTTTTCTTTTTTTTTTTTTTTTTTTTTTTTAGGTTTTGATCGTAGGTAAAAATGTTTTTTGTTTGTTTGCTTTTAAAGACCATCCCGGTTGTTCTGGAACTGGCTTTGTTGACCAGGCTGACCTCGAACTTACAGAGAACACAAGCTCAGCCTCCCGAAGTGCCACCATGCCAGGCTCCATAGTGTTTTAATATGTGTTTATGGTGATGGAGTATGGAGATCCCTGGTTACCTGACAGAAGTGTCATTTTAGCACAAAAGCATCAGGCCCCACTGGCTAAGCAAATAGCAGAAAGTGGAGGCATTGGGGGGAGAAGTTACCATAAAATGAGCTTATGCTTGGAACTATGGTGATAAGTAGGATAAGTACAAGACTTATTTACTTGCTATCCCTAGGGGTGGAGATCAAACCCAAGACCTCAGACACGTAAGCTAGGCAAGCACTCTACTGCTAAACTATACCTCTGGCCAGCCCATCGTGTCTATCTTCACATAATTCAGATATAGGAGGAAAAAGCAAGGAAATTAGTATTTTTATGATTTCCAATGTCAGTTATTTTTTTTTAATCAATGTCACATTTTACAATCAAAGGTGTTAAAATGGAAAGAAGTATAAACTGCCTGTTGCCTTATTTGATTGCTTTGTGAATTTTTTTATTAGTAATGTTACTTGAAAATTTTAATGTATTTTTAGGGAAGGTTTATTTATGTATTTTATATATATGGCTCTTTTGTCTACATGAATGCAGATGCATACCGAAGGGCATCAGATTCCTTTATTATAGACAGCTGTGGGACACCATTTGAGTGCTAGCAATTGAACTCAGAGCCTCTGGGAAGAGTAGCCAGTGCTCTAACCCCGAGCCACCTTTCCAGCCCCAATTTAAAGTACTTTTAAGTGTACGTGTTATGATATGTTCCAAAGAAAAATTTCCCTTTGTCTATTTATGATACATTTTAAATTAAGAACAATAAAGTAATAACCTGCATGTGGTTTTTAAGTTAAATAGAACAGAAAGGTACTTAATGAAATTATTGACCTTTGCTTCACCCTGCCCAGTGGGTTTTTTGTGTTTTTTTTTTTTTGTTGTTGTTGTTGTTTTTGTTTTTGGAGACAGGGTTTCTCTGTGTAGCCCTGGCTGCCCTGGAACTCGCTCTGTAGTCCAGGCTGGGATTAAAGGCGTGTCACCACCACCTGGCTGACCCAGTGTGTTTAAAACAGGGTCTTGCCATGTAGTCTATGACATCTACCTTACTGTGTAGCCCAGGCTGGCCCCAGGCTGGCATCCACCTGTGGTAGTCCGCCTACCTCTGCCTCCCCAGTGGTGGGATGACAAGTGTGAGCTACCACACCCAGGCCAGAAATAACTTCTCAAAGGAAAACTTGTCCACGGGGGCCTGCAAGATGGCCCAGTGGGTAACGCACCAAGCCTGAGGATCAGAGATTGATTCCCCGAACCTACATGGTGGAATGAGGGGACTGACTCCTGCAACTTGTCCTCTGAGCTACAAGCACACAAGGAATAAAGATTAAAAAACAACAACAGTCGCCCCGCTGGGTTCCGTGGAACATTTCTGTAAACCAAGTTAGCCAGAGGTTGAAAGGTTAAGGCCAGTTTAGGCTGCAAGATCCTACTTCAAAAAGGATAAAGAGAAAACAAAAAGGTCCAGAGATGTAGCTGAATTGGTAGAGTGCTCGCCTACTTGGCATAAAGCCCTAGATTTAATCCCCAGCACTGTACGAAACAAAACTTCTGATGTGGCCTTTGGTCTGGGTCGGTAATGCCAGCACTTGAGAGATCTCGGTAAGAGGATTGGTACTCATCTCCATAGTGAGTTCAGCACCAACCTGGCCTAGGTGAGACCCTATCCCAAAAAAGTACAGAAAGGAGGGGGAAGATTTGTAGTTTCGGTTTTGCTTTGGTTCCTTTTTTTTTTTTTTCTTCTGAGAAACAGTCTCATTATGCTGTTCAGATTGGCTTTGAACTCCTGGCCTCAGTTGTTTCCTGTGTCTGCCTGCCAAGTAGCTGGCACTACAGGCCTGTGGTATACTAAGCCCAGCTTTATTTTTATTTTTTGGCTATTGTAAATGAAGATGCTTTGAACATTTATGTACAGATCTTTATACATATAAATATTTAAATATACCACATAAATTATTCATAATATATACATAAATTATGTAATATGTATTAAATTTTTTGGATATATAAAGTAATCCAGATATTTGCAGATAAATATCTGGGAGTGTGATTGCTAGGTCATATGGTGACTGAATGCTTAATTTGATAGAAATCTCCACCTTTTCCCAAGTGTTTATGGAAATTCTAGTCACCAATGCTTAGTGCCGTCCATCTCTGTGTTTTGCTGTCCTGATGAATGTGTAAGTGTAATGCTGGCTCTCTATGATCTTATTTGTATTTCCTTCATTAGGAATGACATTGCGTCCATCAGTGTCTTTATTGTCCATATGTATAGCTTGGGAAGTGTCCACATTTTTTTGAGGTCTTGAATTTGGGTTTTGTCTAGAATGTGGTAGTATGTGACTGTTGTCCCAGCCAGAAGCTGGGAGGTCAGGAACTCTAGGCTAGTGTAAGCTACAGAACAAGAGCAGGTCCTGAAAGACAAAAACGTGGCAGGATTTATTTTGTATATGTCTTCTGTTAAATATAAATATCACAACTATTTTCTCATAGGCTGTGTTGCCTTTTCATGTAAGGTTTTAAAGGTCAAATGCAGAGACTCCACATTGACAGGAGCTCAACCACTGAGCTACACCCCCACTTACCTTTCCACTTTTAGAACCATTTTTTTATGTGAGTGTGTGTAACCATGTGCCACTGAACATGGATAGAGGTCAGAGGACTACTTACACAAATTGCTTCTCCTACCAAGTGGGACCCAGGGTTTGAATTTTAGGTCATCTGGCTTGGCAGCAAGCACCTTTACCCCCTATTGGCTCTCAGTGACACTCCCCACACGCCCAGGGTCTCACTCTGTGACCCTGGATGGCCTCAAGCTCACAGAGCTGTCTGCCTCTGCCTCCTGAGTGCTAGGATTGAAGGGTGCACGATGGAGGCTGGAGAGACGGTTCAGTCAGTAGCACTGGCTGTTCTTCCAGAGGACCCAGGTTCAGTTCTCAGCACACAATAGCTGCTCACAACGGTCTGTAACTCCAGGTTTCCTTCTCTGAATTGTACTTTTGTACTCTTAAGTTTTTACAATTTTTACTTATTTCTAGGTTAAAAATCTTTTGTCCCATGTTTTTCTCCTAAATTTCTAAAGTTTTAGATCTGCTTTCAGACTCGTGAACCATTTCAAGTTAACTTTTAATTAGTTAACTAACTAGTTAGTTAATTGTTTTTTGCGAGCGTGTGTGTGTGTGTGTGTGTGCAGATCCGTGTGCATATGTGTGTAGTCCTGAATTCAGCCTTGGGTGTTGTTTGGGACAGGGTCAGTTGTTTGAGAGCTTCAGTTTGCCCAGTCGACTAGGCTGGTTGACTGTCCACTGAGCCCCAGGTTTCTGCTTGGCCTTACCTCCCCAGCGCGGGAATTACAAGCATGTACCACCACGAGTAGCATTTTAAAACACAGGTTCTGGGGATCCAGCTCAGGTCACCAAGCTTTGCCAAGCATTTAGCAAGGCCTTGGGTTTACTTCTTATGCATGGCGATTTCTCAGACCAGTTTTGTTCCATTGAGGTACTTTGTTGTGTTTGACAAAATCCATTGAGTATGTAGGTCTGTTTCTGGAATCCTATGTCACAGCTTAACCTGGTCTTGAACTCATGATCTTGCCTGAGTCTCCTGAGTATTGAGATTTACAGGCGTGTGTAACCATGCTCAGCTGTGTTTCTGTTAGCATGCATTAGTCATTTGGAAAATATCGGCTCATTACACTTTACAGATCTTCCATGTTTGATGTTTTATTTAATTAGAAATTCACATTCGTGCTGAATGTGGTGGCACTCACCTGTACTTCCAGCATTGGAGGCTGAGACAGGAAGCTCTCGAGGTCAACTACAGATACATAACAAGAATGCCCCCCCCCATTATGTTCATATCACACTGATTTCATGAGAAGAGTCTTGAGTATTGGGAGCTAGAAGCAGGAGGATCAGAAGTTCACAGTCATCCCTAGGGACTTAGCGGACTTGAGGCCAGCTTGGGCTCCATGATTTGTCCAATGATAATTAAAACTTTTCTGCTGGATACCTCTGACGGGCTCTTTTAAATTTAGTTGGATTATCTTATTGTTAGTATGGTGTCTTTTTGCGCACGACAAAGCACATGGAGTCAGAAGACAGCTTCCAAGAGTGTGTTCTCTCCCTCCACAGTGCCTGGGATCGAACCCGGGCTCTCAGGCCTGTGCAGCACCACCTTTACCCACTGAGCAGCCAGGATGGTCCTGGCGAGGCAGGCCCTTAGGATGATATGTTCTCTAGTTTATTCTAAATAGCAGACTCTCCTAAATAAATACAAATTTTAAGTTGTTTTTTTCCATTTTTTTTAAATAAGAATCTGTTTTTGTTTTTTTTTTTCTCTTTTTCAGGCCATAATGCAACAGGGAGATACATCCTTAAAGCCCATCCTTCAAGTCATTGTAAGTAGCTGCATGTGTGGGAAGCCAAACAAATGTGTTTCAGCTCATCTATAATTAAAAATCGCATGTGATGAAAGACACAGAGTTTTGTCTACTTCCCAGAACTCACACTTTCTCTCATATGGTGCACATACACACTTACTCACACACTTTTTCTCTCCCATTTCCAGGACATACTCACACACATTCTTTCTCACACGCACACACCCCCCCATACACACACAAGTAAATACTAAGATTTTTTTGATGAGCTTTACTACTTAAATATCTTTTAATTAATAGATCCGTCATTTAGGGGGTTCTAAAATGTAATGTGAATTTCAAATATCATTAGAAAAGAGACTGCAGGCTCATTCCTGTAGATTCTGAGGCAGTAGGTGAAGATGGGGGACCCCTCCTGGGCCAGTCACCTTCAGGCTGTTTGTTGGCTTCTTAGTCAGCTTCCTTCAGGAGTTTCCCCTGCCCCCCTTCAGGCCAAGTCAGTATCTGCTCTGCCCTGAGATCATTCTGTCCACATGTTGCTATCCTATCTGCTTCTGTGAGATCCTGCTGTGAGGTCATTTTCTTTCCATTTTTAATTGTTTTAATTTATTTTCAGCATGTTCCCCAAACAGTTCCTTGTGTGTGCTAGGTGCTGTGTTATACATAATTTTGAGATACAGGAGAGAGAACACACCATTATTGATACTTCCGTTTATTTTGTTTTTAATAATGTTAGTGGAGAGACTTTGGTGAGAAAAATCATCAGTCCAATTTTCTTTCATTTGTATTTAGGTGTCAGGAGGATAGGCAAGCAGTTCGTCTTGTCTTAAACTAACGGCAGACCCTCTCTCCTGCCACTTAGGTTTACTTACCCTTAGGGATTAGGCAGACAGCCTGCTTAATGAATCAACTTTTCTGTCAACTTTTCTAGAACATTCGTCCCATTACTACAGGGAATAGTCCACCCCGGTATCGACTGCTTATGAGTGATGGATTGAACACGCTGTCCTGTGAGTATGATGAATAAATCTAGGCTGTGGGAATCCTTGGATAACAGCAGCGCACCGTACCCTTTGATTGCAGTGTTTCGAGCACCTGAAGTCCACATTGGCTGTGGGCTTTGTTGAGGGAGAGATGCCTCTGGCGGAGAGCCTGGCTGACAGTACACTGGATGTAGTAGGAAGCTGCCATTCAGCTTAATTAATTTCCTCTAACTGGTGTTGTATGTTTTCTTTGATTAATTTCCCTGAGGATAGTATTGACATTTTGTGAGTGTGATGGGTGAGCCATCCTGTGCTTAACTTTTTCCGGTTTATTTCTGTCCTAGAATCTTTAAAAAGAAGATTTGTGGTGGTGATAGTGGGGTGGCTTCTAGACTATTTGCCTGGTGTCTCTAGTCATAGCACTAAAGACCTAGAAAGGATTGCCTTCATTTTCCCCAGGGAACTGATAGGAAAAATGATCTGGGGTCTTTGAGGAATAGGTAACATTTAGGAGTAGCCCACGATTTTAAGGCGGGGCAGATGTCCTCTCTCTGCAGAGTCCGGGGGTTTTAAACAGCTGTATTTAATGCTTTTCCTTGTGATCAGCTTTCAGATTAAGACTGGAAGGGCTTGGACCTGAGGTTCTCTCTTTGCTTTGCAGCTTTCATGTTGGCCACACAGCTGAACCCTCTTGTTGAGGGCCAGCGACTGGCCAGCAACTGTGTCTGCCAGGTCAACCGATTCATCGTGAACACCCTGAAAGACGGAAGGTACGTGCTCTGTTCTCCACTTGTTCCGCTGTGAAACAGGAACTGACTTGGGAACAGAGAAGGTGCCAAGTGGTAAAGTGGAGGGAGGGAGGGAGGGTGTGACAGGGCAGTGGAGCGCTTCAGCTGAGCTCAGTGACTGACTGTGGCGTCAGGGGAGAAATACAGAAGAAACAAACTGGAAATCCCCCCAAAAAAAGATTAGAGTGCACAATTCTACTTCCTTCTGGTTTCTTTTAATGACGAGGTCACTTACTACAACAAAAAGAAACATTTAGTTATACAGTCTGGTTCTTTTTTTGTGATCTTGAGTCTTTTGTGTCAGTGTGTTGAGCCGATGTAGGATATGGTTAAGTACTTGCAAGATGTTATATGCTAGAAATACAGCATGAGCAGAACTGTTATTCCCCTTGCTAAAAAAATGACTTACTTTTAAAAAAGAAAACTTTATTTTATTTTTGGAGCTGAGGACCGAACCCAGGGCCTTGCGCTTGCTAAGCAAGCGCTCTACCACTGAGCTAAATCCCCAACCCTGAAAACTTTATTTTAGGGAGAGTTTTATATACTTTTTTTCTCATTTTTTATTTTTAATGATAGACTGCACCCAACACACATGGGAAACAAATATAATAAACATTCCAGTGTTGGTGAAATTGTTATAATTTATTTGTTATATATTTTGATGAACATTATATTACGTGTGTGTGTGTGTGTTTGTGTGTGTTTTAAGACTACTTATTTTATGTATGTGGATGTTTTGTCTACATGTATACCTGCACACTAGAAGAGGGCATCAGATCCCATGAGACTATGGTTACAAACAGTTGTGAGCTGTCATGTAGGTGCTGGGAATTGAACCCAGGACCTCTGGAAGAGCAGCCAGTTCTCTTCATGGCTCAGCCATCTCTTCAGCCCCATTCCCTATATATTTTGAAACATTTTTTTTCAATTCATATTAACTGGCTATGTCTGTATTCTAATTTTAGCATTTAGCCTTTCTGTTGTCAATTTGGGATATCTTTTATAAAATTCAATTTAAGATTTGGTAAGTTTATAGTTGGTGTTAATTTTTAAATTTTTTACTTTATTTTTGAGGCAAGGTCCACTGTTTTAGCCCTTGCTAGCTGGAACTCACCTGTAGACCAGGCTGGCCTCTAACTCCCAGAGATCTGCTTGTCTCTGCCTCCTGAGTGCTGGGATTAAAGGCATGGTTGTGGGCAGCTTTGTTGGTGTTGGGTAGCCATGAGCCTCTCTATTCCAGCTCCTTTTTGTGTGCTCAAGCATGTGTGTATTTACTGTGGTTTTGCTTTGCTTTCTTCCGTTTGTCTCTGTCATGAACCAATAGTTTCTGTTTTTATGGTGATTTTTAAATCTGTATTTGAGTTGACAGGTATTTCAAAATAGGTCAGTTTTGTTACCAACCTCCCAAAAAAAGCAGCTCCCAGTGACCTGTGGTGTGTTTTTGTTTTCTGCACAGCTGAGGGCAGCCAGGAAGGCCTCTTGCCTCTAGGCAAGCAGTGTGTACTGAGTTACATCCCAGGCCTCGCTCTTCATAGTTATTATTCAGGTGACCTGTAGAGTGTTCTTAGCTTACCTCATCTTGTTTGTTAATCTATTTCTTTCCCTCTCTCCCTCCCTCCCTTTCTCGTTCTCGTTCCCTCCCTCCCTCCCTCCTTTTCTTTCTCTTTCTTTCTTTCCCTCTTTCCCTCTTTCCCTCCTTCCTTCCTTCCTTCCTTCCTTCCTTCCTTCCTTCCTTCCTTTTTTTCTTCACTATGTAGCCTGGTTTGGAGCTCACAGAGATCTGCCTGCCTCTGTCTCCTGAACACTAATTAAAGTCATGTGCTACCACACCTGGCAGTTTCCATTTTCTTAAAGTCTTTTACAAGCATCTTTTAGCAATTCCTATAGGAAAATTTTGTGAATGTTAAAACTCTCTCATCTTTTTTTTTTTTTGGTTTTTCGAGACAGGGTTTCTCTGTGTAGCTTTGCGCCTTTCCTGGAACTCAGTTGGTAGCCCAGGCTGGCCTCGAACTCACAGAGATCCGCCTGGCTCTGCCTCCCGAGTGCTGGGATTAAAGGCGTGCGCCACCACCGCCCGGCGCAAAACTCTCTCATCTTTAGTGGGCTGCAGAGATAATAACAGCTCCATTGATAAATTGCTTGCTAGGCAAGCATGAGAATCTGAGTTTGTTCTAAAAAGCCAGGTACAGTGGCAAGAGTTCATAATCCTGGGTGGGGGACAGGAGGAGGAGGTAGGTGGATCCCTGGTATTCCCTGCCTTGCTAGCATAGCCTACTGCAGAGCTCAGGTCTCAAAAAATAAAGTAGGTGACTGGTGAGGTAGGTCAGTGGATAAAAGTGCTTGTTGCCAGGCCTGAGACCTTCAGTCCCTATGACATCCTTATGGTAGCAGGAGAGGCTGGACTCTGCATTGTGTATGCATGCACATGTACACATGTACACAATAATAAATGCATAATGTTTAAAGGAAAAACAGGATTGGCATTGGGAAAGTACCTCATTTGGTGAAGTATTTGCCTAGCATTCACACTGCCCTGGGTTTGGTTGGTAGCACCATATAAACCAGGTCTAGTGGTGTATGCTTGTAATCCCAGTATTCTGGGGTAGTCAGGAGGATCTGAAAATCAAGTTCATCTTCATATAGCAAATTCTAGGCCAGCCTGGGCTACATGAGTCCTTGTCTCAAAACAAACCAAGGAAAAAATCAAGGTGAATGGCTCCTGAGTATTGACGCCTGAGGTTGACCTTTGACCTCCACATGCATGTACACATGTCCTATACAAAGGCACTCAGACACAGACACCTGTGCATCCTCACTCACAAAAGAACCTGTGATCTAAAAATGCATGTTAGGTTCTCAGTGAAACCAGTGTACTTAGAAACCTTCAAGTTTATAGTTCCCATTGTGTGTGCCTTGTGGTCCTTCTAGAACTGTCTAGTTAGGTCAGTCCCTTGTGTGAACTCAGCTGACTTGGTGCGGTGGAGAAACACAGTGAGGCGCACACACGAAAACAACAATGCAAAGTTCTGTAGCAGGTACACATCAGGAAGTGTAAGTTCTGCCTCCCGGGTGGTGGCTGGCTTCGTACCAGCACCCAGAGACACTTGAGTGGTGCCGCTCTGGATTGTCAGGACTGCTGCCACATCACTAGGCAATAGGAGCTTTTACCTCTGTTGTTGTTAATCTGATGACACTGTCATAAAGGATGTCCCTTGTTGACCAGAATATCCTGTGTACTATAGAATTCTATTTACTTTTCTGTGTGTTCTAGCAGTACGTTTACTGTGGTAGAATTTTCTATTCTTAGGCCTCTTTCATGTTAGGGAGCATTCTGTTAATCTGCTAGTTTGCTGTATGTCCAGCCGTTTCTGTCAGTTTTGAGCTGGTCTCTATAAACTGCCCAGGCTGGACTTTAATATGCAGGGTTTATGTCCCTTCACAGCAGCTGGGATTATAGGTCCGAATCATTGCCCTTCTCCAGCAGACCTTGTATTACGGATAACTGGCCCATGATCTCCAAAATCTCAAACATGCAAACAAGTTTGTTTCTATTTTTAGGTATTGAATGTTGTATTAGTTAACCTTTCTCATTGGAATGACAGAAGTACCTGATAAAAGCAACTTAGAGAAGGGGTTCTTCTGGTTCACGGTTTGAGGGTACAGTCCTCATGGCAGCTAGAGTCTTTATTCGGTCTGGGACCTCAGTCCATAGAATGGTGCCACCCCAGTTACGGTGGGTCTTCTCACCTCAGTTAATCTAAAGACCCCTCCCGGGCATAACCAGAGAGTTACCTGCTCTGGTAGATCCTGTCGGGTTGACAGTAACAGCTGTCAGAAGTGTCATATTATTCTGGCCTGTTTTTAGGTTTTTGAGCTGACTGTTTCGGTTTATCTTTGGCTCTTATTTTAATGAATTCAGTCTATTTTATGACTCCCTTCTGGGAAGTATCACTCTCAGCTTAGGCGTCTGGCTTACCAGGTTCTTTGTCTTTTGTGTGTCTGGTCCCTTTCGTTTCATACATTGCTTGTTGAATTGTTGCTCTGTCGTTTCTTCTTATTTTGTTCACGATTAATAAGGACAGTTCTGCCGGATTTGGTGCAAGACACATCTTGCCAGCCTGCCTGCCTGGGATCTCTTATCTTCCACTCCGGCCTATCTCGAGTGCTACAAACAGTGCTTCTGGCTTCTAGGACGTGGTTGAGGGGAGGGTGGAGAGCCTTTCTCGGGTGGACTACAGTCCTTGCTGAGAGACACGGAGAAGCTTCTCTCTCTCCACTGAGTACAGTTCCGCTCGTGACTCCGCCCTGACTCACACCACAGCATGGCGAATGGCATGTCTGTGTTGTTTTATACTTCTGCTGAGAGCCTGTGTGTGTGTGTGTGTGTGTGTCTAAATGTGTCTGAATTTTATCTATTCCTCGCCTTTATGGTAGCCATCCAGGTTTATTTCTGACTTTTTTCTTGGGGGTGGTTTCAAGACAGGGTTTCTCTGTGTTACAGCCCAGGCTGTCCTGGACCTTGCTTTATAGACTAGGCTTTTCTCTGTATATGATTTATGAACTTCGTATTTTAAATTTTGGTGTTTTGATTTTACTTATTAATTTGTGCGTGCGTGTGGGTGTGTGTGCGTGTGTGCGTGTGTGTGTGCGTGTGTGTGTGTGTGTGTGTGTGTGTGTGTGTGTGTGTGTGTGTGTGTGTGTGTGTGTGTGCATTTGCTATGGTGCACATGAAGAAGTCAGAGGACCACTCTGGTTCTCTCCTCTCAGTTTTCTGGGGTTGGACTCTGGTCACCAGGCTTGTACAGCAGGTCTTTACCCACTGAGCATATTACCAGCCTGTTTTAATGTTTGTAAATTAAAAGAAAAAAACAACTGTGTGTGCGTGCGCGCGCGCGCACTCCCTTCTGTGCTTTTAGAACCCCATGTCTTCCCCTGTAGCTCTCCACCATATCTTGACAGTCTCTCACTGCCCCGGAGATGACTGGTTTTCGCTGGACTGGTGGTCTCTGACCCTTCTGGACTGGAGTTAGAGGTACCACCAATCCTAACTTTCAGATGGGTGCTGAGGATCCGAACTCAGGTCTTTAGGCTTGCACAGCAAGTACTGTGACTCACTGAGCTGTCTCCTTGGCTGATACTTTGTCCTTTAGCAATTTTTTTGAGATGTATTTATTTTTTTCAATTTTGTATATATAGGGGTTATGTCTGCTGCATGTATGTCTGTGTACAATGTGTGTGTCTGGTCCGTGGGCTCCAGAAGAAGACATTGGATCCTCTGGAGTTGTAGATGGTTATGAGCCATCATGTGGGTGCTGGGAATCGAACCCGGATCCTCCGGAAGAACAGCCAGTTCTCTTAACGTCTGATCCAACTCTCTAGCACCTGATGCTTTATCCTTTAATTTTTATTTACAGAAATAATAAACCAAGCATATTAACTCTGTTATCTGTTTTACCCATTCTACCTTGGTCTATTTGTGTATGTTATTTTGTGGTATCGAATTGAAGACATTTTCAAAAATCTGTATTTAGATTTGCCCATTTCCCCTTTATGATCTCTGTATCGTAATGCTGAAGAAGCTTTCTGACCAAATTCTTCTCTTTCTTCCTTTCCTTTTTCTCTTTCTTTCCTTTTTTTTTTTTTTTTGGTTTTTTGAGACAGAGTTTCTCTGTGTAACAGTTCTGGCTATATTAGAACTCGCTTTGTAGGCCAAGCTGGCCTCGAACTCACAAAGACCCACCTGCCTCTGCCTCCTGAGTGCTGGGATTAGAGGTGTGCACCACCACACCCAGCATTGATCAAATTCTTGACCATATTTTAGTACTTCAGGAGAGGTTTATTTAACCTATGACATGAGTAAAGAATCTGACTTAGTTTCTTTTCCAAATGGGCAGCACATAGAGAGCCAGTGAGAATGTTTTGTTCGCAGTGTGATGGGAAGCCACAGGGCTTTGATTGAGTGTTTTAAAATTTTTAGTTTATTTTATTTCTGAGAAAGGGTCTCATCTCATGTAGCTCAGGCAGGCTCTGCGAGGTGCTGGGGGTTGAACGCTGGGCTTTGTGTAGGAAACGGCATGATCAGGCCTGAGTTGTGAGTGTTTTTAACTTTTTTTTCACCACTGCTCGAGAATGACTGAGGCTCCCACATGGTAGACAAGCACTCTGGTACTGTGCCTTCCATTGTGTTGTCATCTGTAAGAGGCTGTGCAGAGACACTCCACACTCCGGCAGGGCTGGCTGGGCTGTGGTTCAGTCGGGAGTCTGCTTGCCTGGCATGCGTGAGACCACATGGACCCAGGCATAGTGGCACACCCCTGCAATCCCACCCCTTGGGAGATGGAAGCAGGAGGATTGGAAGCTCAGAGTCATCCTCGGCCATAGTGAGTATGAGGCCAGCCTGGGCTGTTATTCTACCAAAAGCCACAAATAAAATGAGACAGGCAGACACAAAAATAAACTGTGATAACTGTGTGGAAAATTGATAGTTGGTGGCAAACACAGATGAAAAGAGACTGGTAACTATTCTGAATCTGTCACTTTTCCCTCTGATCTGATTGGATGTTCATGTGTCACTGACAGCTTTTGGAAGTCTGAAATTATTTGGAACACTTCTCAGTGTTAAACAGTTACCATCACAATTAATTTTAGAGCGTTTTTCTTACCCCCTTAAAGACACCCTGTACCCTTTAGCTGCTAGCCCCGAATCTCTGACTCCCAGGGAGCACTGATCTTTTCGTGTCTGTAGAGTTGTCGACTTCGGACATTTTATGTAAATGGAGTCAGGTAATACCTGGTCCTTCGTGACACTTCTTCATTTAGTATTTTCAGGGCTAAGATGTATCGCTGCTTCATTTCTCTTTGTGGCTGTAAAATTCTGTTGTATAGACAGATCACATTTTGCTTATCTTTTTTTTTGTGGTACTGGGGTCAGCACACACGCTAGGCAGCAGCTCTGCCTATGAGCCACATCCCCAGCCCTCTTTACTTTTGATTTTGAGACAGTGTCTTGCTAAGTTGCCTAGGCTGTCATTGAACTTGAGATCCCTCTGCCTCAACCTTGCAGTTAGTTGAGATTATAGACCTGGGCCACCCTTTGCTTACCTGGTTTTTCAGTTTCTGGGCTGTTGGGTTGTTCCTGTGTGCAGTTTGAATCATGCACTGAAGATTAGTGTACAAGTTTTTACATGATTGGCTCTCTTCCTGTGGATTTCCCATGGCTTCTCAGTCCATATATTCAACTGATCAGAAGTGTTCAGGGGGTTATTGAATCTGAAATGAGCATGTACAGCCATATTCTTATTGTGCCCTAAATAATACAGTATAATATAATTTGCATCATATTGGGGATCGTAAGTAATCTAGAGATGTTTAAAGCACATGAGAGGATGTGTGTTAATTAAATGCAGCAGCTACCTTCTTCCATGTACAGATTCTCTTGGGAGTGGTGCCTTGGTGACTTGGACACAGGGGTGACTGTGTCTAGGAGAGAAAGTGCTGGTTGAAATGCTGACTTCATGATTTAACTCTATGAGGAATTACCAGGCTACTTTCCCAAACAACTATACCCATTGACCATCTCACCAGCAGGCCAGAGTGTGGATTATCTGCACATCTTTCACAGCTCTTATAATTATGTGCTGTGAAAATACCATCTGTAGAATATTGTAGTGACTTTTGGCAGTTTTCATGTTTTTTCTTCCATATGAATTTTAAGAGTTATATCTAGTTCAAAAACCAAGCGGAGGTCTTGTTTGAATGCACATAATTGCATTAAGTTGATATATTTTGACATTAGGTCTTTTCATCCAAGTATACGCTATCTTACCATTGAAAACCTTGGATTTTCTAGACGTTATCTCTTTATTGTAATATGTATGTTATTTATTTGTCATTTGTTTCTTTTTGAGTTTTTTTTATATTTGTGTATTATTTGTGCAGGGCACATGTATGTAGGCACACATGTGCTATGACATAATCGAATGTTTTATTGGGAGAGGACGTGTGTGTGCCGTGTGTGTGTGTGTGTGTGTGTGTGTGTGTGTGAAGTTCTGAAGACACCTTTCAGGAGTTAGTTCTCTCCTTCACTATGACTGCTGGGGATCAGACACAGGTGTGAGGCTTATACCCACTGGCCCTCTCAGCAGGCCTGTTCCTTTGTTTTTAATGGTTCTGAATCAGTTAGCACCATTAAGACCATGTTGGCAGGAGTGTATCAGCAGGTCCCTTCTCTCTCCGTGGACAGTAATGGAAATGCCTTTGGTTTCAGTACTCAGCATCACTTATCTTGTAAAGTACATAGACTTTATCATGTCAAGACTTTTTCTAGGTCCTTATATTGCTCGGATTTTTATAGGAATGGCTCTTGAATTTTTGAAAAGCTTTTACTACAGCTTGATATAATCATATTATTTTTAATCCTTTAATAGTATGAATTATTTTAACCGATTAATATTGAACTGTTCTTTCATTCTTACATAATAAATCCTGCCTCTAAAAAATAATCCTCTTAGCTTCCTTTCTCTTTTTTCAAATCTGTTTTATATTTTGCATCATTCTGAACATTTATAAAAGTAGACAGAACACACAGTGGAATTGAGTCCCCATATAGCCCTCGCTTAGATTATCACTTGACATCAGGTCCTACTCGATCCATATTTTTTCCACATATACTCTAGATAGTTTTGAAGTAAGTATCAGATACGTTATTTCACAGGTAGACATATTTTAGTATTTTTATTTACATGATGAACTAGTTTTGAAAAATAAGTACTGGGCTGAGGAAACAACTCAGTAAAGAGCTTGCCTCACAGGCATGATGTTGGAATCCCTGCCACCTACATAAAAAGCTAGGCATGGTGGCACTGATCTGTAGCCCTGGTGGATCCCCAGAGCTTACTGGCAGCAAGTCTGCCCAGTTGGTGAGCTCTGGGCTTAGAGATCCTGGTGGAAGGCTGGGCGTAGTGGCACACACCTTTGGTTCTAGTACTCCAGATGTGGAGTGGAGGAAGGCAGATCTCTGAATTCAAGGCCAGCCTGGTCTACATGTCAAGTCAAGGATAGCCATAGCTACATAATGACACTTGTCTCAGAAAACCTAAAAATAAAAATGGAAGGCGGAGGGGCTGGTGAGACCGCTTATCAGGTAGAGGCACCTGTCACCAGGCCTGAGACGTGAGTTTGTTCCCCCAGAACCTCCACTTTTGTACCAAAGCACAAGTGTGTCTGTGCAAACAGACACGCGTGCGCGTGCACGCGCACACACACACACACAGTAAATAAATGTAAAAAGCTGGGCGTGGAACATGCCTTTAAGCTCAGCACTTGGGAGGCAGAGGCCGGAGGTTCTCTGAGATCAAGGCCAGCCTGGTCAACAGAGTGAGTTCCAGGGCAGCCAGGGCTTCTTAGAGAAACCTTGTCTATGAATGAACGAAGGAACGAATGAATGAATGTAAAATAAACTATGGAGAGTAATAGAAAACACCCCGCTTAGTGGTGTCTTGACCTCTGGCTTGTGCACACACATGTGCAGGACATGCACCCACATGCACATGCACTCATACACACAAACATGCAGTCACTCACACTGCACATCTCCATGCACACGAAAATGAAAACCAGGTACACCTAAAGTAAGTAGCCAGCCGTGTTCACGTTCCAGATACTCATATATGTGGATGTATAAATGTGTGTGTGTGTGTGTGTGTGTGTGTGCTTTCATATTTGAATCAGAATCCAAAGTAACTTAGCGTAGCGGTAGGTTGGTGGTCTGGAGGCCTTCTAACACCCGTATGTCCCTCCTGGTATCTTTCCCTGACTGTTTACTTTCACTATACCAGGTCATTTGTCTCTAACCCTTACACTTGCTCATAGTCTCTATTTTGCTGTTGGTCTCCCTGTAAAAGTTACCTGTGTTCTCTGTAAAGTGGACTTGGTGCATTATTGTAATGTGCTACTGTATTCATCTTGCTATATTTCATTTAATGTGTCTATCTATGTATTACACGATGGAATACATTTTTTTAATTTAATTTTATGTTTATGAGTGTTTTGCCTGCATGTATATACACCGCATGGTGTCTGTCTACAGAGGGCAGGAGAAGGTGTCAGATATTCTGGAACTAGGATTACAGATGGTTGGTTGTGAGCCACCATGTGGGAGCTGAGAATCAAACCCAGCTCCTCTGGAAGAGCAGCCAGTGCTTTTACCTACTGAGCCATCTCTCCAGGCCCCAAGATAAGATTTTTTAAAGACTTGTTTTTATTATTTAAGTGTGTGTGTGTGTTTGTAGTTATACGTACATGCGTGTGTTGGGGAAGTGCCTTTGGAAGCCAGAGATGTCATATCCCCTGGAGCTGGGGTTAAAGGAAGTTGTGAGCTGCTAGATGTTGGTGCTAGAAACCAAACTCAGGTCCTCAGCAAGAACAGTATGTACTTTGGATTGCTGAGCCATCTCTCCAGCCTAAATTGTTTGTTTGTTTTTAATGTTTCTGTTTTGTCTTAGTTTTGGTTTCTGGAGCATGATATCATATAGCCCAGGCTGGCCTCTAACTCACTGTGCATCTGAGGTAATCTTTGAACTCCTGATGCCCTAAGTGCTGGGATCACATGCATGTATCAGCACATTTGGCTTAGCAGGTAGTTTTAACAGATGGTCCGTATCTAGGCCATAGCAGATCATTTTTTGCGGCTTGTTTTGTTGAAGTGGCATAACCATGATGGGATAACTTGATAAAGGCAGCACATGCTGAAGAATTGGATGAAAAGTCCAGCGTTCGGCAGCAGCCAGACCATCCAAACAGTAAAGCATGGGTATTGCTTACCCTTTGCTCTGGACTGCCTTTTGCATTGCCACTGGCATGGCCTTCGTTCAGTCCACTGTCCTTCCCTGCCTGTGGTTATGTTCCCTTCAAAGTCCATTTCTCTGTTGCAATTCTTCTTTTCTTTTCCCAGTTTTCATGTGTGAGTACATGTGATCAGCATGTATGTGTGCGTGCGTTGACATTTGTACATGACCATGCAAACCCAAGATTTGGGAGTCATCATCCTTAGCCACTTTTTTACTTCTGAGTTATTCATGGAGGCAGGGTCTTAGTCAAGCCCAGAGCTCTCCATCCTGGCTTCTCTTGCTACCCACCTTGCGCTGGGGGTACACTATCTCAGAGATGGAGTTAGAGGCGGACTGCTACATCCACCTGGCATTTGTGTGGGTTTTGAGGCATCTGAACTCCAGTGCTCACACTCGGTGCTCACACTCAGCTACTGAGCTCTCTGTCTCCTTCTATCGAGAGTTCTTTTTCATCTGCAGGTGAGATCATGACATCTTGTCTCTGTAGGTATTAAATGACATCTTTGGGCTAGTGCTTAATTAAACACTGTAGCTGACTACCTGCCTTTATTGAAAGTGCAGTCTAGGAGAGAAAGAAAGCAATCACTAATTAATACAGAACTTAAAACTAAAAGAAGTGTTCTGAAGGAATGAAATCATAGCTGCAGTAATCTAAATGAGAGACCAAGGAAATGTCTTTTGAAATACTTGAGATGGAGGTTGGAGGAGTGTAGCTCTGCGGTAGAGCATTTGCCTAGCATGAATAAGTCCCTGGTTCAATTCCAAGTTTGAGATAAGAGCAAAAAGTGCATATTAGATGAAGCAGAATGAGGGGGAAAAATGCACTCAGAGGACTCTGTAGGCTTGGCAGCAGGACGAAGCACAGCTCCTGCCAGGAACTGAAAGAAAACAGCTGGGCTAGAGGGCAACACGCTTGGAAATGCCGAGATGAGCTGGAAGGTGGTGGCGGGGGATAGCCAGACCAGAAATATGCCACATGATCACCTTAAAAAGAATTGGTGTGTGTGTGTGTGTGTGTGTGTGTTCGTGCATGTGCACAAGTACCTGTGGAAGCAGAGGTGTCGTTCCCTGGATGCCATTTCCTGTTCTCTTTGAGATCGGTCCCTGGAACTTCCTGGTTATGCTAGGCTGACTGGCCAGCAGCACCGGGCTCCTTCTGTCCCGTCTCCCCGCACCGCACCGTAAGCATGTGCTGCCACATCTGACTCTTTAGACGGGCGTTAGGGATCAAGCTCAGGTCCTCACGCTTGCACAGCAAATGTTTCACCAACTAAGCCCTTTCTCAGCCCCCAGTAACTAAATACTCTAGATGTCTACTACCATAATTACTTTTCACTGGGAAAAAGTAATGGTTTAGATAAGGTCATGCTTCTAAAAAACGGGTCATCTTTTTGTGCTGTAGGATTTTGTATTTAATAATCTAAATTCTATCAGTGGCTCTGTGAAACTAATGGCACGTAGCAAGGTGTACTGTTTTAATTAAGAAGCTAGATGGGAAATGAATACTCTCATAGCCATTTAAAAAAACAACAACAAATATTGATGATATGGGGACCGAGTGAATGAAGTATTCACCTAGGAATTAACACTTCTCAAGTTATTCAAGAATGAGAAAAAGATGATAAAGCATACAGTTTAGCCAGACAGTCATTAAACTTCTTAGCTCTTCTCAAAGCTCCAGAGTTCTTTATTCTAACTTGTGTCTGTTTGTCTTGGCAGGAGAGTAGTTATTTTGATGGATTTGGAAGTTGTAAAATCAGCTGAAGAAGTTGGAATAAAGATTGGGAATCCGGTGCCCTATAATGAAGGTAAAATCCTCTTTATAGGTTGTAGCCCTCAACTGGATACTACTTTAGAGATCCAGAGTGCTACTTTGTGACTTAGTAGTCTTAATAAAGTGGTGATTTGAGTGGCTATAGACCAGGTTACTGTTTTTTGTTGTTGTTGCTTTATTTTAGTATTTATTTGTTGGTTGGGTTTCTCTGTGTAGTCTTGGCTGTCCTGGATCTCTCTCTGTAGACCAGGCTGGCCTCGAACTCGCAGAGATCCGCCTGCTTCTGCTCCCCAGAGTGCTGGGATTAAAAGCGTGTGCCACCGCTGCCCAGCTTATTTTACTTTTTTAATACTGAAGACATGATATATAATAAATAGGGAGAAATTTAAGAAAGAATGTAGTGGTCATTCTGTGTAAGAATTGACTGAAATAACCTAGAATATTCTGATAATGGAGGATTTATATGACAGCTGAAACGTGAGGGAGCCAGATGCATTCTTCTGTGTGTGGTTTGTGAACGTGTGTGTATTTGTACGTGTGTGTACGTGGAGGGTAGAGACCAGAGTTGGTGCCTTCCTCTATTGCTTGCTACCTTATTTCTAGAGAGAAAGGCTCCCACTGAACCTGGAACTCCCTGAACTGGAAGCCCCAGGGATCTCAAGGAAGGTGCTCATGCTTGAATGGCAGGTTCTTTACTGCACCAAGCAGCTCCCCAGCCCCGAGAAGTGTCTTCTTAGGAGTTATCTTGGGCAGATTTATGGGGCTTGGTTATTGGTTTGTTTTTGTTTTGAGATTTTCTTGTTTATTTAGAGACCCTTGCTGGTTTTATACTCAGTTTTCCTGTTTCAGCCTCCTGAGTGGTGGGACTGCAGATGGGTTCAACCACACCGGACTCAGCGCTGCCAAAGCTGGCCTCAAACCCTGTGTGGCTGAGGATGGCCTTCTACTCCTCATGCTCCTGCCTCTACCTCCCAAATACTGGGATTATAGGCCTGGGCCATCATGGTGGTTAACAGCTTTTATCCCTGATGGCAAGATGATTATTTTTTGTGCAAGTTGGAGGCCAGCCTCGACCACCAGAGACCCAGTCACCAAACAAAACCAAACCACTCAGCTTTGTGATCTGTGTCTTGATCTTTCCAGGCAACCCTTGGCCTTGTACCATTAAATACTGTTAAAGCTGGGTGAGGTGGTTCATGATTGTAATCCCAGCACTCTGCAGGCTGAGGAGGAGTTTTTGTTCTTTTGGTTTTTCGAGACAGGTTTTCCCTACATATCTGGCTGTCCTGGAACTCACTTTGTAGAACAGGTTGGCCTTGAACTCAGAGATCTGCCTGCCTCTGCTTCCCAAGTGCTAGGATTAAAGATGTGTGCCACCACTGCCAGGCTTGAGTCAGAAGAATTTTGAAGTCAACATTGACTACATAGTGACTTTCAGGCTAGCCTGTGCTACAGAGTGAGACCCTGTCTCAAGCCCTTCCTCTTAAAAATTTAATTGTAAATTTAAATCTTTTAGTATGTGTGTGCATGTGCATGTCTGCAGCATGTATGTGGAGGTCATAGGGCAACTCTCAGGAATCTGTTCTCTCCTGTCCTATCATGGGATCTAGGGATGGAATTCCTCAGATCATTAGGTGTTTGAGTGCTTGTTGCCCGATCCAGCCCCTGCCTGGGGTGCTGGGGTTACAGTTGTGAGCCACTATGCCAGGCTGGGAGATTCTGGCTCATTGGGTTAAGGAAGTTTTACTTCTTTTTCTTGTTTGCTGACATTGTTGTGAAGAATGAATGGTGAAATTTATCAAATGCCTTTTCTGTATCTATTAATAATTGAATGCCTTTTCTATTTCAGTTAGCTAATATAGTGAATTATAATGGTTGATTTTTAGATGCCAAAGCAACCTGGGCTTCCTGGGATAAGTCTGGATTAGTGATACATTATCCTTTTCACATATTTGGATTCACATATTTGCTTTGCTGAATCCACCTGATTTGATTTTGTTTAGTATTTTTTTTTTGCATCTCTGTCCATGAGAGATATTTTTTTTTTAAGATTCATTTATTTACTATGCATACAGTGTTCTGCCTGCATGTATGTCTGCAGGTCAGAAGAGGGCACCAGATCTCATTACAGATGGTTGTGAGCCACCATGTGGTTGCTGGGAATTGAACTCAGGACCTCTAGAAGAGTAACCAGTGCTCTTAACCTCTGAGCCATCTCTCCAGCCCGAGAGATTTTTTTTTTAAAGATTTATTTTTATTATTTTTAATCATGTTTGTGTGTGTCTGTGCCTGGAGAGCATAAATGTTAGGTTCTTTGATAAATTACAGGCCGGTGTGAGCTGCCTGATGTGGGTGCTGGGAACTGAACTCTGGTCCTGCAAGTGTAGTGCATGCTCTTAGCCACTGAGCGCACTCCAAGAAAGGTGAGCCGTGAGGATTGCTGGGACTTGTTGGGTTACAGCCTAGCCAAGGAACAGGACCCCCAGGGTCAGAGAGAAACCCCACCTCAACGTAATCGGAAGTGATAGCACCTCTATACAAATTTGGATGGACACACACACCCCAGTAGTAAGTCTGAGACAAACAGAAAGGAAAATTATCACTTGGGATTTCCAGGGCAGATTTCTTATATAGCCAAAAGTCTTCATTTCAAAGCTTTACGTTACTGTGAAATTGTGTTTGAGTATGTAAGTTGTGTGAATGAATCTATTGCAGAATTTTACGTATATATTAGATATTATCTTTGTTTCATATTGGTATGTTTGACTATCATGTTTGCTCATCAAACTATATAGTTTTAAAATTTTAAATTTAACAAAAAACAAAGAAAAAAAGTAAATATTAAATCTGGTGGTGGTGGCACACACCTTTAATTCCAGCACTCTGAGAGGCAGAGGCAGGCGGATCTCTGAGTTCCAGGGCAGCCTGGTCTACAGAGAGAAACCCTGTCTTGGAAAAAAAGAAAGAAAAGAAACTTAAGATGATCATATGTCTGTGTCTTTTACATTGTGTGTGTGTGTGTGTGTGTGTGTGTGTGTGTGTGTGTGTGTGTGTGTGTGTGTGTGTGTGTGTTTTGCCTGCATGCATGTAAGCATATCATGTGCATGCAGTGCTCTCAGAGGCCAGGAGAGGGTGTTGGCTCCCCTGGAATTGGACTAGCAGAGGGCCCCAAGCCTCCATGTGGGTGCTGTGCTCTTAACCACCGAACCGTCTCTCCAGCCCCATCTCTTTAACACGCGTTAATGTTTGTTTTAATTTTTGAGTAGGGCTGCATGACTTTGAAATCCAAACTAAGGATTGTGTGGTGAGAGTCACACTTCTGCCCACGGCATCTTGCACCCACTGCTGCTCTTTCTAGAGAACACACTTTAGGGTTTCTTTATCCTTCAGGAGCTCCTTGCCAGCTAACCAAATGCAAATGTTCCTCTTACACCCCACATGGAAAAAAACAAAAACAAAAAAAAGAAAAAGAATTTGGTAGGTGAAGAGCAGCGTGGTTCAGGTTTTAGTTTTTATTCTGAGGGAGGCCAATCCTTTAAAATGTTTAATCTCCCTTTGCTTTTGTTTTTGACCTCTGAGCTGAATGTTTTTTGTTGTTGGCCTGTTTTCTTATGTGTTTGTCCTTTTGTTTTTTTTGTTTTGTTTTGTTTTTCGAGACAAGGTTTCTCTGTGTTGTTTTGGAGCCCATCCTGGAACTCACTCTGTAGACCAGGCTGGCCTCAAATTCAGAGATCCGCCTGCCTCTGCCTCCCGACTGCTGGATTAAAGGCGTGTGCCACCACGCCCGGCTCTTCACAACTTCTGAGTTCTTTTTTTTTTTTTTTTTTGGTTTTTCGAGACAGGGTTTCTCTGTGTAGCTTTGCTCCTCTCTGGAACTCACTTGGTAGCCCAGGCTGGCCTCGAACTCACAGAGATCCGCCTGGCTCTGCCTCCCGAGTGCTGGGATTAAAAGCGTGCGCCACCACCGCCCAGGTCTGAGTTCTTTTAAAAGTAGGGAGTGGTGTCCTTTGGTTCAGCTATGATACGAGTGGTAGGCTTTTGTGTGTGTGTGTGTCATTTTTTTATCCCCTCCTGTGTCTCTATCATTCCCTCTTGGATTCATAGCCTCTTTATCTTTTTTTTTTTTTTTTTTTTTTTTTTTTTTTTTTTTTTGGTTTTTCGAGACAGGGTTTCTCTGTGTAGCTTTGCGCCTTTCCTGGAACTCACTTGGTAGTCCAGGCTGGCCTCGAACTCACAGAGATCCGCCTGGCTCTGCCTCCCGAGTGCTGGGATTAAAGGCGTGCGCCACCACCGCCAGGCTGCCTCTTTATCTTTTATTGCACCCACGTGCACCCCTAAATGTGTAAGTGCAACTAACTACCTGAATCCAAGTTGTAGATTCTTTGTGATTTGCTTCGGCTCTTTTGCTGTGTGATAGTTTTTTGGCTTGTTTTATTTTATTTATTTATTTATTTATTTATAAGATTTATTTATTATGTATACAGCATGTATGACTGCAGGCCAGAAGGGGGCACCAGATCTCATTACAGATGGTTGTGAGCCACCATGTGGTTGCTGGGAATTGAACTCAGGACCTCTGGAAGAGCAGTCCGTGCTCTTAACCTCTGAGCCATCTCTCCAGCCCTATTTATTTATTTTTTAATGTGTGTGGTAGTTTGAATGTAATTGGCCCCCATAATCTCATAGGAAGTGGCATTATTAAGAGATGTGGCTTTGTTGGAGTGGGTAGGGCCTTGTGGAGGAAGTGTGTCATGTGGGGACAGGCTTTGAGTTTTCCTATGCTCAGGATACTGCTGAGTATCTCAGTCAACTTCCTGTTGCCTGCAAGATGTTAACACTCTCAGCTCCAGGAGCACATCTGTCTGCACACCTCCATGCTCCTAGTCGTGATGATAATGGACTGAAGCTCTGAAACTGTAAGCCAGCCCCAATTAAATGTTTTCTTTATAAGAGTTGCCGTGGTCATGGTGTCTCTTCACAGCAGTGAAAACCCTAACTTAAGACAGAAGTTGGTACCAGGGGCTGGGGTATTGCTGTGATAGGCTGGACCGTGTGTTTGTCTGGAGGAATTTGGACTTTGGTAATTTGGGACATGAAAGCAGTTAGTGGGACATACTAGTAGGAGCATGGAAGACAGAGGTGCTGAGTTACTTGAACTGTTGGGGGCTCACTCAAGAGTTTCAGAGGGGGAGAAGGGGGTTTTAGAGGAGAAGAATTTTAGTATGTTGCCTAGAGATGTTCTTGTGATATTTTGGTGAAGAATGTGGCTGTCCAAAGAGTCTGCCTGAGGCCAAAGTGAAGAGATTTGGATTGATTGATTGATTAATTAATTAATTAATTCTGTTGGCAGAAGAATTCTCAAAATAGCCTGGTATAGACTCCATTGTATATGGTTATTAGTGATAACTCTAATGAAGATTTATTTTAAAAAAAAAAGAGCTGAGCAGGGTACATTGAAATGCAAAATATACATTTTACTACTGCTGCCATATTGAGCAAAGACAGATGATTCAAAATGTGAGAAATAAAACTGCAAACAGTTCATGTTGCATATACTGTAGGAATGGATGGTTTTAAGTCTGTCATACTTGGAACTGTGTTTTTGTCGGTGTGTGTCTGCAAATCCTTTGTGTCTTCACTATTGGTAACAATAGCTTGCTCGGACTCAAAATATTATACAATACTTAGTTTATTATTCATATTGTAATTATATTCATCCTGATCATGTCCCTTTTCTGTCAACAGGAGCTTAGATATATTGCACTGATCCTTTTATTTATTCTTTTTTGTTTGTTTTCAGTGGTTTGGGAGTTGAGACAGGGTCTCACTTCGTAGCTCTGGTTGTCCTGGAACTGTATAGCCCAGGCTGGCCTCGAACGCACAGAGATCTGCCTGTCTCTGCCTCCCGAGTGCTGGGATTAAAGGAGTGCGCCACCACTGCAGGCTCTGTCTATTCTTGGTATTTGTTAAGAAAGTCCTCGCTTGGGAAGTTAATGGGTTTGTTTGAATTTTTCACTGCCCACAGCTCACTTGCCATACTAGATAGTAAAAATGATAGGTGTGAGTGCTGGTCACCCGAGGAGCAGAAGTCTGCTCTCAGCTGCTTTCCCTTCCTGGCTCCGAGCCTGTGTGTAGCCAGCCAGAGCTAGAGAGCTGAAGAATTACTGTGTTGATCTAGCCCACTGGAATGGCTTGATTTGCTGGCGGCACAAAACAGGTTATTATAAATGGAGCCTACATTATTGCTTTGTAGAATCCTTTTGGCTTTTAAAAAGATTTTTTTCCTTAGCTATGGACTGATTTATTTGAGGTCTTATGGGCAGTTGCTGTATTACAGTGCGTTAATTGAAAGGCAATTGTTGCTATTTAGAATGCTCTGGAATTCTTGCCATCATTTGGTTCAGGGCTGTGTCTTGTACCAGATTTGTAAGAGATAAAGGTTACTCTATTAAGTGGATTAGTAGCTTTTCCTAATTGCTATATCTTATTATGTTCTATATAATTAGAGTTATTATTGCCAGGATTGGCTGTTTACAAATTAACCACATGATGGTGAAGTGCATGAACTTAGCCAGACAGAGCTGAGTAATACTAGCTTCTCTCTCCTCCACCATGGTAAAGGGTGAAGTACTGTCTCCATCTATGACAGTTACTGGAAAAATGCACTTAACCCTTGCTCCTTGTCCAGAGTAAACACTCCGAAAAACGGCAGTAGTAGTTGTTACTGTTGTCTCATGTGTCCCAGACTAGCCTCAAACTCATTGTGTAGCCGAGGAGGAGCACCTTGAATTTCTGATCCACCTACTTCTACCTGCTGAGGACTGGGATTACAGGCGAGGCCGCATGCTAGGCAGGTACTCTATCAATTTAGTAGCCCAACCTCAAAGAGTTAGCAGTTGGAGACTTGTTAGTTATATAATATACTCCAGTGACTCTAAGACTATCAATATATTATGTTCAGCTAAAAACTATAACTAATTCATATAAAAGTGAAAAATGTATATGTTAGAATAGGTACATGTATTGAATATTTTTTTAATTGTAGTAAAATATACACTTACTGTTTAACTTTGAGATGGGGGTCAACCTGTGTTACCTGTGCTGGCCTCAAATGATTCTCTTGCCTCAGCCTCCTGAGTAGCTGTGGCTACAGGCGGGTGCCGCTGCAGCTGACCATTTCCCGATCACATGCACAGGAGCCTTAAATCAGTTCATTACTTAATCTCCCCCATGTGAGGCAGCAGACACACCCAGCACTCGATTTCCACCTCTGCCTGCTCTCTGGTTACTATCTTACCTTCTATGTCTGACTTAGAGTGTTCTCCAGTCCTGAGTGGCAATTATCTTTGTATGTACATACATACATACTTTGTCTGTGTTACATACATGTGTAGGGAAGCCAAAGATCCATGTCAGGTGTCTTCTTGGTCACTCCCCATCGTGATTTCTGAGACAGGCTTTCTCAGTGAGCCTGGTTTGTCGGTTGGGCTAGCTGAATGGTGAGCTCTGGGATCTACCTGTCCCTGCCTCCTTAGTCCAGCTTCACTTCTCCAACACACCCCATCTAGGGGTTAAACTAGGGCCTTGTGCTCACTCTACCAACCGAGCCGTCCCCTCGGTCCGCGGTCCTCAGTTATCTTTTTATAGAAATTGAATGTGTGTCCAGTGACCATGTCCAGTTCAGTCAGGTGTGTGTGTGCAGCAGCAGGCATGGCTCTGAGAATGAGACTTCCTGCTTTAGATGATTTAAGGACTGGAGAAAAGGAGAGGCCCGTGAAATGCCTCAGCAGGTAAAGGCATTTGTTCCATCCCTAGGACTCATACAGTGGAAGGAGAGAACTGACTCTCAAGATGTCCTCTGACCTCCATACAAGTACAGGCACGTCCATGAGACAGACAGACAGACACACACACACACACACACACACACACACACACACACACACGCACAAATATTGTTGAAGAAGGACAGAATTTAGCTGGAGGATAAGAGGTCGCTTTTAAAAATATGTCTTATGATGCAGGTAAACATACACTCTTCTTCTAGCCGCTTTCCTTCAGTGTTGTTAATGAGCAACTTACCTTTTCCTTGCTGATTTTAGAAGGCTTCTGGCGAAAACCTCTAAACCCTAGCACTTGGGAGGCAGAGGCAGACCTGCTGGTCTAAAGAGCAAGTTCCAGGACATCCAGAGAAAAGCCTGTCTCCAAAAACAAAACAATTAAACTGTTTCTCACAAGATGCATCGTCACAGTTTTCCCAGGCTTAGTATCTGTGACTAAATTCGAGGGGAATGGAAAGGTGCAGGGTTTTGTTGTCTGTGACCTGTGCCCTTTTCCTATGTAAATAAGGAATCTCAGTTTTTATCTTCAGAGGAAGAGCTAAAACATAATCAGTTCTATTTAATCTTTTAAACTTTATGCTAAATGTATTTGTCCCTAATGGCACAATTACATCTCATTTCCCTGTGCCACTTAAGACTAATTTTGGCAAAAATGAACTAAATGGGTGTGTAACACGCCTGGTGAGTAGGATCTTGGGAAGCCCAGGAGTTTGAACTTGACAGTTGGAGAGGGCATAAACACGGTGGCATGGGGAGATTGCCCACCTGTGCTCCCCATTTGTAATATTTTAGGGCACTCTGGGATGTATTTTTTAGCTGCCCTTGTAAGCTGCAGGCACCCTGGGTGAGCAGCCCAAATGAGGATGACTTTGGCCTTCAGACCAATCACAGAGATGAAGTCCAACTCCACAGATTTGTTATTTTAAAACGTAGAGGTATGCAGTTTACAACTCTAACGCTCTTCAACTTCATAAACATTTGTATAAAGGGTGAAGGGCAAATACATACTCTGGCGGTGTGGCGTTTCTTATTTTCTGCTTGAGAGACATGTTCATTTCCCTCCTTTTTATCTCCCTGTTGTCTTGACACGGCTGCTTCTGAACTCCATTCTCATCTCTCCCCGCTGTGACAGTTCACCAGCACTTCACGGTGCCAGAGACTCTTTCAACTCGTATTTTCCACCAGCTGTCAGTTGCAGAATAAGGCTGCTTTGTCTGGGGGAGGGTGGAGTCCTTTCTCAGCGTCTCCTCTTCCTTTGAAGCTACAGCACTTGAGGGACAATTGAACTGCTTTTAGGTTTCCTTACCACCCAGCTTTCTCCTCTGATGGATCCTGCCATGAACACACTGTCCTGTTGATGACATCGATTTGTTGCTATGGAAATAGTGGTGCTATCACAAATTCAGCCCAGTGACTTTACTGCGGGTTCTTGCAGGAGAAATGGGCAAGGCTTTAGGGAAAACCTCATTAAAACTGAAAGCTGTCAATTCTGAACAGTTGAAAGGTGAATGGAAGCAACCTTTACTATACACAAGACAAAAAAGCAAGCTCTTTGCAAATGCATGGTGTGCAGCTGGACGCCCGGGTGTGTGTTCTGACCCTCTAAGAGCTGAAGGAGTGGGGTTTCCTAGGGTATTTACTCTCACATTGAAATCTCTTGACTGGGTTTGCACTGAAACGGCCTTTCTTTGGATTTCCAGGACACGGGCAGCAACAAGTAGCCCCTTCGCCAGCCTCAGCAGCCCCACCACCAGCCAGCAAGCCCCAGCCGCAGAATGGGAGCTTGGGAATGGGTAAGAGTTACTCAAGGGTATCCGAAGTGATGGGTCAAGATCAAAATAGTGTTTTAAAATTTACCCTGAGCTGGGTGGTAGTGGTGCAAGCCTTTAATCTCAGCACTCGGGAGACAGAGGCAAGCAGATCTCTGTGAGTTCAAGGCCAGTGAAGGCTACACAGAGAAACCCTGTCTTGAACCACCAAAAACTAAATAATAATAATAATAATAAAATAAATTTACTCTGAGACTGAACAGTTCTCAAAGTTCTCTTCATGGTTCAGGCACAGTAACCTAGGCCAGCACTTAAGAGGTAGAGGCAGGGGGATCAGGAGTTCAAGGTCATTCACCACTACATAGCAAGTTCAAGGCCAGCCTGGGTTACATGAGACTCTCAAAACAAACAAACAAACAAACAAAAACAAAACTTTCCATTCGTGGTAGACTGCAAAGAATAATTCCAATTAAGTTCTTACTTTTTTTTGTTTGTTTGTTTGTTTGTTTGTTTGTTTGTTTGTTTTTCGAGAGAGGGTTTCTCTGTGTAGCTTTGCGCCTTTCCTGGATCTCGCGCTGTAGACCAGGCTGGCCTCGAACTCACAGAGATCCGCCTGCCTCTGCCTCCCGAGTGCTGGGATTAAAGGCGTGCGCCGCCGCCCGCCGCCGCCGCCGCCGCCGCCGCCGCCGCCGCCGCCGCCGCCGCCACCACCACCACCACCCAGCAAGTTCTTACTTTTTACAGCCTACCATCCTCTTGTTTCATTTGGTTTATCTCCAAGTTTCTCACTTCCCTTGAGACAGAATTGGTCCTGTGGACCGTGGCTTCTATGTTTTCTCTCTTTTAACTTTCTCTGTAGCAGATCTTGATGGGGTCACTTGGTGTACTTCCTGGCCTTCGTCTTAGTAGCCTCTCTCTCTGGGATGCCACCCTTGGAAACTGTGGTCCATAGAAGATGGCTGAATTTACTTTCAGAGTTTGGTTATACTTAAGATTTATTTATTTATTTATTTATTTATTTGTTTGTTTGTTTGTTTGTTGTGCCTGTGAATGCCAGTGTGCAAGTGGAGACCAGGGGACAACTTGCTGGAGTCAGTTGTGTGTCCTGGGGATTGAACCTAGGTCTCCAGGGTTGGTGACGGGCACGTGGATCTGCTGAGTCATCTCTCCGGCCCCCCCCCCCCTTTTTTTTAATGCACATTCCTTAGAAAGTAGAGTTAAGATGTCACCAAGTTTCCATGAGACTTTGAGGACATACAGGTTTCCCTGTCAGTCCTCATTGTTTTTAATCAATCCCTGTAATATGTAAATCTCTCACCTCCTCATCTCCTAAGTTACACTTATACTCAGCTCTGACACTGTAAATGGCTGAAGGAGAAGGTGAAATGAATTCTCTAAAATGATAAGTGATTGAAAAGTCTCTTCTTTGGCTGAAATTCAAACAGCGAATCACTCCTCCCCTCCCTCCACAGACTTGTCCTGTTCGTTTGTATTTCTTTGCCTGATGTTGAAATCTTTTTTTCTTTTTGGTTTTTTCGAGACAGGGTTTCTCTGTGTAGCTTGGTGCCTTTCCTGGATCTCGCTCTGTAGACCAGGCTGGCCTCAAACTCACAAAGATCCACCTGGCTCTGCCTCCCAAGTGCTGGGATTAAAGGCGTGTGCCACCACCGCCTGGCTGAAATTTATTTTTAATGATCAATTAATGTTCCCTAAACTGGAAGTAATAGAAAATGGACTAGATGTATGTGGCAGGTGGCTCCCTGGTATAAAAATATTAAATGAATGAATGGATGCTTTTGTATCTTTAATGAAATGGGGGGGGGGGGGGTCCCTCGCCATTGAACCCAGTCCCCTGTGGGTACTAGACAAGTATTCTACCACTGAGCTACATCACCGGACCTGAAATTGTGGGATTTTTATCTTATGTTGTATGTGCACACACAGGGACATACTCTTTCTGCAGTGTGTGTGTGTGTGTGTGTGTGTGTGTTTCCTTGTATCATCTTAAAGGAACATTGTCACTTCTGACTCCCCAGAGCAGAAAACTTGAGAATCTGGGAGGAGTATGGTCCATGCCACTCTATGTGGAAGCTCAGAAAACGGATTCCTTCTCTTTAACCAAAATCTGTCTTTTTTTTTTTTTCCCAAGTTTGGGGCCTGCAACATAGCTCAGCTGGTAAAAGTGCCTGACCATTCTTACTGAACCTCTAGAGCCCACAGTGGAAGGAAAGAATCAACATCACAGAGTTGTCCTCTGCCCACATATACCCACATCCCCATAGATCCATCAAACACACATGTATACATCATAATAATAAATTTTTTAAATCATTTTTGATGTATTTATTTATTATGTATACAGTGCTCTGTCTGCATGTATGTCTGAATGCCAAAAGAGGGCGCCAGATCTCATTACAGATAGTTTAATTTATTTTTAATGATCAATTAATGTTTCCTAACTGGAAGTAATAGAAAATGGACTATAGTTGTGAGCTACCATGTGGTTGCTTTGAATTGAACTTAGGTCCTCTAGAAGAACAGCCAGTGCTCTTAGCCGATGTGCCATCTCTCCAGCCCTTATTTTTATTTTATTTTATTTTTTATTTTTATTTTTTATTTTTTGATAGTGTTTCTCTGTGTACCCCTGGCTGTCCTGGAAAACTCTCTATAGACCAGGCTGGCCTTGAACTTAAATACCCACCTGCCTCTGCCTTCCAAGTGCTGAGGCTAAAGGTATTGCCACCATACCCAATTATAAAAAATCTTTTTAAAAGGCCAGGCATAGCCGGGCGGTGGTGGCGCACGCCTTTAATCCCAGCACTCGGGAGGCAGAGGCAGGCGGATCTTTGTGAGTTCGAGGCCAGCCTGGTCTACAGAGTGAGATCCAGGAAAGGCGCAAAGCTACACAGAGAAACCCTGTCTTGAAAAAAAAAAAAAAAAAGGCCAGGCATAGTCCAGCACTTGGGCCAGCCAAGGCTACCTAGTGAAACCCTGCCTCAAGAGGCTTGGGGGCCGTGGAGAGATAAGATAGCTCAACAGTTAAGAGCATATATTGCTTTTCTAAAGGACCTAAGTTTGATTCCCAGCATCCGTATCAGGCAGCTCACAACTGCCTGTAACTCCAGCTCCAGGGGACCTGATGCCTCTGCAGACACCCAGACACACACACACACACACACACACACACACACACACACACACACACACAAGCAAAAGGTAAAGTAAATCTTTCTGAAAAGCATTTTAGTATAGAAGGTGGGAGATTATTGAAATTAGAATTTGCTTTTTGGAAGTTGAAGCTTTATAGATAATAATGTGCATAGACAGGGTCTCATTTGTAAATAGACGTTGGTTGTGCTCTTGCTACATAGTGGAAAAGGGAAGCAAGGAGGTCATAGGACTGGGCTACCATTTGTATCATGACCAAAAACTGGCACTTAGTCTCTGTTCCCAACTGAACACCACCCTGTAGATTTCGTACTAGATTTCCTACCCTGGGGCGGTGTTGAGATGGCACATTGGTGATAGGCGTCCTTTATTGGCTCCTTAGCTTCTAACCTTTCCCATGGCATGGCCATAATGAGAATTGATTTCAAACTTAAATAAAGTAATGGTTGTCTGACAGGGGAGATGACTTATTGGATAAAAGCACTTGTTTTACAATCATAAAGATCTGAGTTCAAATCCTGAGAACCCACATAAAAACCAAATGTAGTAGTGATAACATCTCTAATGACAGCACCCTTGGGAGAGCAGCGGTGGAGACAGGACAATCCCTGGAAGCTCGTGGGCCGCTAACCTGGCTTATGCAGTGAAAAGAACAGAGAGAACCTGTCAGATTATCATCTGACTTCCACACACATGCCGTTGCGTGTGCACCTGTTAGCGTGCGCACACAAACTTACACTTCAAGAAATAAAAACAAAATGATTGCCCTTTCTCGGTGTGTTTATACAGGTTCCACTGTGGCTAAGGCTTATGGTGCCTCAAAGCCATTTGGAAAACCTGCTGGAACTGGCCTGCTCCAGCCTTCAGGAGGGACACAGTCCAAAGTGGTGCCCATCGCCAGCCTCACCCCTTATCAATCCAAGTGAGTTGTCCCATGGGACAAGGGTAGGACCTATTACCCAATGGTGCGCTCTTGTGTGACTTACGTGTGAACTTCTGGGTCACCACCACAAAGGATGTCTTATTTTTCTGAGCTAAAGAAGGATACAAATTGTGACAACCTTTAACACTTTTATCAAAAAGATTGGCAAAAATAGCATTCTGCCACAGCCTGTGGAGGTTTGGTCATTTTTGAAAATTTTGAGGTTCAAATTATTTACAGATTAAAGAATCATTTGGTAGGCTTAGGAATAAAATTATATATCATTTGTGTTAATTCACATTTCATCTCGTATAAATAGATGACTTTTAGTCCAACACTTGTTACTATACTTTAATTTGGCTAAGGTAATCTGTCCTGTTTGTATTAACCACATTAATATGCCCCAAACATGGATTTCTTTGATAATACTTTTTGGCATTAAAAATTAATTAAAGCCTTGAACATTAGTGGGCTTTTTTTCCCCTCCAGAATTCTTTAAGATATGCTCTCGTTTATCCTGCAATACTTAGTAAAATAGGGGAGATAATTTCCCCTGTAAAATTCTAAATAAGGAAATCAGTGTGCTCAAGTTCTATTTTCAAGATGGGCACCAGGCTGAGATTTTGGGTTTAGGGACTCCTTTTTAGTGGCTTCTCTCTAGGGTCATGCCACTTTGGTGGCTTTCTTTTGGTGGCCTGTGAATGTCATGCCGTGTAGGCTTGTATTTATATTTGGCATGCATTAGAAATGAGGCAGACATTTGATAGTGATTGTGTTAGTTCCTGTAATTGAAAATAGTGGCAAAATATAATTGCTGGTATAACTGCATTTTTTCCCTTGGAACCCTTCATTAAAGGGATATTGTTGCCTTGGTGATGTTTTTTGAGGAAGGGAGAGGGTTTGTAAATTTACTTATGTGACAGGAGAATGAGCTAGTGTTAAACTACCTGATATATTTTACTGTTTGCTTATTCTGTAAACTGTCAAACCTGTATGTCATCTTGGGGTTTTAATTAGCTAGATTAAAATACAGCTAGCATTGACAGATAAACTGTGCATAAGAGAAGAAAGGCCACAGGAAGATGATTTCTGCTTATCTTTATTCTGAGTAAGAAAGACTACACACACTAATGTCGTCTGTTTGGTTTTCAGGTGGACTATTTGTGCCCGTGTCACCAACAAAAGTCAGATCCGTACCTGGAGCAATTCCCGAGGGGAAGGGAAGCTTTTCTCTATAGAACTCGTAGATGAAAGTGTGAGTATGTGCCATATGGGAAGGTGTTGGCCTCTAAGACCATGAAGTGCCAAATACCAGTTCTCCAGAAAGAAATATGGTTGTCACTATGATTTTCCGTCTATTGTAGTTTTTTTGTTTGTTTGTTGTTTTTTGTTTTTTGAAGCAGGGTTTCTCTGTGTAGCCCTGGCTGTCCTGATACTAGCTCTGTAGACCAGACTGGCCTCAAACTTGGAGATCCGCCTGCCTCTGTCTCCTGAGTTGCTGGGATTAAAGGTGTGCATCACAAGCAGCTGGCTATTGTAGGTTTTTGATGCTATCTCAGGTATAGGGCTAACCATCAGAGAAAGCACTCCTAAAGGAAAGCTTTTGTAACCATAGAAGTTAATAGGCAACTCTCTCACTACATTGCTGGAGGCTTAAAGTCCTGGGATGGGATACCTGCTGCAGAGCAGGGCATTTGCCTCCAGCAGAAGGCAGGCAAGAGCTACTCAGCTTTAACTACTTTGTGGAGATGGTTTCTGACCATACATACTCATTATCCTTTACTTAAAGCGAAATGCAGGGGCTGGAGAGCTGGTCTTCCAGAGGACCTGGGTTCAATTCCCAGCACCCACATGGTGGCTCATAACCACCTCTGACTCCTGTTGCAAGGGTCCAGCATCCTCTCTTGGCTTCCCTTCAGGCATGAAGCATGCAAGTGATACACATATATGTATGGGTGTCAGCAAAACACCCACACATATAAAATAAACAGGATGGCACTGTGAAGTCAGAAACTTGGGGCTCTCTCTCCCTCCTCTTCCTCTTGTTGTGGTGCAGCATGGCAAATATCTTAACTGTGATGGCAGATTCGGTATCAGAAACTCATTTCCTGCAGCTTGTCTGGATAAGATTTCAGCCATTTTGTTAAGTTTCTTACCCATCTGTAACATATTGCCTGACAGAAAAGTAACTGAAATCAAATCAGAGCAACTTGAAAGCATGACTTGTTAGAGCGTTTTTGGCAGCAGCTCCTGACTGTGAAGTACCCCATCATTTAGGCTGCAGGCGTGAGAAAGACGGACTGCTGAATCATCGGGGTTCAGCACGCTTTCCCGTGGGCTTTGAGCCCGTCATTCAGGATCCAGAACTTTTTGTTTTCATTATTGGAATATTAAACTCTTCCTCTTAACAGTGTTTTAGATAACATTTTAAAAATTATTTTAGAGAGATGTGTAAAGACTAGAGAACAACTTGCTGGTCTTCCACCTCTACACAGGTTCCAAGGATTGACCTGGGGTGGCCAGGTTTGTTTGCACGGCAGACGCCTCCCTTTATCTACTGGACCATCTTGCCGGCCTCCTTATTTACATTTTTAACTGAGATGGTTCAGTCATATCCATGGGCTCAGCTAGTTGAACTTCTCTTGTTTTATCAGAACTGATAGCTTGAAAGTGTGACTGTATATGTAGGTTTCTGGAATGTCTGCAGCCCTCTGGGGTCTCTGTACACTTGAGTGCTGCTCCAGAGATGTTATCTCAATGCCAAAATGGCGGGCTCTCGCTGTTCAGAGCATCGAGCAGCACGGTTCTAATGTGTTCTCACTTGCTGTGCAGGGTGAAATCAGAGCGACTGCTTTCAACGAGCAGGTGGACAAGTTCTTTCCCCTTATCGAAGTGAACAAGGTAAAGACAGCGATGAGTCGGAGCCGACATCAGGCCAGTAAGGGCCGTGAGCACAGTGGGCAGGTTGCATTGTGGGGAAGGGTTTTGATGAGTCACTAGCATTCCCTGACTTGGCCTCTTTTGCAGGTGTATTATTTCTCAAAAGGCACTCTGAAGATCGCTAACAAGCAGTTTTCGGCTGTTAAAAATGACTATGAGATGACCTTCAATAATGAGACTTCTGTCCTTCCCTGTGAAGATGGCCATCACTTACCCACCGTTCAGTTTGATTTCACAGGGATCGGTGACCTAGAGAGCAAGTCTAAAGACTCACTTGTAGGTCCGTCCAGGGTCGAGGGCGAAGAGTCGTGTTTGGGGTGGTGCACAGCTAACACACTTGCCAGGCATCCCCAGGTTGTGTTTGAAGAGGGACCTTGAACTGTGCTGTTACAGACTGTTTTGTGTTTCAGACATACTCGGGATCTGCAAGAGCTATGAAGATTCCACTAAAATCACAGTGAAGTCTACCAACAGAGAAGTTGCTAAAAGAAACATCTATCTGATGGATATGTCAGGGAAAGTGGTGACTGCAACTCTCTGGGGAGAAGACGTGAGTCCTTGCGTCGACAGAGTCCGGGGGTGCTTGTCCCTCTGGGCTGTGGGGCTTTAGCTCCAGAGGGACAAAGAGTCGTGCTGTCCAGCACTTACTTGAAATCCTTTACTTGTGTGAGATGATCTGTTACTTCAGCTTCCCACAGGGGAATGTCCCTTACTCTACCTCAGGAAGGAGAGATAAATTAGTTTCCTGGAAGTCTAAGCAGCTTCTTGAGTGTAAGGTCTGTCTTACAGAGTCCACATACATTGACAGTATTCACTCTACTGCTGACTGTTCTCCATGAAAATACCCTGTACCTTCTTCCTACCAGTGATGCTTGTTGTGTGCTTTGCTTTGCAGGCCGACAAGTTTGACGGTTCCAGGCAGCCTGTGATGGCTATCAAAGGAGCCCGGGTCTCTGACTTTGGTGGTCGGAGCCTCTCCGTCCTGTCGTCTAGCACTATCATTGTGAATCCTGACATCCCAGAGGCCTATAAGCTTCGTGGATGGTAGGTTTCGTGGACCTCGCTAAGCGGTCATTTGGGCTCAGGCTTTGAGAAGAGCTGATTTCTACCAGCTTGTGAGCTGCTGCTGAGCCTTTGCTATGGAGTGCAGTGGTTCCTGTATTTCTTGGAGGCATTATGCCTTCTGAGATGGTGGCCTGAAAGCCCTTAAACTGACAAACCCATAATCCCCTGATGAACCTAGAGAGTCAGAGAAAGCAATTAGAATGTAAGTACTGCGTGCTGACCTTGATCCCCAAAAGCAGGGTACGGCAAGGCTTTAGCAGCTGCATGCTGGAGGAATGTGTCCAGAGCATCTTTTGCTCCTAGGTTTGAGCTGTGGGCAGCTGATGTGGGGGTAGAATGTACTTTTTCACTCTGGAGTCTCTGGAGCTGGTCACATCTCCAGTGATGTGTATTCACTGGTCTCGTACAAAGCGTGGTGGGAACAATGGGCTTTTTGTTGGCCTTACATCGTTATTCCCAAAGCAAGAGATGAGGAGAGCTTGTTAAAATCCCCACACCATATCTAGTTTTTTAAGGCATTAAAACTCTGCCTTAGAAGAGCACTTCATCCTGAGAATGTCATGTGAAGAATTGATGTGGGCAAAGAGAATACTTTACCCAGCCCAAGCTTAAGTCATTTGTATAGCTGTAGTCTGTGAGGGGGGGAGGGGAAGAGGAGGAGGGGGTGGTTTCCATGGAAGCTGTGAGGTAGGGAACTCAAGAAATAGCTTATATTTTATGCTCCTCATTTTTGTTTTGAGTTTGATATACACCAGTAACAGTAATATTTAAATAATTTGATAGAACATCTCCTGGAATATCTGTATCGCTTACTCCACCCTCGTCTACATCCATCTATTTGACTGTGCTGATAGCTAGCATTGCATTATATGACAGAATCCCATAATAGTTTAACTAGGAACAATCATGTTGTTGGTTTGTTTTTGTTGGTTGACTTTCTTCCAGGCTCTGAGCACAACTCCAGGTTAATTGCATGCCCACATTAAGGTGTTCGTATTTCACTGTCAGTAACTGATCACAGAAAACACAGAAAGGCATGTCTGTCCCCTGAACAGAATATCCTGTCATTGATCTGTGAGAAATCCAGTGCACACACTCCACCCAGGCAAAGATTAGCGACGTTTAGATCTTGGCACTGATGGAGTGGAATTTTATTAGAAGGGCTGCCCATCTCCTTGCTCTGTTTCCTCCTGATGAGCTGTCTTTGGTGGCAAATGTCTACGTAAAGTTTTGGAAACTGTAAACTTGTGCAGCTAGTAGTGAAGCAGATTATGGGCTCTGTCCTCTGACGGATGTGGCTGCTTGCCTGACAGTGAAACGGTGACGACCTGTGGCCTAGGGCAGCAGCCACTCTGGGTGGTCTCTTTTTAGGGAGTCAGTTCTGTATGTGACTAGCATACAGTTACCTACTACTTGGGTGTTTGATATATGTGTGTTTTTTGAGACAGGGTTTCTCTGTGTAGTCCTGGCTGGCCTGGAACTCAGAGATCCGCCTGCCTCTGCCTCCCAAAGGCTGGGATTAAAGGCGTGTGCCATTGCACCCCGCTGGTATGTTTTTAACCTCAGCCTCACTGCTCTGCCCCTTGCATGTTCTTGCTGCCTTCTGCCTGGCCTCTCTTCCTTCACGCTAGCCAGTGGATGGTCATGAGGCTTGCCAGTGTAGTGAACTGACCTCGGGTCCATGTTGGTCTTTGAGCACAGTGCAGTCAGTTTTAATAATAATGTTCTATAAATGAATTTAACCTTGGTATTTGCATAATCAAATTCTCACTGAGAAAACAAATCTCTAACAAGGCAGATAATGCCTTCTGATGAAGTACGTTGAGTTCTATGACTGATTAGGCTTAAAAGATTTTCTGCCATGAAAACAGTTTTGGCTGACTCATGAAACAGAAATGTCCCTTTTCATCTGATTCAGTGATTGAGGTGAAGGCTCGAAGCCCGGGGACTGCCAGTATTTCTTCTGTTGCTGACTTTGGTCACAGTGTTTGATATGCAGCCCAGTTTGGGGAGGGGTCTGTGGCACTTTGGCATTGTTTGTACTGAAGCGGGGGTGGGGGGTGGGAGGGGGTCCATCAAAGCCAGTGAGATCAGAAGAAAGGCCATTGCATTTCTTCAGTGGACTAAGGTGTGCTGGGCCCCAGGTGAGGATAGAGCGCTCCTGGCTGGTATATCCACACAGCACATTTGAGAAGGATGCGAAGTTCCTGTCACCATTGCTTTTTTTTTTTTTTTTTTAAGGTTCGACTCAGAAGGACAAGCCTTAGACGGTGTTTCCATCTCTGACCTCAAGAGTGGAGGCACCGGAGGGAGCACCACCAACTGGAAGACCTTGTATGAGGCTAAATCGGAGAACCTGGGCCAGGGTGATAAGGTACCTCACATCTCACTTCACAGAACGCTCGGAGAGCGAGCGACAGAGGGCTGTGTTCTCATCTGGGACCCCAGAGCCTTGGTAGCCCCAGAGCCCTGCTCCAGAGCGCCAGTTAACTGCTCCTCATCGGTGTCTCTCAGTCACCGCTGGTGTAGAGGCTGTGTGTGCTCAGGGGTGTATTGTAGCCTCTGGTGTGAGGCAGAAAAGTGTGAAGAGTCCCTGGATCCTGAGGAAATGGTGATGACCAGACTTTGCAGTGTAGTGTGAACTGACCTCGGGTTGGTTTTCGAGCAGAGTGTAATTCAGGCTGTCCAGCATCAGGCAGCTCCTCTGTGTTTCAGCCTGAGTCGTAGGCGGAGAGCCGCTGCTCCCCTGCCAAGGACGGGCTCAGGCGTTTGCCTTTAGTTGCAGCTTCTAGTTCAGTGTTTACTTAATGATCGTCTTCCTCCCTTGGCCTAACCTGCGTTCTGTTGGATATTTGAATCATTTATTTCTATTGTGTCCCTAAATATCACTCGCTGCTGCTCTTTATTGTCGTCATATACAGCGTGGGTTTTCTTCCTCACTGTCGCGTCTCACTGGGCACGCGATCTGTCATTGTCATCCACAGCAACTTATAATACTATTACAGAGCAGCTTGAGAATTAAACACTGGCTGGCTTCTGTCTCCCTTGTCACCCAGTGGCTCTCTGAAGCTAAAGACAGACAGGTGTCCTGTATGCTGCTCAGGCTTTCAGTCTGACTCTGACCTGGAAATACAGAGAAACTCTTTAGGCGTTCTCCTAAGATTTATTTCTCTACAGCTTCTCTTTACTAAATTTTTTAAAGTTATTTTTTATTTGGGAGTAGGGCGTGCATTTTCCACTGCAATATATAGAATTCAAACTCAGCTCTCCCTATAGATCCCAGGGACCAGACTCAAGTCATCCAGCTTGACAGCAGGTGCCTTTACCCCGGCATATAGACCTAAGCTTTCTTTCTCCTCAATGTTTTTACTTTACGTGTATGAATGTTCTCCCTGAATGTGAACCAGATGAGTGGCTGGTGCCCGAGGAGATCAGAAGAAGGCATCAGATGCCCTGGACTGGAGTTATAGATGGTGGTGAGCCACCGTGTGGGTGCTGGGGAACTGAACTCGGGTCCTCTGCAAAAGCGAAGAGTGCTCTTAACGGCTGATCCATCTCTCCATCCCCACCCCTCAAGCCTTCTTATGTATTCAGTTCTGTGGAGCTGAGGGTTATCCCCGCACCTTGCACATGCTAGGCCAGCTCTTCCACTGAGCTTCACCCCCAGCCCTAAAGCTCTCTGAACTAGGTACTAGCACAGTCTTTTTAAATGGCCACATTGTTTTGTCCCTCTGGTCTGAGACATCAAGTAGATCCAGTGTGAGCCAGGTATGATGGCAAATGTCTTTAATCTCAGCACTTGGGCGGCAGAGGCAAGTGGATCTCTGAGTTTGAGTCCAGCCTGGCCTGTAGAAAGAGTGCCAGGATAGCTAGGGCTAATTGGAAGCCTAGCTCTGAATTCAGGGTATACCTAGATTCTGCAGTTATTTGACATTGAACCTAAACAAAAAACATGGACCATGTGAGAGCATCTGTGTGGGGTCCAGAGGAAAGCAGGTATCCAGAGCCCTTAACCTGACTTAGTCCTGGGTTACTTACCAGGGACACCTCTGTTTACAAGGTCTTGGTCGTGGGTTCTTTGGCATTCTCTTGAACTTTATTCAGTCCAGGAGTTGCTGGTCAAGGCTGTGAACTCCTCAATGTCTGTCATTGTCAATAAAATTTTATTGTGCTGGGTGGTGATGGTGCATGACTTTAATATTGGAGGCAGAGGCAGGTGGATCTCTGAGTTTGAGGCCAGCCTGATCTACAGAGTGAGTTCTAGGTCTACACAGTGACAGCCAGGCCTACACAGAGAAACCCTGTCTCAAAAAAAAAAAAAAAAATTTTTTTTATTGGATCATCCTCCATTTCATGTTACTGTCTGTTGTCTTCCCCACGGCAGCAGGTTGAGGAGTGCCAGGAGAGGCTGACTAAATGGCCTGTTGGGCCTGAAGTTTTTCTCTGGCTTGTTACAGGAAAAGCTCACTGATCCTACAAATAAGGGTCGAAACCACTGTCATTGTATAGAACTGTGTGCTTGGCCAGCAAGGTGACTCAGTGACCCCAGCCTAGCAGGACACATGGTGAGGGAAGAACACCAGGTCCCACGAGTTGTCCTCTGACCTGCACGCACATCATACAAAAACACACATAGACACGCAAAAGAAATACATATATTTTTTTTTTTTGGTTTTTTTTTTTTTTTGGTTTTTTTTTTTTTTTGGTTTTTTGAGACAGGGTTTCTCTGTGTAGCTTTACGCCTTTCCTGGAACTCACTTGGTAGTCCAGGCTGGCCTCGAACTCACAGAGATCCGCCTGGCTCTGCCTCCCGAGTGCTGGGATTAAAGGTGTGCACCACCACTGCCCGGCGAAATACATATATTTTTAAAATACTATGTGCTGGCAAGATGACTTGGCTGTCAAAGGTTTAAAGGCACTTGTCCTGCTATCTTGGACACTTGAGTTCCCTAGAACCACAGTGGAAGGAGAGAACTGACTCCTGAAAGTTGTCCTCTGGTCTCCACAAACACACCGTGGCACGTGTCCACCTGCATTAATATACATGTGATCATCATACACATGGAGATACACATATATAACAAATAATAATCGTAAATAAAAAAGAATTATGTGGCCAGGTGTGGTGGCTAAACACTCTGGAGACAGAGGCAGGGAGATTTCTTGAGTTCAAGGCCAGCTAGTGAGATGCTGCCTTAAAAAAAAACAAAAAGTGCGGGCCTGGAGAGATGGCTCAGAGGTTAAGAGCACTGGCTGCTCTTCTAGAGGTACTGAGTTCAAGTCCCAACAACCACATGGTGGCTCACAGCCATCTATAAAAAAATCTGGTGCCCTCTTCTGGCCTGCAGACAGAACACTGTATACATAATAAATAAATCTTAAAAAAAAAAAAAAGTGCCCGAGTGCTGGCTTATTGAGGCCTCTGTGGGTTTGCATGTAGCAAACACCAAGAGTGAACAATTCAGGCTGGAGTGATGGCTCAGAGGTTAAGAGCACCGACTGCTCTTCCAGAGGACCTGAGCTCAATTCCCAGCACCCATATGGTGGCTCACAACCATCTGTAATGAGATCTGGAGCCCTCTTCTGTGTACGTGATAAATTAAAAAAAAAAAAAGAGTGAACAATTCTCCATGACCGGTCTGTGAGCATGGGAACTAGAGTACACGTGCACTGTGAGCATGGGAACTAGAGTACACGTGCACTTGCCACTTGCAGGTAAGGGCAGCCTCGAGGGGCCTCTTCCGGGCCCCAGTGTGCCTTGCTGATTCCGGTCTCTGTGATCCTTTTCTCTCATAGGCGGACTACTTCAGCACTGTGGCGACGGTGGTGTTTCTTCGAAAAGAGAACTGTATGTACCAGGCCTGTCCAACCCAGGACTGCAATAAGAAGGTGATTGACCAGCAGAATGGATTGTACCGCTGTGAGAAGTGTGACCGGGAGTTCCCCAACTTCAAATACCGCATGATCTTGTCGGTGAGTAGAATGGTTAGTGAGAAGCCTTATGGTGTTCATTGATTGGCTGTCATGGGCAAGACCCAGGCGTGGGAGTGGGGTGAGGGGTTACGACAGAACCCAGGTGGTTCGTGATAAGGAACTCACAGATGAGTTCATTGAGGGAGCATACTGCTGCCCTGTAAATAAGGAAGTAGGGCCTTTGCCCCAACTGAGCAGCAGTATTCATACTTCTGAAGCTTCTTATGCCCAAAAGTTGCATTGAGCTGCACTGACGAATGGCAGCCCTCTGTGATGCTGTGTGGTCACAGTGTTCCTGGCACTTGCCTCCTCACTGTTGTGAAGATAAATGAATTTGAAATTGCATTTCTGGAGAGCAATAATTGTATCTATAGCCAGCGCCTGTGGTATTTTTCTTACGGATACTCTGGTTTTTTTAGAGGAGTGTGCCCGGGTACGATTGTTGCTCTTTACTCTGCTTTGGTTTGATTTGACAGTAATGTGCCACAGCCTTAAAAATGTTCCTATTTCCTGATACAGAAGCCACCTACAGGGAATTTATTCTGAAGCAATAATCAGCAGTATTACAGCTGTGTGAAGGTGTTTACTTTGTAAAGTTGGAGTCAGCTTAAATGCCCTTATGTTCTGTGTTACTTCCTTTAGTGAAGAGCCACTAGAGTGAGTAGAAGACTATAAAGACCTTAGAATTTACAGCTTTTAGGCTGGGTTTGTAGCTCAATGGATGACACGTGTCTGTAATCCTAGTACTTGTAGGTGGAGTCAGGAGGATTAGACATTCAGAGTCATCCTCAACTACATAGCAAGTTCAAGGCCAACTGGCTAGCTTGGGCTACAGGAGATCAGGTCTCAAAGAAATAAAACAAAACAAAACAGCCTGGCGGTGATGACACACGCCTTTAATCCCATCACTCGGAGGCAGAGGCAGGCGGATCTCTGAGTTCAGGACAACCAGGGCTACACAGAGAAACCGTGCCCCAAAATGAATGAATGAACGAACAAGCAAAGCAAAAAGAATTTGGGGTTGGGGACATTGCTGTCAGTGAAGTGGGTACAGTAGTAGGGTGAGAAAAGAAAACCAAAAACAAAGAACACTGTCAGGGTGAGGACTGGGTTCAGGTTTAGTTCGGTCCTGGAGCTCACTGGGCATCAGCCTAGCCAGTTCCTGAGCTCTGTTCAGTGAGAGACCCTGACTCCTGACTCAGAAGGTGATGTGGACAGCAACAGTAGAAGACACTCGGTGTCAGTCTCTGGCCTCCACCTGCATGCACATAATGCAATGCACACCCATAAATTAAAAAAACATGTAAATGTGAACTCAGCCCTCGGGAGGCTGAGGCAGGAAGATTGTAAGTTGGGCCTTCTTAGACTGCACAATAAGGCTTTGTTTTTTAAAAAACAAAATAGCTGAGCATGGTGGCTGGCATATGTCTGTACTCAGCACTTGTGTGTAGGGCGGGTGAGGGGGGGAGTTCAAGGCTAGCTCTGACTACATAGCAAGTTCGAGGTCAGATTGGGTTGCATTATATACGTCTCGGAAAACCAAAAGATGCCAGGTGTGGAGAGAGAGAGAGAGAATAAGTAAGTAAAATAGAATGAGAAGAGCCCACTCTCACTGTTGGGAGCTCATTCGAAACTTCCGGTGCAGAGCCGTTTGCATTTAGAGGGAGAACACAGTCTTGTGTGATTTGTTGGATATTGTACTAACAGTGAATAACGGGGTGGCCGAAACGGGATGCTTCTTCATATAAGGGGGCACCGTCCATTTGAAGCATTAAAAATTGGGGGCTGTTTGTGTGTGATGGCAGTGTCTTTTTCCCTTGGAAACAGGAAAAGGTCATCTCCTTGGTGTATCTTCCTTTTGTTACTTATTGCTGAAATAATAGAGAGTTGTGTTTTTTAGGTGAACATTGCAGATTTTCAAGAGAATCAGTGGGTGACGTGTTTCCAGGAGTCTGCGGAGGCTATCCTTGGACAGAACACTGCCTACCTGGGGGAGCTGAAAGAGAAGGTTGGCATGGGTTTATTAGTACTGTGATAGTGCACGTGGTATGCTGCTGAGCTGTTTACTACTTGCTTGTTCGGGTGTTGTGTATGAGTTCTCATGGTACTGGGCGTCTCACAAGGGGTAATGAATCGGGGAACATGAAGCAGCTTTCCACAGAAGCACAAACCACGTGTGTCCCCATCACTGTCTCTACACATCAGAGCTGGGGTGCTGCAGTCTAGAGCTACCAGGTGTCTTCTGAAATAACTCAAAGTTCGGCTGTGCTTTTTAACCTAATAAACACCTTTTAGGAAAGCTGAGTCAGATCTTGGAGTAAGTGCACATCCAGGGTACTTGTATTTCAGGTTGTCAGATGGGGTTCTTACAAAGTGACTTTGTTTTAAAGGTCACTTTACATGCATGCCATGGTGATGATTCCTGCCGTTGTCCCAGCACTTGGGCTGAGGCAGGAGGATCACCCAGAGTTCCAGGCCTAACTAGTTTGCGTAGTGAGTACAAGGCTAGCCTGGACTGCATAGCAAGACCCTGTCTCCAAAAAAAAAAAATTGTGTGTGTGTGTATGTGTATGTGTGTGTATGTATATATATGTGTATATGTATATGTGAATGAGTTGGGACCCTTGAGATGGTTCAGTGAGCAAAGCCATGCAAGCCTGAGGACCCCTGTGAAGGAAGCTGGAGGGAGAACCAGCTCCATAAAGTCGGCCTCCGACCTCTGTGTGCACCTGCGGCATGCACGCCCACAGTAAAAACAAACATTTAAAAAAAAAGTAACTTATTTCACCTTTACCAGTTTGCCTTTTTATGCATTCAGTTTGTTTAGTGCAGAGAATGGGTTACTGATTATGCCAAACATAAAGATACTTGCTGAGTTAAAGACTAGGAAGAGCCGTCCGTACCTTCGAGGCCGTGGAGACTGGCATCTGTCCACACAGTGTCCTTTTCCCCTCCATTTCCTCCATGTTGGTTGGACACTTGTAAAGGCCACAAAGAAAAAGAATTGCCATTTGTTTTGATGTGCTTTTCTTCTTCTTTCTGTCCTCGGTTCTGTTGGGTTCTGCCCTTGCCTCCTTTTTAAATTATCCATGAGGTCTCTGAAAATAGGCCCATGAAGTCCTTTTACAGAAATAAGTGGAATTGACTTTTAAAGTGCAATAGTCTTTTATCTGTTTTGCCTGGTCCTCTATTTTCATATCAGATTTTCAGGCTCCGGGCAGCCTTTCAGGATTTTTATGAGCTTATTATAGTTGACTGTTCTTAGCTGGTGAATGAGGACATACAGGACTTCCCTCAGGAACCATGGTGCTCTGGGAGTGTGCATCCATGCTTCCCTTAGCCCTAAAGACTAATGGCATCCAGCTCAAGTTTTTGAAGATTTAACACATTATTTTGTTTATATGTTGAAAGTCCAAGGAATACTTTTTTTTCTCAAATAACATCTTCAAGAAGAAGTCTGTGTGATAAAGCTATTTTCATACCCGTGTGACTTACAGGGGTACTAAGTAGCTTATATGAACAGTTAGTTTTATGTAAAGTTTTAAGTTCATGTGTTTTATGCCTTAGCAGTCTGAGGCAGGAGAATGCCAAGTTAAAGACCAACTGGACAACTTAGTTAAAAACAGAGGAGGGCTGAGCATCCCAGTTGTATCACCCCACCACACCCTCAAACTAAAAAAACAGCTTTTAAAAAGATTACAATAAAGTAACCAAATCGGATAGCGTTCAAGGAGTGTGAGGAGAGGAAGGCATCCCCCGGCCGCCTCCTGGCATCGCCCACTCCACCCATCTCCTCCACCTGCTCCACCTGGCAGTAGCTGCAAATACAAAGGCTGAAATGAACGTGTTTCTTTGTAATGCTTTTCCCGTCCAGTTCTCTTGTTTTATTTGAGATAGGGTGTCACTCTGTAGTCCACGCCAGCCTATGTAGCTGCTGCTGGCTTCATGCTCATTATAATCCTCTTGCCTTTGCCTCCAGAATACTGTGATTACAGGCATGGGGAGCCATGCCTAGCTTTCCCAGCCTTTTCTAATTATTTTAGTGTTTTTATTATTATTATTAATGTTAATTGTTATTTTTTAAATTTGAGACTGAGTTCTTAATATAGTCCTGAAACTCACAAATATCCACCTGCCTCTCCAGTGCTGGAGTTAAGGACTTGTACTACCAGGCCCAGCTCCTACTCAATTTTATTTTATTTTAATTATTTGTTTGTTTGTTTGTTTATTATGGTTTTTGAGACAGGGTTCCTCTGTAATGGCCCTGGCTGTCATGGAACTCTCTTTGTAGACCAGGCTGGCCTTGAACTCAGAGATCTGCCTGCTTCTGCCTCCCAAGTGCTGGAATTAAAGGCGTGCACCACCACTACCCACTCACTATTTTTATTATATTTGTGTGTGAGTGTTTTCCCTACATGTATATATGTGCACTGCTTTCCTGCCTGGTGTGTGAGGAGGCCAGGAAGGGCATCAGATTCCCTGGAACTGGAGTTACAGGTGGCTCTGAGCTACCATGAGGGTACCAGGAGGGGACTCTTGACTTCTCAAGAGCAGTATGTACTCTAGCCACTAGGATATCTCTCCAGCCTCCCCTACCCACTTCTTAGTGCACAATGAGCTGCTGGGTCTCAGGTTTTTTCCCCCACAAGTATTCCAGATCTTAATTGTGTTTCCTGAGAGTATTTAAAAATTCTTTTTTTTTTTTTTTTTTTTGGTTTTTCGAGACAGGGTTTCTCTGTGTAGCTTTGCGCCTTTCCTGGAACTCACTTGGTAGCCCAGGCTGGCCTCGAACTCACAGAGATCCGCCTGGCTCTGCCTCCCGAGTGCTGGGATTAAAGGCGTGCGCCACCACCGCCCGGCGCTAAAAATTCTTAATTGAGGCAAAATGAACATAAAAGTACCATTATGTGTTGGGTTTTTTTTTTTTTTTTTCTGTTGGAACCATCTTGAAATACATGGTGGCATTACCACATTCACGTTCTCAGGCCCCATCTTCCACATCTTTCCATCTTTCCCTTGAAGCCCTGTCCCTCTAAGCAGCGGTTCTGCACTCCTCCTTTCCCTGGCACCAGCGGCCAGGGTTCTGCTTCTGTAGATTTAATAAAGTCTGTTCTCAGTTCCACACAGTCAGCCAGCTAGGGATCAGAAATATTTGGGGAAAAATTGCACATTTATTGACCATGTGCAGATTATGTTTTCTTATCATTGTCCACCAACCAAGCCATGTAATGCTCACATGATATTTACATTTGGTATTAGGAGTAATCTACAGAAGATTCATAGCATACAGGAGGGTGTGCATGGGTTCTGTGTAAACAACCTTTTTACATAAGGAACTTGAATTTCCCTGGAATTCAGTGTCCGATGAGGTAGGTTCCCAGGTCCAGTCCTCTGTAAATACTGAAGGGAAAACAGTACTCCTAAGTAAAGTGTTTTTAATAAAAATCTACTTAAACAGTTTTTTTTTTTTTTTTTTTTTGGTTTTTCGAGACAGGGTTTCTCTGTGTAGCTTTGCGCCTCTCCTGGAACTCACTTGGTAGTCCAGGCTGGCCTCGAACTCACAGAGATCCGCCTGGCTCTGCCTCCCGAGTGCTGGGATTAAAGGCGTGCGCCACCACCGCCCGGCAACTTAAACAGTTTTATGTAATGAAACACCTACAAATTAGTCATTCCTAAGAAATTGCAACCCTCCGGGGTGATAATTCTCGGTATTTCAGCAATCTAATAGGTATTCTCCAGCAGTTGCCATGTATTGTTTTACAGAACGAGCAGGCGTTTGAAGAGGTTTTCCAGAATGCCAACTTCCGATCATTTACATTCAGAATCAGGGTCAAGCTGGAGACCTACAATGTAAGTAAGGTTACTGGGGCAGAAGGCTGTGGTAGAAATCGCTGTTTGCTGGCCACAGCAGTGCTTCAGTGTTAGTGGCAGGGAATTACCCACAGGTGCGACACCTGTGGCCTGCACGCTCATGGAATCTGCCTGCACTTGGGTGCTGTTACCAACTTGTGTGCAGGTTTGGGAGCCACTTCAGGCTTGCTGTCTTGTCTAAACACTGAGGAAACGATAGTATGGCCTTTTCTATTACAGCCTTAAGAAAATGATGTGTGTGGACTCTTGTTTCCTACAATTTAGGTTCTAAAAATCAGTATATTAAACAGATACCACATGCAGGTAAAAGTACTTTGATGAGTCTCTAAATTAACCCTAATGTCATAGAGTTGCATAGTTGTGTAATAAAGATCATTTACTGGACAGTCACTGTCCTGGCCTCTGTCCATCTATTATCTCTAGATCCTTGCAGCACCTAGATGTAGGCATATAGAGAAGGAGTCTGAGTCTACTGTCATGGAACAGAACCAAGATTCTAACCCAGGCGGTCTGACTCCATCCTTAGAAATGTCAGTTCGTTTAGTAATTACTAAGCATGTAGACACATGAAGCCCCCCACACCCCCAGCTAGACTTGTGTGCTGCTGGGTGTCACCCTGTTCTGCCTCAGAGGTGCTGTTTAGTTCCTGGAGACAAGCTGAATGAGAATTCTGCCAACTCCCCTGCAGCCACCAAGTTCACACATTCTAAATTACCATCAACTTAGCTATTGGGTGGTTGTGCTAACTCAACATTGGTGGGGTACAGTGTCAAGAAGTTGGGTGGGTTAAGGGAGACCCTGGGGTTGTTCTCTCTCCTCATGGTATGGACAGGGATGGTGAAGGGCAGACCTTCACGGGTAACCTTGCCCAGAGCTGGAGCAGAAGCCAGATTTCCTGCTGCTGCGGGTGCTTTTTCTGGATGAAAGTGAGCTTTTAGGGCAAGTTAGCTAACTGTCCTGGGCCCCCACTGCACCCTTATAAAGACAATAGAGCCTAGAGTCTACTTCAGTGGGATGCTAGGTCTGAGCACATGGTGCCGAGGATGGGCAGAGGGTCTTAGAAGGAGATCTGCCCACTGACCCACCATCTCCAGAATTTCATAGCACTTTCTCTGGGAATTTCTAAATTCCCCTTCTTCCTGCTGGACTCATTGAAGCCACTGAAGCAAAGGAGGTTATCTCCACTGCTCCATGCCAGGCTGTACCACTCACAAGAGGCTCTTCTTTTCAAAGGATGAATCTCGAATTAAGGCCACTGTGATGGACGTGAAGCCCATCGACTACAGAGATTACGCCAAAAGGCTGATCATGAACATCAAGAGGAACATATGATGTGAGCACGTACCGATGGCCAGAGCTGGAGAGTAAAGAACTGAAGTAGAATGGCTTTCTTCCCACCCGGTGTGACAGCCCTGTGACAGCCTCACAGTGCAGAGCCCCGAGGGGACGCTGGCAGCCTGTCCAGGCCCCTTTTGGGACTCGTTGGTCGCCAAAAGACAATGTGCTCAGATTGCTGTGTATAAACCATCAGCTGGCACTCAGCGGGCAGGTAGCATAGCACCAGCCCCTCCCCTGTCTTCAGGCTTTTGTCGGATTTACTAAGATTTTGTTATCTTCAAACAGGAATTATGTCACAAGTAATTGACCCTACCTTGGATAGTGAGATGAATTATGTAACTTGGGGTTTGCTTTCCCAGTGGTGGCTCCTTTATGTCTTAGGTTCCTCCTGGGGGGAGTGAGAATGGGGGAGAATCCAGGTGTTTAGGGGGCGTGTCTCCCTGGAATCAAAGGCTTATTACTCTTTGCAGAGGTGCCACATGGTCATTAATGCTTGGAATAGCAAAAGGGTAGAATTATTAATAAAAAGCCTATCGTTAATATCTGAAGACCATCCTTCCTTCGGGGTTTAATAGATTTAATAGACTGAGTCAGATGGGTCTGATATTAATCAAAATTGTCTCTTCTGAGGACGGCTGATAAGCATTGACTTGCTGTCCCCTAGGGACATCCAGGCCACTACAAAGCATTGCTTGAGTTTTCACTTCAATTTATGTTGCATTTGGTGGCTGGATGCGCCATTTTTACCTGTACACTTTTTTCTTGCATTCGTATATTTCATTTTTGATTAAAGCTGTGGTAAATAGGGAAAATTTTAGAGAGAAGTCCTTTGTTTCCCTTGCTTTGTTTGAATAAATGGTATATCTTTGTTTGTGAATCCGACTTTCTTTGACTGTAAAGGGTTCTTGTAACTGGAAAGCAATTAATTAGCCTTCGTAATAAATAATCACTAGGGAGAGATGTTAACTCATCACAAACCCGGAGATTAGGCTGAGGCCTGGAGATCATTCTTACTAATGTTAGCAACCCTGAAATGCATCTTTAAAGGAATGAAAACACAAAAAAGGAAAAGCCATTGTGCCCAAGAATGCTGATGATCTGGCACTTTGGGGTTTTATTGATGTTTACACAGCAGCCTAACACCAAGCGGGCTTTGAAATGTGTAGACAGTGAGCGAGGAAGAAAACAGTAATTATGCTACGAGGCTTTTCATTCGGCAAGAGCATGCTTGCTCTGTGTGTTCCTAATCATATTAATTATCTATCTGGTTGCTGCAGCCCACCTCTTGGCATGTGCTGCACATCTCTGCCAGTATCCAGGCAGCATTGCAGTCCCCCTGCAGCTGCAGGCCCGGCGTTGAATGTGTGCCCTTAAGCTTGTGGTGGCTTTGTGGGGCCCAGGGTCATGGCAGGCACCCTGTATTTCAGGTGCTCTTCTTGCTGCTATGGCAAAATACCATCAAAAGCAGCTTACGGGAGGAATGGCTTCTTCTGGCTCACAGTTTGAGGGTACCATCTATCGTGGTGGAGAGGGTAGGACAGCTCTGGCTGTGTTGTGTGTGAGGCAGCCGGTCCCACGACATCTGTTGTCAGGAAGCACCACTCTTTCAACGTGTGTGTGTGTGTGTGTGTGTGTGTGTGTGTGTGTGTGTGTGTGTGTGTGTGTGTGTGAGAGAGAGAGAGACAGACAGACAGACAGACAGACAGAGAATGGCCAGCACATGCCAGGGATCCTCCCGTTTCCAAACCCCAGTGCGTTTTAATGCAGGTCGTGGGGATTGGACTGGATCCTAACACTTGGAAACACTTTCTTCTCTTTCCTCTTTCTTTTTTATTCAGTCTGGACCCCTGGGCCATGAGTGTCACTCATACTCAGAGTGCGTCTTTCCTCAGTTAAATCTCTTTGGAGAGGCCCTCACAGACAGTCTCCAAAGTTATTCCAAATCCAGTCATGTGGGTTTAGATTGACAACATTGACGACCACGACCTGTCTGTTTTCTCCTTAGCTGGCCTGCTTTTGAAATACGGTCTTCCCTACGTAGCCCAGGCAGGTCTCGGGCTTGAGCCTCCTTCCTTGGCTTCTCATACACTAGAAACACAGGCTTCTGCCACCGTCCCTGGCTTGTCTTGTATTGTTGGGGCTGAGTCTTAAAGTGGGTAGCTTCAAGCTCATTGTATAGCCCAGGCTGGCCTTGAAGTCATGATCCTCCTGCTTCTGTCTCCAGCTGCTGACGTTACAGTCCTGCACCACATTCCTGGCTCTTCGATGTCTTCTTTTGGAAAGGACTAGCAGCCCTAGGCAAATGGCTGGCCTTGCTGAGAACAGACAGACAGACTTTGATTTCAGGGACACAGACTTCCTTACCTTTCCCTAATCTCAGGAGACGTGAATTGAGTTGTGCTTGATGCTCTGGCTGAAGCCTTGACAATTTCTGTGGAGGCCCTTTCTGACCTTGCTTATAAAGCACTGACTAGAAAATCACAGTCTTCAGCACTGTTGGAGATTGACAAATTGCAGGTTAGAGATGGTGATCTAGCCTTCAGTCCAGTAACCAGTCTTTCACATCTACTCCCAGCGTTTCCTCCTCTCCCTGGGGCAGGACAGCTGGTCAGCAGCCATGCGTCCTGAGGGCAATGACTCACCGGGCCACTCCAATAAATCTAACACATCTGCACAGCCAACCTGAGGAGCACAGAGCTCCATGGGGGGTGGGAGGGATGGACTCCCTCGTGGGATGATGTTTTAACAGATTCCCTACTAAAAAATCAGATCACCAGCGGAGCGGTCTCAGAAAATGGTTCCACTGTTAATGCCTGTGAGAGGTCCAGGTCCCGAAGGACTGCCAAAGTAGATTCTGGTCCACAGCTCCTTGGATTGTCTTGGACAGTTTATCTGGAAAGGCTGTTTGTGTTCTGATTTTCATCTATCAGTTAGCGATCAATGCTTAGTTTGCATCCACCATGAACCAGCGGTAAGCAGTTGCGGGTGGGGATATCTAATCATCTTGCCTTTGTTTTAAATAGTTCCTGAATCCCCTCCAGTCTCATTGTATAAGAGGCAGAAAAAGGAAGGTACTGATCTGATTTCTGTCCATATTTCCGGTGTTTTATGCCTTCCATTAAAGCCTTGCTAATAATCTCCAGTGTGCTGTTCTGACATTTTTGAACTGCAGGGTCAAAGGGTCCCCCCCTTCCTTCCCCCACCATTTTTTCCTCTCCTGAGTGGCCTGTCTTCGAAAAGTATAAATAATATTGATCGTGGTATTTAATACACTAATGAAACCCATGGCTATTGACTACATAATTAATATACTGTCGAAAAGTGAAGTTTGGCAGCCCCATGTCTAAAGGTTTGTATTGACTTGTGTTTCTGTAGTGATCTGCCTGCCAAAGATTTATTTATAGAAAAAAAAACCCAGTCCCTCTCCCTCCTTTGCACCTGTTAGAAGGACTGTCCTTTCCCTACTAGGTCTGTGTGTGTGTCTCCTTTCCCTTTTTCTTTCTTTCTTCCTACCTAACATGGTTTGGTAACCTTAGTCTTAATCCACTCTGTAGGTAGTAGCCTTTATAAGCCACTGATTTTATAAAGCATGACTGGAAAAAATTGTTTCCTCTAAGAGAAAGAAGGAAGGAAGGAAGGAAGGAAGGAAGGAAGGAAGGAAGGAAGGAAGGAAGGAAGGAAGGAAGGAAGGAAGGAAGAAAAGAAAATGACCAAAGTCGCCCATAATCCTAACAGCCAGCAATAGCCACTTGTCTAGCTGGCCACTGCTTTGTATTTGTGTTACTTTTTCCACTGCTGTGATAAAACACCATGACCAAAAGCAACCTGAGTACGGGTTTGTTTTGGCTGACGGTTCTAGAGGGCCAGATGTCCATCATGGCAGGGAAAACATGGCCGCCGGAGCAGGAAGCTAAGAGGTCACATCTCAGCTGCACACAGGAAGCAGAGAGCTGAGTGGAAGTAGAGTAGAGCTACACTCTCCAAGCCCACACCCAGAGACAGTTCCTCCTGCAAGACTACCCGGTAAAGGGTCCAGCAACCAGGCGCCATGCAGACACACGAGGTTTCACGGGACATTCCTTATTCAAACCAGCACAGGGGTGTGTATAAATGGGGGTTGTGAGTATGGCTTGGGGGTGGAGCCTGGCAGGCACGCATAAGGCCCTGGGTTCTCTCCTTAACACCACATTAAAGACAACATGAGGTTATCTCATATGTCCTTCTGTAACACTCTTAGCACTCCAGAATAGGCTTTCTTTTTTTTTTTTTTCTATTTCAATAAAAGTGGATCTGCATTGCTTCAAGTGGGTTTGGCTGTGTGGATGTGTAAATTTATAGGGCTGAATCACTCTTGCCAGCTGCTTCTACTTTTTGGCTCGTTAGCATAAGCCTGGGTTCTGATGGGCCCCGAGCAATGCCTTGCAGCCCTGAAGGTCCACCCGTTCAGGTACTTCTTGCTCCATGAGGTTCTCTGTTGCTCTGGTGAGTCTGACTAAGCCTGTGCCCCGTCACAGGCTGGCGGGCGGGCAATTTGAGCAGATCCTTGGAAGCAGGTAGATTAATGCAGGAGGATGGGGAAAGAGGCATTGGAGCCCTCCATGATTTATTTCATCCCACTTAGTTCTCGGACATAGGTTGCAGTCACAGAGGCCTTAACCTGGATTTTCTGCCATTATGGGAGAAATGGCCTCCCAAGAACGCATTTGACCTGCTTTATAAATCAGCCTCATTCTTTAAAGCTATTAGTGATTCTTAAATCTCCAAGTTATATTTGTGATGGTGGTTCTGATGAAGTAATGGGGCAAAGGGGAGTGTCAGTGTCTTCATTACCGCCTTCAGCCTCCTGCCTGCTGTTCTGAATCCTAAGGATCAAACCCAAGGCCTCACACCTGCCTGCCACACATCTGCTGAGGTACACACCCTCTGAGAGGATTTATTTGGATCAAGATAGCTGCTTTTGGTTTTGAGACAGCTTCTTGCTATGTAGCCTTACCTGGCCTTGTGACTGGTTTCCGGCCTCTGCCTCCCCGGTGTGGAGATTACAGATGTGCCATATCATACCCAGCTAAATCAAGATTCCTTGTCCCCAAGAACTCTGGTCAGTTTGGAGCAGGACTCTGGTCATCACAGTCGAGTCCAAATTGAGTAGATGTCCAGGTCCCTGGAGACTGGGATCATCAGCAAGAACTTGGGGGGGGGGGGTGGAGGGGAGGGGGCAAGGGGTTAAGACAAAAGCTGCAGACTTGATTTGGGTCACGGACCGTCCGTCTACATGGAAAAGCATGTGCCACACCTAACTCACTCCGCACTGGCTATTGACAGGAAGCTGTGTAGATGCCATGTTGGATAGAAGGTGTTGAAGGTATATGGCCCCTGTGTAAAGAGTGCTTGTCCATGGGTAGCCTAAGTGGTCCTTATTTGTATTAACTGTCCCTAGGCCCTAGGTGACTTGTCATTGGAGCTGTGTCTTGGTGCTGACTTTGGGAGTATATTTGAGACTTGGAATCATCCAACCACCTGGCCGTTTCCTACCCTTTTGGCATTGCCAGACTCTTTAGAGCTGTGTCCTTGAGACCCTACTGCCCCTTAGCTGTTGATAAATCTCCGGAAAACACCATATCTGTTGCAGCCTTGAGTAAACCACCCAAAAAACCTAATCCCACCCGCCTCGTGAAATATTTAGAGTCAACTCAAAAGTGATTGTGTAAACTTTTAATAATTGTGAGCCGTTCTCCCAAAACTACCTGCTCCCTAGTGGATTACCCAGTTGGTAATTGGAAGTTTGTGCCATCATTAAAAATGACAGCTTCTTCAGATAGCTCGCTTGGAGCTTGTAAAATGCAGATAACCCAGCCTATATTTAACTTGTGTGTGGTGCAGCTTCCTTTCAGTGGTTAGGTAACCGATGGGCTGGTGCCTGTGAAAACAGGAGCGCTCACTGCAGGGAACCGCGGCTCTGTACTCATGAATGCCCTGCCCTGAGGTGGATCCAGAATCCACTTTAAAAAATGAAGCTCCGATCGGACTCTCATCCCCGCTCACCATTGACACTGCTGCTCATGTCGAGATTTATTTATATCTTCAGTCAGCTGTGGTGCAGAGGTCATTTCTATTGGCCTAAAATTTTGGAGTCTCAAGGACTTGCCTAGGGGACGCTGAGCTCCCTGCACGCAGGCCTGGGGTGCAGGGCTAGCCTTCTGCAGTTGCTGTCGGGATGCTTTCGCTCCCATCACCACTTCTACCACGGGCCCCCTGCACCATTTATTTAAAATTAAATAGGTTTATAAGGTACACCTCCATAAACGAGCTTTCTTCTAATGGGCTCTCCAAGCAGCAAGCCTTCCATAAAGGAACCGCTAATTAAGAAAAGAAAAAGAACATGGTTTGCCCAGTGTAGCCACGTGTCAAGACTCCCATGAACTTAGAAGATGGTAGCATACTCCTTTATAGCCAAGATAGTAGTATTCTTTTGTCTCGTATCGAGAGTTAGACCAGCAGTTGGGGTGTTGGCTTGTGTTCCCATCCCTGTCTCAATTTCAGGAGGTTTGTTCCCGTGGCCTTTTGTAAAAATCCTTATTAAGTTACTCTAAGGATCAGAGCTACGCCAAGCCATCCTGGTTGAAAGCCCGGCTGTGGAAAAGCAGGTCCATTTGCAGTATAGGCACGAACAGGCTTTCCGGGAAGATGCCTGTCAGTCAAATGGGGCTCATGGCGTGAGGGCCTGAGCCGCGCTCTCTGGGCTCTATCTGAGGGCGAATTGAAGGTGTTAGCAGGCTTAACTGGGCAGCATCAGAGCCTACGTGCACAGTCATATGCTGCGTGTGCTCCTAATGGAACCTTTAGCTCCCAGAGCCAAGACTCATTTCGTGGGTTATTAAAGTGATGGTGACTAGAACAAGGAGAGCCCTCTTAATTAGAGAGCAGCATTCTTGCATAGTTAGTCGTGTTCCGCCCGTGGTATAATTGTCACAGCAAATTACCAGTTAGGTTAAATATTGAGCTGGTAACTCTCGGAGCTTCAATTATTTGCTCCACCCTACCCACCCCAACCCTCCCTGTCCCCGCCATCACCTGCACTTCTAACTTGATCTTCTGCCAAGTGGTAGCTTTTAAGTGAGGCTTAGAGAAGATACACTTTACAGCGGGAGCAATAAATCCGGCTTTGGGCGAGTTATAAGATGCCAGGAACGTCTGCAGGAGGGGTAGGTGCAATTTTTTGCTTGGTGCATGGTGGGGGGTGTTGCTGGGTCATCTAACTCCAACTCTAGAGCTACCAGGTCCATCAGTCCATCTAACCTGGGTGTCTCCCCTGTGAGCACGCTTCAAGAAGTGCAGCGGAAATAGAAAACTTGATCCTTTCTCTCAGCTTTAATCGAAGAGGAAAAGGCTCGCCAGCAGAACACTTGATGAACAAGCCATTCCGAGGAGAGTAAGTACGTGGCGTGGGAAGAGTCCAGCGGAGGGGGTCTTGCAATTTACCAGCTGTCATTATGAGGATGCAAAGCATGCACCGGCAGGGGAAGAGAAACCTATTTCAAACCAGGCCAGCTGACTGAGCGGGAGAATATGAATCAGGCACAGGTGATACCGACGAGATTGAGTGGTGGATCTTTGTAGAGAAATAATAAATGAGATTGCTGAGCACCAGGAGAATGGCCTAGACCTTGATTTCTTTGGGGCTTAATACTTAAGCCCTAGGGAATGCAGGTCTCTGTGAGTGTCCTCTGTCGTCAACTGGCCTTTTGGTTGCTCCGGGAGCTAGCGCTCTTGCAAGCCAGGTACCCCGGCAGATTGCTCCCGTGAAGTTGCCTCTGCTTAGCCACCGAAAGCGCAGAGGAGATCCTGCAGGGGATGTTATTGGAGTGTTGTACACTCAATTCCTCACAAGCTGCATGCTGAGCTGCTCATTTCCTTTGGACAAAGATAGACTGGCCCCCTCTCTTGTTGATGGAATGAAAATTCTCTTGCATTATGGCTCATGTGATAACTTTGGTGGCGGTGGTGTGGGATAATGAAGAGCCTCTTAATGGCTCTAGTTAAACCTGGTGATATCACTCTGTCAAACTTCAGCTGACTGTGGGAATCCAACCTACTTTTATATTCCTAAATGTCTAAAACCCGCCGTGGGCATCTTAAAAGCGCTAACAAGGAGGCAGCCCTCATCTGTCTGTTTCCGGGAATGTACCTATAAACCAGCACTCATTTCTTGATCCCAGAATTGTGCCTCTTCTGACTGCTGGTTCCCCAACCCGAGGTCAGCTTCTGCCCATAGACTTGAGCAGTTGAAATGATTTCAGCCACATCACCCATCTCAGGCTTCTAGCCACTGGCTTGCTGGTTTAGCACCCCCAAAGGAAGAGAACTCATTTTATTCTGGAAAAGGGGGAAAATGAATTTGCTTCAGGAACTGCCTAGGCCTAATTAGTCTGCAAGCAGGGTTTGCTGTATAAAGCGCATGTGCACATGTCAGCCTGTGTGTGCATGCGTGTGCCTGAGCTGCAACAACACGTGCTCTCCCAATGATGGCGGCTGTGTGTGTGTGCTCAGGTTGGTCTACCTCTCTGGACATGGCCACTTTGCAAACCCAGAAACCACACCACATTGGCTCCCAGATGAAAAAGTAACCAAGTGGGGTGGGACGATCAAGGGTACTTTTCCATTTTTATGAACCAATGGGGAAAATGGGGTCCACGAGTTGAGGAAGAGGAAATGGGAACAAGGGAAGTAAGAATCGGGAGGGAAAGAGGTCATTTTAATCTAAATTAAATAATGGAGATGGCGATTATGAACAGCAATAAGAGCCATGATTCGGCAGCCAGAACTACAAGACCCTGACAAATGGCTCTCTGGAGAAATGGGGCTGCCTCCTTGCCTGGAAGTCAGGGAAGGGGTCTCTCCTCCAACCCGGGGCGGGAGGCAGCGCCCGTGGCTGCCTGATTTAGCCTGGAAGTTAAAATCGCTGAAGCAGTTTATAGAAACACCAGAGTGAACTGCCGCGCACAATCAGTAGGCAGGATCCAAGATGATGGCATAAATGTTTCAAATGTGCTCAGGGTAATTAGTTTTGAATTACCATGTGCATATTTTAAACATTTAAATGATCATCCCAGGTTTTCGAAAACAGTTTCACGAAGCTTGATGTCGCTCCCCCTCCCAGCGCGGCCTCCCCTCGGGAGAGCATCCGTGAGACTGTGCTGGGACGGAGCCAGGTGAAGCAGAGCTGTTCTGCGGCTCCAGCCGGGATTGGTGAGCGGCGGGAGCCGTGCTAAACCCTCGGATAAAGGCGGATTAGGCCTCAGCCCCGGGTCCTGGCCCAGCTGGCTCACCCTGGACGTTCCTTCCTCAAGCCAATGTCATCTGTGCCAGTTTTCCAAAACGATTGGTTCAGCCTTTAAGTTTGCCATTGTGCATGAAAATGCAATTCCAGTTTGAGTAGTTCCCCCCCCCCCCCCCCCGACCCCCCACCCTCGTGTTCCTCCTCCTCCTCTCTCTTACTTTATAAAGCCTCAGACCGCTGGGAAACTTGAAAATTGACCAGCCAAGTAGGAAATGCATTTGGTGTTTTAAAACAATGACCTTGTCTTCCAGTCACTGGGGACAAACTGCCTTGGAGCAACTTAAGTCTTCCCAGTATGCAAATAGCAGTTTCTAAAATCCCAGGTTCAGGAAAGCAGTCGGAAGGTCATGGAGATCCTCGCCACCATTCCTTAGGACCTTCCTTTCCTGCGACCGGAGTCCACTCTGATATCTTACAGAGCCCTTTTCAGCCTCGGGAGGAGCTGTTTAAAGTCAGGTCTGTAACTTTAGGTACCTGAATTTAGAACAGCCGCTAGGACAATGCTGCCCAGCTGCCTCTTTCTCCCTGTAATACGCTATTTCTCCAGCAGGTGGAGCTGGGAGATAAAAACTACAAGCCTGTGCCGGATTCCTTTGAGTGGGAGCTATCTCTGCTGAGATCCTGATTGAATGAAAATTGTTCATTATGCAAACTGTCTGGTTCAGTACACAGAGGCAGCCCCCAGGCGCAAACCCCAAGTAGTTGCTTTTTCTCTCCCCAGATTAAAACATATGAACTGCTTTGATGTAATCTTATAACAAAGCCTAATAGAAATTTTATTTCTTCTGAAGTTGCCTGTCATTTCTTATTGCCCCCCTTCCTCTGTCCTATTAATACCCTTACAGTCAAGGATATGCTGCTCTGAGTCTGGCTGTATTTGAGGATGAGAACAGTGTGTTTTCCTCCACAATGGTTTGAGTTATTTAAATATAGCTACACGGCTTTGGATATGTTTAATCTCCTGGTTTTCGCCCCCACCCCCATCCCGTTGCCATTTATCATTTTAATGGAATGCTACACAATGCCACATTATGCAATGTGTTTAAATTGATAAATTATATTAGGAAAATATTGGATAGGAGTTCTTAATGGTAAGTGGGTTTTTGTGGAAATATTTTCTCATTAGTAGATCAGCTCCTTGCAGGGTAGAAATTCTAAGGATTTGGGAATAAGCTATATTTATGACCTATTTGGCTAATTAAAATTAAAGCATAATTTTAGCATGAAGTTCCTGCAAGACTTTGCAGAGAGGGTGGAGAAAGAAACTTGCCCAAATCCAGTTACTTTTAAATGTCAGTTGCCATAACAACTTCGCATGAGCCATATTTTTTTACTTGAAAATTCCTTTTAGGATTCGGTTGCTATAATAATTTGCCTCAGCTCTTTTTAGGAGGCATATTTTCCTATTTTCCTTTTGTGATCATTTCAAAGCTTTCATTACTGTAACAAAAAAAAAAAAAATGACCATGTAAACCTCAACTCTCCATTTTTCCATGTGCAAAGAGCAGAGTGGTCCCCAAAAATAGAAATGTGGTCTGTGGAGAATTCCTTTCCAGGGCGGGCTCTCCAGGCCAGAGGGAAAGGCGAGGCTCTAGGGATCCGTTGTTGCAGCAGCCTGCTCCTTCTGGCCAGGAATGATTCAACCAACAGATCTGGTTTTTTCTTTTTGAGACAGAGTCATTCTATAGCCCAGGCTAGGCTCAGATACAAAATAATCCCCCTGCCTCAGCCATCTGAGTCCTGAGATTCACGGGCATGAGCCACCACACCCCAAGAGAATTTTCAAAAATTATTTTATGAGTTTGAGTGTTTTGCCTGCATGTATGTCTGCGCCACATGTGCCTGGTGCCTGAAGAGGCCAGAAGAGGGCAACAGATCCCCTAGGACTTGACTTACAGAGTTATGAGCCACCACGCGGGTGCTAGGAATAAAGCCTGGGTCCTCTGGAAGAACAGCTAGGGTTTTTAACCCTTCTCGCCATCTCTCCAGACCCCTCAACAAAGGATTTAAAGCATGACTATTAAGCTTTTCTGTGTCATTGTGGAGTTTGGGGTTGTGCTGGGTATTGAACCCAGGTCTCCACACATGCTCGGCCAGGGTTTGCCTCTGAGTTGACACCAAGCTGGTGCCCTGGACATTTTGCAAAAGGCAAGGACCTGACCAACCCTCTCAAGAAAGGATGAGTTCTTTAGCATCTTATTAACATCATATTAAGCCCACTGGGGTCTTACACATCTGAAGGCTCATTGGTGTATTGTCTGGCAGAGCCGCTGGTACTGGACGACTGAGCGGAACAATCCCCAAACTATTTACTTAGAAGCAACTTGGCAGCAGGGTAAAGTTCAGCGCCCTTTCTTCTACCAAGTGGCCCTAAACCTTAATTCTTTAGACAATATGCTCTCAGAGAAGCACCTGTGACTGAGACCTGTTCTGGACACGGGCACACTAGAGGGGACGAGAGCCCTGCCAGCTCTGCAGACTTTCCAAGGCAGTTGTCATCTGAAAGCTGTGGTTTGAGGTAAAGGGCTTGTAAGTGGGAAGGACATTTCATTTTCAGGTTTGTGGCTCCATCTCGTAGGTGGAACCTGGCTGCTCCTGCTGGTCTCCTGTGTCCCTGGTCAAATCTGCAATCAAGTCTCACCAGCTTTAGGGACACAGTAGGTCTTCAGCTTCAGATCCAAGTTATCTCCTCTCCTGTCTTTTCTCCTCCCTTCCCAACTCTGGTAGGTTTTGAGTGGCCATCCTTTTATTTTGAACATTTATTTATTTATTGCTACGCTTGTGCATGGGCCATGGCACGTGCATAGAGTTCAGAAGATAATTTTCAAGAGTTAGTTCTCTCCTTCTATGGTTCCAGGGATCAAACTCAGGTCATCACATTTGGCAGCAAGTGCCTTAACCATTGAGCCATCTCACTGGCCCCTCTTGGTTTTTTGAGACAGAATTTCATGTTGCCCAAGCTACTTGCCTTGAACTCACTATATAAATGCAAGGGTAACATTGAACTTCTAAGCTCCCTGTGCCTTTATATCCCAAGTGCACAGCTGGGATCACAGGCGTACCAGCACACCAGGCTTACACCATGCTGAAGATCAAATCCAGAGCTTGTGCACACTTGCTGAGCATTCTACCAATGGAGCTATATCCCCAGCCTGAGCGGCCATTTCTTTTCAAGTCTGAAACTGAATTGGTTGGAGAGAATTCTGTAGGGAGGGTAGTTGGAGGAAAGAGGAGAGACATGGTGAGTTTCCTGCCTCAGTCCTTGGAACCTACTTCATCTCCTGCCATCCTGTATGGTGAGGATGACATCTGTTTTCCTACCCCAAAGGGTGGAGAAAGTGAAGGTTGGATGCAATGATTTGTAAAGAGGATACACAAAACACTTTGTCATCATGCAGGGGATGATAACCACAGCATCTCCTCTCCCCGCTTAGGTCTGCCCTCTGTGCTGTTACCGGAAATCAACTGGAGTTCGAAAACATCCAATGACAAATTCCAGGACTCACATGTAAGTCTCATCTGCACACAGTTCTGAGGAGTTGTTGAATGCAAGCCCCACAGTACTGCAATGGGTAACTAAGATAGGTGCTCAGTGACTGCCAACAGATGTGGCGCTGTGGCAGGGACAACCAGGGACATTGTGAGAGCTAATCATGCCACTAGGAATGACTTCCCAGGGACGGGGTCAGTAATGGCCTGATGCTGAGTCACGGTGCCCGTATCATCTGCTCCATCTCATCCAGCAGGCGCTGGGTCATCTGGAGTCATACACGTGTTCGTGCAGGATACCACGCTGGGAAAGAGTCAGCCACACTTGTGTAGATCTTACAACAATTTGTTCTTATGATTGTTCCATTACAGTTAATACCTTTCTGTGCTTAATTTATGATTCTGCTCTTTAAATGGTTATTTATTTTATGTATATGAGTATTTGTCTGAGTGTCACGTGTGCCTGTTGCCCAAAGAGACCAGAAGAGATTGTCCCTTGGAACTGGAGTTATAGACAGTTGTGAGCTGATATATATGTGCTGGGAATCCAACCCTGGTCTCTGAAAAAGTGGCACTATTAACCTCTGAGCTATCTCTCTAGCCCATGATTTTATTTATTTATCTGTCTATCTATCAGCTGTTTATTTTGAGACAGGGTCTCTTTCTGTAGCTCTGGCTGTCCTGGAACTTACTTTGTAGACCAGGCTGACCTTGAATTCATAGATATCTGCCTATCTCTGCCTCTTAAGTGCTGGGACTAAATGTGTGTGACACCGGACCCAACTAAATCTGATTTTTATAATAAGTAGGTATGTATGTGAGAAAACATAATATGTATGGACTCAATATTGTCTACAGTTCCAGGCTTCCCTGGTCTATTTTTTGTTTGTTTCAGGGTCAAAGTCTTATGCAGTCCAAGATGGCCTTGTATTCTCTCTCTGTAGTTTCTTTTTTGTTTGTTTTGTCTCTCAAGACAGGGCTTCTCTGTGTAGCCTTGGCTGTCCTGGAACTCATTCTATAGACCAGGCTGGCTTTGAACTCAGAAATCCACCTGTCTCTGCCTCCCCGACTGCTGGGATTAAAGGCGTGTGCCGCCATCACCTGGCTGACCTTGAACTTCTGATTCTCCTGCCTCCACCTCCCAAATACTAGAATTATAGGCATGCACCCTGTGCTGTTTAGGGTGTGAGATATGGAGCCCAGGGCCTCATGCTTGCGAGGCAAGAACTCTTAAGTAAGCGGCATCCACAGTCCCTGTGGGAGGCCTTCAAACAGACCCTGCCCCCCATAAGAGGGATGACTACTCTATTTTCTCCTCCGGGCAAGCTGTCTTTGGAAGTTGGAGCTCACATGGGAAGGAATCAACGGGGCTGAAACACGAGCTGCTCTTTTCAAACCCAGCAATGTGCCTTTGGAAGAGGCTTTGAGGAAGGTTTGTATCTGTTTGGGGATGCTCAACATTTTGATTGTTCCATACACGTCCACTGAAATGTAATACTTGACATTTCTCAAGAACCAGTTGTGTAAGTTTTTTTTTTTTTAAACCAAGTGTAACTGAACTATATGTTCGGGGAAATGGAAATAAAACATTGCTTAGTTTAGATATGAAGCTGGCTTCCACTTCATCCTCACCCTGCTTTGAGGACACCCATCTTCTCCCCACGTCCTAGTCCCTGGGCATAAGAGGTAGACCACTCCTGTGCATGAGAGGGAGGTGGTGTCGGCAGAAGCAGAGTGAGAATTCTTTGGCCAGACAGCCTGTGTTCGAATCCCACGCCTTTCATTTGCCTGACTGCAGAATTTACCCAAGGGCAAAATAGGGATGGCATCCTTGCCTGCCTTGCAGTCTATTACATGGATTAGAAGTAACACACAGTACTGAGCCTAAAACAGGGTACGTTCCAAAAAAAAAAAAGGCACTGACGACTGTTAACTCTGCTCCCAAGGACAAAGCACCCCTTGGTGGATCTGGCCCAGCTGCAGAGCCATGAACCACTGCAGGGCTATTTTCACAACCTCCACTGATTAGCATGAGGCAGCTTCTGGAGCCTGCTGGTGACTTTCATTTCAAGGGCCCCCAAAGGCAAATCTGGGACAGCAATGGACGGCATTGCTCTGGGACAGTGGGTGGACAGTGCTGCAGCCAGGCCAGATCTGACTCAGCCACAGAGAAAGTTTTTCTAATGATCAGAAGCAACCAATGACATATAAAAGTGGATTCTCTCTCTCTCTCTCTCTCTCTCTCTCTCTCTCTCTCTCTCTCTCTGTCTCTCTCTCTCTCTCTGTCTCTCTCTCTCTGTGTGTGTGTGTGTGTGTGTGTGTGTGTGTGTGTGAGAGAGAGAGAGAGAGAGAGAGAGAGAGAGAGAGAGAGAGATAGTGTCTTGCTATATAGCCCAGGCTGGCTTTGAATTCCTCCTTAGTCTCCCAAGTACTGGGATAGTGGGTATATGCCACCACACCTGTCTTAACAGGTTGCTTTAGACTATAATGGTCATCCATTAGAAAAGGCTAGAAGCTGGACACGATGGCTCACAAACATAATCCCAGGACTTAGGAGACTGAAGTAGGAGGATTGTGAGTTTGAGGCTAACATGTGCCATAGAGCAAGACATTGTCTCAAAGAAAAGGAAGAAAAAGGCTGCGAACATAGTCTATGGCAGGGTACTTACCCAGCATGCATGAAGTCTGGAGCTTGATTTCTAGCACCAAATAAAGTTGGGGTTCGGTGGCATACACCTGGCCCAGGACTCTGGATAGAGGTAAGAGAATCAGAAGCCAAAAGCCATCCTCAGCTACATAGTGAGTTTAAGGCCAGCTTGGGCTACATCCCAAAAGAAGAATGAAAAGGGAGAAGGGCAGGAAAACATTTATAAAGCCTTGCTTGGTCCTGGTAAGCACCAGTTTTAGGTGAGAAGTGATGTTCTCCGTCTCAGTGATGGGGTCAGTATTTGCCTTTGGTCCCCTCCCTGGGGTGTCTTGTGGGCACCGTGCTCTGCTGTGACCTGCCTCTTTAGAAACCACCTCAGAAAAAAGGGAGTCAGGGCTGAGGAACACTCTGAAACAGCAAAATGGTTTTGGAAAGTAGAGCCTGGCTTTGCAGATCCAAAGTCATAGGCACCCCCGAGGACCACTGGGAAATTCTCACGGGCAGGCAGGAAACTCAGTGGAGGTCTGAACAGATACAGCAAGCCTTTGTACTGGAGGTAGATCTCCAGATGACTTTGTCACCCAGTGAGAAGAATGGCAGGTCCATCAAAGGTATGTCTCGAACCTATGAGGTGACCTTATGTGGAAAAATAGGTCTTTGCAGATGTAACTATGTTAAACATCTTGATTTTTGGGGTGTGCTGTGCATTTGATGTGTTCTTATAGAATGGGAGATGGGACACACAGAAGGTGAGGTATAAACAGGTATTGAAATGATGCCACGAGCTAGGAGAAAGGGCAGATTATCCCTCAGAATTTCATTCTTTAAATTGTGTGTGTCACTGGATGGCTGCACTCGGGAGGCAGGAGCAGGCAGAGCTCTGTGAGCTTGAGGCCAGCCTGATTTACAGAACTAGTTCTAGGACAGCTAAGGCTACACAAAGAAACCCTGTCTTCAGAAAAACAAAACAAAAGTGTGTGTGTGTGTGTGTGTGTGTGTGTGTGTGTGTGTGTGTGTGTGTGTGTGTACCCATGGAAGAAGGGCATTGGATTCAGAAGCTGAGTCATAGGAAGTTGTAAGCCACCCAACATGGGTTCTGGGAACAGAACGTAGGTCCTCTGAAAGATGAATAAGCACACTTAACTGCTGGGCCATCTCTCTAGCCCCTCCCTGGGAGGTTTTAAATAGCATGTCTAACCTGTGGTCCATGAATGTGTCCCAGGATAGCTATGAATGCAGCCCAACACATTTGCAAACCACAACATCATGTCACAATGTGAAAGGTTGAACACCCAGGAACCAAGCCTGCCACAACCTGGATCTAGATTTCTGGTCTCAATAGCATGAATTTCTTTTGTTTTGTTTACTCTTCTTGTGGCCATTTATCTGGATGGCCATAGGGAACTCACACAGCCTGTCCTGCCATCTTGAATTCTCTCTGGCTAGGTCAACAAGGGGGGAGCCATTGTACTTGCTGGCATTGGGATCCCTGACTCCCAGACAGAATACCCATCTCATTGCCTAGTCCTTACTCTTCTTTACTCTCAAATGTATCCTGCTCTTGGCTTGCTTCCCCCCGTCAGGTACAGTCGCATTGCATGCTTAGTGGCTGGGTTTCTATCCCTTTATGGTGTCTCAGCAACAGCATCAGGGAACACGGGCTCACCATCACAGGATCCAGTTCCTGTGTGGAAAAGGCACCAACAGGAAGGACATTTTCGGAAACCACCTTACAAAGTGGCAGGAGGGGAGGAGACTCGCAGCCCACAGCTCCCAGCCAGATTCTGCCAGCAGTGACTCTAATCTGCTTTGACCTGGACACGGCTGTTGTCACCTGCTTTCTTTGGCATCTCACTCAGAACCGTAGCTGCCAAGGATCCATTGTCATCGGCAGAGAGTTTTCGCGTAGAAAGACACTTTCATGAGAGTCGGCACCACATTCTGCTCCTTAGTGGGTATTGTTCCCGAAACGAAGTTTTTCGTTAACGAGTTTGAGGGTTTTGATCTTGAAAAGCGCTGGGGAGATAAGCTGGCTGGGCTAGCAGTGGTATGCCTTCAGAGGCGAGTGTGAGCCAACACTGTGTTCTGGGAGCAGAAGACCAGCCCAGGAGGGGTCTGGAAACGGGCCACATGGGGGGAGTGGCAATGCTGGGTGACCCCACCCTACCCTCTGCGGCCCCCACACACAGCCCCTGCTTTCTCCCAGGAGAACAGCAGAGCTCCGGGAGCCCCATCCTGCTTTTCAGACTGAAGCTGCTGTTCTGGTGAAGACCAGGATTAGCATGGAAATAGAGACATCATTCTTTAGGGGACCTCTGTTGACATCTCCCTCACGCATCAGCATTGGAGAATCAGTCCCTGGGTTGTGCTCTGAGGACAGGGGATCCATTCATCCTGTCTCCTGGCAGGTGGTCACTCAAGGAGCTCTTGTGCTGGACCCCGTTACCACAGGGTCATATATGTGGGCCGTCATGGACTCTCTCGGCCAGCTCGGTGCCTGAGGAGCAGATCCAGACCTAACCTGAACTTTTCACGCCTTCTCCTTTCAGTCTTTTTTTTTTCCTTCCCTCCTTTCTCTTGCAAGCCTTCCAACATTATTTTCTGTGTAAGAGCAACAAGCCCCGAACGCTGCTGGAAGAAGAAGGTCTGTCAAGTGCCAGGAGAGAAGTGGGGGCGGGGGGAGATCCAGAGCTGCCCAGCAGCAATTACTGGAAGGTGTGTTCCCACCCTCCCCAGCTCAGCAGGTGAGCCCTACCTGTGCCAGCCTAATTGCCACCCGTCCACAGCCCTGCGTGGTAACAAGGAACTCAAACACCAGGACACTCTTTAAATGACGCAACATTTAAATAACATCCATTTACCTTTCACGCACCTCTGCTTCGCTTCTTAATTACTAACAGCATCTGATTTCCGAGGAAGCCTTTTACCTATGGAATTCATTTCCTCATCCTCCCCATGGGGAGGCCGCAGCCCCCGTCGGAGCACAGTGGTTTTCGGGTGACAGACTGATGGGCCAGAAAGTCTTGATCTGTAAGGCCAGAGAGAGGCTGGGAGAGGGCTGCTGTCTTCACTGGAAAGGCAGCATGCTTAATGGAGTCCTCGGCAATGGAGAGGGAGGGGTGCTGCGGCGCAACACAGGAAGCTGCGGCATGAAGTGTAAATATGATGATTGTTGTCTCTTTCACGGGAGGTAAATAAATCAGCTCCGTGTAGACTCGAGAGGTGGCTGGTGATGCTGTGTACTTACATGGCATCGCGAGCCTGGCCTCTTCAGCGTGCTTCAAGCCTTGATTCATTACGCTTTCCACCAGAGGGAAGGCGATGGGGAGAATTATCATCCCGGCAAGAAACCCAGAGGTTAAGCGACAGTAAGTTGGGAAGAAGGCGCAGCCTTCGCAGCCCACCCCGAGCTCCCGCCGCTAAATCACGCTCCACTTAGATACAAGTAATTGTCAGGTAACCTATTTTTCGGGGTCTAATTTCAGCATATGGGGGCTTTGGCTCCTCTGTATCTGAAGACTGTATGAGCAGGAAAAAATGATTTTAATCATTTCCGTGCTTGTTTGGGGCCTGGAGGGTCCTAGAGCAAGCAGGCGCGTCTAACCTGTCCCCACTCCCGTGCGAAAGAGGGAGGGAAATGCACTATCTATGGAATCATGAGACCTAGAGCTTCCATTTCATGAAAGCATGGATCTGACATTGTTTCATCTTGAAGGATCTGTTGCCCAGGTGTCCCCAGGAAGGAAGGACTCAGCCCGAGGGATGCCCAGAGGCAGTTTCACCTGCAGGGGCTGCTCAGCGGCTGAGGTCTGCAAATAGGTCAGAAATGAAAGGTTCCTCTCCTCCCAGGTCCAATTCTCCTTGGTTGTGGAATGGAAAAGCTGGACCCTGTTAGAGTTCAGAAGGGTAGGCCATGACTCCCTGGAGGGTCCTCCCATCCACTCTCACATCTGCAGTCTGGGGCTCTCCTCACCCTAAGCCTTACAGTTTGGGCGGCATCTGAGAATGGGCGTTGAGAGCAGGTCGGGTTGCCACCAGAGCTCTGTCACATGGGTTACCAAGGAGCCACTGTAGAGAGGAAACTGCCTTCAGTGTCCCCAAAGACCCATTTCCTCCAGGCCAGCATGTGTGGAGAACCTCTACCAGGTCCCAGCTGCCTCTCCGAGATGGCAGCGAGGAGGGATGGATGCAGACACAGCACCTCTGGGCACCCAGGGAAGGTGCCTGAAGTGTCTGGATCCTCATAGCGAGATGGCGTAGCCGGGCATGGCTGCTTGGCCACCACCTCCTCCTGTCCCTGCTGGAGAGAGAAAGAAGGGGGATGGGCTGCATGTAGCTCTCCCCTGTTTACTTAGCCTGAAGCCACAGCACCCAGACTGGGTCCCAGTTATATTGGGCAGGTTCTGTGGGACCAGTAAAGGCACACAGTTAATGTACAGGGACCTTGCCACCATTGTCTTGTCCCTGTTCTTTCCCATCCCTCTCTCTCTCTCTCTCTTCCTCTCTCTCTCCCTCCCTCCCTCTTCTCCTCCCCCTCCTCTTTTTTCTCACTCAGCCTCTCTGCTGAATTCTGCATTGACATCAGCACTTCCAAAAGCAACAACAGAGGAAAGTAGGTCACTGGCAGTACCAGATCAGAGCTGGCCCTGGGTGGGGGCTGAGTCTGGGGTACAGCCCATCTCATGGAAAGCGAAGGGGCAGCCTCCAAACTCTATGCCTGCTGTCTTGCGGGGCACTTGGTCCCTCATACCCATACCCTTAGGGGAGGTGGTGGCATGTGTGTGCAACCTGTTTGTTGGCACGTAGGTTCCCGGATGGACCAGGCTGGGGTTTCTGCATCGTGAGCAGCACCCCCTCCCCCACCGTCCCTCTGGTCCTAATAAAGCATTGAGAATCAAGAGACTTGGGGTGCACACACCTCGTCTTGAGAGTGGGAAGCCAGCCTCCAGAGACCACATGCTCACTGACACACATGTGTGCACAGGCCCATGACGCCTGTTCCCCTCTTTCTCTAGGGCTTTATGTAGAATATTGCCTCTGCTCTCTATGGCCATGGAACTCCCGCTCTACTTGAAAGATTACCCAACACGCTAATTGGGACTCCTGCTATGATTAAAAAGAAATTTCCGATTAGAGCCACCATGCCGTAGAGCTTGGGAAGAAAACAGCTCTTTAGAAACGCAGCGGGGGCAGACTTCGAGGTTGTGTTGAGGTTTGGGTTTTTTTTCCCCTCTAACTTGGAAAGAACCTGCATCTCCCTGACATTTTTGCCTGGGCCAAGTCCAGGGCAAAGACAGTGGCCAGGTAAGGCCCAAAGCATCGAAACAGGGCCCATCTGCCAAGAGAAAAAAAAATGGTAGCCTTTCCCCCTACTTTTTCTTGGGAGGGCTGTGATGGAGCTGTTTCTGCTAGATCCCACCCTGCCTGCTGCACCTTTGGCCCCCTGATTGGCAGATGTCACGGTTGGTCTCAGTCAGTCCTTGCCTGGGATAAACGTTTTCTGAGCAGCTAGGGTGAGCAACACATTTCAATCTAGCTCCCTGAAGCGATTAGCTCCTAGCGCTGGCAGGTCCCCAGAGAGGTTGGGGGAGGGGAGGGCGGGAGCTGTGGTCAGTCAAAGGCAGACACTTCTGAATGGTTCCACTGCTAGAGCCTAGATCATCCCTGCTTCCAGATTTCATTAGCTTGAGGAGGGAGGCCCCACGTCATCCTTTCGCCTCTTCTGGGCATCCTACCTTGTAAGGTAGCATCAGAGTGAGTCCCTCCATCTCTTTTCCACCCTAGCCAAAAGCCCTCTACACCCATCCTCTAGTTAAGATTTTAAAACTTTGACATTGAACCCAAACCCTTCTAAAAGAGAGCCATTTGACTTTATGTAAATAAAGTATCTCCTTAATATCGACTTCATTAAAAGACCCAAGAAAAGAGCATCGGCGTTTGCTGGTGGAATAGTATAATTGTCTTCAAGGGTAATTGGCTAGTTATTGAGGATAATTGTCTGCAGATGACGGGGAGACAGGTAAAAGGGGAAGGAGACCAGGGGTAAGGGCTGACTCCAGCAAGCAGCCCTCGCTTTGAATGGGAAAGGCCAGAACTGCACAGCCAAACTCCCCCAATACCACCATTCACTGAGCGTGGGGACCCCACAAAAGTAAAATTCCAGCTGGGCGGCAATGGTGCACGCCTTTAATTTCAGCACTTGGGAGGTAGAGGCAGGCGGAGCTCTGTGAGTTCCAGGCCAGCCTGCTCTACACGGAGAAACCCTGTCTCAAAAAACCAAAACCAAACAAACAAACAAAAAAGAGTAAAATTCCAGAAATAATTTGGAGGGGCAACACACACACACACACACACACACACACACACACACACACACCTCCAACTAGAGAACCCAAGTCGCAGCCACCAATGTACCAGTGCCATTAGTTCAGAAAAGAAATTCTTTTAGAACATCACTCTTCCCCCAACCACATATAAAGATGCACTTTCTGAATAAAGGATTATCTTTAGATTGAATAAATCTGGCTTAATGAAAAGCCCACTGCATTAGTGTTTCATTGGAAATCAGCAGAAACCGTAATCACAGGCTCCCCTTGTCTTCAGACGAGCGTTTGGAAAGCACTGGCTGGAGCTTTGACTCCCCAGTTGCATGGTAGCATGGTTGGGAAGCAGAGGGCCTGGCCTGGGATTCCGCGGCTGCCTTCTGGTTATCTTTTAATCCTCCTCCTCCTCCTTAGTTCCCATTGTGTGAGGGAGAAGGGAAGAAGACAGATCTGAATCAAACTAGACCCGAGAGCAAAGATGCTCACCTGTATTCCTAGCATGAGGGAGGCTGGGGCAGTCAGAGCTGTGTTTAGTTTATATGCATGCGTGTGCGTGTGCGTGTGTGTGTCTGTGTGTGCGTGTATGTACTCACTCACATCTGTGCAGAGGATATGTTGGTGCCAGGGATCTTCTTCAGTATCTCTCCACCTTAATTTTGAGACAGGCTCTCCCACCCAGTCTAGAACTCACCAACTGGCTAAACTGGTGGGCCGTGAGTTCCACTTACCCCGTTTCTGCCTCCCTAGCACTGGGGTTACAAATGTTTCACCATTGCCTGGCTTTTCTTTTCCTTCCTTCCTTCCTTCCTTCCTTCCTTCCTTCCTTCCTTCCTTCCTTCCTTCCTTCTTTCCTTCAAGCAGGCTGGCCTCAAACTCATAGAGATCCGCCTGCCTCTGCCTCCCAAGTGCCAGGATCAAAGGTGTGTACCACCACACATGACCCGCTTCCTTCCTTCCTTCCTTTCATCTTTCTTTCTTACATTTATTTATCTGTGCATGCGTGTGTGTGTGTGTGTGTGTGTGTGTGTGTGTGTGTGTGTGTGTGTGTGTGTGTACGCCCCAGGGCATGTGTGGAGGTCAAAGAACAGCCCTCAGGAGTTGTCTCTCTTTCCACTATGTGGATACTCAAATCAAACGTGCATTCCTAGGCTTGGTAGCAAGCGTCTTTGCCCAGGGAACTGTCTCTGACCCCACGGCCCAGCATTTCCCCCGGGCGGGTGCTGCCGATACAAACCTGTGTTCTTACGATACACACCTGTGTTCTTACGATACAAACCTGTGTTCTTACGCTACAAACCTGTGTTCTTACGATACAAACCTGTGTTCTTACGCTTACATGACAAGCACTTGGCCAACTAAGCCAGTTCTCTAGCCCCACCCTAATTCTCTTTGGTGCTGAGTTTTTAGTCTCCCCCAGTCCTAGGGGTCAAAATTAGAGCAAGGCACAGGCCTGACAAGCCTCCGCCAAACCTCTCCCTCCTCTTCCTCCCCCTCCCTTCCTTCCCCCTCCTCTTCCTCCCACTCCTCTTCCTTCCCCCTCCCTTCCTCTCCCCTCCTCTTCCTCCCCCCTCCTCTTCCTTCATTCCTTCGTTCCTCCTTCCTTTCCTTTGTTTTTGAGACAGGTCCTTACTATGCATCCCAGGCTAGCCTTGAACTTGTAATGGAGCCCAGGCTGGCTTTGAACTCACAACTGTCCTCTTACTCCAGCCTCCCAAGCACTGAGATCTTAGACCTATGCTACCACACCTGGCTGATTTCTCAAGTGAAGAAAAACAATGAGAAGAAAACAAAAATTCCTAGAACAGTCACGGGTTCACAAACGCTTTGAAAAGAGACTCAAAATGGATTACGAAAAGAAGCTTGAAGCACAAAGAGCTGTTGAAAGAAAGAGACAGACAGACAGAGGAAACGGCTCAGTAGGTAGAAGCTGTTCATGCTTGACAACCTGAGTTCAATTCCCAACCCCCACGGTGGAAGGAGAAAACCAATTCCCGAACATTCTCCTCTGACCTCCACACATGTGCTGTGGCATGTTCATGCTTATACACACATAAACAAACAAACTGGACCCTTGGAGAGGAAAGTGCTAGAAATGGACCTAATTGAAGTGGTTCTTGCAGGCCCTGTGGTCAGCCATTTTCTCTTCCTTTTGTGGCTTGGGTATAGACCCAGGGCCTGGCACACCCAGATCTCACCATCAACGCCGAGTCGGCCTTTGCCGCTACTTAATTTTACATGGTGGCCGCCTCGTGGTGTCCTGGAGGAAGAAGAATGTGCCCAGGTCTTCTCTTTCTTCACTACTCTTGATATCTATTGAAATTAATCCAAGGTCTCACAGAAATAATGATCTAGCCTCAGCTACCCAGAGATGAGAGAAACCTTGGCCTGTTGGGGATTTCCTGTCACCATGCCCCTACTTTCAGTGGGAAAGAGGGGAGAATTCTTGCCAGCTCTTTCTGTCACCTGAGTTGGAGGTCCTAGTGATGTATTTGGGGAAGTTTGAGGGTCAGAGCAGCAAAGAAAATGTGTAAGGAAATCGAGACCTGGGACCTTGGGGCTGTTGCCAAGACATCTAACACTTTTTCCGTTCCCAAAGCTGTGAGTATGAGAAGATGCGCTGGGTTCCCCAATGTATGCCTGTCTTACCCTGGGTCACATAGATGGGCAGGTAGTGGTAGTCTGGGTGTAGAAAACTGTCCACTTGGGGAAGGAGGGGAACGTGGGTCTGAGTAACTGGTAGACCTACTTCTTTATATCTGCAAGTGTGGGGGGGGCATAATCAAATCTTCCCACTGCAGGGGGGGGGGGTGTCCTGTTATCAGGTTGTATCTACAAGGGGGAGGGTCTTTCAAATCGTGACACGCTATCCGACTCCAAGTTGCTTCTCATTTTTCCTTGCCAGTGGCCTCTTGGAGAGGAAATGGTTGAAGAAGACGGAGCTGCAGGAAGACAAGGCCGTGGCCTGGCTGCAGGCTGTCTCCGAGTCTGAAGAGGGTCAGCAACTCTGAGAAATGAAGCTATTTCTGAGTGAGAAGGGCCAAAGAAGGAATAAGGCAGAGGGAGAGCCCCTGAGGAGACTGAGGCCAGAGTGAGGACCCCGTGTGAAGTTGGAGGGGAGGAAGACGGTCAGAGGAATTCAGTAAGACTCGCCCTCCACACCCACTACACAGGAGACAGAGGGATGTCACCTGTCCGGCAGAGTGGAGAGACCCTCACCTGTAGTGTGGTGTAGAGGGGACAGAGAAGACGGGCACCAGGACAAGGTTGGGGTTGACGGGCAGCTCCTAGGGTGGGCGCTCATAGCTGCTGTACCCCAGCAGTATACAGCTAGGCAGACTGCACAGCAACTTCCAGAATTCCCAGGTTCCACTCCGTCCCTGCTCTGTGCAGGTAAGACCACGCAGGGTGGATTTCAGCCTTTTTTCCCCCCTCGCTCTGGTCACAGTCAGCCAGAGTGGGGGTGGGGCCGATCTTGTAAAAGAGGCTGGTGAGGACATCTGAAAGTATGTACCCTCCACTAGCAAAGTGCCAGACGCTCGGTGACACTTTAAATGTCTCAGATAAAACAGTGAGAGACTCTCCTGGTGGCAAGCAGGACGAGAGGTCAGGGACCTCAGCGCCTCTGAGGCTCAGACACCTGGATAAAGAATAAAAACATCTCAGAGACCCCTGTGACCCCCTCATGCGGGGGGAGAATGTCAATGTGGCCCAGCCGGCCGCTGGAGCACAGAACCTCGAGGCCTGTGGAGGTAGGAGCTTTCCACTGCTGGGACATCAGATAAACCCCTCCGGCCCTGGAGGAGGGATACGCCTTGGCTCAGGCCTCAGCCCTGATCTGCCACCTTATCACAAAGAAAAAAAAAACCTTGAAGAGGGTCACCAGCCTGTGAGGAAGTGAGACAAAGCCTCCATTTTTACTCATCCCAAGTGACGCCTCTATGACCGATCCCCGTGTCCCTCTCCTGTTGACTACCCTTACAATCCAATAAAAGGAAACTCAGCTTTCTACCAGCTTCCTCCTCGCTGGTAGAAATGTACCCCAAGTGTGCGGGCCTGCCTTGCTCACCCAGACACCCAATGGCCTGGCTGGGGCTTTGCACATCATCGGGGCTCAGAGCTGTTGGTTGCATGAATGTCCCACACTTGGCTGCATGAGGTCCAATGACAGGATGTTATGCCTGTGCGTGCATGTGTGTGTGTCTGTGTGTCTGTGTGTGCGCATGCACGCATGTGTGCAGGTGTGCATGTGCAAAATGCCTCTCTTTGGAGCCCTCCTGTCTGTCTGCCTCCTACTGGCCACACAACTGCCCCATGGAGCTGTGCTTTCTCTTTCCAAGTGCCGATGTGTGGGTATGTCCTTCATCCGGTGCCCCTCCTCTGCTAGCCCTCTGTCCCTGAGAACATCTTCTGTGTCCTTGGGTTGTCTGGCTGGACAGAGACATCATTGTCTTGTCCATGACTGCTCCCCAGAATGGCGGCAGGAGGCTGTGACAGAGGCATCGGGACACAACATCTCCATGTTTAGGTCTTGGGCTCTGCCATCGCTTCCTTCCTCCAAGCAGCTCTCCCAGGAAATGGTACTTACAGAGATTGAAGAGTTTAATACATGTCTCACTGCCTCTCTTTTCGGAGGCCCCCCAGAGGGAGCAGCAGAAACCAAGACTGGCAGGGGCTCCGAGCTGCCTGGGCAAAGGAGCAGGGGGTGGCATGGAGCCTTAGCCAATTTGGAAAGCACCGTGACCCAAGCACATTCTGCAGCAGTAATGTCAAATTCTGCCGTTCAGGCATGCCATTGATGTGCACACTGCCACACAGAAACCAGTGACACAAAGGCACAGCCTTCTCCACCCTCCTGGTGCTTAGAAACTAACGGCTCTAATGAGAAATGAGAGCTGAAAGGAGCGGGACGGGAGGCGGGCCACAGCGGTGCAGGCTGGCGTTGAGTGTTGGAGGAGGCTGACCCACTTCTCGCAGAGGTAAGGGGCCCACTGAAATGTCACTTAAATTAGCTGCCACTCCCAACCCTAGATCTCCTTTGTCCCCAAACCTCATTGCACGAAATGGGAGCCCTGTCAGTGAGCCCCACGGTTGCATTCTGTTTTCTTCTTCTCTGGGGCAACCTCAGGCTCTGCACCCACTGGACTTTTAGAACCATAAACCAACCACCCTGGTTCCAGAAACCCTCTTGAAAGAGGTGAGGACAAGGAGGTAGAGGGGGGAGAGGAGGGAGAGAGGGAAGGAAGGAAGGGAAGGAGAGGAGAGGAGAGGAGAGAGAGAGAGCGAGAGAGAGCGAGAGAGAGAGAGAGCGAGAGCGAGAGAGAGAGAGAGAGAGAGAGAGAGAGAGAGAGAGAGAGAGAGAGAGAGAGAGAGAGAGGGAGAGCATGCGTTCACCATGAAGAGCCCTCTTTTCTGGCTTTTTGGCTGCACTGTGAGTTATTGAGCCAACAATAGATGTTTATGTATTTTTTTTAGAGCTCGTATTTATTAACAGCCTGTAAGGGGGGAGGCTGGGAGATTTACATGGGAAGTGCAGTGAGTTAAAAGGGACAGTTAGAAGAGCAGAAGGAGACACAGAGCACAGAATTGTAAAGGGTATTTTAACACCCCATCAAAGGTTCTCGAGGTATTTTCCAAGTAGGCGGAGGGAGAAGAAGATTGGCCCATCAGAAACTGATAGTTGGTGATTGGTGACATGCATGGAGTAATGAATGGCGGAGGGCTTGAACTCCTGCAAAGGGAAGGTGAAGAAAGGAAGCAGACAGAGCGCGAGTTGATGAGCTGGAGTCCGGCCACAGCTGGGGCAGGAGGCCCAGGGGTGTACGGGACCCAGTAAAATGTGCACTTGCCTTTCCTTGATCAAAGAATGTACATCCAGCTAGGTGTGGTGGCAAAGGGCTGTTATCCCAGGAAGCTGAGGCAGGAGGACCACCATGAGTGTAAGCCCAGCCTGGGCTGCATAGCAACACCTTGTTTCAAAATCACAACAGAAAATAGAAGGTGGGGGAAAAGGGGGAGGTAGAGAAGGAAAAGAAAAGGGAATACAGATAAGCTGTATGTGGCAGTGCAGACCTGCGATCCTAGCACTCAGGGGCTAAGGTAGGAGGATTAGGAGTTCAAAGTCAACCTGGGCTACATGGTGAGACCCTGTCTCAAAAACACAAATAAACGAATAAGCCAAAATATAGCCAGGCACAAAGGTGTACACTCATAGTCCCAGCACTTGGGAGGTAGAGGCAGGAGGACCAGGAGTTTAAGGCCAGTCTGAGCTGTATAAGACTCTGTTCCCATCCCCACACACAGAAAAAGAGAGAGAAAAAGAAAGAGAGAAAGAGAGAGAGAGAAAAAAAAACCCACAAAGAAAGGGCCTTCAGCTGTTGAACAACATGCTTGCTAACATGATGACCCGATCCCTGGAACCCGAAGATGAAGGAAACTCCACAAAGTTGTTCTATGACCTCCACATGCATGCTGTGGCATGTGCCCGCCCAACCTTGCGCACACACATACACACATCAGAAAAAGAAGAAAAAGAGGAGGAGGAAGAAAAAAGTTTTTTCAAGAAAAGGAAGGCTGGCTTCTTCCACATCAGCATAGAAGAGAAACAAGGCCTGTAGTAGCCAGGTCCTTCCCAGCCCAGCGAGGTCTGAACTGAAGCAGTCGGGGCTAACCCAATAGACTCAGTGTCTAGCACTCATCTCTTGAGCCTGTCCTGATCCACAGAGAAGCCTCCCTGGCTCCCCTACCTCCTCAGACCTGCTCCCAAGCTCCTGCGCCCCACTGCCTGTGGGAGTACCAGGTGATTTGCTAGGTGAAAGGCAACACACATCACGTGGAGTTCTTGGTGCTCTGGTAATGCACATGCCTAGCAGGAGGGGTGGAGCTCAGAAGAGCGAATCCTGGGATTGCCTGTGGCTCCCTGCAGCTGTGGTGTCTGGCCAGCTGAGGGAGGAGCCATGCCATGAGGGCGGGGAAAGCCTGGAGCACTGTCTGTGGATGCTAAACGGTATGGGAGACACTCTGAGCTTGGAAGCAGCAGGTGTCTGGGAATGGGACTGTGGCCCAGGCAGATTTCCAGTGAGCACTCCAGTTTGCTGGCACAGGGAAGGATCTGGCTGAGCACAAGAGGCAAGTGGTGATGATGAAATCCACAGTTGAGGAACTGTGGTAAGGGTGCCATGGGAGCCCATGTGCTTAGGATGAGGCTGGGGAGTGAAAGAGAGCTCAGGCAGGGGAGCCACACATTCCCTCTGCTTCCAAGCAGAGTCAGAGGCCCAGAGTGGGACTCCCTGGGCCCTCTTCTTGCTTAAATAGTCTCCCAGCACCCCAGCAGACAGGATTCCATCCTTAGCTCATAGCTGTTTATAGAGAACTCAAAGGCTGAGCTACTGTGTGCCTCCAGCCCTCAGCCTGGCAGTCTCCCACCTTCTTATCTGGGTACTTCTCTTTCTTCAGAGACTGGTACATCATCGTCTCCTCCTGGACAACCTCTCTGACTCTCCTACCCCAGCTGAGCCTCTTGCTTTGGAAGACTATGCTAACACAGGCTCCAGTTCTGTAGAGGTCCAGAATGCTCGAGAATGCTAGCGCCTCTCAGCGCCTCAGAGATCCTATCTTGTCACTTTGCTGTCCCCAATGCAGAGACAATGGCTGGTTCATGTGTTTGTTGAATGAATAATGAAGAACCATCCAAGCCCTTGGGTCATGGAAGAAGCTTGTCTGAAGGTACCAGGGACCACCCCATGTCCCCACATGGCTGACTCTGTCCTCTGTCGCTGTAGAAGAGAAGGCTGCTGGGGAGGAGGCGAGATAAAGGAAAGAGATGATCTCTCCTGGGGACAGAAGTCTGTTGCTAGAGTGCTTGCCTAGCCTGCACAAGGATCTGAGTTTGAACCCCAGCACCATATAACCCAGGCATGGAGGTACAAGCTTGTATTCCCAGCACTCAGGAGGTACAATCAGGAGGATCAGAAGTTCAAGGTCATCCCCAGCCCCACAGCTAGCTTGAGACCAGCCTGGGCTACATGAGACCCTGTCTAAAACAAACAACACCACTAACAAAACGACAGAAGGCCATCTGGTAATAATAGTATTAAGTAAAGAAAATCCATCTTAAAATAAAACAAATATATATTTTCTTTCATTTGTATTTTTACATATTATATAAGCCTATAAAATCATATATGTATGTATGTATGCATGCATGTATGTTTGTATGATATGAAAGTAGGGGGCTAGAGAGATGGATGGCTCAGCAGTTAAGAGTACTGGCTGCTCTTCCAGAGGACCCGGGTTCAATTCCCAGCACCTACATGGCAGTTCACAACTGTCTGTAACTCCAAGATCTGACACCCTCACACAGACACACATGCAGGCAAAACACCAGTGCACATAAAGTAAAAATAAAATAAAATTTGTAGAAAAAGAAAGTAGAAGTAAAATTGTCTAAGGAGACAAAGGGGACTAAGGAGAGACAGGAGGGGCAAGAAAGGGGCATGCACGTGTGTGTGTGTGTGTGTGTGTGTGTGTGTGTGTGTGTGTGTGTGTGTGTGTGGTAGGAATATGCTTAACATGCAAAATACACTGGCACAAAAGCTTTGGGGTACGGGGATGTCAGGGATGTGTTCATGTGTGCATGTGTGTGGGTGCAATGTATATGCTGTCCATGTGTATATAGGCCAGAGGTTTCTTCCTCAATCCCTCTCTGCCTAGTTTTCTTTTAATTTATTATTCTTATCACCATTAGCGTGTTATGTGCTGTGTGAGTGTGGGTGTGCTATGGCACTCAGAGGTCAGAGGAGGTCTTTGTGGATTCGGTACTCTCCAACCACTTTTACGTGGATTCTGTGGACAGAACTCGGGTCAAGTTCACACAGCCAGTGTCTTTGTCCGCTGAGCCATCTTGCCAGCCCTCCATCTGAGTTTTTGAGAGAGGGTCTCTCACTGAACCTGGAACTTAAAGAGTTTCCTGGATGGCAAGTCTTAAGGATCACCCTGTCCCTGCGTCCCCAGTGTCGGGGTTACAGGAGTCCCCTGTGCTGAGCTTCTTACATGAACGCTGCAGACTGGGTCTCAGGTCCTCAAGCCTGCACAGCAAGCGCCTTACCAACTGACATATCACCTTAGGCCACCAGAACACTCTTCGAAAAAGTCCATCAAGCCAAGAGTGGTACTTTGGGAGATAGAGGCAGGAGGATCAGGAGTTCAAGGGCAGCCTTGGCTACATAGTGAGTTCAAGGACTTGTCTCAAAGAAAAAAAAAAATTGGCAGAGGAACTAGTCTGTTCCTTACTAGGGATAGGAGGGGGTGACTTAAACCTTTAAGGGAGAAGGACTCCACAGCACCCTGCCCTGAATGGGGGACGTGACTGGGCTTGCTGAAGAGAGGCTCCATTTAGAGTCAACTGGTTTTGATTTTGGAACAATGGTGTCGTTCTAACTGTGCAGCACATGAGCTGCTGAGTGACAAATGATGTCATCAGCAACAGCCTTCATTCCTTCTACCTCCTGGGGGAGAAAGCTACTAAAAATACACCCAGTGTCCTGGGCCCCACTGCCCAGCCTGGAAGGCCTCGGCCACGGGGATTATGCCGGCACACATCGGCAGAGCCTTTAGGAGACATAACCGTTCTTCCGGCTGACAATCGCTTCTACCATATAGGACTTGCTAAGTCTTTTTTTAAAAATTTAATAAAGTGCTCAGACTTTTGATTTTCCCACTGAGGGCCTTGCTGCCTGGGGTTGAAAATGAAATCAACAGCATAACAACTTGCTTGAATTTTAAGGGACATGGGCATTGGCCTGGGTAAGAGCAGGCCAATCATCAGGCTCGGTGGCGGTGTTCGTTTTGTCGCACAAGGCCCCCTTCCATGAATGCACTAAATCTGGGACTGAAAACAGCCCTCCGCTCTCCATCTGTGATGCCAGAGAGGCAGACATAGCTTCCAGGCCCTTGCCCTCTGCTCTCCTGGTCAATTCCTAGACTTGTGGAAAATGCTTGAGGCTCAAGCACTGGCTGTTGCCTTTCTGCTGATGCCCAGAATCAGCTACTGTGGCTCTTTGGAAGCTTGGAAGGATCTAGGACCCTTCTGCAGGGGAAAGACATAGAAATAGTACTGACCTGGGCAACCAGCATGTGGAAAGTGAATTGTTCTATGCTGGTGAGGGAAGAGCTGTGTGTGTGTGTGTGTGTGTGTGTGTGTGTGTGTGTGTGTATGAGAGAGAGAGAGAGAGAGAGAGAGAGAGAGAGAGAGAGAGAGAGAACAAGAGAGCATATTCTTATGTGTTCCCATGAGTCAGTGTGCCCCTGTTCCCTATGGCTCCTCCTGCCAACAAGCAGGCTGTGTTCTCAGAGTCAAGTCTGGCCAGGCTCGCCCACCCCACCAAAGCCCAGGATCTGCCACCCCATCAGGAATTCAGAGTTATGAAATGAAAAACAGGGTTCTTGTCCAAGAGAAGTTTTTTTTTATTATTATTATTTTTCTCTCTTAATTGGATTCAGCATTTCTTACTCCTCACACAGCCTCTCTGGTAGGGGAGTCAGGTTTGTGCAAAGCGCAAGAGATTGTGCTTGCTGGAGACCTTTGGGCCAACAGCCCCTATTCCCTGACTGAGCGTGCCTGCTGTGTTCCCTGCATACTGCTTGTCTGGGCTCTGACCCCCAAGTCTGGTCCTCTGACCTCTGCCTGTCCTGGGGTATAACCAAAAGGACCAAGAAGAACAAGATCTCTGTAATGTAGAGTGCCTGAGATGGTTCCTGAAATGCCCTCATCTGCTAAGGCCACTATCCTCCACTACCAAACCATTCAGGGCCCCCAGCAGGGCACTGGCCAAAGAGCCTATGAGTTAAAATGGCAGCTAAGCCTCCCATGAGGTCAGAGCTCAGAGCCTCCCTGGCCTGCACACAGCATCACCGGCAAAACGTTAGAAGGACGTTGTCCATCCAACCTATTGGACTAACACTGTGGATGCTGCCTCGTCTGCTGGCTTGAAGACCCCCAAAGCCTCTTCAGCTGCTCCACCTAACTTGCCTCCAGCACCCTGACATCCGATGAGCTACTTCCCACATCTCACCCCAATGCCAGCAGCTTCTACAGTAGGGGTAGTGGGGTGCTTCAGGGTGCCAGACAGGCATGTGTTGCATATAAAAACAAGGTGATGTTCTTAAGTATCTAAGAATGTTGGTCCCCTGAAGTGATTCTCGCTCTTTCTCTTCCTCCCCAACTCTTCCCACGGACACCTTGGCCCCAGCAAGCCCAGGAACTATTGTTGCCAGCTGGGATTCTGAAGAAAAACACCACAGTTTTTTTTTCTTGCTAGAAAGTACCAATACAATCTGTAGTTGAGCAAATATAGGTTCCCGTATAGTTTATAAACATGATAAGACGTACAGTTTGGTAAGAAGTGGGGGTGGGGCCTGTGCATTTGTATATTTATATATATATATATTTATATTGTGTGGGTGTGTGGGTAGGGAGTGAGAATATATATAAGTGGACATAGGTATAAGCTGCACCTTCTGTGTGACTCTCATTGCGAGTGAAGTTCTAAATGTCATCCTCTGGCCATCTTTCCTTTGGTGATTGGTTCTTGGACCCCAGCAGGTCTGCCAGGACTGCCTGAGACATCAGGAATGAGAGGCATTACCCCCAGTAGGGACTGGGGGGTGGCATAGGGTTGGACTGGGCAGGTTGACTAAGTGGCCTCAGGCAAGAGCCCAGAATGCTCTGAGATGGCTGATTGCCCCAGCTGGTGAGCCTTGTCCTGAGTCCTGCTCCTTCCCAAAGCAGCAGGGTCCATCGACCCTTCTTTCCCAATGACCAGGATTCCACAGAGCCCAGCTTCTGCAAAGGGCACGTGTCTGTCACTACTGATGACTCACTTTGCGTGCCTTTGACCACTGTGCCGAATGGATGCTGTCCGTAGGTGCTGCGCCAGGACAACCAGGTGAGATGTGCCAACCCTCCTGTCTAGAGCTGTACACTTCGGACTTATAATTCACCAGGAAGGGTCCAGACTGTGGCTGAAGGCTTTAGCAGCCTTTTCCTGAAACCCAGCAGATCTTCCACATAGAAAAAAAGAAAAGAAAAGATTCTGTTCCTTGCTGGACATGTGGCAGTGCTGGGTAATGGTGCCCTGCATCCTCAGCGGAGAGTGACTGCCAGCCCCAGGATCCAGGCCAGGAGTGAGGCCCCCAGGGAAGCGCCCGAGGAAGCCTGCTGCACCCCACTAGGGGCACGGATGGGGGTCCTGCGGGCACACTTGCCCTTCCTCTTGGGTCGTGCGGTAGGCATGATATCAAAGCTGAATTTGTGCTGGTAGTCAGGGTCATAGTTCTGCAGTTCAGGAAGCTGCTTCCCAGTGCTCATCTTGGAGACCTGGTTTCGGTTCCTGTGGCTGGTGCAGTTCTTGCCTGGCTTCTTGTAACCTGACCTGGAGCCAGGCAGATGGCCATGTGGGTAGCCCTTGTCCCTGGAGGTGCCATGGGATGGATGGTGCTCCTTGCGGGCAGCCCTGTCAGAGGTGGTAAGCGTGTGTGACTTGATCTGGTGTGGAGATGCTGGTCCTGTGCAGTTCCGGAAGTCCTCGGCCCTCAGGAGCTTCAGATCCTGGCCTTGCCGCAGCTCAGGGGTTGCACAGGGAACAGTGGAGCTGGAGCCTCGGAACCTCCGCAGCCATTCCCACAGGGAACGTGCCCGGCAGCCACAGTCCCAGGCATTACCATTGAGGCGAAGGAACTCCAAGGCCACCAAGGGGATCAGACAGTCACCCTGCAGCTCAGTGAGGCTGTTGTTGAAGAGGAAGAGGGTGGTCAGCCTGTGGAGGTCATGGAAAGCCTTATGGTGGACCCACCGTAGCTGGTTCTCATGCAGCAACAACCGGTCTAGGTTCACCAGGCCCCGGAAAATGCCTTGACCTAGGCTCCAAAGCTTGTTGCCGTGGAGAAACAAGTGGCTGAGGTTGACCAGGTCCACAAAGATGTCGTCTTGGAGGTACTCAATGTGGTTGTCTTGCAAGTAGAGGTACTGCAGACTGTGCAGGCCACCAAAGATGCCTGCGGGCAGAGCACTCAGTCCACACTTATAGAGGTAGAGGGCATGGAGCTTCACCAGGCCCTGGAAGGTCTCAGGTGCCAGCGTCCGCAGCTGCCGGTTGTCTCCAAGGTCTAGCTCCTCCAGATGCACAAAGCCCTCGAAGGTGTTGGGAGCAATGAAAGTGATGTTGTTGGAATAGATCCAGAGGGTGACCATGGTAGGGCTGAAGTGGCCCTGCTGGAGGAAAGTGATGCGATTGTTCTGCAGGAAGATGCGCTCGCTGTCCTCTGGGATGCCCTCCGGGATGACGGCAAAGTTGTGTGCCTGGCAGCTGACAGTCATGGGCGAGGGGTAGCACACACAGTCTCGAGGACAGCCACCACCCAGGGGTAGCTCCCCAGCCAGCAGCAGCAGCAGCAGCAACTCCACACAGCACCCTGGTGAGGAGAGAGACAGAACAGCTATGAGGGGCTGCCCGGGGAAGGGGGAGATGCGTGGGGAACAGAGGGTGGAATGGGGACTGGTGAGTGACCCTCTTGGCCCACAGGGGCTCTGTCTTCTGTACTGTATGCAGGGGTCCCTTTAGGCTAGGAGGCCGGACAGGAAATTTGGGGCCAAGGCCCACATTATCTCCACACTTCTTGGGCTCTGTCCCGAATGCCCATCCAAACATCTCTTCAGGCTGTCAGCCCTCCTGCTGGGTGGAACGCACCCATGAACACAGCATGTCAGCCTCCAGCTCGGGTGCCGGCCGTGCCGCTTGCTCACCGTTAGCCGCTTTCACGAGTAACGACTCTTAACAAAGCAAATATCCCATCTGGAGTCCTGAACGATCACTTTATTCAAACGATTCCTCAAAATAAGGAAAGCATTGTGTACCAAAACATACCTCAGAAGACGCCTCATTCACATTGTGTTCCAAACTTCAAATACGTTAACACACACCCCGCCACCCCCCACCCCCTGCCCCCGTGCCTCAGTTTCCTCGTTTGTTAAATATGGTTCACAGAGCTGAACAGGTGTACTGAGAAGGCGTGCTTCTGTGAGGGACTGTGAGGGACACCAGGGTTGACACATGAGGCTTCCCTGGGGTCTACGACACTGCCAGATCGAGGCTGCCCCCCTCTGATTCACCTTCTGGCCCTCGGCATCTCTCCGCCATGCTTGAGCTTGCCCGGCTAAGGCTGTAAAACCAGGCCTTGCCTCTTGACTGTCCAGAGCATTTCCTCTGTAGCTTCCCTCTAATTGGGCATTAATTAGGCATTCGTTAATGGATCCTTAAAATAATTATTTTCGGATGTGTCCAGCCTGTGGTCGGGTAATAGGCCCACGCTCATTACTGAAGCAGCCTCATTATGGACGATTGTCATTACCTGCCTTTTTCCAGGGTCACAGCTGCCCCAAGTGGCCCAGCAGGCGCGTCAAGAAGATGGGGACAGGCTCCAGGCCTACAGACGCCCACCCTGAAGGGCCAGGCAGCCATGACCTACCCCGCTCAGCTAGCCTCTTGCCCCTTCTTTTCCGGCTTGTTCAGCTAGGACTCTTGGGAGAGCCCGGGCGCCGAGGGCATAGGAACTGAGTCTTCTTGCTACCAGCTGTGCCCAGATCATGTGGGATGAAAGAAGCCACCCTGCTGACCAACCTGCCCACCCAGGAACCCAGACCCACTCCTGCCCAGGCCCAGGGGCTGCCCAGGTTCCTGGCCAAGCAGGTCTCCACCTTGACTGCCATCCCAGTCACCCCCCCCCATCCCATTCCCGACAGAAACAGCATCGTAAGTCAGTGACAGCTCCCAGCTGTTGGGAGTTATGGGTTCCCAGAGAGTGGCAGCTGCTTCTCGGCCCCCTGTAATCACCCGGCTTCAACTGAATGTTTCCAGCACATAAAAATCATCGCACATAATTTAGTTTTTGCATAATTGGGTTCAGTTGCGTTTTCAGAGCAATTACGACCTTAGTGGCAGTGTCTGCACAGCATAGGACCCTTTCCGGGGTGGGCCATACTCTGCAGGTCCTCTGCAGTGCTGTCACCCCGCCACCAGACAGCATGCAGGCCACAGCCACCTCTGCCCTCTCCAAAACATGTCTAGGAGATGTTACTCTGGCAGTCTTCCTCCTTGGAGTCCTGAGTGTGGTCTCCAGCCTACCACCCCCTGCTCCTACGAGACAGAGGGGGCAAAGTTCCAAATCCCAGCCGGCTGGAGGGTAGCCTGCCCTATGCCATCAGCATTCAACCCTCACTGGCTACACTGTCCACAGGACCCCTCTGATCTCCTTGCCGGGCTTGCACCCTCTCTCCTGCTCAGGCCTTCCCAGAAGGCCATTCTTGCCAGAACCTTCCCCAAGGAGTGGCCCTATCCCCGTCACTCTGAGAAAGCCCAGACTCTAGGTTCAAGGACATCCACGCTGCTTGGCTCACATTTTAGGCTGAAGGAGACACAGCAGAGCCTCCACTGGGGGTCCTGTGAAAATAAAGCATTTCCTCCCTGGCCTGCAGCTGCAGGCGGGTAGGGGCTGCGGTGGGCTTAGCGCTAATGCCATTCGACATTTGTACAGCTCATCGGAGTTTACAGAGAGCTCTGCCTGCACCCTCAGCCTGTCCCGTGCTGTGTGTGCTCTCCCACCTGCTGTGGCTGCTCTGTCTCTGTGCACCTCTGAAGAATCTGGGGGTTCCTTGGGTAACCCTAAAGCAGGGGCCTCCAGGGAATGCCAGTGCACCAAGGAAACCAGGCCAGGGCTGTTTTTTAGGCAAAACAATCAAACTGTACCAAAGCTCTGCTGTGGGATTAATAACCAGTTATGAATGCATGGTGGCAGGTGGAAGAGGTGGATAGCCGGACAGGGCAGAGGCAGGGTTGGGGTTTTCCTCAAAGAGGGCAACAGGAGGACAAAGGACTCTAGGCAAGACCTGATGCAGGACCAGGCTCAGTTCCCCTGTTACCTCAAGGAAGGACAGGCTATCATCCCTAGGAGGTCGAAGGCAATGAGGCCAAGGACTGTGTGGGACAGTCACTTCCTGCACAGCGAAGCATACTAAGAGGATGCAGGCTCAGGGCAGCTGATCCCTGTCCTTTACTATTTTCCCACATGCCAGGAAGGCTAGCCTTCCAGGACCTCCATCTCTTCTAACGGGAGGGTGTGTTGAGGGCCCAATCAAGTTTACATCCGTGTCTTTAAAAGCCAGTGGTATCACTCCAAGCCCTTGGATTAGCTGTCCCAGCCAGCCCTGGCCACTTTTGGACCCCCTGCCTGAACCAGCAGGTGCCAGTCCTGGGACTGTCATCCAGCAGGTTTCTTCCCGGGGAGGCAGACACTGCATCACCACGGCGCCTTCTGTGCCCCCTCCATGAGGCCCTTGGGAGCCCTGCCCCACTGATTGCCTGATTAATGTACCAACAATGAGGAGGGAGCCTTTGCTGTGCATTTTAAGATTGCACATTAGCAGGAACCCACGTCTCTGCGGAGAGGCCCTGCACCTCTCCTGCCAGACTCCTCAGGCCCCTCCTGAGTCGGGCTGCCTTCTGCTTGAGGGGGCGGAAGGGAGAAGACCCAGCTCTCCCTGCCTTCCTCTCTGGGGGATGCCCTTCACTGCGTTCTGCTTCACTACTCCCAAACCTCCAGCCTCCCACGCGCACGCGCTCCCCAAGCGGCTGTATAACCTCATTCATTCCTTCTTCCATTCACACTTGCCCCCCAGTCTGGGAAAGTCACAGAAGCCAGTGTTGGAAGAGCCTGGCAATGAGCATCATGGTCCATTTGCATATGGGGGTGGCAATGCCCAAGGTACCTACTTTAGGAGTATAGGAGGGGTTTAGGGAGGGGCGTAAAGGAAAGCCTCTGCCACCCCTGGGCCACTAGTCAGCATTGTTTGGTCACTGATCCCCTATGTGACACCCCTGTGTGATCTATTTGACCTATGAACTAGGCTGAGAGGGATCCTGCTCTGTGCAGCTGCCTTAGCCGTGAGGGGAGTCTGCTCACATCTAAGCACAGAGGACATCCAGGCAAGGGAGCTGGTAGTGTCCTTGGGTCAGCCTGCAAACTCCAGCTCCTTCTGCCAAGCTGAGCATGGACAGCCACCTCGCCAGATGTGCCTATGAATGCTCCCATGGGAATAGACCTGGTGGGGTGGGCGGCAAGGCAGAGGCAGCAAGGCAGAGGCAGAGGCAGCAAGGCAGAGGCAGCAGAATAGCATGTGCAAAGGCACTGAGGTACAAAAGTGGGCCGTGTTTTCCCACCCCTCAGATGGTGCAGAGCCTCCAAGGAAGACTGGGCTGGAGAAACCCAGGACTGGGGTTGGTCAGAGAGCTTGGCACTGGGACCAGCATCAACAGGGCCTGTCTGCGATACCCAGGCCACACAATCCAGTGTAGTAGGGACCCTGCAGTACGCCGGCCACCGGAAGTAGTAGAGGAACTAATGAGGAAGATCGGACTCTGGGAATAGGGCCTTGAAACGGAAGCTCTCACAGCCCTGTGGGGGCAGCATCACTCACACAGGAGAAAATGAGGTGCCCAGAGCATCAGTGGCTGGCCACAGCTGGAGCACACAGTGGTGGGACAGCTCCTGTCTAGCTGCCTTCAGGCTGGGGTTCTCGCTTCAGCTTCCTGCCCAGGAGCGGGCAGAGCAGCCTCAAATAGGGCTGGTCAGCTTTCTCAGGACAGCGTCGCATCCTGGGGGCTGCCCGCCTGTGCTACCCGCTCGCCCTCCCTCCCCTTGAGGAGGGACATCCCCATGGCTAGTTTCCCCATGGTCCCAGGGCAGGTCAGTGGGTCTCTCTGAAGTTTGCAGGCTGCTAGGCTGTGTAGCCAATCTCTCTGGCCTTCAGCCCTCCCTCCCCTGCCCCCAGCCTGGCCAGATGCTCTTCTCTTAGCAATCAATGCTAACCGAATGCTCTCCGCTGCGTGGATGGCGGCCTCAGGCCAGGCCGGCTGCACTCCTGGGGCTGCTGGCGCCTCGGGCCACTTGGCACTTATGCCACTGTGTTCTAAGCATAGGCTCCTTCCTGGCTCAGCCCTGAAGACAAGGAAGCTGGCCAGCGAACAGCTGGGCTCCCCTCAACAGCCTCCACTGCTGGGCAGCATGGCCGGCAGCCTCCTACCCATGGCTGCGAGAAGAGCGTGGTGGAGCCAGAGGCCGGCCGGAGTTGAATCCTGGCTGCTCCTTTTAACGTTTGAAGGATCCTCATTTTCCTCACCTGCAAAATGGGACAATCACTGAAAGCCGAGGACGGGCCCACAGATGCTGGTACCACCCACCGCTCCCACATCTCCATCTGTCTAACTGAATCCATCCAAACCAAGCTCCTCTCTTCCTCTGTCACAGCCTCCACTCGCATATTCTCCATCTTGGGTGAGGAGGACCCGCTCACTTCAGCGGCTCAGGATCAACACCTCAGAATCGTAGTGGTTCCTTCCCTCAGCCCATACTCCACTCTCTGGAAATCCTGTTGGTTTAATTTTAGAATTCATCCAGTGTATACCCACTCACCTCAGCCACTACTGCCATCACTCGCCCGGACTGTTGCGGTAGCCTCCTGGGTGGGCCCTCTGTCCCCACGCTCACCCCTACATCTCCTTCAACAGTAGCTAAAGAGGTCCAGGGAAAGTCCCAGTCAGAATATGCTGTCCCTCTGCCTAAATCCTCCACAGCTCCCATCTAACCCTAAGGTGCTCCCAGGTTTAGATCAGGCCCAGAGGCGCTGCTTTCCCTGGCTACACAGACCTCACTGTGTCCCTCCCCTATGCCAGGCACTCAGCCGCCTGCCTTTGCCCATGCTGTTCCCTCCTCCTGGAACTGTTCCCAGTATGTCTGCAGGGCTTCTCCCCAGTGAGGGAGGCCACTCTTCAGCAGCTAATCTTCAAGGTGCTTCTTCCCTGGTACATTTGATTCTACAGCATGTGACCTCTTCTAACGCACAACATAATTCACTTGTTTACTTTCCATCTCCTACCGTTCTGTCCTGATGAGTGAGTTTCCTGCACACAGTAGGTGCTCATTAACAGTTCTGGGAGAGGGAAGCACCCTCCCAAGTCTCTGCAGAATTGAGTGATGACACTTGGAAAGCCCTAGGCTCAGAAAACCCCCAGCCCAGGACCTGGCTCATAGTCGGTGTTCAATAAACACTAGCAGCCATTACTCCTGGGGAGACGCGGGGCCCCAGGAGGAGCACAGAGACTCCATCAAGGAAGTGATCAGATGATAGACTAGCTCTGAGAAGGACCCAATACCAGGCCTTTCCTGGAGCAGGGGGACACAGACAGCTTTGCCCAGGATTGGGGAGCTCCCCAAGGTACAGGACTTTCAGCAATAAACTGGAATAGTCCCAAACAAACCAAAACAACTTAGTCACCCTAAAGGGGGGCCAGGACCAGAGCCTTTCAAACAGAAATGTCTGGGTTAAAGAAGCGGGGAGGCCAGATTTGGTCGCACACACCTTTGATCCCAGCACTTGGGAGGCAGAGGCAGGAGGATCTCTGAGTTCCAAGACAGCCTAGCCTACAGAACAAGTTCCAGGACAGCTAGGGCTATATAAAAAGCCCTGTCTCAAAAGACCGAACAACCAACCAAACAAACAAACAAACAAATAAATATCCTAGAGGTGGGGGAAGCAGGGGAGGGACCATGCAAGTGTATGTTAGTATACTATCACACTGTGGCTCAGTACTTGTAGTTCAGGAGTCAGAGCTGGACTCCCCAATGCATAAGCATGGACTGTGGACATTTGAGCATTATGTTTATGTGCATGTCTGTGTAGATGTCTACCTGAGGTGCTTATGTGCTCACACATGTTGGCCTGCATGCTTACGGATGTAGACATAGTTCATATGCAAGGCATTTGCATGTACCTGAGTACAGGCATATAAGCTCATATCTGTCTCTAGAGACCGTGGGTGACAGCCCAGGTCCCCTTTATCCCGCAGCATCTCAGGCACAGCACCCCCTGGGTCTGGGGGTGGCACTGAGGTGTCTTGTCTTGGTCCTCACCTCCTCTTCGTCTTCAGCACTTGCTCACTTCCTCACACTGAACCAAACACCCTCTGCAGGTTCTCCCAGCGCCAGGATCCCCCTCAGGCTTTTGTGTGCCTGGGCTGGTCCCCTGGAAACAGGCTTGGCTGCCAGCACCATGCTAATTGGACCGACAACTTCTCCTAAGAGCAATTTGGGCTCTCCCATATCCTACCCATCATGCCTCATTTTCTTGCCTGCATGGGTGTGCTGTAGAGGTAGGGGCTGGAGGCTACCCTGTGCAGCTCTGTATTAAGGCACTGCCCAAACTTATGACCCACCCCAGTGGGAGCTCATTTCATCTCGGCAACTCGGGACTGGAGAGATGGCTCAGTGGTTAAGAGCACTGACTACTCTTACAGAGGACCTGGGTTCAATTCCCAGCACCCGCATGACAGCTCACAACTGTCTGTAACTGCAGGATCCAATACCCTCAACAGATATACAAACAGACAAAACACCAATAATAAATAAATACATTTAAAAAAAAAAAAAAAGAAAAGAAACGTGTCATCTCGGCAACTCCAGATGGGCCATAAAATCTCCCTGAGGCCTTATAGGCCTGGGAAGCCTAGTGAGCCTGTCTGGGCACCTAAGCTTCCTGGGCCTAAGCAGGCTGCATGGGAGATTGTGTTCACTGTTATTGTTAGCAAAGGATACTGTTCCCAGACTGCCAAGACATCCTGGCAGTATTCATCCCAATTCAGGACCGTCTCAGAATCCAGAGCATATGCTGAGAGGCACTTAACTCAGGGCTAAGATTCCCTGGAAGGCATCCTGCTTTCTGCTCTGTCCTTTGTCCCAGTCCATTATCCCCACCTGTGCCTACATGTCTCTGTGGGAAACACGGCGCTCGTGGACTTTCTTTACCTCTCCCAGAACCCCTCATCCACACTCCCGGCTCATGATGTGTGTCCCCATGTTAATCAACCCTGCTGCTCGGTTTGCGGGCCCTCCCTCCCTTTCACCACCACCAACATCAACAACCACCATTTCTTCCTCCTCTTCTTCCTCCTCCTCTTCTTTTTTAACAGGATCTTATGTAGCCAGGGAAGGCCCTAACCTCCTTTTGAACACTTGATCTTTTTGCCACCACATTCTGGAATTACGGGCATGTGCCGCCATGCCCTGCAGGTAGGGCTGCAGGGTTCTGAGCATTCATCCTTCCCAGAAGGTTTCTGGGACTTGCCTCTTGCCCAAGAACCTTGTGGATCAAACTGCCACTCCCCACAAACAATAGCAAATTGTAGGTGCACCTGCGACCCGATGGGTAAGTGACAATATATTCTGGGTGTGTGTAGTGGGGCGGGTCCCTTTGAAGGGGTTGGCAACTATCTATGGAGATGCCAGAGGCATGCAGCGGGGCGGTGCTTCCAAACCCTGAGCAGCTGATGATTCGATGATTTGGAGAAGAAGCAGTTCTCTGCCAGGAGTCCTTGTTTCCAGCCCCAGAGAATCTCCCCCCACTTTTCTGTGAAAAGCATTCAGGACTGATACGCAGGCTCTAAGTATAGCCTATACCTGCTGACCACCCTGTTCTGCACCTGTCCCCAATCCTCTCCATTTTGGGGAGAGGATGGGCTCATGGTTATCTCTGCAACATTAGGAGACACAGCTCCTTCACTCATGGATCCTCCATTGGGGGGCGGGGGCTGAATTAAGTACAGGAAACACAAAGAAGGGGTTAAGATTTAGATGAAAGAAGGGCTCTATTTTAACTATGGGCTCAACATTTGAGTTGCAACCTAAAGGCTAAGAATGAGGAACAAGGGCTGGCAATGTGGCTTACTTGGCAGAGTGTTTGCTTAGAATGCATAAAGTTGTAGGTTCAAATCCCAGAAACACATGAACCAAGAGTGGTGAGGAACACCTGTAATCTCAGCACTTGGGAGGTAGAAGCAGGAGGACCAGAAGTTCAAGGTCATCCATGGCTACATAGCACGTTTAAGGCCAGCCTGGGCTACATGAGACTCTGTCTCAAGAAGAAAAAGAAAGAAAAAACAAGGAACAAGGATAGACTGAGGAACAGCTTCTCAGAGAATGACTGGTGCAATAGCCCAGGGGCAGGACTGTGCTTGGTATAGATGCAGGGGAAGGAGAAGGGATGAGGTGGGAAAGATGGGAGCCAGAGGCTCAAGGAGAGGCGATGTGACTGGATCTGAAGAGGACAGGTTGTTACAGAGCAAGGCAGGCAGCAGGGAGGCTCGTGGCTACAGTCTGTGAGAGATGTTGTGAGGTTACAGAGACAGAAAGCAATGGACAGCATGGAGAATTGTTTAGGATGACATCTAAATGAGCTTCTGTGAGGTATGGGAGTACTGGGAGGACCGTGGTGGCTTTACCAGGTGCCACTGCGAGCCTGAAGGAGCCTAGAAGCAGGCTCGGGGACGTGTGCAGTCTGAGTGGCCTCTCAGAGATGCAGTTGGTACCAGAGAAGGCAGTGCACCTGGGAGCCATTGGCATAGAGATGGCATTTAGTCCGTGGGAATGGATGAGGTCATCTAGGACAGTCAAGAGAGAGGATGCGGCATTGAATCCAGCGGTGTGTGACAGTTTGGAAACAGGGCAGAAGCAACCTTGGAGAAGATGGCGTCCCTGAAGCCCGGGGTTTCCAGAGGGAATCGACGTGCTAAGAGTGAACTGTGGACTGAAGCGCCTGATGGATCAGCCATGGAGAGGGACCAGCGGCAAGCTCACGTCTAGGGGGTGCTGGGAACCAAAGACACAGGACCTACAGGGATGAAGGGGGTGAGGAAGGCGATGCACTGGATCGACCAGGACATGGGAGGATGTGTGGAGAAAACAAGTGTCCCAGAATCTCCATGGCGGCTGGCAACAAAGGTTTGCCAAAGATGAGGGAGGGCTCCACGTGGGAAGCCAGGTCAGAAGAGCATCCTTGACCTAGAACACTCCCTGGAAAAGACACAAAGACAGACCAACCACTGGCTCTTTCTCTGTTTGTTTCAAGTGACAAGCATCATCCCTACTCACGTTTCATTGGTCAACATCATGCATGTGGCCCTGCCTGCCATCATGGGACAGGGGTGACTCCTCTTGGGGGAGGCAGGGAGCAAGGAGTGTCTGTGGGCATCAAGAGCGCACTCACACAGGAAGCTCTGACGTTAAGTGGTTGGAGAAACAGGAAGGACCTTGTGGGGGTGTGGGTCAAGGGCAGCTATTTTTTCTTTTTTTAGCTTTTTAAAATTATAGTTTTTATCTCGAATCGCTGCACAGTAATTGTACATATTTATGGGGTACAGCCTGACATTTCAAAACATGTATACAATGTGTGATGATCAGGGCAATTAGTACACCCATCACCTCAGATGTTTATCATTTCTTTGTGTAGGGAACATCCAAAATCCTCTCTACTAGCTGTTTTGAAATTTACAATTAATTGACAACCACAGCTACCCTACTGTGCAACAGAACATTAGATGCTACTCCTATCCAACGGCACTGGGCACCCATTAACCATGCTCTCCATCTCCCACACCCTCCCAGTGTTTGTTTTTTGAGATGGAAGAAATAGAGCCTGTTCACATGCCAACAAGCATGATTCAGGAGGAGAGAAACTGTCAGAGAGAAGCTGAAACAGTAGGACCGAAAGGGCAGAAAATAGGGGGAGATCTGAGGAACGCCTGCTCCGAGTCATGGGGGACCTCGACAGATTCTCCTTTCTCCATGAAGCAGGAGGTAGAGATTGGAGGCAGAGTTGAGGGTGGGAGTCTGAGGCGAGAGGGGGAGGGACATCTGGCGTTGTGGGTGAGTCAGCTCCTCTGGTCACCCGAGGGCCCTCTGCAGGAGCGCCAGCCGGCCTGATCTTGGGACTTTCTCCAGTGATATTAGCTATTAAGTGTGGCAAGAGGAAAGGGAGAGTCACCCAAGGGTGGGGTTGCCAGTGAGTCTGCACCGTTCAACCAGGAGTTTGGAAATATTTGCAAACAGGCCTTTCTGACCCCTCCTGACTCGTCTTCGATCCAAACGCTTCCTGCCGCCTTTTGGACGCTTGGGCTCTAGCTTGTGTTCTAGGACAGAGGACAACTAGACTCTCTAGGCCCCACCCCTCCTTCGACTCCCACATAGAATCTGCTCACATCCTTCAGAGCCCAGATGAGCACCTCAGGTACTCAGTGTCCAGCTGCTTCCTCATCTCTGCTGGCCTGAGTGCCGCATGTTCTCCAGAGACCCACAATGGCTCATCCTCAGGCCCCAGGCCTGGGAGACCTGACCCAAGTCACATTCAGCGTGGGCTTCCTGAGTGGTCTCCAAGCCCTCTTTTTACCTGTCCAATTTTCCTTTAAAGTTGTCCATCACTATTTACTTTCATTTTAAAATAATACTTGCCTGTTGTGGAGAAACGTGAAAGGTATGGAAGTAAAAAGGAGGGGGGAAAATCACTCCATTCCCATTACCCTGACAACCGTTGACAGGTCCTTGCTGAACCTTCAATAGTTCCTTCATTTATATAGGGCTGTATAAAATTTAAATAAAAATTTTATTTAAAGAAATAAAGTTGAGATTGTGTTATATATGCAGCCCTCTGCTTCCACCCGGCTGCTCAGTTCTGTACTGAGGATCCTGAGGGAGCCCAGTGGGCAGAGTGGTCCCTGCCCCGGGGCAGTGGGGAGTCAGCTCTCATCAGTCAGCCAGGGCCAGTTACCCCGGTATGCCATAGAAGGAAGAATGATGGAGTTAACAGGCCAGATTCCTGGAGACTGCGGATGATCCCGCTTTATGCCTACATTATTATTTATTTATCTCTGAAACATTTACGTCTCTCATCTTTCACTGCTATAAATTATCATAGCTGAGCTGGCATTGTGGTACAAGACCTCGAATCCTAGCAGCTGGTGGACAGAGGTAGGAGGATCTTTAATTTGAGGGTAGTCCGGGCTACACAGTAAGTTCAAGCCTGAGTGACATACCCTGTCTCAAAAACCAAACAAAAACTCACGGCAGGGCCCGAAGAAGAGATGGCCCAGCTGTTAAGAGCATTGGCTGCCTTCCAGAAGTCTTGGGTTCAATTCTTAGGACCCACAAGGTGGCTCACAACCCTCTGTAACTCCAGTTCCAGGAGATCTGACACCCTCTTCTGACCTCCAAGGGCACCATGCACCCATATGGTACACACACATGCATGCAGGCAAAATACCCATATACATGAAATTAATAATGAAACACATTTTAAACTAGCTGAGCGGTGGTGGTGCACACCTTTTGTCCCAGCACTTGGGAGGCAGAGGCAGGTAGATCGCTGAGTTCAAGGCCAGCCTGGTCTACAGAGTGAGTTCCAGAACAGCTGGGGTGGGGGTGGGGTGGGGGAGCCAACAAACATGACAGAATGGTGACTCATGCCTCTAGTTCCCAGTACTTGAGAAGCAAGACTATCAGAGCCCTAGGCCAGCATGGTCTACATGAGATCCTGTTTCGAATTAAAACAAAACAAAAAATATCATGGCAGAAATTGGTGATATTTGTTGCATCCTGGGAGGCAAGGCTGATGGGAAGCTGTGGGGCTGGGGTGAAGGAAGCTACCCTCTCTATATGTCAGGGACTCTTGATTTATTACTGCATTGATGTATCTATTAATTCTTTAAGGTCAGTTATATTAAGTTAAATAACACTGAAATCAACATCCTTGTCCAAATCCCTGATCTTTCTTTGGACCAATTTCATTGAGCCCAAGTCCCCTTGATGAACCCTGACAAGTTATCTTCTAGAAAGTTTAGCTTACAGCCTTTAGCTTTGAGATCTGCATGAAAGAAGTCCCCAGCTACGGGGACTTTGAGAGAGTTGGCCCTTTGTGCTGGCTGTCTTCTCATCCAGTGAGCTACTCGGAGGAGACAAGGGCTTTGCCTTGGAGACTGGATCGAAGCGTGTGTCAAACCACCTCTGGGCCTCCTAGGGGTATTCACATCCGCTTCTTGACTAGCCCTCCCCAGTCACTGTAAAGGTATTTATGTCCCCATTTTACCAGGAAGAACAACGAAGCTCACGACACTACAGCCATTTGCCCAGGATGGTAGAACTATTATGATTCAAACAAGATGGATCCAGCATCCATAATGAAAGGCCAGATGGCTCTTTAGGGGCATTGCTCACTCAGAGACCGTCTTCCAGCATCCCCTTCTCTCGGACTTTACCCCTGCTCCCCTGTGGACAGCCTCCCTCCTCCCCGGTCTCCATTATTTACTTCCACTCCTTAGGCTTTGGACTCCGGGAGGCTGGAGAGAGGACAGGCAGATAGATGGGGAGGAAGTGGAAATTCTGTGTAATACCCTTGTCTGTATCACAAAACTTGTCTTAAGTGCCGGCCCCAGGGATTTGCTGGAGTTGGCACAGCAGAGGTGGGGCTGTAGGTCAGATTTTAAATTGGACTAGTAACCCCCAGAGGGATCCTTGAAAGAGGTTGCTAAAGAAAGAGTTTCCGGCGGGACTCGGTGGTTGAGGCAGGCGGTGGCTGTATGCAAGGCTGACCCGGCTAGGTCAAGCCTGCTTAGCAGGGCCTGGTGGTGACAGGTCTGGGTTCACAGGAAAACTGAAATCTTTTGCCTTTTTCTCCCAGTAATGAGTTGGTATAAAAATGGATCTTGAATAAAATCGTCTGCAGTTTTCAAATTTCAAAAATGCATTAGTCAAAATATATCAAATTTCCATGTACTGGCTTACCACCTGCTCTAAGTGGGATCCCTTTTCAGCTGGAATATATTGAAATATGAATCACTCCCCGGGAAGCAAAGGGGACCAGAGGGGGAGTAAGGCCCTCTTAGAACGTGCCGAGTCCTGGGCTCCACTGGATCCCCACAACCACCTTTCACTCAATAACATTTATTTCCTGGGTGGCCCGGAACCTTGGCCACTTCCCTCCATCTCAGATTCCTAAGCCAAGCCCTTACGCTCTGTTCAGCCTTTGCCGCAAAGGGCAGCCGCAGCCAACTCATACCCTCCAGCCTTTAATGCTGCTGTGAGCACTCAGACTCACCAGGAAGGCAGGCCTGTCATCCCAAGGCTCCATCCAATGGCAACTTGTCTGCATTTGCTCACTGGTGCTTGTGTGAGATAGGATCACACATAGTCCAGGCTGCCCTTACCCTCTTGAAGCCCCTGTCCATCTTGCTGGCTGCTGCTCAGAGTGCTGCTCTTCCTTGATCTCATCTCTGTGGGTCCCTTTTCTCCAGGACTGAGCCCCAGCAGTCACACCAATCCCCAAGTGAACTCACAGGAACCTGCTCAGCACCATCTCCATGGAGTGAGATCTGATGCTAGCCCCGAAGTTCCCAGTAGTCCACTAGACTGTCCACTGACGTCACCACGTGGATAGCTAACCAACAGTCAGGCCCACCACATCCTCAGCATGTTTCCTAACAGGCTTCCCCATCCCAGAGGCTGAAAAAGCCGTTCTTTCGGTTGCCCAGGTTGAAAATGCAGAGGCTAGTTCCCATTTCTCCCTTTCTTTGATCCCCTAGGTCCCACCGGTTTCCCCTCAAAATATACCCCCCACATTACTCTGTCCCCACACTCCCCAGTCACCTCTCCCCCTAGACCATGCGATGACTTCCCGAATGGATCCCCTGCTTCTAGTTTCTCTCCCTCACCACCACAATCTACTCCACAGCCAGAAATACTTTCAAAAACGGTTCAGTACGGGACTGGGGGTGCAGCTCAGTGGTACAGCACTAGCCTTGCATATGCAATGCCCCGGGTTTGATCCTCGGCACCGCAAAGACAAAAGGAAGTTATACTCATGCTACTCTTCTATTTGGAATCTTCTAGTGGCTTCCCCTTCATCACAGTAAGATATAACTTCTTATCAGTCCACCATGTTCTCACGACTGGCCCATCTCCTCTCCAGCACCATCCTGAGCCTGCCCCAGCACTAGCCACACCCCTAACACTAGTCACACTAGCCACTCTTGGTCAGAGCGAGCTTTGGTGCCTTGGAGGTTTGGCTTTGCTTTATGGTAAAGTTCACACATACTTCCTACACATGTAAACCATAAATTTGCCATTTGAACGCACACAGTAGTGGCATGTAGTGCACTCACAGCATTGTGCCAGCCACCACCATTATCTAGTTCCGGAATATTTCCCTTACTCCAAAGGGAGAGCACATGTCCATTAGCAGTCACCCCCATAACTCCCTCCCCCAACCCCTGGCAGCCACGAATCTCCTGTAAGTCTCTGTGGATCTGCCTGTTCTGAACAGTTCATGCAATCAGAATCGCATAACATTTACTTCGGAGTTTTAACACTGGCTGTTTCTACAAGGCCACTTGTCCCAGGCAGGGCCTTTGTAGGGCCATCTCTGTGTTGGCAGCCAGGGCTCAGATCAGACATCACCTCCCCGTCTTAGAAGACCTCCCTCCGGCCCCAGCCACTCTTGATTTCATAAGAACCCTGCTCCATTGACTCTCCTCTCAGCCCTCCACACTCCGAGAGTAGCTGGTTTAATTATCTGCTTATGTGTTCCCTGTCCCCAGGATGGTGCTGGGCCCTCAACAATTACTGGTGGTCTGACAGAGCCAACACACTATCTATTGCTCTACACAGAGCCATCTACGGCACTACAGACCCCCAGATGAGCAGAGAAGAAGCAGCACTCTTGGAGCCTGGAAGAGTAGGGAGGAAAGACTCAGACGCAGGTCAGCCTCAGCGGGGATGCACGGGGCACTGGAGAGGACTTTTGAAATAGAAGAAGTACCTGGGCAAGTCCAGAGGTTGGGAGAGAGCATGCCAGTTAGGAGCCATAGACGGTTGTCAACCTGTCCCATGGCTTCATCTGCCTCCTGCACAGAGGCGACATCATAGGTCTCAGAGTTGGGTTGATACACAAAAGATCCAGCAGAGAGGATGGAGTCTCTTTCGTTTGCTTCTTCTCCACCCCCACGCCCCCCCACCCCCCAGCCCTGGTCCTAACATGTGCACCAGCTCACAGGTACAGAGAGAACAGACCAGGTCCCAGCTGCTTTTACATCATTCCACAAACAGCTTTTAGAAACATGGGAAGATGGTCAGGGAAGGAGGAGGATGCACATCACAGGCAACCTCAGCTGTATTCTAGGAGTCAGGGAGGGTGTCAGTCTTTGGAGTTGCTTTCCCAGGAGATGGGCAGGGCGAGGACAGGCCTGCTGGGACAAGCCCACCCCCACCCCATCAGCTCTCTTTATCTTTCTCGGCTGAGCCACCAGCTCCTCTGGGCACAGAGATGTCTGTGAGCCCACTGTTCATTTCTCCTGATTGAATCAAGCCCAGCTGGTCTAGGCCCTGTGGCTCTGGGAGTCCAGCTGAGTTCCCAGGAGGAGAGGCCCTTCTCCAAAGCCAGAAGGCTCAGGAGGGCAAATTCAATTGTGTACAAGGCAGGAGCCATTAACCTGTCTGTGGACTGCGACACCTCACCTCACCCCCTGCTCCTTTCTGCCAGCAGGGCCTATGCAGGCCACCTCTATGGAATCCTAACCCACCACCTCCTAGGTGTGCCTCTCCTCTCTCTCCTCTGTTTACGGTTCCCATCACTCAGGCTCCTAGGACCAGAATGGAGTTTGAGCTAAGGAGGAGAAGAAGCCCATGGAAAAGTGACTGGTACACCTCATGGGCGAGGAGTGGGGTCATTTGAATACAGAATTCTGGCATCTCAAGTGCCCAGCACATGATCTAAAGCTGTGGTCTCCAGGATCATTGACTTATGGCTATTTCAGCTTGGCAGTGGTGGCCAACATCTTTAATCCCAGCACTCGGGAGGCAGAGGCAGGTGGGTCTCTGAGTTCGAGGCCAGCCTAGTCTATAGAGAAACCCTGTCTCAAAAAATAAAAACAAACAAACAAAAAAAGGACAAAACCCAAAAAATAAAAAGAAAGAAAGAAATATAGCTATTTCAAAGATTTCTCACGATTAAGAATGTAGAATATCTCGACGGGCGGTGGTGGCCCACGCCTTTAATCCCAGCACTCGGGAGGCAGAGCCAGGTGGATCTCTGTGAGTTCGAGGCCAGCCTGGTCTCCAAAGCGAGTTCCAGGAAAGGCGCAAAGCTACACAGAGAAACCCTGTCTGGAAAGACCAAAAAAAAAAAAAAAAAAAAAAAAAAAAAAAAAAAAAAAAAAAAAGAATGTAGAATGTCTCATGAATAGCTTTTATATTGATTATGTGGAGGGATGATTTTGTTTTTGTTTTTTGGAGACAGGATTTCTCTTTGTAGCCCTGGCTGTGCTAGAACTCATTTTTGTAGACCAGTCTGGCCTCAAACTCACAGAGATCCACCTGCCTCTGCCTCCCGAGTGCTAGGATTAAAGGCGTGCACCACCACCACCCGCCCAGCCAAGATGATTTTTCTTAACTTTAGATTTATTTAGACTGGAGTTACAGATGGTTGTGAGAAACCACGTGGGTGCTGGTAACTGAACCTGGGGCCTCTGCAAGAGCAACAAGTGCTCTTAACAGCTGAACCATCTTTCCAGCCCCAAGAGAGATGAAATATTCTAATACATTGGATTAAATAAAAACATTTTAAAGCTGGACTGTGGTGGCATACACCTTTAACCCTAGCACTTGGGAAGCAGAGTCAGGCATATCACTGAGTTCAAGACCATTTGGGAAGCAGAGTCAAGCAGATCCCTGAGTTCAAGACCAGCCTGGTCTACAGATTTTAGTGCCCGGACAGTCAGGGCTACACAGGGAAATCCTGTCTAAAATAAATAAACAAACAAACAAATATATGACTTTCATATATATTTTTTTTTTCATTTTTTTCCCAAGACAGGGTTTCTCTGTGTAGTTTTGGTGCCTGTCCTGGAACTCGCTCTGTAGACCAGGCTGGCCTCAAACTCAGAGAGATCGGCCTGGCTCTGCCTCCCGAGTGCTGGGATTAAAGGCGTGAGCCACTGCGGCCCAGCTGACGTTCATCTTTTGTTTTTACCTTTCTAATGGTCCTACTAGAAAGCTTAAATCATCAGCTTGCCTTCTATCAGAGTCCGTGCTGAGGAGGGCACAGGCTTGTCACTGAGGCTTATGGCCTTTTGAGGTGAAAAAGAGTAAGAAAAGATCTTGTGGGAGTGGGGGACCTCTAAAGGGTGCTCCTTGTCCCGAAGGCCCCTCAAAACTTTCTCTGTAGGCATTAGAAAGCCAGAGACTGTCCAGTAGAGGGACCTGCCCCATGAGGACCCCCGAGACAGGAAGGGGTGTGGCCTGGAGAGGAAAGGCTGTCCAGTCACGGCTCCTTCCTCCACCGTAGACGGTGACCACGGGCCATTCTAGATGCTGCGGTGGCTCGCACTGTTGCGGGGGGCGGGGGTGGGGGCATCAGGAAAAGGACCTGTCCAGATACAAGAACCCAGGATGGAACTCTTGAGTGGAGAGCAAATGGAGCCCCTAAGACAGCTGGAGTCGTGGGTCACCAGCCGGGGTGCCCCAGAGCTGAGAAAAGGGAAAAGCCAGGAAAGAAAGGAGGGCAGGGGGAGGGTGCAGTTCAGTGGCGGAAGGCTTGCCCAGCATGTGAAAGGTCCTGGGTTCTATCCCCAGGAGCGGGGAAGAGAGGGTGTGAAGGCAGTGCCTGGGCCAGGGCAGACCTGATGAGGTGAGGGTGCCCAGCGGGGGGGCTGAGGAAGCCCACCAGAAGTTTCTGCCTGAGAATGAGGAAAGAGAGGGCAGAGGCTGCTGGGGAAACAGCCCCTGCCGCCGTGGAGAGCTCTGGGTAGTGCCATTTGGGGTTAAGCTGGTGGTCTGATGGGGAAAGGAGGGGTGTCCTGGGGCTGCTGGGCAGGCTGGCGCCACAACTGGCCTTTTCCTTATCCTTTCATACCTCCATGAAAGGGTGGGATAGGTAGAGGACCCTAAGGAAGTCTGGGTGACCCTCAAGGACCCAGAGGGCGTTGGCTTAGGGTGGTCCAGGTCTGAGATTCTTCCACGGCTCGTCTCCGAATTCACCTTCCTAGTGAGGCCCCCTGGCTACACCCTGCTCCCCTGGCCCTGGCCTTGTCCTCAGCCCTGCCTCACAGGCGAGTTCAAATCTTGGTCCCCCAAGAGCATCTTCTCTCGCCTGGGCGGGCGTGGCTCAGCGCCCCTCCCCTCCCCCCCAGCCTCAATGGAAGACTGGCTTCCTCCAGCCCCAGCCCAGGAAGGGATGACTTGCTCCATTTCCCACTTTAAAGCTGGAGGCAGGCTTTCAAGCTCTTCACTCTGGCTCCCACCTCCCACTTAGGAACAGGCCTGCTCGTTTATGCAGCCCAGATCACGGGCATCTCTGGAGCTAATGAATGATCCGCACCTCGGCTCAGGTCAGCAGCCCCTGCCAACTTCCTCGGTCCCCTCTTGATGGCTCATTATTCCAGCATTCCCAGGAGACGGATGGAATTTTTTCCACCGTCACCTAATTACATTCCAACTCAACATGAGACGTTGACATGTGTCCAATCCACACATGATTCCCAATAAGCCTGAGAATGTTCCCACAGAGGGTGTGAATGGGGATGTTTTAATCTTGAAGTGTATGTGGAGCTATTTCCTGGGGAGAGCTCCAAATGAGAGCCCCTCTCCTGTCAGAAGCCAGCAACCCTACCCGGGGAGCTATGGAAATAGGTTGTAAGGCTGTGACAAGGTGGCCGGAAGTCACTGCCAAGAGAAGCAGAAGGGGGCTGTGGAAAGGTGTTTCCTGAGGGCCTGTCACCGGGACAGGAGGAGACTCTGATAGTCTCTAAGGTATACCCAAACTGTGCAGGGGCTCCTAGACAGGAGTCCTCCCCCATGCTAAGCAGAGTGTCTCAGTGTGTCCCCGCCCTGAGGAATCCTTGGGGTGGGAAACACAGGGTTCTGTCTTTAGAGACCTGTCTTGTGTGGCCCTGAGGCTTGGGTACATCACCGTCCCTAGCCAGGGGACATGGATGTTGGGTGGGAAAGGTTCTGGTTCCTGTTCTGTCTCTCAGTAATGAGATCTAGAGTTACTGTCTGCCCTCCCCCTAGTTCATCTTAGCTGGTCCCAGCTTTCTACAAGCCCAGTGCCAGCTCCACGGCTTCTTCTTGTGCTCAGTGGCCTTTCCCACTCTCCTTCCATCCCCTGAGCTAACCCCCCCTCCCCTGCATCCTCACTCATCTCTCTCAGAGCCCCTAGATGGAATCATGCAAGAAACAATGTGGTGAGGTGGGCAGGTGAGGGGGTACAGGCGACAACCTGGAAGCCAGGCCCATCCAAGGCCTTGGGTTCCAGCCACTGCTGTCTTGGAAGGGGTGGGAGTGGGGCTCTGGTTATTACGTCCTTGGATTTGCCAGAGGCTGGCATTACGGATTTGTACATACAATTGGTTAACACTGTATTCAACAAATAAAGAAAACAAAAACCAAACACCGTGTGGGCAAACACCACTCTACCTATAGTCTGGATTCTGCCCGAGGCCATGCTTGCCACCAGCTGCCAGAACTGTCTGCTGTGCCCCCTGGAGCTCACAAGAGGAGTTCTTTCCTTCCCCTCCCCCGCTACCCACAGCTCCTTTGCTGTAGGCCTGCTCTGGTCACCCCCATTGAACAACAAAACCCTGCTGAAAGGAAATCTCAGGGACTGCCTTTCTCCTTCACAGGAAGCTAGCTGACTTCCTCTCCCACTCTCCAAGCCCTGCACACTGGACTGAGCCGGCTTCTTATGCACAAACGCCCGGTTAGTACTGATACTCCGTTTCTAGTTTCCACCTTTCCTCAAATGCCCCTGAGGTCAAAGTCCCCTTAAAATCTCCTTCTCCCCAAATTCCTCTGCACAGCTCTCTCCTAGAGCTGGTCCAACTTTTCTGGACATTCCTTGTCAGTCTCTGTCACAGGTACCGTTCCCATTTCTCAATTACCAACAGCCCTCTGGGCAGGGCTGAGGGCGCCGTATCCTGTGTATATACCGATGACAGCAGAGCTACCTCCCTCTTACTCTCCCAACTCCAGATCTGTAGCAAATGGTTTGTATGTGTCCTGTGGGGTCTCCCTGCCTCACCCTCTCTTCTAAGGGCCTCCCTCTCCCCGGGTCACGTTCTAGAAACCACCAGCAGTTTCGTCTTCCAGGAACGTGGGACTCTGCATTCTCTCGGTCCCTTGAGTCCAGTCCACCAGGCCCACTAGCCTGTACGTCTGGCACTTTCTCCTCACAATACAGCTGCTTCCTCACTCATCTCCTGCGTTTGCCCCATTCTCCTCCACCTTCTCCCAGTGTTTCTAAAACTTAACTTGGCTGACATCACTCCCAATATCTGTGACGCTCCCTTCAGGAATACGTCTAACTCTCTGCTCAGTACCCCGGACTCGGCCAACATTCACCTATAGTACCAACACCCCAGTAGCAGGCTGTTGCGGCACACGTACCCCCAAGTTCTGTCCTGTCTGTAGTCTTGGGTCATTCTGTCTCTTCCGTCTGGAATACTCCTCCCCTCAGCCACCTGAATAACTATTCTTTTGTTGTTTTTTGTTTTCTGAGACAGGGTTTCTCTGTGCAGCCCTGGCTGTCCTGGAACTCACTCTGTAGGCCAGGCTGGCTTCAGAGATCCACTTGCTTCTGCCTCCCGAGTGCTGGGAGTAAAAATGCCCAGCTTTAAATAACTATTCTTTAAACTTGGCCTAAGCCAAATGCGTTCTCTTCCCTTTGGGCCTATCCAGACACTGCATTCATTCAACATGGCCTCAAGACTGTCAGTTTCTGTGGAGGTATCTGTAGGCAAGTGAGAGACTAATTAGACAAACGAATAAATACTGCCAGACCACATATAAAAATAACACTCGGACCCACAGTCTGCGGCAACCAACCGAGGAAACTGCCCAGTTCTCTGCAGTGACCAGCCTAAGAGGCTGGCTGGATAGCTGTAAGTTAGACTGCCAGTCTACCAAGCAACTCAGAAAGCCAGACAGCTGCCTTGTGATAACCGGCTCAAACCAGCCAGGTCTTGACTAAGTTCCTCCATTTTTGTTCCGGCTTCCAACTTGGGACAGCTAGAGAAACGGAACACCAACTGCATTGGGTTTCCAGCTTCAACCTCACCTACCTGCCCTCTCCATGTCAGCTGCCTCCAACGAGAGCTTATCTAATGCCTTTCCCGCTCCTCTGTCTGCCTTGGGCTCCGATGAAATGTAAGTGACAGCAGCCGCCCCCTGGCTACAACCCGCTTTGAATAAAAAGCTTTTATTCTTTGATTCGTTATTCTTCATTTATTACTATACATGTAACAAGCCTTGCTGAAGGTAACGGTTTGTGATGCTTTGAGTATGGCTTGGACCCACCGAAACTCATGGTGAGACCTGGTCCCCAGTGATGGAGGCGGTCTCTGATAGGAACAGTTCTGGTCATGAAGGGCACAAGTCTCCAGGAAGGGCTAATGCCTTTCTCATGCAGCTGAGTTCTTGCTCTCACGGGACTGGGTCAGTTACTCCAAGCACAAGTTGTAATAAAGCAAGGCAGCTCTCAAATTCTTTCAAATGTGTCCCCCTGCCTTCCCGCCATGAGTCAAATCATCATGAGGCCTTCTCCAAAAGCCAACAAGCTACCAGGATCCATGCTCTTGGACTTCCCAGCCCTCAGAATCATGAGCCCAAACAAACTTGTTTCCTTCATAAATTAACCAGTCTTTGGTAGTCTGTTACAGAAACAGAAAATGGACTAAGACAAGTCTGGAAACCAAACTAATCCATTATCTTAAATAGACTCAGCAGGACAGCTGTCCCCGCTGGGAGTGTCCCATGTGGCCGGCCAGCTGCAGTGAAATGGTAGCAGAGTCTGAAGCCGTCTGGGGAGGGAACTAACGTGCTGGACACCCGAGCCTGTCACCCTTTCCTGTGAGGTTCTTCTCTCAAAGTGATGTCTGTCACAAAGCTGGCCTCTTTGTCGTGGCTCCCAGCTCCCCAAAATACAGAAGTAAGGCTGCTCCTATTTCTTTCTTTGTTTTGTTTTTGCTTTTTGAGACAGGGTCTTTCTATATAGCCCTGGCTATCCCAGAACTCACAGTGTAGACCAGGCTGGCCTTGAACTCACAGAGATCTTCCTGCCTTTGCCTCCCAGTTGCTGCAATTAAAGGTGATCGCTACCACCGCCCGGCTCCCTATTCCTGTTTTGAGACAGGGTCTCACATAGTCCAGGTTGTCCTCACTATGTCGCCAAGGCTGGCCTTGAACTCTGGATCTTCCTGCTTCCACCTTCTGAGCGCTGGGACCACACAGAAGGCTGGCACAACACAAGGGGGATGGCCTGCCTTCTGAAGGCTTAGGGCCAGCGCTGTTTCAGCCTCACTTTCATTCACTGCATGAGTTAGATCAAGCCACAGGAGCAGGTGTGTGGTGCACCGCTGTAAGCCCAGAGCGTAGGGGGGACTTAGGTACCAACACTGGGTGTTTACATCAGCCTGGGCTAGAGAGCAAACCCATGTCTCCAAAGGACCGACAGGGTCTGGGAAGAACCGTCAGGGAGTAACTGCACCAGCTGTGCCAGCGCGAGGACCTGAGTTTAATTCTGAGCACCCACATTAGAAGCTGGGTGTGGCTGTGTGCATACCAGTGTCTATTAGCCCAGCATTGTCACAGGCGAGACAAGCCGATCCTCGGGGCCTGCCGGACAGCCAGTCTAGATGAACTGGTGAGCCCGAGGGGCAGTGACAGACCTGATGTCAACAGAATAAGGTAGAGGGCAGTGGAATAGGACACCCAGTAACCTCCTCTGGCCTCCACATACACAAGCACATGTATGTGCACATACACAAGGACACACACACACACACACACAATTAATCAATTAAAAAGAGGGAGATAGGATCACACCCTCCTGTTTTTATAGCACTTGTGGAGGCAGGAAGGACAGAAGTTCAAGGTCAACCTTGGGTTATACAGACCCTCTCTCACAAACTCAAAACCAACCAACCAACCAACCAACCAACCAACCAACCAACCAACCAACCAACCAATAATAAACAAAAATAATAGGCCAGGCTGCATAGTCAGCCCAGATTCAGGCCAGGAAAGGACCTCGTACAGACATGAGTAGGCACAGGGTGGGGCCCTCTTCGGAGATTGGCCCTGGCACATCTTCCTTTCCCATTGACACCGTGGCGTTCTTGACTCTGCCCTCCAAGCCTGGCAGGGGGCCCGAGTGAGCAGATTTTCAGCAATGCTCCAAAAGCCACGGGAAGGAATGAAAGATGGCAGAGCCAACAGATGGACAGAGGGCTCCATGCAGGCTTCCCTGCCTGCAGGCCCCGGCACCACGTTTAGTTCACATAAACACTGCTCTCCGCTGCTGAACGCGCCTCTATTTTTAAACCTCTCTAGCAGCGAGTGGTACTCAACATTTTCTCAATCAGGGACCCCCTTAAGCAATCCCACCGCAGGAGACCCCCTCACTGGAGAAGAGACACCACAGTCACTCACAGCTCTGGAGCAGGTTAATGACAGACGCCCTTTACTGAACCCTCATTGACAGCCCGTGAAGGGAAGTCTCCACTACCCAATTTGACACTCTCATGTTCTTCAGCTTCCAAACTACCGTCTTAGCTCCATTCTCGAGGTGGGAAAGATGGTGTCAATGAGGTTTAAGAGACCAGATGTGGTAGCACACACCTTAATACCAGCACTTGGGAAACGGCGGCAGGAGGAGCTCTGTGAGTTCAAGGCCGGCTAGGAAAACATAATGATGAGAGGGACGGGGGCGAGGAGGAGGAGGAGGAGGAGGAGGAGGAGGAGGAGGAGGAGGAGGAATTAGAGGGTAGCAGAACCTAGATTCTGAGAAGGCAGATTTGATGGCAAAGCACAGATACTGGTGACCACAGCACCACACAACTTCAAAGGCTTGGGAATACTCTGGAATACATGTACCCATGAACCTCAGGTTAAGAATTCTTTACTGGGGGCTAGAGAGATGGCTCAGTGGTTAAGAGCACTGGCTGTTCTTCCAGAGGACCCGGGTTCAATTCCCAGCACCCACATGGCAGTTCACAACTCTCTGTAACTCCAGGATCCAACACCCTTACACAGACATTCATATAGGCTAAACACCAATAAAACAAAAATAAAAAAAGGATTATTTCTCTAGTTATGAAGTGGTGGCACATGCCTTTAAACCTAGCATTCGGGAGGCAGAAGCAGGGTATCTCTGAGTGGGTATCTCTGAGTTCAAGGCCAGCCTGGTCTACATAGTTCCAGGACAGCCAGGGCTATACACTGAGCTGAGGTCCAACCTGGTCTACATAGAGAGATCTTGTCTCAGGCAAAGAAAGTCTTCTTACCAACTACATGGCACTTAAGAATGGCCTGTAACTCCAGGTCAGGATCATCTGTAGCCCTCTTCTGGCTTTTGGGGGTACTGGGCACACACGTGATTCACATACACACCACAAAATACTCATATATATATATATATATATATATATATTTTAAAGAATTTCTTCTCACACCTGGGGATGTAACTCCACTGGTAGAGTAGTTGCCTAGTATTCATGAAGTCCTGGGTTCAATGTCTAGCACAACATAAACCAGCACAGTATTGCAAGCCAATAATCCCCAGCACTTGGGAGGCAGAGACAAGAGAACCACAAATCTTTGGATAAAAGATGAGTTGGAAGCAAA